>NC_053396.1:14940473-16140473 GCF_905171765.1 Bufo bufo
TAGCTCACAGAGTAAAACAACAGAGGCTTCATAATAACATAGATAAAAGTGGCCAAGTGGTCTGTGACCCTGTCCAGATCACCGACTCGATAGCAGAATATTTGCAGGGAATATATATATATATATATATGTCATTAAAATAGAGACCCAAAGACAATTCAACCTACTACACCTATGATTAATGAATTCTTGGAGTCTATAAAAGTACCCTGCTTGAAAAATGAGCAAAAGACCATGTTAAACTCACCAATCTCAATACAAGAAATTAAAAATGCAATTAAACAAAATTTTGGATTAATAAAGCCCTGGGTTCGGATGACTCTTTTCCTGAATATTATCAGTAGAGACGAGCGAATCGCATCCAACGAAGTGAAATTCTATCTGAATTTCAAGATAAATTCAATTCGCCGTAAAGACGAATTTCCTCATGCTTCGTGGTAGAAAATTTAACGATTAATTTAATAATCTATTTAACCTGCAATAATGTAAATAACAAACAAACTAAAAAATATATAAAAAATAAAATAAAATCATACTTCCCTCCTCCATTTGCTTACGACTGCCCGGCCGCCGCCATCTTGATTGAAGATCTTGGCTGAAATCCCATGTGTGGTGACGTATGACGTCACCACACTGGCCGGCTCGTCACGAGGAAATTAAGACAATAAGCATGATAAAAAAATAAAAATTCTTCTGTTCATTTTATCGTTTTTACTCTCAGATGCCGCAATCATGTATGAACGCAGCATCTGTGGAGTACAATGATGGGGAGCTACGCTATCGCAGCTCCCTGTCACTGCACCCGCTATTTACAAAAAAAATGTGCTTTGTGACAAAATAACTATTATAATCTATTACACCTCCAATAGAAATGCTACATACTAAAATAATTGCTATACTTAAACCTAAGAAGGATCTTTAACCACCAGCAAGTTATAGACCAATATCATTAATTAGCATTGACATAAAGATATCATATTAGCTGACAGAAGGAGGACAGTTCTAAGTCATCCGATTTTATCAGATCAATTTGGTTTTATGCCCAGAAAGCAGACCCAAGATGCAACACATAGAGCGATTATTTAGAGATGAGCGAATTTCATATTTTGAAATTCGTTCACACTTAGTTTGGTGGTAAAAGGTGAATTGCGTTATGGATTCCGTTACAACGGACCATGACGCAATTCTATGATGGAATGCATAACGGAATGCCTTTAGAGGCATTCCGCTATTTATTCCGTCATAATAGAAGGCTATGAGCTGCAAAACGGATCCGTCCCGTTTCCGTTATGCAGGGGAGTCCTGGGTGACGCTAGGGAGGCTCGTCCCCGTCAATAACCCCTTTAAAATCGGATTCTTCATCAATATTTTCAGGTATCATACTATAAGGTAAATGAAAGTAAATCGAAATTAATAATAAATAAATAACAGAATTTTCCCTCCAAAAACCATACAGCGCTCCTTTCTTTCTGAGCCCTGCCGTGTCTCCATACAGCAGTTTACAACTATATGTGGGGTGTCTCTGCAAACTGCAGAATCATCATAATAAATACTGAGATTAGTTTTTTTGTTAACCCTTGATGTGCTACAGGAAAAAAATGGATTAAAATTGAAAATTGGAAAAAAGTGACATTTTGAAATGTCATCTCCATTTTGCTTTAATTCCTGTGGAATACTTAAAGGGTTAACAACATTTCTAAAACCAGTTTTTAATAGTTTGAGGGTGTAGTTTCTAAAATGGGGTAATTTATGGGTGGTTTCTATTATGGCAGCTCCTCAAAGAACTAAACTGGTCCTTAAAAAAGTTGATTTTGGAAATTGCTTCTAAAATTCTAAACCTTCTAACGTCCTAAACAAAATAAATTACATTACCAAAATGATGCCAACATAAAGTAGACATATGGTGAACGTATTTTATGAGGTATCACTTTGTCTTAAAAGCAGAGAGATTCAAATTTAGAAAATGGTAAATTTTTCAAAATTTTCTGTAACTTTTCGATTTTTTTTTATAAACAAAAGGTAAAACATATTGACTCAAATTTACCATTAACATGATGAACAATGTGTCACGAGAAAACAGTCTCAGAATGGCTGGGATAAGTAAAAGCATTCCAAAATTATTATCACATAAAGTGACATGTCCGATTTGCAAAATTAGGCCTGGTCAGGAAGGGGGCAAATGACCTGGTCCAGAAGTGGTTAAAAAAAATAAATAATAATAATTGGAATCTTATGTACCTCATCCATTTGATCATGAAGAGACACACCGCAGACATTTTGCTTGAAGATCCAGCGCAAAATCTCACTCGGCGCATGGTGACATCGTACCTTACAATGCACAAGATTTTGAGTGGCATCTTCAAGCAAGATGGCCGTGGCGGCCACTTCGCAATCAAAGTATGATTTATTTTTATTTTTTTAACAACATTTCAGGGAAAATCGATTTGTTACCATGAAGCACAAGGAAATTCGGCTTCACAGTGAATTTCACTTCATCAGCTTTGATTCGCTCATCACTAGAGATAATGTTTTTATGCTGCTATACCCAGGGGCGAATAGGCCATAGACCTTACAGAGAAATTTCCCAGGGGGCCGTCTGAGCCCTCCTCGCGGCGGCCAGTGGAAGATTTGGGGGATGTATTTTGTCCTGGTGGCAGTATTTTGTGATGCAATGTGGTACTTGGCTCTGTTGGGTTGGTATAATGTACCACAATATGGTATTGCTGGCCCTGCTTTCCATCAATTTGGACCCGACTACAGGACGGGGCAACTTTTAATATACACTGCTCAAAAAAATAAAGGGAACACAAAAATAACATCCTAGATCTGAATTAATTAAATATTCTTCTGAAATACTTTGTTCTTTACATAGTTGAATGTGCTGACAACAAAAATCACACAAAAATTAAAAAATGGAAATCAAATTTTTCAACCCATGGAGGTCTGGATTTGGAGTCACCCTCAAAATTAAAGTGGAAAAACACACTACAGGCTGATCCAACTTTGATCTAATGTCCTTAAAACAAGTCAAAATGAGGCTCAGTAGTGTGTGTGGCCTCCACGTGCCTGTATGACCTCCCTACAACGCCTGTGCATGCTCCTGATGAGGTGGCGGACGGTCTCCTGAGGGATCTCTTCCCAGACCTGGACTAAAGCATCTGCCAACTCCTGGACAGTCTGTGGTGCAACGTGACGTTGGTGGATAGAGCGAGACATGATGTCCCAGATGTGCTCAATTAGATTCAGGTCTGGGGAGCGGGCGGGCCAGTCCATAGCATCAATGCCTTCGTCTTGCAGGAACTGCTGACACACTGCAGCCACATGAGGTCTAGCATTGTCTTGCATTAGGAGGAACCCAGGGCCAACCACACCAGCATATGGTCTCACAAGGGGTCTGAGGATCTCATCTCGGTACCTAATGGCAGTCAGGCTACCTCTGGCGAGCACATGGAGGGCTGTGTGGCCCTGCAAAGAAATGCCACCCCACACCATTACTGACCCAATGCCAAACCGGTCATGCTGGAGGATGTTGCAGGCAGCAGAACGTTCTCCACGGCGTCTCAAGACTCTGTCATGTCTGTCACATGTGCTCAGTGTGAACCTGCTTTCATCTGTGAAGAGCACAGCGCGCCAGTGGCTAATTTGCCAATATTGGTGTTCTCTCAAAAATGACAAACGTCCTGCACGGTGTTGGGCTGTAAGCACAACCCCCACCTGTGGACGTCGGGCCCTCATATCACCCTCATGGAGTCTGTTTCTGACCGTTTGAGCAGACACATGCACATCTGTGGCCTGCTGGAGGTCATTTTGCAGGGCTCTGGCAGTGCTCCTCCTGTTCCTCCTTGCACAAAGGCGAAGGTAGCGGTCCTGCTGCTGGGTTGTTGCCCTCCTACGGCCTCCTCCACGTTTCCTGATGTACTGGCCTGTCTCCTGGTAGCGCCTCCATGCTCTGGACACTACGCTGACAGACACAGCAAACCTTCTTGCCACAGCTCACATTGATGTGCCATCCTGGATAAGCTGCACTACCTGAGCCACTTGTGTGGGTTGTAGACTCCGTTTCATGCTACCACTTGAGTGAAAGCACCGCCAGCATTCAAAAGTGACCAAAACATCAGCCAGGAAGCATAGGAACTGAGAAGTGATCTGTGGTCACCACCTGCAGAACCACTCCTTTTATTGGGGGTGTCTTGCTAATTGCCTATAATTTCCACCTGTTGTCTATCCCATTTGCACAACAGCATGTGAAATTGATTGTCACTCAGTGTTGCTTCCTAAGTGGACAGTTTGATTTCACAGAAGTGTGATTGACTTGGAGTTACATTGTGTTGTTTAAGTGTTCCCTTTATTTTTTTGAGCAGTGTATTTTCCAGGGCCACTTTAAGTTCCTAGTCCACCCCTGGCTATACTGTTGTATGGAGAATCTAAAAGAGGTTTTCTGGTTGTTGATGTCGTCACGATAGGTCATCACTATCAGATCGGAGGGGGTTCAACTCTCAGCCACCTCGCCAGTCACCTGTTTGAGGAGGTTGCGGCTCTCCGGTGAGTACAATGGCCTCCTCACAGCTTTACCAAGCACAGTGCCAACTATTGGATGGCAGCTGTGTTTGTTATTATAGCTCAGCCCAATTCATTTGAATGGGACAGATCTACGCCTAGACCATGTGCCCAAAAAAGTGACACCACAGGCCTAGAAAGAGGCCGCAGGAGGTGCGTCATATCATGAGGATAGGCTATCAATATTAAACACTTGGACAACTCCTTTAACCCCTTAGTGACCCATACGTGTTTTTACGGCAGTCACTAAGGCTGGTTGCTCCTTTTTTACTGCTTTTTCACATGAGAGCCGCGGCCCTACTCTAAGGCCTCTTTCACACGGGCATTGCGGGAAAATGTGCGGGTGCGTTGCGGAAAAATCGCGCATGTTTGGTACCCAAACCCGAACTTCTTCACAGAAGTTCAGGTTTGGGTTAGGTGTTCTGTAGATTATAAGGGAAAATAATAGCATTCTGAATACAGAATGCATAGTAAAATAGCGCTGGAGGGGTTAATAAAAAATAATTTAACTTACCTTAGTCCACTTGATCGCGCTGCCGGCATCTCCTTCTGTCTCCTTCTTTGCTGATTGTAGGAACAGGACCTGTGGTGACGTCCCTCCGGTCATCACATGATCCATCACCATGGTAAAAAATCATGTGATGGATCATGTGATGACCGGAGTGATGTCACCACAGGTCCTGTTCCTACAATCAGCAAAGAAGGAGACAGAAGGAGATGCCGGCAGCGCGATCAAGTGGACTAAGGTGAGTTAAATTATTTTTTTTAACCCCTCCAGCGCTATTTTACTATGCATTCTGTATTCAGAATGCTATTATTTTCCCTTATAACCATGTTATAAGGGGAAATAATAATGATCGGGTCTCCATCCCGATGGTCTCCTAGCAACCGCGCGTGAAAATCGCACCGCATCCGCACTTGCTTGCGGATGCTTTTGATTTTCACGCAACCCCATTCACTTCTATGGGGCCTGCGTTGCGTGAAAAACGCAGAATATAGAGCATGCTGCGATTTTCACGCAACGCACAAGTGATGCGTGAAAATCACCGCTCATGTGAACAGCCCCATAAAAATTAATGGGTCGGTATTCAGTGCGGGTGCAATGCGTTCAACTCACGCATCGCATCCGCGCGGAATACTCGCCCGTGTGAAAGGGGCCTAACAGGCCGGACAGGCAGGAGTGCCGATCCGGGCTGTTCAACACTTTACATGCTGCGGGCAATGGTGCCCGCTGCATGTAAAGTGCTGACAGAGGGAGCGGTCTCCCATCGACACCCCAAAAATGCGATTGCGGGCTGCTGATGTGTGCGAAGGCTGGCTGGGGTCTTGTGTAGGCCTCAGACCAGCTTTGAGTAATTTGCATGTCAGAAAACCATTGCCATTAAAATGTAATGAACTATAGGGATAGTGGTTTGCATTTTAAAAGCAATCAAAATACTGTCTGTTATAGAAAAAACAACAAAACAAAAACACATTCATTAAATAAAAAAAATACGCTTTTCAATGAAAAATAAAAATAAAAAATCTCCCCCATATGTTTGGTATTGCCGCGTCTAACAACCTGGACTACATAAATATCACGTAAATTAACCCCTATGGAAAACGCCGTAAAATAAAAATTAAAAAAAAAATTACAGAATTGCTAATTTATTCTTATTTACCACCAAAAAACTTAAGTGATCAAAAAGCATAATTTACTCCAAAATGAAACCAATAAAAAAATACAAGTCGTCCCGCAAAAATCAAGCCTCTATAGAAAGAAAAAAAAAAAAAAAAAAAAGTTATGGGTCTTGGGAAGCAGCGATGCAAAAAAAATTTTTTCCCCTTTTAAAAATAAAAAAGGGGTTTTTATTGCAAAAAAGTTGTAAAACATAAAAAAAAAAAAATATATATATATTTGGTATCACTATAATCATACTGACCCAGAGAATAAAGATATTATGTTATTTATACAGAAAGTTGTGTACCCCAAAATGGCGCCATTAAAAACTACAACTTTTCCCGCAAAAAAACATGCTCTCATACAGCTGTACAGACTCTCTAAGAACAAAAAGAAAAAAAAGAAAGTAAAACGCTTGGTCAGAAAGGCCAAAAACAGGCTGGTCACTAAGAGGTTAGAAAACAATAGATTCACTGGAGCTGATTAACATGACAACTCACACACCCTCTACCATCGGCTCGGTAAACAAGAAATACCAGAAGTTACTGTGAAGCTGTGACTTGCGGTGCAAGTAAGATCACCCCGGGAGCTATGGTGGTCTGAATAACTTACCTGCAATAAAGAGACAACTTGGAGAGCGGTCGTCTGAGAAGGTAACAGTCTATGGAATCTATATTATTTTTATACGTACTAATGCATGGGATTTGTTGTTCCTATAGTATATGGTTTTTGCTTTTTTTATAGACTGAACACTTATTCCCTCTACGTCTGCTTCCTTTTAACTAGTTTTTTGAGTGATTATAGTGTCATTGCTTTCTACGCTAAAGACCATGTGGGTGCCATCATATAAACAGAGGAATTTTGGAAAGATTAGAATAGGAATAAGCCATATTCCTAAATTACAGCAATAAGACGATGTTGGGATGGATAAGGCATAGTTTGGCTCCAAAAGTGTGCAAATTGTGCCCGACTGGGCTGTACCTGAGCTTTTTTTAAAAATGGTACAAGCAAATTTTTATTTTATCTCCTGCCATAGATTTCATTCTCTCCAACATGAATTATATTCTCAGATGAGACACAAGCACAAGATGACTAAAGGTTGCATTGCGAGGGCAGACCAATTTATTTTATTTTTTAAATCCTGACCTACAGCAGTTACTTACAACATATGGTTGCTCCTATGCGAGGCTGAAAAGTAGATTAAGATTGAAATCTACGATATACTTTTACGGTACAATCACATGTGGCGGAACTACCGGCCTGGATTTTCGTACGGCAGATTTGCAGCTTTGAACAGTACTGGCAGCAAAGTGGATGAGATTTTAAGCACTGTGTAAAAAATCCGTACCAAAAAAAGAAGAAAAAAAAACCTGCGGTGCGGATTTTAACTCCGCAAATCAGTACGAAGCGGAATTTTCTGCTGTATTTTACGTGTCTTGTGGACATGCAAAACACAGGATTTCTTAAAAGAAGTTTTACCTTTACATAGCCATACACATACATGTAAATTGTGTGAACACTTCAATAGGAACATAGCATCTGTCTTTTATGAAAGGGAAGGTGTCCGAATCTCACCGTCCTTAAAGGGATTGGGCACTTTCTGGCTACTTGTGCCCAATGTGTATGTAACATGACTATATGGCAATTGCTAATGTAGATACTCTGTGCTATTTGCTATATTTCATAAGCATGCCCCCTTGTTATGCAAATCTTCTGTACTTTCCACATAGAGGTTACGTCCATAAGATGGCGGCTGATGGAGGGTCATGTGACCAGGCAAATCACCTCCATGTGATGTCCCTTGCATTCAAATACACTGCACCTACAATAAATGCTCAAAAGTACTGGTGCAGAAGGCAGGTACAGTGTATCTGACCAGAGGAGACATCACATGGAGGTAATTTGCCTGGTCACATGACCCTCCATCAGCCGCCATTTTATAGACAGGACCTCTGTGTGGACAGCACAAAAGACTTGGCAATCAAGGGAGAACACCTTATGAAATATAGAAAATGGTGCAGAATTTCAACAAAGACTATATCAGTAAGTGCCAGATAATCATCTCACAAACGCATTGGTCAACAGTAACCAGAAAGTTGCCAACCCCTTAAAATAATTTAACCCCTTAGGGACGCAGCGGGCTTTGGACTTCAGGACATGGCTTCTTCATCTCTACATTTTAAAAGCCATAACTTTTCCAAAAGCCATTTATGTGTATGTTTGTTTTTTACTATGGGACAAGTTGTATTTTGTAAGAACACCATTTTGGAAATAAAAAATAAAAAAAATACAAAAAAGCAACAGCTCTCACCTGTGTTCTTATGGAGGCACGGACTCAGCCCAGACTCAGCTGTAAAATCCAAAAAAGCATAGGGTCCAGCTTCCAATATAAAAAAAAAAAACTTTATTTGTATTGCGGTAAAATGTGTGTATTGCGGTAAACACATACAGTCCATGCGTTTCGGACCATTCTATTCCGGTCCTTACTCATGACATATGTCGTGAGTAAGGATCGGAATAGAATGGTTCGAAACGCGTGGACTGTATGTGTTTACCGCAATACAAATAAAGTTACAGGTTTTTTTTTATTGGAAGCTGGACCCTATGCCTTTTTTGAACACCATTTTAGAGTACAGTTAGGGTCCATTCACACGTCCGCAAAACACAGACACCGGCCATGTACGTTCCGCATTTTTCAGACCCCACATGGCCAGCACTATAATAGAAATGCCTTTTCTTGCCCGTATCTGCGGACAAGAATAGGACATGTTCTATTTTTTTGAGGGGCTGCGGAATTTCGGAAACACCCCCCCCCCCCCGGTAATATGCTTACCCCGCTCCCAACACCTCCTAGTCCCCGCACTGCCGCTGCTACTTCTTCCTGCACACCAATGAAAACATCCGGTGTCGGGTGGGGGCGAGCAGTCAAAGGCAGGCGGGGACAAGCCTCCCTAGCGTCACCTGCGATACTAGGGAGGTTCGTCCCCGTCCCTGCCCGCTTCACCCACCCAGATGTTTTCATCGGTGTGCAGGGAGAAGCAGCAGCGACGGTGCTGGGACCAGGAGCGCTGCAGGGAGCCGGGTAAGTATATTACCTGTGAGGGGCCCGGCACATGGGGGGGTTCTGAAATCGGATAACCCCTTTAAAGCGAACCTTTCACCTGGATTTCACTTAATAAACTATCACCAGTACCTTATAGATTATCCTCATTGTGTTCCCATACATTCTTGTGTCCCATTCCTGGGATGTATATTCATGAAAAAAACGACTTATAAAGTACTCCTCTCCAGCTCCTGAAGTCACGGTAGAAGTCAAGGGGGTAGCCCTTCCCTCACTCCAGGCTGTAACGCCCCTGCCCTAACCCCGCCTCTAAGCAGTGTAACTGACACCCGGCTGAGTCGCCGGGACCGCGCTTGTACAGGCGGCGCATGCGCCGTCGGCTTCAAGCACGATCCTGTAACTGAATCACGCATGCGCCGTCCCCGATGCCTGCCTGCTCTCCCTCACGCGCGATTCAGTTACAGGATCGCGCTTGAGTCGGTCGGTGCATGCGCCGCCTGTACAAGCGCGGTCCCGGCGACTGAGCCGGGTGTCAGTTACACTGCTTAGAGGCGGGGTTAGGGCAGGGGAGTTACAGCCTGGAGTGAGGGAAGGGCTACCCCCTTGACTTCTACCGTGACTTCAGGAGCTGGAGAGGAGGACTTTATAAGTCGTTTTTTTCATGAATATACATCCCAGGAATGGGACACAAGAATGTATGGGAACACAATGAGGATAATCTATAAGGTACTGGTGATAGTTTATTAAGTGAAATCCAGGTGAAAGGTTCGCTTTAAGTGTCTGATTGGTGGGGGTCCGACTGTGTTCCCTTGTTAGAATGGAGCAACAGACACTCCATTCAACTCTCTTGGACTGTCACTGATAGCCTAGCACTGGCACTCAGCTGTCTCCAGCACTCCAATACAGCTGAATGGTGTGACAGACATGCATGCGGGTCTGCTGCTCCAAACAGGGGAAGACAACCCCCGTTCTTGTGATTGGTTGAGGACTCAGCATTTGGACCCCCACTTATCAGACACTAATTTCCTACACAGGTTATAGGGGATAAGTCGTTGTATTGGGATAACCCTTTTAACATGAGATTCATGCAAAGATGTAATTAAAAAACGCACATGCTCTATGGAAGACTTCGAAACATTATGGCCTATTTATACATGACATTCTTGAATGCCCGATCATTGCAGCCTGTAAATATGGTCAGCAAATCAGTCAATAACAGAGTAAGTTGTTCATAGTCTTTGATCATCTCTTTTTTATGGGCATAAATATCATCGTCTGGAATGTGCTGCTGAAGAGAATGAACCAACGCACTGATGATCAGTCATATTCTGTACCAATGATTGCGCTATGTAAATGGAGGTAAATAAGTTTAGATAAAGCTGCTGTGCCGATAATCAGCGCTTTTATATACGACAAATAAATCTGCCAGTGTAAACAGTCCCTTAATCTGACCGCACAAGAAGCTAATGTTTGATGATGACGGGCTACAAGGTAACTACTGTATTAAAATCATTTGCAAACACCACTTATCCTGCAGCCTTAGTCCTTGTTCTTGCAGATAAAGCCGCCCCTAAACCTCAGATTAGAAGAAAACGATAAAAGATTTAACAGACCTCGTGCAAGCCAAAAGCAGCGCTGTCACCTGTAGAAACCTGTTTCCAGCGCTCATTTTTGAGGTTCCTTTTGAAAAATAAAGTTTTTCTCTTAAACTAGTTTTGATAAATGCCCTCCTGATTCAGCAAGACGGGGGCAGAGTTATCCAAACTGGTGTAAAGGAAAACTGGTGTTGTTGCCCATAGCAATCAATCGGCTTCTACATTTCATTTTTCAGAGCTCCTTTGGAAAATGAAAAGTGAAATCTGATTGGTTTCTATAGGCAATTAAGCCAGTTTTCCTGTGCAACAGTTTTGATAAATCGGACCCTCGTTCTTTGTTTCTTTCCTAAATGGTTTATTGCCACGTAAGGGCGGGTTCACACTTGCATTAGGGAATTCCATTATAACAGAATATAATGGAATTCTCGGAGGGAATGCATAGCGAAAGCCTTTAGGAGACATTCCGTTTTGATCCATCATAATAGAAGTCTAAAAAAATAATAGAAGTCTAAAAAAAAAAAAACACATCATAGGTGTCGCGATGTGCGAAAACACCCATAGTATAAAAATATATTCCCCATACGGCAAACAGCAAAACAGAAAAAAGCGTCCAAATGGCCTATTCGCCATTTATGGTCGCTTCATTTTCTATAAAAAAAATTTTTTAAAAGTGATCAAAAGGTCATACACACCCCAGAATGGTATCAATGAAAAGTTCAGATCGCTCCGCAAAAAATAAGCCCCTATACAGCTCCGTACACATAATTACAAAAAGGTTATAGGAGTCAAAATATGGCGACCAAAAAAGTTCCCACTTTAATTTTTTTTTAATTTAAAACGCAAGAAAAACCATACATTAAAAAAGGTATCGCCGGATTCGTACTGACCTGTAGAATAAAAGTAAGGCCTCTTTCACACTTGCGTTGTCCGGATCCGGCGTGTACTCCACTTGCCGGAATTACACGCCGGATCCGGAAAAACGCAAGTGTACTGAAAGCATTTGAAGACGGAACAGTCTTCCAAATGCGTTCAGTGTTACTATGGCACCCAGGACGCTATTAAAGTCCTGGTTGCCATAGTAGGAGCGGGGAGCGGGGGAGCGGTATACTTACAGTCCGTGCGGCTCCCGGGGCGCTCCAGAGTGACGTCAGAGCGCCCCATGCGCATGGATGACGTGATCCATGTGATCACATGATCCATGCGCTTGGGGCGCCCTGACATCACTCTGAAGCGCCCGGGGAACCGCACGGACGGTAAGTACACTGCTCCCCCGCTCCCCGCTACACTTTACCATTGCTGCCAGGACTTTAGCGTCCCGGCAGCCATGGTAACCACTCTGAAAAAGCTAAATGTCGGCTCCGGCAATGCGCCGAAACGACGTTTAGCTTAAGGCCGGATCCGGATCAATGCCTTTCAATGGGCATTAATTCCGGATCCGGCCTTGCGGCAAGTGTTCCGGATTTTTGGCCGGAGCAAAAAGCGCAGCATGCTGCGGTATTTTCTCCGGCCAAAAAACGTTCCGTTCCGGAACTGAAGACATCCTGATGCATCCTGAACGGATTTCTCTCCATTCAGAATGCATTAGGATAATCCTGATCAGGATTCTTCCGGCATAGAGCCCCGACGACGGAACTCTATGCCGGAAGACAATAACGCAGGTGTGAAAGAGCCCTAACTAGTCAGTTTTATAGCACATCGAATGTCGTAAATAAAAAACCCGTAATACTGTGGTGGAATTGCTTTTTTTTTTTTTTTTTGCAATTTCACCCCATTTGGATTTTTTTTCGCGCTTCCCACTACATCATTAGTGATGAGCAGCATAGGCAATATTAGAATTTGTGATATTTTGCGAGTTTTTGGCCGAATATTCGCCATAAATTCGCTAATTCGTGCTCAACACTATACATCATATGCAATATTAAATGGTGGCGTTGGAAAGTACAACTTGTTCTGCAGAAATCAAGCCCTCATATGACTATGTGAACAGAAAAAAAAGTTATGGCTCTGGGAAGGCAGGGAGCGCAAAACGAAAATGCAAAAAAAAACCAAAAAAAAAACACCTGTATGACAATAATTTGTTGCATGGTCATTTTTTCACCATGTTCGACACTTAGGCGTGTCGGGCCAAGCAAATTTACCAACATTTATGCATGTAAACAGGGGCCCAGGGGCTGAAGTATTTTTTTTGCCAGGTGCACCAACTGCTGAAGGTGCACCTAATTAAAAACAAGGTGCACGCACCCCTCATGAATTATTTGCATGTTCCAGAAGGAAAGTCAGCACAAAAGGGGAGTAAAAGACAGTCGAAAAACACTGTCCCTAGTAAGTGATCCCCGTAGGCCTCTTTCACATGAGCGATATGAATTGGCTCAGGAAGCGTTCAGGGTGCGTTCAGTGAAACTTGCACCATTTCGCAAGCAAGTTCAGTCAGTTTTGTCTGCATTTGCGTTCAGTGTTTCAGTTGTTTCTGCGCAGATGCAATGTGTTCTTCACTGAAGCCCCATTCACTTCTATGGGGCCAGGGCTACATGAAAAACACTGAATATAGAACATGCAGAACTGATGTGTGAAAAAATAAAAAATAAAATAATCCACTCATGTACACAGACCTATTGAAATGAATGGGTCATGATTCAGTGCAGGTGCTGTGCATTCACATCACGCATGGCACCTGCGCGGAAAACGCACTTGTGTGAAAGGGGCCTTAATTTTGGTAATTTCTGGCAAAACCTTATGTACCTTTTATTTCATTATAATGTGCAGGGTAAAACACAAGCATCTATAATACTAAGGCGACGTGTCCTGAAAAGTTGTGCAAAGTTTTTGTAACAATAATCAGTTGTGTTGCACTGTGCCGTGCTGTGAAAAACAAAAAAAACAAAAACATCCAAGTTGGATTTTTGTACGACTAGTTGCAGCAGAACTATAATTGCAAGAAATGTAAAAAAAATGTGTAGCCTTAGGTTACAAAGGTAACGCCCATCACATGGTAAGGCCTCATGCACACGACCGTTGTTTTATTCCGTGTCCGTTGTTCCGTTTTTCTGCGGACCCATTGACTTTCAATGGGTCCGTTGAAAACTCGGCTAATGCACCGTTTGTCATCCGTGTCCGTGGTTCCAGTCCGTCAAAAAAATATAACCTGTCCTTTTTTTTTCACGGAAAACGGTTCGCGGACCCATTCAAGTGAATGGGACCGTGAAAAAAACGCAGAGGCACACAAGATTGTCATCCGCGTCTGTTTTTTTTTTCCTATCACTTGCATGGCAAACTTGACTTAGTTTTTTTTTTTTACTTTCCTTCATGTCTGGTGATCCTCCAAAAATAAAGGAAGACACACGGAAACGGAACACAACAACGGTCGTGTGCATGAGGCCTAAGGATGCTACAACATAACAAACTCCATTTATGTAATAAAATACTGAGGATTTGCAGATATGAGAGGATTAATACCTGGTCAGTGCAGAGCTCCATCCAGCAGTCAGGGAGGTTTTGCAGGACAACGTCATGTGATCCTTACCCCTCCCAGGTGCAGCAATATCTGCAATTACAACCAGGAGACACATTACAAGGGTGGACCTTCTGAATGTAGACTTTTTTCTGAAGCCTGGTTCTGGTAAAGCAAATGGTAATGACAATACTACTGCTCTCTGCATTGTATCTTATGCTGCATGTAAGAGATGTGCAGTGTGTGAGCCAGGCATGGTCCTGACATCACATTGCAGCACTGGTAGGAGATTTTTCTATATATACCTTTCTAAAGATCGGGCTTTTGTATGCTGATACAGTTCTTTGTATGCAGCTTTTTCTAAGCGGCACCAGAAATGGATAAAAAAAAAAAAAAACTGGTGGAAAAGATGCACCTCACTTTCAAACTGGGGCCCTAGTAATGTTGTAAAAAATGGGGGAGATTTATCAAAACTGGTGTAAAGGAAAACTGGCTTAGTTTTCCCTAACAACCAATCAGATCACACCTTTTATTTTCCAAAGGAGCTCTGAAGAGTGAAAGGCGGAATCTGATTGGTGACTATTAGGCCTGGGCTACACTGTGACATTTTGTAGCGCGACTGATTGATTTTAACTATTGAATTACAGCTGAAGTCCAAATGAATGTATTCAGTTCAATGCAATCCTGATCACTGCAGCTGTAGTTCAATAGTTAAAATCAATCAGTCGCGCTAGAAAATGTCGCAGTCTAGCCCTGGCCTTAGGGATGAGCGAATCGACTTGGAACCGAACCCGAGTTTTGTAAAAGGTTTTTTTTTACAGTAGAAATTAATTAATGAAGTTATTACCCGAATTCTCGCAAGACTTCGCAAAGTAATAACTTCGGCTCATAGGAGCCAATACATTTTAATACTGTACGGAGCGCTCGCTCCGTACAGTATTCTACCGAAGTTTTATGTGAATCGCTCATCCCTAGTGACTATGATAAATGTGTCTGTAGAAAATGACACACTGGTGTTCTGCGGTTAGATGTGAGTTTATCATTGCATTTGAAAAACAATGGGCCACGTTTACTATAGTGTTTGAACCTGTTTTTAGTCTAAAAAATGCTGTTGTAAACGGTCTTTATTTTCTACTGTCGCATTTACTACTGAAATTGCTTTGGAGGCTTTTGCGCTTCATTTATCTACTGTATTTTTAGTTCTTAGACTCATTCAGAGGTTTATTAACTTTTGCAACTTTTTTCTGACCTATTTATGTAGATGCAAATTTGTCACGAAACAGTCTGATTTCTACATCACTTCAGAGCTGGTGTATTTTCTTTGTCTGTTTTCAGTGGTGAAGTCCAAGTTTTTTTTGCATTAAAAGTCGCACTTTCCTGGAGACATGCGACTTTTCTCCACAGAGACGAGACTTTTTTTAATGTGCAAATAAATTAGACCATTCTAAGTGAATATGAACCAATCGCTGATTGGGGGTCTGATCTGAGGCTGAGTGGGGCTGGGGGTACGATCTGAGACTGATAGGGTCTGATTGGGGGTCTGATCTGAGGCTGATTGGTCCGATCTGAGTGGGGTTGGGGGTTACGATCTGAGACTGATGGGGTCTGATTGGGTGTCTGATCTGAGGCTGATGGTGCTGGGGGTCCGATCTGAGGCTGAGTGGGGCTGGGGATCTGGTCTGAGGCTGAGTGGGTCTGGGGGTGTGATCTGGGGCTGGGGAGCCCGATCTGAGGCTGATAGGGTCTAATTTGGGGTCTGATCTGAGATTGGGGGGGTGATTGATACTAATGGAGGCTGGGCAGTCTGATGGGGATCTGATTTGAGGCTGATGGAGGCTGGGAGGGTCTGATGGGGGGTCTGATTTTGCGGTCTGATCTGAGATCTGATTTGGGGGTCTGCTCTGAGGTCTGATGGAAAATATTTTTTCCTTATTTTCTTCCTCCAAATCCTAGGTGTGTCTTAGGCCTCATGCACACGACTGTTGTGTGCATCCGTGGCCGTTGTGCCGTTTTTTTTCGTGGACCCATTGACTTTCAATGGGTCCGTGGAAAAATCGGAAAATGCACCGTTTTGCAGCCGCATCAGTGATCCGTGTTTCCTGTCCGTCAAAATAATATGACCTGTCCTATTTTTTTGATGGACAACGGTTCACGGACCCATTCAAGTCAATGGGTCCGTGAAAGAACACGGATGCACACAAGATTGGCATCCGCGTCCGTGATCCGTGGCCGTAGGTTACTTTCATACAGACGGATCCGAAGATCCGTCTGCATAAAAGCTTTTTCAGAGATGAGTTTTCACTTCGTGAAAACTCAGATCCGACAGTATATTCTAACACAGAGGCGTTCCCATAGTGATGGGGACGCTTCTAGTTAGAATATACTACGAACTGTGTACATGACTGCCCCCTGCTCCCTGGCAGCACCCGATCTCTTACAGGGGGCTGTGATCCGCACAATTAACCCCTCAGGTGCTGCACCGGAGGGGTTAATTGTGCATATCATAGCCCCCTAAAAGAGATCAGGGGCTGCCAGGCAGCAGGGGGCATACCCCCCTCCCTCCCCAGTTTGAATATCATTGGTGGCCAGTGTGCGGCCCCCCCCGCCCCCCCTATTGTAATATCATTGGTGGCCAGTGTGCGGCCTCCCCCGGCCACCCCCCCTCCCCCTATTGTAATATCATTGGTGGCCAGTGTGCGGCCTCCCCCGGCCCCCCCTCCCTCTATTGTAATATCATTGGTGGCCAGTGTGCGCCCCCCCCCCCCCCCCCCCCGATCATTGGTGGCAGCGGAGATTCCGATCGGAGTCCCAGTTTAATCGCTCTGGGGCTCCGATCGGTAACCATAGCAACCAGGACGCTACTGCAGGCCTGGTTGCCATGGTTACTTGGCAATATTACAATATTAGAAGCATCATACTTACCTGCTGGCTGCTGCGCTGTCTGTGTCCGGCCGGGAGCTCCTCCTACTGGTAAGTGACAGGTCTGTGCGGCGCATTGCTTAATGATCTGTCACAGACAGAGCAGCAGCCAGCAGGTAAGTATGATGCTTCTAATATTGTAATATTGCTAAGTAACCATGGCAACCAGGCCTGCAGCAGCGTCCTGGTTGCCATGGTTACCGATCGGAACCCCAGACCGATTAAACTGGGACTCCGATCGGAATCTCCGCTGCCACCAATGATCGGGCAGGGGGGGGGGGAGAGGGGAGGCCGCACACTGGCCACCAATGAAATTACAATAGAGGGGGGGCCGGGGGGGGGGCCGCACACTGGCCACCAATGATATTCAAACTGGGGAGGGAGGGGGGTCTGCCCCTTGCTGCCTGGCAGCCCCTGATTTCTTACAGGGGGCTATGATACGCACAATTAACCCCTTCAGGTGCGGCACCTGAAGGGTTAATTGTGCTGATCACAGCCCCCTATAAAAGATCGGGTGCTGCCAGGCAGCAGGGGGCAGTCATGTACACAGTTCGTAGTATATTCTAACTAGAAGCGTCCCCATCACTATGGGAACGCCTCTGTGTTAGAATATACTGTCGGATCTGAGTTTCACGATGTAACTCAAATCCGATGGTATATTCTAACATAGAGGCGTTCCCATGGTGATGGGGATGCTTCAAGTTAAAATATACCATCAGATTGGAGAAAACTCAGATCCTATGGTATATTAACTCCTGACTTTACATTGAAAGTCAATGGGTGACGGATCCGTTTGAAATTGCACCATATTGTGTCAACGTCAAACGGATCCGTCCCTATTGACTTGCATTGTAATTCAGGACAGATCTGTTTGGCTCCGCACGGCCAGGCGGACACCAAAACGACTTTTTTTTCATGTCCGTGGATCCTCCAAAAATCAAGGAAGACCCACGGACGAAAAAACTGTCACGGAAAAACGGAACCCGTTTTTGCGGACCGCAAAAAAAAACGGTCGTATGCATGAGGCCTTATAGTCCGAAAAAAATATTGTATACAAGTTTATGACCAAAACTGATAGTTTCTTACTCTACAGGTTGACATTAATTAATTTATCAATTGTACCATGGATTCTGTTATATACGTCATATCTTGCGCTGTAAGATCAGGCCTCTCAAGAAATGTGTAGCTGAACACGTTACACATATTGCTAACCCATCCAACCGCACTCTTTCTGTAGTTTCTACCCATTTCCATCACTTACATCACGGGAATACTTATACCTTGCAGGTTATGGACTTGGAAAAGGTTGAACGGGTTTTCCAGGATTTTATTTTACTGATGACCTATCCTCTAGATAGGTCATCAGCATGGGTGGATTGGCTATAGACCTTGCAGAGAAACTGGCTGATGGCCAAGGAGCCGCCCAAGCCCTCTTCTGTGCCACAGGCCAGGTAGATATTGAGCTCTCAGTGGTAATTAGCACTGTAAGAATCAGGTACTCAAGGTAGCCACTTGTTAGGTAGTTAGCGCCCACCACACCGCAGTCGCTGATTAGCGTCATCGCTGTCGCTAATCAGCACTAGTACTATATAGTATCTGTAAGTGATCAAGACTGATCGCAATCAGATCTATATCATTACCTTAGGCTCTACAAAAAACACAGTGTTCGCCCGATCAGGCCTCATCTTGTGCGCACACTTGCGTTCAGTCCACCCCACCGCAGTGACAGAAATGTTTTTTTTCTGATCACTGCAAAAACACTGTAAAATCGCTTCGGCGCTATAAAGATCACTTTTGAGCTTTTTGGATCTTTATTAGCGATCGCAGCTTTTTTTTTTTTTGCACATTTTTGGCAGAGATTTTTTCATCCACATTGATCGATGCGAATGAAGAAATCTGTGCTGTTCATTTTTTCTTTCAGCCCAGAGGCTGAACGAAAAAAAAAACCTCATTACCCGTATGCTCAATATAAGACCTCATGCATACGACCGTGCAGTTTTTTGCGGTCCGCAAACCGCGGATGCCAGCAATATAAATGCCTATTCTTGTCCGCAAAGCGCGGACAAGAATAGGACATGTTATATTTTTTTAGCGGGGCCGCGGAACGGAGCCACGGATGCGGACAGCATACAGAGTGCTGTCCGCATTTTTTGCGGCCCTATTGAAATGAATGGGTCCACATCCGAGCCGCCAAAATGGCGGCTCGGATGCGGACCCAAACAACGGTCGTGTGCATGAGGCCTAAGGAAAATAGCAGAAACTCCTAATGCTGGCCATACATGTAATGATTGCGGAGACCCTCAAAATGCCAGGGCAGTACAAACACCCCACAAATGACCCCATTTTGGAAAGAAGACACCCCAAGGTATTCACTGAGGGGCATATTGAGTCCATGAAAGATTGAACTTTTTGTCACAAGTTAGCGGAAAGGGAGACTTTGTGAGAAAAAAAAACAAAAAAAAATCAATTTCCGCTAACTTGTGCCAAAAAAAAAAATCTTCTATGAACTCACCATGCCCCTCACGGAATACCTTGGGGTGTCTTCTTTCCAAAATGGGGTCACTTGTGGCCCTGGCATTTTAGGGGCCCTAAAGCGTGAGAAGAAGTCTGGAATCCAAATGCCTAAAAATGCCCTCCTAAAAGGTACTCGTTGGACTTTCGGCCCCTTTGCGCATCTTGGCTGCAAAAAAGTGTCACACATGTGGTATCGCCGTACTCAGAAGAAGTAGAGCAATGTGTTTTGGGGTGTCTGACACGCATTTCTAGAGCCTTAGTGCTCACTGACTGTAGTGTGTCTCGGGAATTGCACTCGGTAAAAAATGCGTCCGCCCCTTCTCTGCCCATGTTCAGACTGGGTGACTCTTCTTTAGCTGCCATCCCATGTTTTTTTTTTTCAACCAGTGTTGGCCGTGGTCCGGCGTGCTCTGCCTCCCAGTGAAAGAGTAATCAAAATGCAGTTAAACGGAGAAGTGTGAGACGGCAATGCTGGTATACCAGACACTGTCAGGTGCGGGACGTAAGACTGTGTAACCCAGTCAAATGATTGCAGTGAGTGGTGGTGCTCTGCTATCTTAGACGATACACAATATGCTATGAGACAATCCAAATGAAGAGAGAATAATGATAGCGGCACTCACCAGATTGCAGCTCCAGGATTTAACATATAACAAACCGCTGATCACTTTCAAAAAGTGTCATACGATCAAAGATAAATTTGTGAGGAGCAGGCTCAAGGAGAATAGAACCAGTAATTGGCTCACTAAACGCATACCAATAGGGAGTTATAAATGTGGGGACTGTTCTTTTTGTCAATATGCCCTACAGGGCAAATATTTTTTCTTTGCAGGTATTAGGCATAGGGTAAAACAATTCTCCACATGTAGGACTAAATATGTGGTTTACCTGGTATTATGCTCCTGTGGATCTTTCTACATAGGGAAGACTATCTGCCCTATGTATGAGAGATTCAGGGAGCATATCAACTCAGTTAGGTCAGGAAAAGGGTGTCCCAAGCTTATTGAGCATGTCCGCAATTAGCACGATTATAATTCGAAATGCCTAAAATTCACAGCCCTGGAACATGTCCCCGCCCCAGTACTAGGTAGAGATAGAGACCTGCTTTTGCAGAAGGAGGCGGAGTGGATTAACCGCACGGCTGCGATGGGTCCTCTGGGACTAAATGATCGAAACGATCGAAGTGTATGTTTACATAGATACAGTAATGTGCACGCGAATATAGAAATGGATATAGTTAATGTCAGGGAAAGTTATGTCTATTACCCCACCTAGTTTTTGAAATAAGCGAGGTATGTGTTTTTAGCGTCGACAGTTGCCAAGGCAACAGGGACGCATTTAAATGAGCGCATGGGTAGCGCCACTAGGTCAGAGGCCAGAGGAAGAGCAAGTGCGCGAAACGGCCGTCGCCAGCTGATCACTCAGCATCCGCACGCATTGGTCCGCCCCAGCGCGCTGTAACTTCTATCTTAAGTTTACAATAGAGAAGAATTTTGCTGCAATCTGGTGAGTGCCGCTATCATTATTCTCTCTTCATTTTGATCGTCTCATAGCATATTGTGGATCGTCTAAGATAGCAGAGCACCACCACTCACTGCAATCATTTGACTGGGTTACACAGTCTTACGTCCCGCACCTGACAGTGTCTGGTATACCAGGAGTGCCGTCTCACACTTCTCCATTTAACTGCATTTTGATTACTCTTTCACTGGGAGGCAGAGCACGCCGGACCACGGCCAACACTGGTTAAAAAAAAAAAAATAAAAGACGGGATGGCAGCTGAAGAAGAGTCACCCAGTCTGAACATGGGCAGAGAAGGGGCGGATGCGTTTTTTACTGAGTGTAATTCCCGAGACACACTACAGTCACTGAGCACTAAGGCTTTAGAAATGCGTGTCACAAACCTTGCTGACAAAGAGGTTAGTCTATTCTGGACGGTAAACTCACTAAAATCATATAATATGAGTGGCAGAGTTCCCAGAGGACTCAGAATTTACAAGGAACTCCTCCAATATGAGGAGGATGAAACATTTGCAGCAGAGTGGAAAAACCTACACATGAATTTCTCCTCCCAAATACTCACGTTGGTATTGAAATGGGAAGAACAGAAATATAATAAAATCAGTGAAGACCTAAAGAATGCAAAAAGCGAACTAGCATTAACATTGACAGAAAATCAATTGACTACCTTTGAAAAAAGACTTAACAAAAAACTAGTCATTACACAGTCTGATATAAAGGAAAGGAAGAAATATATTATACAGTTGGCTGTAGTAATTGCAGAACTGTTCAGCAATTAATTCTGTTTTATAGACAGCCTGTGAGTTCTGGGATTTTATATGAGAAATGTAGGATGTTATTTTTTGTTTTTTAATTTGAGACATGAGAACTTTAGTGGCTTTGTTTCCGTGCGCATAATATTTATATTGAGTGGATAGAAACAGTTTTGCAGTGTTGGCATTTAGTATATTTTTTAGTTCTGACCTGAGGGTGTCCAGGTGTGCCAAAGTATTTTCATTCAATGAGCGCCTATGTTGCGACTCCAGTTTAGAAATAGCTGAAGTAAGTTCCTCTATTTTCTTTATTTTCAGTTTTTTGACATGAGAACCTAAAGCAATTAGGTGGCCTCTTATAACAGTTTTGTGGGCATCCCACAGTACCGCTTGAGATAAGTCTGCTGAATCATTCAAGGTGAAATATTCCTCTATCAGACCTGCTAATTTAGGGATATTGGAGCTATTCAGCAACGTTTCATTTAACCTCCATCTATATTCTGTTTTGGGCATGTTGGGGATAGAACATGTGAGGAGGACTGGGGCATGATCTGACAGAAGAATATTCCCAATCCTGGACGATGCACAATATTGGAGTGCTTGAGTACTAAGGAAGATGTAATCTAACCTCTGGTAAGAGGAGTGAGCAGAAGAAAAATAGGTATAGTCCTTCTCATTGGAATGCATTGCCCTCCAGACGTCTATAAGACCCTGTTGGGAAAGTGCTTTTTTTTATTTTATAAAGCGATATTTTTGACATAGATGAGGATCCAGTGGAAGAATCAAGGCTAGGGACTAATGCGACATTAAAGTCACCTCCCAGGATTACAATGCCCTCAGCAAAAGACTCAAGATTTTTTATGTTTTCTAGAATCCATGCGGTTTGTGCAGTGTTAGGTACATATATATTACAAAAAGTGAATAGTTGGGAACCTATTAATCCTTTTACAAAGATATATCTACCATCCCTATCCACCAAAGTGTCTTGAAGAATAAACTGAGTGTTTTTATGTATGGCAATACTGACTCCTTTTGTGGCTGTGGATGGAGAAGTGCTATGAAACCATTGGTTATAAAGCAAATGAGATAGCTTTGGAACATGTTTTGTGCGAAAATGGGTTTCTTGTAATAAAGCTACCTGCACTCTCAATTTATGCAAATAATGACATACTTGGCTCCTTTTTAGAAGGTGCGTTTAAGCCTCTGATATTGTATGTACATATCTGTAAGCTAGCCATATATTTTTTCACCTAGGTCGTGAACCAACAACCATACCTGCATCCAGTACCAATAATGTGCGCAAACAATAGGAGGGGGGGGAGGAAGGGAGAAGGATAAAGGAGGGAGGACCTACAACAACAAAACAAGAAAAACAGTAGTAATAGTTAGTTACAGTATAACATTTAACGTGGTGTCTCCACATATGAGACATTTGAACTTGGGAGTGGGTCTACAGAGGGTGGACCGAGTCCCCACTTGAGCTAGCTATAAAAATAGCTGATCAGATAGACTTGAGAGGAAACATTGGTGGCAGAAAAAGGTGACTTGCTGCGAATAATTGCATTTAACTCTTTCGCCACTAGGTGTCACCATTTGCATAGAAAACTTTTACCACAACCTTTAACCAGTGAATCTCTGCACATATTGAACACATATAATCTGTTGAAGAGACAGTAAAGCTTGAGGAGAGTGAAATTGGAAGTAGCCTTCCAACTCAATAAACACATAGTTTAAGCTAGAGAAGGAGGAAAAGCAGGGATAGTTATGCAGGAACTTCAATTAGTAAAACTTGCCAGGAACATGACATGGGTTCCTGTTTTACATTTAACCACTTCCCATCTGGGCCATTTGCCCCCTTCCTGACCAGGCCTAATTTTGCAAAACTGACATATCTCACTTTATGTGGTAATAACTTTGCAGCGCCTTTATTTATCCAAGTCATTCAGAGATTGTTTTCTCGTGACACATTGTACTTCATGATAGTCATAAATTTGAGTCAAAATATTTCACCTTTATTTATGAAAAAACCCCAAATTTACCCAAAACTTTGAAAAATTCGCAATTTTCTAAATTTCAATTTCTCTGCTTTTAAAACAGAAAGTGATACCTCCATAAAATATTTATTACATAACATTCCCCATATGTCTTCTTTATGTTGGCATCATTTTGGAAATGTCATTTTATTTTTTTAGGACGTTAGAAGGCTTAGAAGTTTAGAAGCAATTCTTCAAATTTTTAAGAAAATTGCCAAAGCCCACTTTTAACCACCTCAGCCCCCATGGCTTAAACACCCTGAAAGACCAGGCCACTTTTTACAAATCGGCACTACACTACTTTCACCATTTATTGCTCGGTCATGCAACTTACCACCCAAATGAATTTTACCTCCTTTTCTTCTCACTAATAGAGCTTTCATTTGGTGGTATTTCATTGCTGCTGACATTTTTACTTTTTTTGTTATTAATCGAAATTTAACGATTTTTTTGCAAAAAAATGACATTTTTCACTTTCAGTTGTAAAATTTTGCAAAAAAAACGAGATCCATATATAAATTTTGCTCTAAATTTATTGTTCTACATGTCTTTGATAAAAAAAAAATGTTTGGGTAAAAAAAAAATGGTTTGGGTAAAAGTTATAGCGTTTACAAACTATGGTACAAAAATGTGAATTTCTGCTTTTTGAAGCAGCTCTGACTTTCTGAGCACCTGTCATGTTTCCTGAGGTTCTACAATGGCCAGACAGTACAAACACCCCACAAATGACCCCATTTCTGAAAGTACACACCCTAAGGTATTCGCTGATGGGCATAGTGAGTTCATAGAACTTTTTATTTTTTGTCACAAGTTAGTGGAAAATTATGATTTTTTTTTTTTTCTTACAAAGTCTCATATTCCACTAACTTGTGACAAAAAATAAAAAGTTCTATGAACTCACTATGCCCATCAGCGTATACCTTGGGGTCTCTTCTTTCCAAAATGGGGTCACTTGTGGGGTAGTTATACTGCCCTGGCATTCTAGGGGCCCAAATGTGTGGTAAGGAGTTTGAAATCAAATTCTGTAATAAATGACCAGTGAAATCCGAAAGGTGCTCTTTGGAATATGGGCCCCTTTGCCCACCTAGGCTGCAAAAAAGTGTCACACATTTGGTATCTCCGTACTCAGGAGAAGTTGGGGAATGTGTTTTGGGGTGTCATTTTACATATACCCATGCTGGGTGAGAGAAATATCTTGGCATAAGACAACTTTTCCCATTTTTTTATACAAAGTTGGCATTTGACCAAGATATTTATCTCACCCAGCATGGGTATATGTAAAATGACACCCCAAAACACATTCCCCAACTTCTCCTGAATACGGAGATACCACATGTGTGACACTTTTTTGCAGCCTAGGTGGGCAAAGGGGCCCAAATTCCTTTTAGGAGGGCATTTTTAGACATTTGGATACCAGACTTCTTCTCACGCTTTGGGGCCCCTAAAATGCCAGGGCAGTATAAATACCCCACATTTGACCCCATTTTGGAAAGAAGACACCCCAAGGTATTCAATGAGGGGCATGGCGAGTTCATAGAAACAAAAAATTTTTGGCACAAGTTAGCGGAAATTGATTTTTGGGATTTTTTTTCTCACAAAGTCTCCCTTTCCGCTAACTTGGGACAAAAATTTCAATCTTTCATGGACTCAATAAGCCCCTCAGCAAATACCTTGGGGTGTCTTCTTTCCAAAATGGGGTCATTTGTGGGGTGTTTGTACTGCCCTGGCATTTGAGGGTCTCCGCAATCATTACATGTATGGCCAGCATTAGGAGTTTCTGCTATTCTCCTTATATTGAGCATACGGGTAATGAGATTTTTTTTTTTCGTTCAGCCTCTGGGCTGAAAGAAAAAAATGAACGGCACAGATTTCTTCATTCGCATCGATCAATGTGGATGAAAAAATCTCTGCCAAAAAAAGAAAAAGGAGGGGAAAGGCGTCTGCCAGGACATAGGAGCTCCGCCCAACATCCATACCCACTTAGCTCGTATGCCCTGGCAAACCAGATTTCTCCATTCACATCAATCGATGTGGATGAATAAATCATTGCCGGGATTTTTTTTTTTTTTTTATATATACAAAGTGTTTGCCAAAGTATATGAACACCGCCACCTCCTCAGCTCATATGCCTCGGCAAACGTATCTTTTACTGCAGAGGAGAAATCTCGTCTTGCAGCGCCGCATACACCGACTTGCGTGTAATCTGACAGCAGCGCAATGCTTCTGTCAGAATGCACATCAGTGCTGCAGCTAGTCGATCGGTTGGTTCACCTGGAAGGTAAAAAAACAAAACAAAAAAGAAAAAACCAGGCCGCAACGCAATAAATTTATTAACTGTTGAACAGAACATAGAAACTTTTTTTTAACTGAACGTTTAACTTTTTTACTTACCGGTAATTTTTTTTTTGTTTAGTTTTTTTTACCTTTTATAGAACAAACCTCTCCTTCCCCATGGGACAATGTGCAAAGCGCAAATCGCCCAAAGATGTGGCGAAGTACGTTATGCACTTTATCCCAGGTGAAAGGAGAGGTTTGCAGCAGCTGTGAGTAAAAGGGCCCTAATAGCCCTGTGTGCCTGTCCTGTGAGATGCAATCCCTATGCTAGGTGTACCTGTGTGTGGTACTTGCGGAAACACTCACCAAAGCATAGGGCAGGGTGGTCAGGACAGTCAGGACAGAAATAGCGGGTGTCACGCCTTATTCCACTCCTGCTACAGACACAACATTTTTTTCAGGGTGGCGGTTGGGTTGAGGTACCAGCAACGACACTGGGGAAATGTCGCTCGTGTAGACGGCTAACTACACTGGTGGATGGGGCCACGGAACCTCCTGGATAAAGGAGGTTCTCGATGATCTCTTCCTGGAATTTGAGGAAGGATCCTGTTCTCCCAGCCTTACTGTAGAGAACAAAACTATTATATGCAGCCAATTGAATTAAATATACAGACACCTTCTTATACCAGCGTCTGGTTCTGCGGGAAACTAAATAGGGAGCCAACATCTGGTCATTGAAGTCCACCCCTCCCATGAGCGCATTATAGTCGTGGACTGAGAGGGGCTTTTCAATGACACGGGTTGCCCTTTCAATTTGGATTGTCGTGTCTGCGTGAATGGAGGAGAGCATGTAAACGTCACGCTTGTCTCTCCATTTCACCGCGAGCAGTTCTTCATTACACAAGGCAGCCCTCTCCCCCCTTGCAAGACGGGTGGTAACGAGCCATTGGGGGAAGCCCACGCGACTAGTTCGCGCGGTGCCACAGGCGCAAATCGGTTCTAGAAACAAATGCCTAAAGAGGGCCACACTTGTGTAAAAATTGTCCACATAAAGATGGTACCCCTTGCCGAATAAGGGTGACACCAAGTCCCAGACTGTCTTCCCACTGCTCCCCAGGTAGTCAGGGCAACCGACCGGCTCCAGGGTCTGATCTTTTCCCTCATAGATCCGAAATTTGTGGGTATAGCCTGTGGCCCTTTCACAGAGCTTATACAATTTGACCCCATACCGGGCACGCTTGCTTGGGATGTATTGTTTGAAGCCAAGGCGCCTGGTAAAATGTATTAGGGACTCGTCTACGCAGATGTTTTGCTCGGGGGTATACAAATCTGCAAATTTCTGGTTGAAATGGTCTATGAGGGGCCGAATTTTGTGGAGCCGGTCAAAAGCTGGGTGGCCTCTGGGACGGGAGGTGGTGTTGTCGCTAAAATGCAGAAAACGCAGGATGGTCTCAAATCGTGTCCTGGACATAGCAGCAGAGAACATGGGCATGTGATGAATTGGGTTCGTGGACCAATATGACCGCAATTCATGCTTTTTAGTTAGACCCATGTTGAGGAGAAGGCCCAGAAAAATTTTAAGTTCGGAAACTTGGACTGGTTTCCACCGGAAAGACTGGGCATAAGAGCTTCCCGGGTTGGCGGATATAAATTGTGTGGCATACCGATTTGTTTTTGCCACGACTAAGTCCAAGAGTTCCGCAGTCAAGAACAGCTCAAAAAATCCCAGGGCCGAACCGATATGAGCCGTCTCAACCCGAACTCCAGACTGGGCGGTGAAAGGGGGAACTACTGGTGCGGCTGAAGTTGGTGACTGCCAATCAGGGTTTGCCAGCACCTCAGGGATTCTAGGGGCTCTACGGGCCTGTCTGCGCGGTGGCTGCGATGGGGTAACTACTGCACGTGCCACCGTACCAGCTTCAACTGCCCTTCTGGTGCTCGCCACGTCACCATGTTGTACGGCAGTGCTGGTACTAGGTCCAGGAAGGGCTGCGCTGCTGGTGTATGCCTCACCACGTGATCCGGCAGCGACAGCCCCACTCTGCTGCTCTTGAAACGGATCCTGCGTAACCTGTGGTCTAGCGACACGGGGCCGGGTACGCCTGGTTCTATCAGGGACCTCCACCTCCTCGTCCGAACTTTGGGTCAGAGAGCCACTGCTTTCCACAGGTTCATATTCTGACCCGCTAGATTCGTCAGATGAGGGTTCCCATTCCTCATCCGACTGGGTCAGAATCCTGTAGGCCTCTTCAGAAGAATACCCCCTGTTTGCCATTTGGACTACTAAATTTAGGGGTATTCCCTGAGACTACCCAAGAAAAAAAGCAAACCTGTCTTACAAAGGGGAGGCTAGCGAAGTACCAGAGGCCGCTGCGGTTGATAAAAAATATCAAAACTGATTTTTTTATCGCCGCAGTGCGTGTAAAGTGAATGTGCAGTGATCAAAAAACAAAATTTTTTTTGTCACTGCGGTGGGGCGGGCGTGGGTGAACGCACGTGTGGGCGACCGATCAGGCCTGATCGGGCAAACACTGCGTTTTGGGTGGAGGGCGAACTAAAGTGACACTAATACTATTATAGATCTGACCGTGATCAGTTTTGATCACTTACAGATACTATAAAAGTACAAATGCTGATTAGCGATACGCTAATCAGCGAATAAAAGTGACTGCGGTGCGGTGGGCTGGGCGCTAACTGACGCTAACTACCTAACCAAGGGGCCTAAACTATCCCTAAAACCTAACAGCCAATACTAGTGAAAAAAAAAAAGTGACAGTTTACACTGATCACTTTTTGTCTTTCACTAAGTGATTGACAGGGGGCGATCAAGGGGTTAATTCGGGTGATCGGGGTGATGGAGGGTGATCTGGGGCTAAGGTGTAGTGTTGGTGGGTACTCACAGTGATCTCTGCTCCTCTGCTGGATCCAACCGACGAAAAGGACCAGCAGAGGAGCAGAGAAGCCATATAACAGATCATATTTACTAATATGATCTGTTATCTGGCTTCTGATTAGATTTTTTGAAAATCGCCAGCCTGCCAGCCAATAATCGTTGCTGGCAGGCCGGTGACGAAATACTTCTTTAACTTTTGCCGGCCCGCGATGCGCATGCGCGGGCCGGCAATGCACGAAATCTCGCGTCTCGCGAGAGGACGCACCGGCGCGTCCAATCAGAACAACAGGACCGCCGCAAAGATGCAATCCTGCGTACGGCGGTCCTAAGGAGGTTAAGGACCAGTTCAGGTCTAAAGTCACTTTGTGGTGCCTACATAGTGGATACCCCTATAAATGACCCCATTGTAGAAACTACACCCCTCAAGGTATTCAAAACCGATTTTACAAACTTTGTTAACCCTTTAGGCGTTCCACAAGAATTAAAGGAAAATGGAGATCAAATTTTTAAATTTCACTTTTTTGGCAGATTTTCCATTTTAATCAAATTTTTTCTTTAACACATCGATGGTTAACAGCCAAACAAAACTCAATATTTATTACCCAGATTCTGCGGTTTACAGAAACACCCCACATGTGGTCATAAACTGCTGTATGGGCACACAGCAGGGCGCAGAAGAAAAGGAACTCCACATGCTTTTTAGATGCCATGTCCCATTTGAAGCCCCCCCTGAGGCACCCTTACAGTAGAAACTCCCAAGAAGTGACCCCATTTTGGAAACTAGGGGATAAGGTGCCAGTTTTATTAGTACTATTTTTGGGTACATATGATTTTTTGATCATTCATTATAACACTTTATGGGGCAAGGACGTGGCGATACCTAATATGTATACTTTTTCTCATTTATTAAAGTTTTACACAATAATAGCCTTTTTGAAACAAAAAAAAACGAGATTTTTGTATAACTTACCAGTAAAATCTCTTTCTCGCTCTTTCCTTGGGGGACACAGAAGACCTTGGGTATAGCTCATCTCCATAGGAGGCGTGACACTAAGTGAAAACTGTTAAGCCCCTCCTCCACAGCTATACCCTCAGCCTGGAGAGAGAGACTGCCAGTTGCGTGTCCAAGTAGTGAGAAAAGGCAAAGTCCAACAAGGAACCAACAAGCCAACTACCCAACGGGTAACAAAAAACTCGGAAACCGTGTAGAGAAAAACAATGAATGGGTGGGTGCTGTGTCCCCCAAGGAAAGAGCGAGAAAGAGATTTTACTGGTAAGTTATACAAAAATCTCGTTTTCTCGCCGAGTTTCCTTGGGGGACACAGAAGACCTTGGGACGTTCAAAAGCAGTCCAAAAGGGGAGGGACCACAGCTCCAAGGCGAAGCACCCGAAGGCATCAAGGAACCGCCGCCTGCAGACCCAGGCGGGCCAAGGCAGCATCTGCCAAAGCCAGAGTATGCACCCTGTAGAACTCGGTAAGGCGTGCAAGGAAGACCTGTGGCCGCCTTGCCCAAATGCATGGCCGAAGCCCAATGCCTCCGGCCCAGGAGGCACCGATCGCTCTCGGTGACAGCAAGGCAGAATCCTGCCCTCGGTGCGGTAACCTCAGCAATAGCCAATCTGATAACGCGGAAGAAAAAAACACCCTGGAGTCCGTTAACCCTAAGCGCGGGCCTCCAGGAAACCCAAAAGACCGAACGTCGACAAGAGTCGGAGATCTCCAAGTAAAAACGGCCAGGCCCAAACAACGTCCAAATCGGTGACGTGTTGAAGCGAAAGGCAAACACCACCTTCAGAAGGAAGGAAGAAACGGGATGTAGAACAGCCCTGTCCTGGGAAAGACAGAAGGCTCGGACAAAAAAAGGACAGTACAGAGGAACCAAAGAGCCACTTCGAGTAAGAAGGTCTTGACAGGCCCAGAGGGCCGGGGAACGCTGGAAGAGGAAGAACAGCGCCGACACTTGACACCTCAAGAAAGGAATCCCAGTCCCAGGCCGGACTGGAAAAAAGACAGAACCATGGGGAGAGAAAAGTCAGAGTGGGGAATGCACAGCTTCCCACAGAACCCCAGACAAAAAAAACATAAATCTTACGACAGATCCTGGACGAAACACAGCCAGGAGCGGACAGTAGCGAACCCGCTGGAGTCGCCTGGCAAGCGGGCGAAAAACCCAATGTGATCAGGCGCAGACCAGTAACACGGGCAGAAGGGTCGACAAAACTGGTCCCGTCGGCCCCCGAGCAACGTTGTCCCGAGTGGGGGAGCAGAAGGACAGACGGAAAGGAACCAAAGGGTCCGCCCAGCATCCGCCAGATGCCAGGACAAGACAGGCTAAAGTCCATGCTGATGTAGCCATGTTCTACAGTCCCGGTGTGGGAGATCAAAGGACAATCTGGATCGAAAGGTAGTCCCCCCAAGTTACCGAGAAGGTAAGTCTACAGTAGGACCATTGACTTAGAATGGACCACGCAATCTGCTCTCAGTGGGAGGACAGAAACGCGGTAGACTCGGTATATAGGCACAGCTAATACAGCCAGTGTGAACAAGGGAGACAGTACGAGGCCAAAAGGAACACCGGAACCATCCACATGAACAACCATGCTCTCCCCAGAAGGGGAGGACAGTGAAGGAACAGCCTCTGAAGTCTGGCGGGGCAGAAGCCACATCGGAGTGATCTGTACCGAGCGGAAGCCAAACAGAGACGGCGAGATAATGGTAGTCGAGACAGAGGCCGGCATAACACCCTCCAACCGAAAAGAGGAGTGGGCAACAGGGAAATCATAGGACAGCTCAAAAGCAGAACCCTGCTACACTGTGAGATGCCCGGTTCACCGCCTCGCAGAAGGCGAATACCCTGAAGAACCCAAGGTGGAAGTCCTCCGGACCTGGGTAATCGAGCACCCAAGAGAATTTGGGTGACCTTCCCGAGAAAAGCGGCCCGCACCTGGTAGCAGATCAGACTGAAGCGTAGAGGCGCCAAGAGGAAGGACTCATACCACACTGCATCCGAAGAGGAGGAAATTGCAGCAGGCAAGGGAACCGCAGTCCTGCCAGAGCCAACGAAGAATTCGACGGGCGCTGCAGACAACAGCACTCTCGACCATGTGACCACTAGCGCAGGGAAGTAATACAGCGGAAGGACGAATGGGCACGCATCTAGGAACCACGAACACTCCCTGGGATGAAGGGCCAACTAAATGAATGAGTACCACCCAGCTCCGTGCAGCAGAGAGCAAGTAGAGCCCGTCCGGGTCAGGTGGACAGAATGAACTGATTAGAGACGAGTGCAAGGCTTGCGGCAAGCATCGTATCCCAAGAAAACAAAAGTATGCCGCAGGAAGCAGGTGAGGCATACGTACGAGCAGCCCCGTAAGCAGTGAGAAGGCCAACCCACCTACAGGAGGAGAAGGCATACACGGCCCAAACAACGGCAAGAACGCCCGCTCACTGCAAAAAGGTTACTCAGCGAAAAAAGGGGGCTCGCCACAGAGTGCCACAGCATGTACGGAATTGCAAGGTGCAACCTGAAAGGGAGTTATGCACAAGCCTAGTATAGCATGCGATGGAACGCAAGCAGTCCGCCCCGAAAGGGGGAATTGTACCTGGCAAACTGCAGTCGGCAAGAGTGCAAAGGCCGGTCCCAAAAGGGAGTGATGCCTAGGGCCGTACCTACTTCAGAGAAGCAGGACATACCCTAGAATTCAGCATGAACGCAGGAGGTCCACCTAGTGAAAGGGGAACATGCACAGGGTTATCCTAGCATTAAGCGAGTGTGCAATAATACACCCAACACTGAACTTAGCGAGAGTGCAAGTACTCTGCCAATGAAGGGGGACATGTACAAGTCCAGCACAGCCATACAAGGACAGTCGTGAATCTCATGAGCGTGTCAAAATCTGCCCATGGAATGAGGGGTGGTCACGCACAAGGCCAGCACCGTATCCAATGGGAGTGCAAGCGTTCCACCCATGTTAGAGGGCCATTCTCATGGCCAGCAATGTATCCGGTGAGAGTGTAGCATGCCGCCCAGAAAAAAGGGAGGGTAATGCATATGGCCAGCATCTCATCCAGGGAGAGTGCGAGCACCCCGCCATGTATGGGAGTCATACACATGGCCAGCAACGTACTGGTGAGAGACAAACACAGTCAGTGAGAATGTGTGTATGTCACCTGAGGAAGGAAGGAAGGCATGCCCATGGCTGGCAGCGAATCCAGCGAGAGTGCGTACACCGCCCACGGAAGAGGGGTCATGCATATGGCCGACAATGGGTCCAGCGAGAGTGCAAGCACCCCGCCATGTATGGGATACATGCACATGGCCAGCAACGTACCTGCGAAAAAACAACCACAGACAGAGGGATGTATGTATGCTGCCTGAGGGAAGGAGGCATACCCAAGGTCGGCAGCGAATCCAATGAGAGTGCAGAATACCGCCTATGGAAGGGGGTCATGCCTATGGCCGGCAGCGAAACCAGTGAGAGTGCAGCATAGTAACATAGTACATAAGTACATCATAGCACATCAGTGAGAGTGCAGCATTCCGCCTATGGAAGGGGGGTCGTGCACAAGCCAGTACCGTATCCGGTGAGAGTGCAGTATCCCGCCTAAAAAGGGGGGGTCATGCACATGATCGGCAACAGATCCAGTGAGAGTGTAGCGTTCCGCCTAGAGAAGGGGGTCACGCACATGGCCGACAGCGAATCCAGTGAGAGCGCTGCGTTCCGCCCATGGAAGGGGGTCACGCACATGGCCGGCAGTGAATCCAGTGAGAGTGCAGCGTTCCGCCTAGAAAAGGGGGTCACGCACATGGCCGGCAGTGAATCCAGTGAGAGTGCTGCGTTCCGCCCATGGAAGGGGGTCACGCACATGGCCGGCAGCAAATCCAGAGAGAGTGCAGCGTTCCGCCTAAGGAAAGGGGTCATGCACATGGCCAGCACCGTATCCGGTGAAGATGCAGTATTCCGTCTAAAAGGGGGCCATGCACATGGCCAGCCGTCAGCCAGGGAGAGTGCAGTATCCCGCCTAGGGGGGGGGGGGGGATGCACATGGCAGGCACCATAACTGGAGAGATGATGAATGCAGCCTACGGAAGGGGCGCATGCACTTGGCCAGCGCCGTATCCTGGAAGAGGGCAAGAAAACCGCCTAAAAAGGGGGAAATGCCCTAACAGCGACGCAGGCTGGGAGCGCAACACCATGCCGCGTGTGGAAAGAGGGTATGCAGACATGCCGCACCTGAGGCTGCAGCGTCCTGCGCAGCCCACAAGAAATCTGTTAATATTATATATAAATATATATATATATAGAAAAAAAAAAAAAAAAAAAAAACACTGGCAGCACCACCCTAGGAAGTATAGAAAAACGGGACGGGTGCAATGTCCAAGTACGGTAAAAGGTGCTTACCCACTTATAGAGAACAAAAATCGGACTGCACTCCAAGCAACTCTTCAGAAAATGTGTTTATTCCCCCATTTGGTGGCAAAAGCGACGTTTCGGCTCAAGCATGAGCCTTTCTCAAGCCTGAGGCTTGAGAAAGGCTCATGCTTGAGCCGAAACGTCGCTTTTGCCACCAAATGGGTGAATAAACACATTTTCTGAAGAGTTGCTTGGAGTGCAGTCCGATTTTTGTTCTATATATATATATATATATTTTTTTTTTTTTTTTTTTTTTTAAAACACAGCCTCTCTGAGGCTAAAGGGGGCCACCATATAGGGGCACAGATTATCAGGAAAAAAGGGGGGCCAACCATACAGGTCCATTGGGAGCCGGCCTGTACCCAAAGGGTTAACAGGGATCCGGCCTTGAGGGCGGCGCTGCGATCCCCTGGGGGCGGAGGAACCTCCCGGCGGGAAGAATTCGCGCCTGGAGAAGTTCCCGCCCCCTCCACCAGAGGCCGGAATTTTGCGGCCTAGCAGGCCGTGAAGCCGGGGACTAAATTTGCGGCGCCCGGCATGTACCGCCGGGACCTGTGGCGGAGTGGCGCATCAAACCGGCCGCGGGTGCCCACCCCGCGGCCCGGTCGGAATTGCGGCCCAGCAGGCCGAAGCCTGGGCCAAAATTTGCGGAGCCCCACCGACGGTCGGCCGGGGCCTGCTGGGGCATATGTCAAGCCCAAAGTCAGGGGCCCGGAATGGCGGCTTGCCGGCCGCAGGAGCCCACCCCGCCGCCGGAAGAGTCAGGGACCCGGAATGGCGGCCTAGCAGGCCGCGGAGCCTGGGATAAGATTTTTGCGGCGCCCGGCCGCACCGGAATACCAATGCCGGCCGGAGGCGAGGCCTTACTCCACAGAGTCCCCCGTCCCCCCGTCAGGATCGGACCTCAGGCCTTGGGTTCACCGCCTCTGCAACACTCCGGTAAGGAGATGATGGGGGGGGGGAATGGACCCAGAGACCAGGTGCCCGTGCTGAGGGGAGACAGCCACTGGCTGCATGTCCTATGGAGCCAGGCGGGGGGGGGAGGCAGAAGCAGATTGCCGCTCTGCGGCACCCCAGGGGCCAGCGTAGATCCGGCAGGGGACCAGAGGCCCAGTATGGGGGTCAGGCACGCAGGAGACCAGGGTGGGGGGGTGGGGGACGTAGGGCTGGAGAAGCCACTCTCTCACCATAGCCGTCTTCACCCTCGGTCCATTCCAGCAGGGTCGCCCCTTCAGCTACTGGCACCGTAGTGGCAGGACGTTGGAAGAGGGACTTGGTGTGCGGGCGACCCTTGCGCTGGCGGGATGTAGGGGAGCTGGGCTGCCCTGATCCACCTTGCCTTCTGTGGGGGAGGCAGCAGTGCGGGTGACCGCCACTGGCACAGCTCAACCCCGGGAGAACAGAGAGGTCTAGTGCGTCTCTGTTGTCCCTGATGATCTGGAACAAAAAGAAAAGAAAAAAGTAAAAATCAAAATTTAAACAAGGAGAAAACAGCCCTGCAGAGCAGGGAGTGTCTTGCCTCCTTGGACACTAAGCAAAAACTGGCAGTCTCTCTCTCCAGGCTGAGGGTATAGCTGTGGAGGAGGGGCTTAACAGTTTTCACTTAGTGTCACGCCTCCTATGGAGATGAGCTATACCCAAGGTCTTCTGTGTCCCCCAAGGAAACTGGGCGAGAAATGATGTTTTAGTGTCTCCATGTTCTAAGAGCTATAGTTTGAGAGATTTTCTTATGTAGGGGCTCATTTTTTGCGGGATGAGGTCACGGTTTTATTGGTACCATTTTGTGGGACATATGCGTTTTTGATCACTTGGTGTTGCACCTTTTGTGATGTAAGGTGACAAAAATTGCTTGTTTTGATAACATCCCTTGAGACCATTGGCTTCATGCAGGAGGTGACCTCTCCGACTCACAGGGGCGGACACATCCTGGTCTGCATTCTGACATCCGGGGTGGAGATACAGGTCCAATCCATACATGATCTGATGTGGACTGATCATAAAAATATACTTTTTACTCAAACTATCCCCCCTTTAAAAAAAAAGCACCCCATTTTCCAGTGAGAAATAAGACTCTCACCCAACAAAGAAATTAGAAAATTCTTAATTTGGAGGAATTTGGCAATAGCTTTAAGGAGAATCTGAATATAGATTTATTCCACTCCATAGAATCCACGGAAGCAAAGCTGACAGGTTTTAATGATTGTATAGAGGCTACATTAAACACCTTAGCACCTATGAAACATAAACAGCAACCTCATCCCCCTAATAAAAACCCGCCTTGGTTCACTGCTGAATTAAGACAGGATAAAAAGACTACCAGAGCCTTTGAAAAGGCCTGGAGAAAAAAATCCCATAGAAGACACCAACATTAAATACAAAATAAGTATGAGAAAGTACAGAGATAATATAAAAAATACCAAAAGAACATACTACTCAAATAAAATAGGCAATGCGGCTAACAACTCCAGAGAACTTTTCAAAGTGGCTAAAGAACTAGCCAATCCTAGATGTAAGATTGCAACGATGGAGCACTCTCAAGCACTGTGCCAGCAAATGGCCGACTACTTTGCTGAAAAAATCCAGAAACTTAAGAACAATATCCCAACGGTTCATAGGACGAACGAGACACTTTTTTCTTCACTCTCAACCTTACCCTGTTCCTTCACAGAATTTCAGCCCATCTCTGAGGAGAGAACGATTGAAATCATTGGAGCTCTTAGATTCTCCTCCTCTCCTCTAGACCCATGTCCGGCGGCCGTGGTGAAGTCCGCCGTGGTTGCAATGGCACCATACATTCGAGACATTATAAATAGTTCCTTTTCCAGCTGTCAGGTGCCGGCTATTCTGAAGCGGGCAGTGGTATAACACCCCTGCCTAAGAAACCGGCGCTACCTGTGACCAATCTGAGTAACCTTAGACCGATTTCGGGACTGCCGTTCGCTGCAAAGATAGGCGAGAGGGAGGTTCTAGCACAACTACAGGGATATCTGGAGGCCAATCACATTCTTGACGACTTCCAGTCGGGATTCCGACCCGGAAGGGGTACTGAGACCACTCTGGTCAATGTCCAGGATGATCTACTGATGGCATTAGACCAGAACGACTCTATGGTCCTAGTCCTTCTGGACCTATCATCCGCTTTTGACACTCTTGATCATCAAGTGTTACTGAACCAGTTGAAAGTGGTAGCCGGATTAGATGAAAAGACCTTGGCATGGATGGTCTCATTTCTCCAGGACAGGGTACAACGAGTGAAGCTGGGGGTATTTCACTCAGCTGATCTCCCACTGTCCTGTGGAGTACCACAAGGCTCGGCACTATCTCCAGTCTTGTTCAACCTCTATCTGAGACAATTGGCCGACATCATCAGGAGTCACAATCTTCAGTTTCATGTTTATGCAGATGATACACAACTGTACTTTAGGCTTGCCAAAGGAACAGTTGATCAAGTCGATCTGGCCAGATGTCTCTTGGAGATCGATCACTGGATGAGTGCCAATCATCTAAAGCTTAATGGCACCAAAACTGAATGTATTACATTCAGTGACCAGAAAATTACACCCTCAGCACCCCAATGGCCATTGTCTTTTGGACCTGTCCCTGAGACAGCCATCCAGGGACTTGGGAGTGGTCTTGGACTCCAGATTAACCCTGGCTCCTCAGATAAATCAGGTGGTTAGTACCTGCCACTACCAGCTGAAACTTCTGAGGAGGATCTTAAAATACATCGAATCCCCTCTCAGGAAAGCCTTGGTCGGAGCAGCGATCAGCAGTCGGTTGGACTATTGTAATGCCTTGTACATGGGACTCCCTAAGAAGAACTTGCATAGACTTCAACTTGTGCAAACTGCCGCAGCAAGGCTACTAACGGGTGTTGCCCGCCGAGAGCATATCACTCCCTCTCTTAATTCCTTGCACTTGCTCCCTGTCCAACAACGGGTGATGTTCAAGATTGGATGCTTCATGCATAGGGTATTTCATGGTGTGGGGCCCTTGTACCTGCGACAAAAATTCACCAGGTACACCCCGTTGAGGACAATGAGGTCTAGTAACTCTGCGAATTTTAACATCCCGCAAGTTAACAAGATCAGACGTGGAGGTAGATCCTTTTCGGCTCAAGGAGCCAGATTTTGGAACCACCTACCTCTGGCCTTGAAAATGATTCCCAGTCTTCTCTCATTCAGACGTGCACTGAAAACCTTACTTTTTAAACAGGCATTTGATCTTCCTTATTTTTGGTTCATATAATGTTGTTGTTTTTTCTAAATATTAGTCTATAAATTTACGGTTGGTAATGTCCCTTCTATTTTAAAGATACCTTTTCCTCACGTTTATTAATTTTGTTCTTTTCACATAGTCTATATCTCGTCCGAACCCTTTGAACCTTGAGATCCCCCTACCTTCCCTCCCTTTTTCTTGATTCTCCATTTGATAAGTGCTAGGAAATTGGTCTCTGGAATAGGTGCCTTATTCTCTAGGCCTTTGCGGCCCATGGCAAAGTGTCATGCCTTCTTCTTGAATCAGCCAGCTAAGCGCATCGAGGCCCTAAGGGTAAGACTGCGTGTACACAAGACTATACATCATCATCATCATCATCAGTGTGTTACACAGTGTAATACACTGATAGTTTGCCTATGAGACCCAGCCTGGGGACTGGGCCTCATAGGCCTCCGTACACGCTGGGCCCCAAGGCCTTGGAATGGCTTGGCGCTACCATGGCAAGCATCGGGTCCCCGCCACAGCAGCGCGGGGACCTGATGGCTAAGGTGAGGGAGCGAAAACCTCCCATATGCCGCGGTCAGCCCTGACCGCGGCATATGAGGGGCTAATCCACCGGCATCGGCGTTATCACCTGGTTGGTGGATGCAGCAGGGATCCGGATGTCAGTAACAACCAGATCTCTGCCGCTGATCACAGCACCGCACGTGGGGGAAGAGAAGGACCGCAGCAAAGTACCAGCCCTTTAGGAAGAGCATTCTCGTCCTGGGTCCTTAAGGCGTTAAATGGGGATGAACAGTAAAGAAAGAAGGAAAACAGTAAGGGTCCATTCACACGTCTGCAAAATGGGTCCGCATCCGTTTCGCAATTTTGCGTAATGGGTGCGGACCCCTTCATTTTCAATGGGGCCGGAATGTGCTATCTGCCTCCGCATTTGCGGATCCGCACTTCCGTTCCGCAAAAAAATAGAACATGTCCTATTCTTGTCTGTAATTGCGGACAAGAAAAGGCATTTTCTATGAGGGTGCCAGCGATGTGCGGAACACACATTTGCTGGTGTCCGTGTTTTGCGGATCTGCAATTTGCGGATCTGGAAAAAACACATAAGGAACGTGTGAATAGACCCTAAATATGAGTTAGAATTAGACCCTGTCTGCTGTAGTTGGAGGACTAGCTAGAATCAAGGAAGATCTATCAAACCTTAGTTTCTTGCTCCTTGTCTTAAACTCCGGTTCTTTAAACTCCACTTATTCACAAGCCCACTTAGTACAGCAAGGCCAGGTAGAGCGAGGAGTCCAACAACCAGCTTCAGTGAGCACCGTGGCCTTCTTGCAGCTTACCTATCACAGTCCTGTCCACTGGGTATCGGCTGTACTTGGTATCTCAGTTGAGCCCCGTTCACGTTCACTAGGGTGAGCTGCAAGGAGTTATTCTATAAAAATATATATATATATATATATATATATATATATATATATTAGTGCTTTTTTTTTTTTTTTTTTTTTTTAGGGACAGCCAGGTTACGGGGAGGCCCCACCTTCAGGAGTCATCCCCGGGCTGAGGACTTAGCAGGGCTACACTAGGGAAATTTTTCTGCCCCATTGTTATTTGTCCTTTGCCCTCCCTCTTTTTGACCTGTATAATTACTGGCAGCCCACTAGCTATCTGGTAAATACACTGATTATTGTTCACTTACCCTGTGAGTTGTTGTATAGTTAGCCTGCTTTTTCAGTTTTTTTTTATAGTATTTAAGTATTTAATAAATAGTAAGTTTTAAGGGGTCATTGCCTAAAAAATTTATTTTCTTTGATTTTCACTTGCACATGACCTTTAAGTATCTATATGCATCTGTTTTTTTTATAAGAATAACTAAATTTGTAAAGTATGGCAGTTTTTTTTAAACGGGACTCTGTTTACTGAAGTACTCATCAGTGAGGCAAAAGATTTCCTCTCTGACAAGGAGATTCCGGGCCTGTCCTCCTCTGTGACCTGTAAAATTGCATTTACAATTACAAAGAGAACATAAAGTCCTGGTGGGAAATAAGATCCCTGGAGAGCTTCCTTGAACACCGAATTGTACCTAAGGGTTTACGGATCCATATAGCCCCTGCTCCCCGAATTTCCTTCCCCACTTTTATTAAAAGGTGGGAGGAGGAATTGACACAGAGCTCTTTGAACCTCATGAACATCCTGTTGGAAGAAGAAAGAGGTCTCTTTGTGAGAACCTCTGATAAAACGAGATTTTTGTATAACTTACCAGTAAAATCTCTTTCTCGCTCTTCCTTGGGGGACACAGGAAACCTTGGGTATAGCTCAGCTCCCTAGGAGGCGTGACACTAAGTGAAAGACTGTTAAGCCCCTCCTCCAGCAGCTATACCCTCAGCCTGGAGAGAGAGACTACCAGTTGCGTGCCCAAGTAGTTAAAACAAAGGCAAGGATCAACCGAACAAGAACCAACAAATCAAATACCCGTCAGGGCAACCAAACCGTAATGGTAACCGAAAACAATGGGTGGGTGCTGTGTCCCCCAAGGAAGAGCGAGAAAGAGATTTTACTGGTAAGTTATACAAAAATCTCGTTTTCTCGCCCAATTCCTTGGGGGACACAGGAAACCTTGGGACGTTCAAAAGCAGTCCAAAAAAGGGGGAGGGACTACAACCCAAGATGAATTAAACCACCGTAGGCATCAAGAAACCGCCGCCTGCAAGACCAAGCGGCCCAAAGCAGCATCCTCCGATGCATAAGTGTTCACCCTGTAGAACTTGGTGAAAGTGTGCAAAGAAGACCAGGTGGCCGCCTTACGCAATTGTTCAGCCAAAGCTCGATTCCGCTGAGCCCAGGAAGCCCCGACCGCTCTGGTAGAATGAGCGGTAACACCAAAGGGCGGCTCCCTGCCCCTAGCACGGTAAGCCTCAGCAATAGCCATCTTGATGAAGCGGGCAATAACTATCTTGGATGCCGCCAGCCCCCTGCGCGGACCCTCCGGGACCACAAATAGAGAGTCCGTGCGCCAAAAGGGTCTAGTCACATCCAAGTAGATCCTCAGGGCCCTAACAACATCCAGACGGTGAAGCTCTCGTTCCCGAGGATGAGAAGGGGACGGGCACAGAGAAGGAAGGACAATGTCTTCATTAAGGTGAAAAGCGGACACCACCTTCGGAAGAAAATCCGGAACCGGGCGGAGAACTGCCTTATCCTGGTGGAAGACCAAGAGGGATTCCGCGCAAGAAAGTGCCGCCAATTCAGACACACGCCGAAGAGACGTGATGGCAACGAGGAAAAACACCTTGCAAGACAACAAGCGAAGGGAAACCTTTCGCAGAGGATCGAAGGGGGAAGACTGGAGAGCCGTCTGCACAACATTAAGATCCCAAGATGGAACGGGAGCGCGATACGGGGGAACATAGTGAGCAACCCCCTGAAGAAAGGTCTTAACCGGACCGAGTGGAGTCACAGGGCGCTGGAAGAGAATCGAAAGCGCTGAGATCTGACCCTTTAGGGTACTGAGACCCAAACCCAAGTCCAGACCATACTGCAAGAAGGACAAGACCGTGGGGAGAGAAAACCGAAGAGGATGAACATCCATGGTCTCGCAGAAAATCAAGTAGGCCCGCCAGGTTTGGTAATAAATCCTGGACGATGCCGGTTTACGCGCACGAATCATGGTACGGACCACATCAGCAGAAAAACGTAGCGACCCTAAATGCTGGTGGAAGATCGGCCCTTGAGAGAGGAGATCTTCTCTTAGAGGCAGAGGCAAAGGTGCGTCTGCTAGGAGCAGCATAAGGTCGGCGTACCAAGGATGACGAGGCCAATCCGGGGCTATCAGGATCGCAGGCGTGCCTTCCGCCGCGATCTTTCGAAGGACTCGTGGAAGAAGAGGAAGGGGCGGAAAGACGTAGAGGAGAGAGAACTCCGTCCAGGGAAGAACGAGCGCGTCCGCGCCGTAAGCCTCCGGATCCTTGGCCCTGGCCATGAAGGTGGGAAGTTTGTGGTTGAATCTGGAGGCCATGAGATCCACGTCCGGACGACCCCAAAGGAGGCAAAGAGACTCGAACACGTCGGGGTGCAGAGACCACTCGCCCGGGTCGATCGTCGTCCGGCTGAGGAAGTCCGCCGCCCAATTGTCCACCCCTGGAATGTAAATGGCCGAAAGGGCTGGAACATGAACTTCTGCCCAGCGAAGGATTTGAGAGACCTCCCTCATTGCCCCCGCGCTGCGAGTACCCCCCTGATGATTTATATATGCCACAGCCGTGGCATTGTCCGACTGGACACGAACAGGATGACCCTGAAGCAGCGAAGTCCAATGCCGGAGTGAGAGGAGAACCGCCCTCAGCTCTAGAATGTTGATCGGCAGTTTGGACTCCGATGGAGACCAAGTGCCTTGGATGGACCGAGGAGGAAACCCCCCCCCCCCCCCCAACCTAGCAGACTGGCATCGGTGGTAATCACCAACCAAGTCATCGGCAGAAAGGACTTCCCTTGAAGGGGGGTCTGCAACCACCAGAGAAGGGAGGAGCGAACCTGGGGGGGAAGGGGAAAATGCCGATCCAGATTCTCCTGGGACTTGTCCCAGGCGGACAGAATAGCCGTCTGAAAGGTGCGGGAGTGATACTGCGCGTAGGGGATTGTTTCGAAACAGGACACCATCTGTCCCAAAACCCGCATGCTGAACCGGAAGGAAGGATGGCGGTGGACAAGAAGGCTCCGAACCGACCGATGAAGGAGCTGGCGCTTTTCCGACGGAAGCCGAACCTCCGCTGCTTCTGTATCCAGAAGCATCCCCAAAAAGATCAGTTGCTTGGATGGAACAAGTGAGGATTTGGGAAGATTGATTATCCAACCGAACCGGCGTAAAGTTTGCAGCGAGAGGTCCACACTGGCGGATGTCAGTGAAAGAGAGGGCTCCTTGATAAGCAGACCGTCCAAATATGGAAGAAGAAAAACTCCCCTGGAACGAAGTAAGGCTAGGACAGGGGCAAGGACCTTTGTGAATACGCGAGGGGCCGTCGCCAGTCCGAAGGGGAGAGCGACGAACTGGTAGTGGTCGGACCCCACTGCAAAGCGCAGGAAGCACTGATGACACCGAGCGATCGGAATATGAAGGTAGGCGTCCTGGATGTCGATAGAGGCCAGGAACTCCCCTTTTTCCAGAGAGGCCACCACCGACCTGAGAGACTCCATCCGGAACCGCTGTTGACGGAGGAAACGGTTTAACCGTTTGAGATCCAAAATGGGACGCACCGAGCCTTCCTTTTTGGGGACCACAAAAAGGTTCGAATAGAACCCCCTGAATCTGTCTTCCATAGGAACCGGAGCGATGACCCCTTTGTCCAGAAGGGTGCGAATGGCAGTAAAGAAATCGGCCGCCCCCTTGGGGATCCCGGGGAACCCGGGAGCGAAAGAACCGAACTGGGGGGAGGGATGCAAACTCGAGCTTGTACCCGGAAGACACAACCTCGAGAGCCCAGGCGTCGGAGACGTGCGCCTGCCAGAAGTCCCTGAACAGGAGGAGTCGTCCCCCCACCCGGGTGGGTGGGGGCGCACCTTCAGGCAGGGTTCTGCTTGGCCGCGGGAGGGCGAGCAGGCTGTGACTTGCGCCAGGAGGGCTGGGTCTGAAAAAAAGGTTTCTTACGCCTGTCTTGGACAGGGTTAGGAGATGGACCTGAAGTGGTGCGAGGTGCGGGAGCCCTACGAGAAGCTGGAACGGCCTCGAGTGGTGCTCCTAGTCCTGGATTGGGGAAGATGAGTACTCTTCCCCCCCGTGGCTTCGGAGATGATTTCATCCAAGCGGGTCCCAAACAATCGAGAACCAGCGAAGGGAAGGCCGGTAAGAGACCGTTTTGACGTGGAGTCCGCCGTCCAAACCTTCAACCAAAGCTCTCTCCTAGCCGAAACGGCCAGGGCAGACGAACGGGCTATGAGAGCCCCCGCATCAAGGGATGCCTCGCAGACGAATTTGCCGGCTTGAACGATAAGTTGGGCTAATGCACGGAGGTCCTGAATGGGGACATCGGACTCAAGCTCCTCCTCCAGCTGAGACGCCCACTCTGAAACCGCTTTTCCAGCCCAGGCGGAAGCAAAGACCGGCCTGAGGGCGGAACCGGAGGCTGCAAAGATACCCTTGGTAATGGACTCCATACGGCAATCCTCAGCGGATTGTAAGGAGGAGCCATCCGCCACGGGAATGGCCGTGCTTTTGGACAAACGGGCCACAGGGGGGTCGACTTTAGGTGGTGACGCCCAGTTCACAATGCAATCCGCTGGAAACGGATAACAGATATCCAACTTCTTAGGCGGGGTAAAACGGGCATCAGGACGAGCCCAGGCCTTAGAAACCACCGACGAGAAGTCGGCGTGGAGAGGAAAAACCGCAGACGCCTGCTTTTGGCGGAAAAAGGAAACACTGGTTTTGTCAAAACTAGGAGGATCATCGTGAATCTTAAAGGTATCACGAATATTGGCAATAAGATGGCCCACGGCAGAAGCCAGTTTAGAAGGTAAGGCCGAGTCCATATCCCAATCCGAATCAACCAGTTCCCCTTCTGAGGGCATATCCTGTAAAGAGGAGGGGCCCGACTGAGAACGCACCCTTGGGGGTGACACAGAAGCATCCGAAGATGATACGCGCTCCGCCCTGGACCGCTTCTGGGAATGACGGGCTCTGGAGGCGTCGCCAGGAGAGAGGGACTCAGACGGGTCGGCTAAGATAGCGGACCCAGAGGGCCCAGCAGGGGACTCATCCGGCTGCGATAAAGGCAATGCATCCGCAAGGCGGCCCATAACACTAGTGAGACTGACCACAGCCTGGGAAAGGGATCTGGCCCAGTCAGGGGGATCCAAGAGGCCAGGGGGTGACGCAACAGATGGCGGACCCTGTAATGGGGCCTGGCAAGCCGGGCAATGCGGGTCAGGCTGCCCTTGAGGAAAGGGCGCCTTACATGCGGTACAGGTATGATACCATGGTCCAGCAGGCACTGAGGGGTCAGACATGTTGGCTGGAAGATTAGTAATATAAACGTCCAGGCCAGGGGGCTGCTGTACTAGAAGGGGTCAACAGTCCTACCAGGTCACAGCAGGAGCAGACGGCAACAGCAGACAGCAAACACCTGAGGTAAACGATCTGTCCCAGCAGAGCTGCAGTGAGAGCAAGCAGGCACGAAGAAAAGACTGAGGAGGCGGGACTAGCGAGGAGCGGGAAGAAAAGACCTCCGCCCCCCGACACGGAGTCTGTCATACACAAGAGAAGCGGAACAAAGCTCCGCCCCTTGCTGAATCTTTCGCGCGCGCGATTCAAAAAAATGCCGCCGAAGCCCTGCAATAAGGCCCACCAGTCCGCCTCCCTCATAAATGGAGGCGAACGCAGACACCGCCGCCACAGAGAGTGGCAGCCGGTAGCCGGAACTAGAACGGCAGCAGGTAGCCGAACTAAAGCGGCAGCCACTGCCTGCCAGACGTAGGTAAACAAAATCGGCGCACACACGGCCGCCGCAACTGTGGTAATCTCCTCCTGTACTCCGCCATTAACCCTCCCCCTGCGACCCCGTCCTGCCGGCACTACTCTACTCTTCCCCACACACAAAGGGGGGAGCCGTCAAGGCGCCTGAAGCACCCTGCAAGAAGGAAGGAACAATGAGGCCAGAAAAATAGAAAGGGAAAGCAGAGAGAAAGGAAAAAAGAAAAAAAGGGGGGGGGGGGGTGGGAGCAGGAACAGGCTGGAACAGACACTCTCACCATCTTGAAGATTTCACCCTCTGTCCATCCAGCAGGGACGCCCCTTCAGCCACTGGCACCGAAGTGGCAGGAAGCTGGAGAGGGTCTTGTAGGTGGGCGACCCTTGTGCTGGCGGGATGCAGGGGAGCTGGGCTGCCCTGGTCCTCCTTTTCTTCGGTGGTGGAGGCAGCAGTGCGGATAGCCGGCACTGGCGCAGCTCAACCCCGGGAAAACAGAGAGGTCCAGGCGTCTCTGTTGTCCCTGTTGAAAAAAATAAAATAAAAAATAAATTAAAAAATAAAAAGAAATCAATTTTAAGCAAAGACAGCTCTGCAGTGCAGAGAGTGTCTTGCCTCCTTGACACTAAGCAAAAAACTGGTAGTCTCTCTCTCCAGGCTGAGGGTATAGCTGCTGGAGGAGGGGCTTAACAGTCTTCACTTAGTGTCACGCCTCCTAGGGAGCTGAGCTATACCCAAGGTTTCCTGTGTCCCCCCAAGGATCTGTTGAGAGATTCCAGGGCCTCATTAAGGAAAAGAAACATAGACAATTTATTAGAGACCCGAGTGACTTTAAAGAAAATAAAGCATACCAGCTAGAAAGTAAAAGTAAGGCCGTTCCCTCTGCGTCAGAGGTTTTCTCTTCGGATAAAGATTTTTCCGATACAGAAATTCACCAAACCACTAATAAGGGAGGACGAAATAAGGGAACCTCTTATATAAAAAAAAGGCAGAAAATGGCGCAAAGGGGGAAGGGATATAGGCAATCACCAGGGGGGAGGGGGGGCAACAAGGTGCCTCCTCTTCTTTTCTAGCATCGTCTGATAATACAATCGTTCCGTCCCCTTTTTTAACACAAGGTCAAAATTTTAACCAAATGAGAGATCGGAACAAGGGAGGAGACAGCAGCATACCAACGATGGCCTACAAATCATAAATCTCTCCTCACGCTTTTTAGATGAGACCGAGATAAGTGTATTATTCCTTCGTCCCAACTACTGAGTTTAGACCATTTACCTGGATAAAGGATTTACATCTTTTCTGCAGGAAACTCAAGTGGCAAAAATTCTTCAATAATTCCAACAGACAATCCCTAGATAAATTAGGGAGCGAACAGAGTGAGATTTCTGATTTGGAGATCCTTATGGAATTATGGGAAGAGGGCTCACGTAACCCCGGCGAAGGCCAATTTTCCAATCTGTGCCCCAAAAGTACCAAAATGCCCCCACTCGCAAACTATGAATTCATAGACATTTTTCAACGGCTAGTGATTTTAGATCTTGAGAAAATTAGGGCCAGCCAACAGTATCGTAAAAATTTTTCCATAAAGGAACTAGAGGCCCTAAAAACCCTGGAATGGGACATATCCGTTGTTATAAAACCGGCCGATAAGGGGGGTAATTTTGGTAATAATGGATCATGAAATATACACCAAAATGTGCCTGAGCATTCTGAGGGATCCAGAAGGGTATCAACTCTTACCGGGGGAACCTACCGATTAACTTTCTGGCCGAATTAAAAACTATTCTCATATCCGGCAGAAGGAATAAAGTAATAACCGAATCTGAATAGAACTATTTACTTCCAACGGTACTCCAAATTGCAACCTTTTACGGACTGCCAAAAGTCCATAAGGGGACATCGCCCCTTAAAGGGTCGCCCAATAGTGTCTGGAGTAGGGTCACTGTCACAGAACAGTGGCATATATATATTGATAGTTGAGACAATTTGTTCTCACACTTCCCTCCTACACTAGCGACACAATGAACTTTCTTAATAAAATCGAGACGCTGGACATTGATTCCTCGTGTTTGTTTACCAGCATAGATGTGGAATCATTGTACAGCGCCATTCCACATGATAAAGGCCTGACTGCCGTAGCCGATTTACCTCCGTACTAGGGGGGACACATTACAGTAATCATAACGGATTTGTGCTCGCACTTCTTGAGTTTGTCCTGACTCCTAATTTCTTTTTGTTTAACAAGCTTTTCTACCACCAGCTCAAGGGGACGGCTATGGGCAGCCCTTGTGTGACCAGCTATGCCAATCTCTTCCTGGGCTGGTGGGAGGACAAGGTGGTATTCCCGGACCACGATACCTGGTGGAACGATAAGATATCATTCTGGACCAGATATATAGACGATATCTTTGTAATCTGGAGCGGGAATAAGGCGGAGTTTGCTAAGTTTGTCAACTCACTAAATGTAAACCAAGTTGGTCTCAGATTTACATACGAAGTACAAGATCAATCTATAACTTTTCTTGATGTAAAAGTATCTAAGCCGGGTGAAAGACTTACCACTACCCTCTTTAGGAAATCAACAGCGACCAACAGCATTCTCCATTGGGACACATCCCCCGGCCTTGAAAAGGGGCATCCCAAAAGGACAGTATCTTAGTGTCCGGAGAAACTGTTCCGATGACTTAAGTTTCCATAAGGAGGCCGGAGAACTACAGAATAGGTTAATGGAGAGGGGATACCCTCCCAAGATCCTCGGCGACGCTTTTAAACAGACACGGACACTAGAAAAGAACGTCCCTCCTTATTCCAAAAAATACAACCGTTAGAATACAGGCTCCTATCCGCCTCATCTCTACATATGACACCATTAATGCCGAGGTGAGGGCGGTCCTGAATAAGGACTGGCCCATTTTATTATTGGACCCAGACTTAACGGACTCGGTTGCCCCATATCCCAGTATTACCTATAGAAAAGGCAGAAGCCTACGGGATCGCCTTGTGCACAGCCATGATACAACGCCAACCCCGGCGGGCACTTGGCTGGACAGAAAACCTCATGGCAGTTATCGCTGCAGCACATGTAAAGTGTATGACTTTGTATCTGGATCTAAAACTATCACATGCTCAGCAACTAACAGGATGTTCACGGTCCGGGATTTTGCAAACTGAAAAACAAAGGGTGTTATCTATATATGTCAATGTCCCTGCCCCAAAGATTATATAGGGAATACTTTTAGGGAAGTAAGAAATAAGGAGAAGAATTTGTGAGCATGTCAATGATGTATATAAAAAGAAGGTCACCCCTTTAGCAGAACATGTTAATGAACATCATGGAGGGAACCCTAGAGTACTGAAATTTTCATTTCATTCATTCTCAGTTTTTATGATAAATGTGCTTTAAGTAAGGGTAACCATATTCCCTAGACTGGTCAACAATGCGGAAAGCATCGAATTTTGTCTGTGACCTATATCTTGTCATAATGACACATCCCTTTTGTGTTTAAAAGTTCATACTTAGCCCCGCAACAGCAATTAGTTCAAGATAAGTGTTGCCTTATATGTGCACCATGTGAGATATGTCGATCCTCTTTAATAAACTTTAAACAAAGGGGTTTATGAGTACCCAGTAGAGAGCCCTCTGCCTACACCTTGATATGAGGGGATTTTGGGTGGGCCTCTATCCCTCTCCCCCACTTCTTTATCTCCCGTGTCCCTCTGCTAGTGGAGGGATTTGAGGTGTGGAGGGTGGGGTTCTTTAAGGGGGCCTTTTCCATATGAGCGTACTGCCTGTCGGGTAATGGGCACGTGAGCAGTGCCTGGCATCTTATCTTTAGTAGCGCCTGAACACGCACGCACATTGATCACCGGCAGTTTGGGGGGGAAACGCATCAGGGCAGTAGGGAAACCCAATTTCTATTCGGGCTTTTTTTTAGGGACAGCCAGGTTAGGCACAGGGACGGGGAGGCCCCACCTTCAGGAGTCATCCCCGGGGTGAGGACTTAGCAGGGCTACACTGGGGAAATTTTTGTGCCCCATTGTTATTTGTCCTTTGCCCTCCCTCTTTATGACCTGTATAATTACTGGTGGCCCACTAGCTATCCGATAAATTACACTGATTATTGTTCACTTACCCTGTGAGTTGTTGTCTAGTTAGCCTGCTTTTTCAGTTTTTTTATAAAAGGATTTAATAAATGGTAAGTTTTAAGGGGTCATTCTCTAAAAAATGTATTTTCTTGAGCTGAAAGGAGGCCTTCTCAAACAGCTGATTGGCAAACGTCCCGGGTGTCGGACCCTGACCATTGAGATACTGATTAACTATTCCAAGGATACGTCATCAGTATAAAAAAAAACCTGAGAAAACCGCTTTAATAGAGGGGAGTCCCTCATTTAGGACCGACAGCTGACAGATTTTCCCGAAAACTGTTTCATACTTTATTTCTCCTGTGGTGGCGCTGCAGGAGTCTTGAACACTTTCTGATAGGGCATATTACAGCAGATTGTTGGGGGTCTGAAATCAGGGCACATTGAGATTAGATTATTGCTTGGGGACTCTTCAAACAAGTAAAAATTAGATTCCTATAATTTTGACTTGATTTCTTGTTAGAATTACTTATATTAATCCTGTGTTTTGTTTTGTTTTTTTGCTTTTTTCCTAAAGTTTCTGTTACCCTGCCGCAATGTACAAATACCCAAAGAAGCTTCTACTCTGTATGTCAGTAGCAACGACTTTCATCTTTTTACTGGGGGTTCTAAGCAAATTGCCGATCACTGCACCTGTAAAGAAGAAAATTGAGAACGCCCCTTGTAATGGCAAACTCAGCACCGATACGATTACAGCACTGGACGACAACCGGACGTTCATCATCTCGCCGTACTATGACGACAGAGATGACCATCGGTCTATGGTGCGGATTCTCAGCATTATCCACCATGAAGAGGTAAAGGAACTATACTGCTATTTCTGTTGCCCTACAGACAAGAGCGTGCAGATCTCCAAGGCGTCCATAGACATGCATAGCGATCGCTTTGACTTTCCCTATGTGACAACGGACCTTTTATGTGAGATGCCACCAGACTGCCCTGCTGAGTATTTATCTGTCCATACGTCTCTAATGCAAAAAATGACCCAATTGCCTCTATTCCGAATACAAAACCAAGATGTGAAACCATTTTCTGCAGAGTTCACGGTCTGCATTTCCACTATGTTTGGGAATTACAGCAATGTCTTACAATTCATTCAGACCATGGAGATGTACCTGATCCTGGGGGCACAACGGGTCATGATCTACCTTAACAGTTGCAGCCCCCAGATGAAAAAAACGATGCAGTATTATATTGCAAGAGGGATCCTAGAGGTGGTAGACTGGCCGATCCAGCGTTACCTCAGGCCTGGCACTTCATGGCACCATTCAGTTGACCCCAAAGATATAGGGTATTATGGTCAGTTGGCAACACTCAATGACTGCATTTATAGGAATATGTACAGGACTAGGTTTGTGCTGCTCAATGATATTGATGAGATCATTTTACCATTCTCGCACATGACGTGGGACGCCATGATGAAAAGTCTTCAACAACAGAATCCAAATGTTGGAATTTTCCTATTTGAAAATCATATTTTTCCTCAAACTGTGCCCATTGATGTCCACTTCTCTGATATTTCCTCCTGGAAAGACGTCCCGGGATATAACGTCCTCCAGTACGTCTATCGGGAACCAGACAGACCAGATTATTTCAATGCTCGGAAGATGATTGTGGATCCCAGGAAGGTCATACAGACGTCGGTTCACTCCATTTTAAAATGTTACGGAGATTACCGGCGTGTCTCAGTGGAAACAGCTCTGGTTTCCCACTGCAGAGGACCTCTACAGAAGAAATTACCAAAAACCTCATTAATAGAAGACAAGACTATCTGGAAACATAATGCCTCTCTTATCAGAAATGTTAATAAAGTTCTGGGGGAAATCTCATTCCAGTGATGAAACGCTCTACACATGCGTTGGAAGCTATAGGTGGTGCAGAAGTGCCTGGAAATGAAAGAGGTTATCCGGGAATTTATATTGATGAGTTATCCTCAGGATAGGTCATAAATATGAGATCAGTGGGGGCCGACATTCCCTGCCGATCAGCTGTTAAAAAAGGCCAGAGCCCTGTGAGCGCAGTGGCCTCTTCCTAGGCCATGTGATGTCAACATACATCGATCACGTTGCCTAGTTGCAGCTCAGCCCTATTCAAGTCAATGGGGCTGAGCTGCAACACCAAGCACGGCCACTACACAATGGACGGCGCTGTGCTTTAAAAGCTGCCAGGAGCCAACTGTGCTCATCAGAGCTCTGGTGACCGCGGTGGCTCCCATCCTGAGAATAGGTCATCATTATCAATTCCTGAATAGCCCCTTTGATAGATACAAATCTCTATGTAGAAAGACTGTGTGGCCTGTGAATATGTATATATGTATTTATTTTTTTTCCTTTTTTATAGCATATCATTTGTTACTTTTTTTTTATTTACTTTCTGTGTTCTATTTATAAGATTATTAAAGGACTTGTTTCATTGGATCAACCTCTTGTCATGTGTATTCACATGCAGTTTTCTGCATTCCAGAAAACAGTTGTATTTACGTGGTGACTATTCTTAAAGGTGGCAAATGGGGTCTCAATTTTCAAGGGTTATTTCCATTGTGACAGTTATAGCATATCTACCAGTGTCTCTTGCCTGCTGTCAATGGAGAGGTGGCGGCACATGTGCAGCTCTTTCCATTCACTTCTATGGGAGTTCTGAAAATGGACACATCTAGTAAGTATGCTCGGCTTATGCATGGCCATCTTTCTATCTACAGCATCTAGTGATGAGCGAAGCGAGATTCGGATGTTATACCCGAAGTCGATTTGTTCAAAACTTTGAATTGATGCTGTACGGAGATCTGTATAAAATGTATGGGCTCAGATGAGACGAAGTTAGTTATCCGTGAAGTCGCGCCTGACTGGTACTGAAGCTGCAAAAGAGTTTTTTTTATTTTTATTTTTATTTTTTTTGGGAAAGGTGCAGGTAATGCAGAAGTGGGACTCATTTCATAAATTTATGGCATATGTTCATCGAATGTCTGGGAATACCCCTATAAACGGGTTGTTCAGCACTGTGGACCTTTCTGACCCTGCGGAGAGAATCATACTTACCTGACACCTGCTGTTGGGTTCCCCCACTGCGACTGCAGATCTTGGGTCTCACTTCATCAACATCCAGTTTGATGCAGGACATTTTTGATCCATGCGTGATGTCATTGGGTCAAGTGACGCATAGGTGACACGTCGCCACTGAATCGGCCACAGATGTTGATGCAGGGAGACCCCAGATCTGCAGACGCAGCTGGAGAGTGAATGAGCTGGAATGCGGCACAGGTCAAACATAAATACAGCACCAGAGCCAAGCATGGTACATATATACAGAACCAAGATTAATACATAAATACAGCACCAGAACCAAGCACATTACTAGAGATTAGCGAATTTCATATCTTGAAATTCGTTCACGCTTCGTTTACTGGTAAAAGCAGAATTGCGCTATAAATTCGGACCATAACGCAATTCTATGACTGAATGCATAACGGAAAACGGAATGCCTTTAGAGGCATTCCGTTATTCATTCCGTCATAATAGAAGTCTATGGGCTGCAAAACAGATCCGTCCGTACTCTCCTGCATAACGGAAACGGGACATATCCGTTATGCAGGCCATAGACTTCTATTATGACGGAAGTAATAACGGAATGTCTCTAAAGGCATTCTGTTTTCCGTTATGCATTCCGTCGTAGAATTGCGTTATGTTCCGTGGTAACGGAATCCATAACGCAATTCACCTTTTACCAGTAAACGAAGCGTGAACGAATTTCAAAATATGAAATTCGCTCATCTCTACTCATTACATAAATACAGTGCTAGAACCAAGCTCTGTCCATAGGTTCAGCACCACAACCAAGATCAATACATAACTACAGCAACAGAACCAACTTTGCTCTTTTCTTATCCTGGCCTGCCATCTGGGGGCCAAAATAAGAATTGCAGCATGAACACGTTCAGCCCAACTACCGATGACCGAATTGGCCACACGGGGCATCGGTAGGAAGCTCGGAAGCGCGAGCTTCTGGGTTTTTGTGCATGTAGGTGCCATGATCTGATTTGATCACGGAATCTAAAGTATTTAATTACTGTACTGCGATCAGTATTATTGCCGATCACAGTAATTAGCCGTAGGTCTCTGCTGTGTGAAACAGCAGAGAACTGCCGGCCATGACGCCCGCTGCACGTGCGAGCGGGTGCCATGTTCGCACATCGCTCCAGCGCCGTACATGTACGGCGCTGGTAGCGAACGGGTTAAGTAAATACAGCACCAGAACCAAGCCCATTACATAAATACAGCACCAGAACCAAGCCCATTACATAAATACAGCACCAGTGCCAAGCATGCTACAGATATACAGTATCATAATCAAGAACATTACATAGATACAGGGCCGCCATCAGGGGGGTACAGCCGATACCCCAGTAAGGGGCCCGGACCCCAAGGGGGCCCGGCCAGTTCCAATTTAATTTTTTATTTTTATTTTTTTTTTGTCTGCAGGGGGCCGGGGCAATTGATTGTTCCTGGCCCCGTTGACCGACCCTCCCCCCGCCGCTCCTATGATTCGGCCGCAGTAAGTAGTGTACAACACACCAGATACAGCACCAGAACCAAGCCCATTACATAGATACAGCACCAGAACCAAGCCCATTACATAGATACAGCACCAGAACCAAGCACAATACAGTGTGAAACTACAGCTCTCAGTATGTCATGAAAAGTTGTAATGGTATGCTGGGAGTTGTTGTTTCACAAAAGAGAATTGTATCCCCCATCATCACGCTGTCAACCATATGAGTGACCACTAATCAGATGCTGTCAGTGGAAGAATAACGATTTACATTTAGTGACTTACTGGTGACGTCTCCTCCAGAGTTTTTCTCTTTCCTAGATATCTCCAGCTTCCTGCTTTACCAGCTCATGCAACGCGCCCTATGAAGAGAAACCCATCAGTGCCACATGCTGTGCCCTGAAGACAAGAGCAGCATACACTGTGATCATGTCACATACACCCCCCCCCTGAAAATAATGACCCACATACACAGTGCACTTATTGATAGTGCCCACTATAGATAGTGCCATACAGCCTGTGCCCCCATACTGTGCAACATGCTCTGTGCCCACATACATAGTGCCACATGCTCTTTGCCCCATACATAGTGCCACATGCTATGTGCCCACATACATAGTGCAACATGCACTGTGCCCACATACATAGTGCAACATGCACTGTGCCCACATACATAGTGCAACATGCACTGTGCCCACATACATAGTGCAACATGCTTTGTGCCCACATACATAGTGCAACATGCACTGTGCCCACATACATAGTGCAACATGCACTGTGCCCACATACATAGTGCAACATGCTTTGTGCCCACATACATAGTGCAACATGCTTTGTGCCCACATACATAGTGCAACATGCACTGTGCCCACATACATAGTGCAACATGCACTGTGCCCACATACATAGTGCAACATGCTCTGTGCCCACATACATAGTGATGCATGCTTTGTGTCCCCATTTTCTGTGCCACTTATGCTCTGTGCCCTTTTGCTCTTCCCTCATGCTCTGTGCCATCATGCTTATCTCCCTATATACTGTTCCACCATACTCTATGCCCCTTATGTCCTGCGTCCCCATGTACTGTGCCACTTATGCTCTGTCACCTCATGCTCTGTGCCCAGTGTCGGACTGGGGTGCCTTGGGCCCACCAGTAAAATTTATTTTGGGGCCCACTGTACCACTAAATTCAAATTTAATAAATCTATCAAGTTTTTTATGTGAACACAGGCTGGTGGAGGTGCTGTACATTGAATATATGTATGTAGTGCAGTAAGTCTACTGTGCTATGTGCCACTTGTGTAGCCAGTGGGAGACTAGCAGGGGATGAATGGGAACTAAAAGTGGCCCTGGAAAAAATTGTTGGGTCCAAATTGATGGAAGGCAGGGCCAGCAATACTATATTGTGGCACAATATACCGCCCTATCAGAGCCAAATACTGCAGTCCATCACAAAATACTGCCAGCAGCACAAAATTTATCCCAAAAACTTACAATGGACCGCCGTGAGGAGGGCCCAGGAGGCCCCCTGGGCATCGGCCACCAGGAAATTTCCTTGTAAGACCTATGGCCAATCCTCCCTTGGAGACTAGGGGCCCACCTTGCTCAGGAGCCCACCGGGGGATTCACCTGTACCCCTGTGGGCCAGTCCGAGCCTGTCTGTGCCCCTATGTACTGTTTGTTCCCCCATGCTCTGGGCTAACATGCTCCGTACCTTTCCCTGGTCCCAGGACATCCTCAAGCGAGGCCGACGTTAGCGGAACGTCGCAGGTGGCGCAATGACATTGGCGTCCCCTCAGAACCAATGGTTCCCTAGTCCTGCAGCGCAGAAGCGGATGCTCAATCTGCATCCAAAGGAAAAACCTGCGGTGTACTAACACAGCATGGACTTCCCACTGAGGCACATTTTAGTGTATGCATGAATAGCATTGTCTTACCATTGAAAACAATGAGAGGTGGTTTCCCCGGTTTTCGGCGTAAAATCCGCGACAAATTCCGCTGACATAAACCTCCGAGTGGACGAGGCTGTCAGTGGATTGTGGTGAACCAAAATCTGCCAGGAAAGGTTGAGGTGTGAGATCCCTGACAACTACTGTACTGCAATGACAGCTATTTGCGGTTGTCACCAAGCGTCTGCTGACTCCACCTGAGAAGTGGCTAAAGAGACCATAACCAGATGTCATATGAGAGGACATGTCTCATACTGGTCAGTGCTGGGGTCTATATTTCTGCATGTTTTCTGCAGTAATTGTGGCTGTCGGGGTCCCTCTTCAGGTTACTTATCTTCCCCTCCCATCTGCTGACACTTTTTACCTCAGAATTACCTCAGTTTTGTCTCATTTCTCTCATAACCTCCTGACATGGCCGCCCTCCCTTCTTTACCTCACAGCTGACTGACCCTTGGCCCCGCCTCTTCCCTCCTGTCACTCAGCTGGCTGGCCACGCCCCCTCCAGTGCTGAGTCTTGGGGACATTGACTGCAGCCTCCAGCTCTGCTGTGGCTAAGACCCTGTCTGCTGAGACTTGTAGTCCCCATCCTTAATGACCAAGCCTGTTTGGGCCTTTATGACCATTTTTTTTTTTTCAGGGGTTTGAGAAAGTCATACCGGGGCTGCAACGATAAACCATGCCGAGAGGTGCACAGAATAAAACTACAACATGTCGGCATGGTTTGCAGATGTTCATGCCCAGGAACAACGCCACGATCCCTTGATAGTCAATGGTGATGGAGCTGTAGTATGGGGCCACACGTACACCAGCGGCAGGACGGATCTGACAAGCTGTTCATCTGACGGAACAGCCTGGCGACCTCCATGCCGCTATTGTGAAACTAACCTAAGTGTTGGATGTATGTAATGTAATGATGGACGGGGCCTTTTACTGTAAGGCCCCTTTCACACGAGCGAGTTTTCCGCACGGGTGCAATGCGTAATGTGAACGCATAGCACCCGCACTGAATCCTGACCCATTCATTTCAATGGGTCTGTGTACATGAGCGTTGTTTTTCACGTATCAGTTCTGCGTTGCATGAAAATCGCAGCATGTTCTATATTCTGCGTTTTTCACGCAGCCCTGGCCCCATAGAACTGAATGGGGCTGCGTGAAAAACGCAAGTGCAGGTGTGATGCGTTTTTCACTGATGGTTGCTAAGAGATGTGGTTTGTAAACCTTCAGTTTTTTATAACGCGCGTGAAAACGCATCAAAACGCATTGCACCAGCGCGGAAAAAACTGAACAACTGAACGCAACCGCAGATAAAACTGACTGAACTTTCTTGCAAAATAGTGCGAGTTTCATTGAACGCACCCTGTACGTATCCGGACTTAATCCGTCCGTGTGAAAGGGGCCTAAGGCCCCTTTCACACGGGCGAGTATTCCGCGCGGGTGCAATGCGTGAGTTGAACGCATTGCACCCGCACTGAATCCTGACCCATTCATTTCTATGGGGCTGTGCACACGAGGGGTTATTTTCATGCATCACTTGTGCGTTGCGGGAAAATCGCAGCATTTTCATGCAGTTTTTCATGTAACGCAGGCCCCATAGAAATTAATGGGGTTGCGTTAAAATCGCAAGCATCCGCAAGCAAGTGCGGATGCGGTGCGATTTTCACGCACTGTTGCTAGGTGACGATCGGGATGGGGACCCGATCATTATTATTTTCCCTTATAACATGGTTATAAGGGAAGATAATAGCATTCTGAATACAGAATGCATAGTAAAATAGTGATGGAGGGGTTAACTGACCTTAATCCACTTGTTCGCGCAGCCCGGCATCCCTTCTTCTGTCTTCACCTGTCCTGTGAGCAATAGGACCTTTGATGACATCACTACGCTCATCACATGATCGATCACCATGGTGATCGATCATGTGATGGACCATGTGATAAATGCAGTGATGTCATCAAAGGTCCTATTGCTCACAGCACAGATGAAGACAGAAGAAGGGATGCTGGCTGCGCGAAACAAGTGGATTAAGGTGAGTTAAATTATTATTTATTTATTTTTAACCCCTCCATCACTATTTTACTATATATTCTGCATTCAGAATGCTATTATTTTCCCTTATAACCATGTTATAAGGGAAAATAATACAATCTACAGAACACCGATACCAAGCCCAAACTTCTGTGAAGAAGTTCGGGTTTGGGTACCAAACATGCGCGATTTTTCTCACGCGAGTGCAAAACGCATTACAATGTTTTGCCCTCGCGCGGAAAAATCGCGCATTTTCCTGCAACGCACCCGCCTCTTATCCGGGCCAAAAATATGACGCCCGTGTGAAAGAGGCCTAATATAGATTGATGATTGCTGTTTATCTAAATATACACACACACATATATTTATTATTATGTGTGTGCAAAGTACAAAATCAGCCGGTTACATCATACATCACTACCACGCTGTGTGGATAAATATATATATATATACACTCACAGCGAGGGAGAGATGTATGAGGTAAACGGATAATTTGCTATGTTTCACACCAGGTAAAAATAAGTAATAATTTGTAACTGGTGATAAAAAAAAAAGTACCAGGGCCGACTGTGACTGAGCTCAGTGACCCAGTCCGGGTGCCTCCGCTTCAGATCAGACCACTTCTTCACAATTGCCATGTCGTCGTGGCTGCGTCTGAATTTCCTCTCTAGGAGCTTCTTGACCCCCCAAGACGATCGCCTTCTTCCCGGCCTGCTTCCGGATCCTATCATATCCCTTCTTCAACATGCGCTGCAGGATAAAGATGCAAACATGTAATCCCAAATTTAGGAAATACAAAGATTATTTATAAATATCATCCAAAACACAGCAAAAAGTATTTAATTGTTAGAAGAAGGTGGAAATATTATATTTATTGTTCACAAATATAAGATCAAATAGTTTTCATGTTGTATGTGTGTGGGGTCTGAGCAATCGGATATTGGGCAGCTAATTTTTTTCCAGATCAACAAGACATAAACTCTAATATATAGACTATGTGTTTGCGTGTGGGATACAGTGTGTGGTATACAGTGTGTGGTAGGAAAATGTATATGCAATGTGCATGTGCTTGATATTTCTATGCTGTCCATACATACAGACTTGCTACAGACAAAGTGCTGTGATGTCAAAACAATACTTATTACAACAATGATGAATATCTAATCAGACATGATAAAAGATGAAGTTATATTTAGTGCGCAAATATATTCGCATATTTGCGCATTCGCGAATATTTAAATACACTATTGCTTACTAATTACTATACTATACAGATATGGTTCGAACATGCATTCAAAATGTTATCACATAAAGAGTTGTACTTACAGTTAGCATGAGTTCATCCTCTTCATCTCGGAATTTGCTGCCCACCATTTTCTCTTGTCAAATTAGCTGTCTCTTAAAATGGAACTAACGTGCTCACGACAAACCACGCCTATAATACGCGCGCACATGCGCATTACACTATTATTAACTTAGGTGGGGTAGCGAATAAGCGAATTATCGAATATGTCAAATAGGCGAATTATCGAACAGCGATGAGGCGAATATTTGAAAAATATTATTAACCCTGCCGCAGTAGTTAGAATATACCGTCGGATCTGAGTTTTCACGAACGCATGGAAAACTCAGATCCGATAGTATATTCTAACCACGAGTGAAGTGACGCTTGTCGGGGAGGAGTATGTTGAAAACTGTAAAGATAGATAACAAATAATTTGAATATTCTAAATAAATAATATATTCGCTTTGGGGCGATATTTTGGTTTTTTAGAATATTCGTAATATTCTAGAACAAGAATATATTCTAATAGAAGAAAGTTGCATTATGCGATGAAAAAATTAAGATTTATCGCATATGCGAAATAATATCGAATTCGAATATTTGAGAATATTTTACGGATATTCATTTGAATATTCGCGAAATATTGCGAATTCGAATATGGGACATGCCGCTCAACACTAGTCTTTACAGAGGAAGAGGTTCTAAGTCAGCTGTCTAAAATTAATACAAATAAGTCACAGGGGACTGATGGGATACACCCAAAGCTATTAAAAGAGCTCAGCGGTGAACTAGCAAAACCATTAACAGATTTATTTAACCAATCACTGGTAACAGGAGTCGTCCCAGAAGATTAGAAATGAGCAAATGTTGTGCCCATTCACAAGAAAGGTAGTAGGGAGGAATCAGGCAACTATAGGCCAGTAAGCCTGACATCAATAGTGGGGAAATTAATGGAAACCATACTTAAGGATAGGATTGTGGAACATCTAAAATCCCATGGATTGAAAGATGAAAAACAGCATTGGTTTACTTCAGGGAGATCATGTCAAGCTAATCTTATTGATTTTTTTTTTTTTTGATTGGGTGACTAAAATAATAGATGGCGGAGGTGCAGTAGACATCGCTTATCTAGACTTTAGTAAGGCTTTTGATACTGTCCCACACAGAAGACTTATCAATAAAGTGCAGTCATTGGGCTTGGACTCCCATATTGTTGAATGGATTAGGCAGTAGCTGAGGGACAGACAACAGAGGGTTGTAGTCAATGGAGTATATTCAGACCATGGTCTTGTTACCAGTGGGGTACCTCAGGGATCTGTTCTGGGACCCATATTGTTTAATATCTTTATCAGCAAAATTGCAGAAGGCCTCGATGATCAGGTGTGTCTTTTTGCTGATGACACAAAGATTTGTAACAGGGTTGATGTTCCTGGAGGGATACACCAAATGGAAAAGGATTTAGGAAAACTAGAGGAACGGTCAAAAATCTGGCAACTAAAATTTAATGTTGATAAGTGCAAGATAATGCACCTGGGGCGTAAAAACCCAAGGGCAGAATATAAAATCAGTGATACAGTCCTAACCTCAATATCTGAGGAAAGGGATTTAGGGGTCATTATTTCAGAAGACTTAAAGGTAGGCAGACAATGTCATAGAGCAGCAGGAGATGCTAGCAGAATGCTGGGGTGTATAGGGAGAGGCATTACCAGTAGAAAGAGGGAGGTGCTCATGCCGCTCTACAGAGCACTAGTGAGACCTCATTATGAGTATTGTGCTCAGTACTGGAGACCATATCTCCAGAAGGATATTGATACTTTGGAGAGAGTTCATAGAAGAGCTACTAAGCTGGTACATGGATTGCAGGATAAAATTTACCAGGAAAGATTAAAGGACCTTAACATGTATAGCTTGGAAGAAAGACGAGACAGAGGGGATATGATAGAAACTTTTAAATACATAAAGGGAATCAACAAGGTAAAAGAGGAGAGAATATTTACAAGAAGAAAAACTGCTACAAGAGGACATAGTGTTAAATTAGAGGGGCAAAGGTTTAAAAGTAATATCAGGAAGTATTACTTTACTGAGAGAGTAGTGGATGCATGGAATAGCCTTCCTGCAGAAGTGGTAGCTGCAAATACAGTGGAGGAGTTCAAGCATGCATGGGATAGGCATAAGGCCATCCTTCATATAAGATAGGGCCAGGGGCTATCCATAGTATTCAGTATATTGGGCAGACTAGATGGGCCAAATGGTTCTTATCTGCCGACACATTCTATGTTTCTATAAATAAATAGATAAAATAGACAGATTTAGCATGAGGGTAGTTTTCAACTATGGTATATGGCTACTGTATATAGGATATGACTGTGAACACTAAACAAGCATTGACAGTCATGCGCAGTAGAGATGGCCTTGCTTTTCCCGGCGGTCGTTTCGCGGCGAACTTTGCTCGTTCGCTATTCGCTGAACAGGCGAACATATGGCGATGTCCGCCGGCGCCATATTCTTTGCATTGTGCAGAACTTTGACCCATGACACATCCATCAGGTGGGACAGGACAGCCAATTGAGACGCTTCAGCACATGGACATACCCCTAACCTATAAATAAACCCGATCTGGCCGCCATTTTACATTCAGTTTTTTTGTCAGTGTAGGGAGAGGTTGCTGTGTGGAGCAGGGACAGGCTGTTAGGGACACCAAACGCTAGCTAATAGGGCCACAAAAGTCCTTTTAAGGACTGGTATAGGTGTGCTATCGATAGGTGTGACATACTGAGGGGTGTGATATACTTATAATATACTTTCTAACATAGAAAGTATATTATAGTGCATTTGTATTGTGCATCAGTTGTGTGCGGTTCTATTGCGATTCTGCAGCTAAATAGAGGGACAAACGCTATTGGAATAAGTAATTGCAACTGGTGTGATATATCAGTTGCCCCCAAAAAAATCTGATTGAGACAGGGGTGAGATATACCCAGAATATAATTTCTGTATAGTGCATTTGTATTGTGCAGCATTTGTGTGTGGTTCTGTTGAGATACCGCAGCTATACAGAGGGACAAACGTCATTGGAACAACTAATTGCAACTGGTGTGATATAACAGTTGTCTCCCAAAAAATCTGATTGAGGCAGAGGTGCGATATACCAAGAATATAATTTCTATATAGTGCTTTTATATTGTGCAGCATTTGTGTGCGGTTCTGCTGGGATACCGCAGCTATACAGAGTGACAAACGCCATTGGAACAGCTAATTGCAACTGGTGTGATATACCAGTTGCCCCCCAAAAAAACTGATTAAGGGGTTCTATATACCTGCTTCCACAAATACTGCTCTTCTATAGGGACTTTGTCGGAGGGGCGGAGCCTAGCAGCAGAGCCGAATGCACGCACCCGCGTGAGCTCTGCAGAAGTCGTTCAGGTTTTAGCTCACATTGCGTTCAGAGCTTATAAATTAAGTTTTCCTGTTCCAAATTTAGAAACTGGGTGCTTATCAGGGCTCCCACAAGTGGCTTTGTGTACCATGTGTACTGTTTCAATTGTTTTTAACTTATGGTGCTACTTTACTAATAAAGTTTTGTACTTTGGGTAATTTTATGAATTGGTTATTATATTAATATTTCAAGTTATTGCTGGCAATTTTGTACACACTTATCCATTGGTTTGGTTTGGTTTGGTTTCATGAGGAGACGTAGTGGAGTTTTTGTTACAAGAGTAGGCTCCCTATAGTCGCAGTACACCTTTGGCACTGACTGAAGAATGTGATATTTGGGGCTTTCAATCTGTATTTTATATCTTGATTGCCTGAGCATAGCAGATAGTGTGGGAGCTATATAATGTATTACGACGTACCATACATGCACTTACGTCAATAGATACTTATCATTGACCATTATACTGTGTGTCAACTTACTAACATATCCTCCATTTCTGCAGACTGGTAACAGTATAGATAGAACCGAAAAAGGAGAAGAGGCCTCCCTACAATACCGTAAATGAGGGCAACCAGAACCAATCATATAAACCTAAAAATGTTGCTAGAAAAACAACCATAAAATGCCCAATAAAAATATAAATATTTTATTAAATCATCAATTGATCAAAAATTATTTAAAGACATTTTCACAGAATTACTATGTAGAAAAATCAGCAAAACAACCTGGATGCAGTAGTCCCCCCCGTCGGTGCCTCAAAAACCCGCCAAATAGATGACATACATGTCCATGCAATATGCAGTAAGGTGATTCACAAGTAGAAAATATCAGGTGAATACCTGCTACAAGTGACTGTGATATTCACCTCGCTGCACAGCCCAGTGGAGAGTTAGTGTGTACTGGTAGGGCCCTAAATGGTAATACTCTAGAGCACATAATCACATACCATCCGTTAAAAAATTTCAAATGAATATGCCCCTAAACAACAGGTCATGGATAGCAGACTGCAAAATAACAAACTATTACACAAAAGTACCCACTGGGAACGTGAACATACCCATAGACATGATGAAGGGCTGAGACACCGAACACAAGGCAGGCAAGAACCCCGACTCACGTTTCGCCTCAGCTTCGTCAGGAGGTTAATGAGAGTGTGGCCATGGCTCCCCCTTTATACCCCTCATGTAGCTACACATATGTAAATAATTGATATAACTCAGCTGATACCTATTAACCGAGCGCTTGTGCCCGATGATGCACGCGGTGGACATCATGGAGGCGCCGCATTCATCAGGAGGAGGGGTGGAACGCAAACATGCGTTCCAGCCCGCCTCCCAAGGAAACACAGCGGCGTCCCCACGTGACCCGGCGCACAGCGCATCCTGGCCAAGCGCTGCATCAGCTCATCCGGCAGACTTGCCATTAGACTCAGAAAATGTCAAACCCTCTTCAAATATATGGGAAATGGTTTTAACCCTAAATAGAGTCTACATGGAGTATATAAAGTCCGAAAATGCCAGAGGACCGCTGAGTATACAAAGCTAATAGCAGAGAAGATAGAAAAGAAAGAGGGGTGAAGTAGAAGGAAAGAAAGAGCAGGAGGAATCAGGAGGAATGAACAAAAACTCCATACCATATATTTAGATTATGGATACACGTATCTATGATCACATAATCATACAAAGGATCCTTGATGTCGTACTGTATAATGGTAAATTAATACATCAACAGTAGCATGATTCTATGGACAATTGAGTGCCCAGATTTCTAACAAGAAAAACTATAGTCCTACAGTACCATGATTTCATACAAGTTTACAGCAAATTAGCATGATAGATGTCTACAAGGAGAATGCTATGATTCCACATCAATTGAATCCCATGATTTTTAACAATAAATTTACATATCCATAACACCATGATTACAACAATTTATCACCAACAAACATTATGTGCATAATTATGTGATACAATATATATTTCCTCTGAGACATGATATATGTACATCAATTATGCACATATATATATATATATATATATATAGAGGAAAGCAATAATTTTCCAAAAACAAGAGTGATATTACTCTCATACCAATATTATCAGAGACAAATTTAAGTGACCCATCCAACAATTCATTCCATAGAAGTGTAGATCCCATTAAATAAAAATCGTGTCCTATCGAGCCCATTAAAAAGACATTTACATAAATTCATAATTAGTGTGAAGCACCGCAGGGAATGATCGATGGACCCAAGTGCAACTGGGCCCACCAAAACATAGTGGGTCCAGTGCAGTCGGGCCCACCATAACACCCCAGCAACACTGGACACACACACAATTATCCCAAATCCATAATTGTGAAAAAATCAACATCTGTACTCATACAAAAAATCATAGTGATCGACAGATCTTCTAATACGAGTTGTATTACAACTTACAGTGACATATCCTATGCAACAATATTATCAGAGTAAAAACTCCAAAAACCCTAATAATAAATATATATAAAACTAATAATTCATACTCAGGGGTGATAGATGTGCCCAAGTCCAGCCGGGTACCATCAATAGTGGTTATACCAGCCCAGTCATGCACATCATCATCCAAAATGACACATAATCATAACCCTAACCACATAAATGAAAAAATACCCAAAATACTTAAATACAAAATACTTTAGAATCCCATGTGTCCCTCCTTTCGAGTGCATGTATCATGATTCACTTCATGTTGATATCTTCTTCTTAGTTTTGCATCACCAGAATTCCCAGCCTATATGGAAGTTGCTCCTCTACTCGCACACCTCCACTCCTCATACCATGACCACACGAAAACTAAATAGAATAAAAAACAGTTAAAATCACTGAAAAAATTCAGTAACAGCGCTACCCTAAATAAAGGATTTGAAACTCAAAGCCTCATTTAATCCATGAGGGGTCACCGTGTTGAGCAGAACCATCCACTTTGTCTCTTTTTGGAGGAGGCAGCGTTTAATGTTACCCCCTCTAATCCCCAAGCGTACACGATCTATCCCTTTAAAGAGAATGCCCCTAGGATTGCAGCCATGCACCTCCCTGTAATGTTTTGCCACTGGTTTTAGCTTCCTGAGCTTATCACACTCCGTGATCTCGGCAGCCGCCTTAATGTCACGAATGTGTTCAAGAACTCTCGTCCTGAGTGCCCTTGTGGTCATCCCAATATAAATCAGGCCACAAGGGCACTCAGCACGATAGATCACCGCCTCCGTTTTACAGGAGATGTGATGTACAATTTTGTACTCCCTCTCTCTGTTGGTGTTAGTAAATTTGTCTGATCGAATCATATATTTACATGCAGTGCAATCACCACAGGGGAAGAAACCCCACTGTGGACCCTTATCTCCAAATATCCCCCCCTTTGTAGGGGCTACATATTGGCTCCTGGTCACTATATCTCTCAAGTTTTTGGCTCTCTTCCAGGTAACCAGCGGTCTATCAGAAATGACCTTTTTCAGGTCTTTATCTGTGCAAAGGACCTGCCAATGTCTATGGAGAATATCCTGCATTTGTCTCCATTGGGCATTAAAGTTGGTAATAAACCTGGGAAAGCCAAAATCTTTTTCTTTTACTTTTTTGCGTGAGGATTGTTTAAGCAGACTATCCCGCGAGGAGGTTTTGGCCCTATCATAGCCCTTTTTGATAACTTTATGGCTATAACCCCTCCCTCGGAGTCTCCTAGAGAGATCCGCTGCCTCCCGCTCGAAACTTACTTCACTGGAACAAATTCTCCTCGCTCAGCAGAATTGTCCAATGGGTATGGCACGAGCGACCTGTGGATGATGCGAGGAGGAGGAGAACAATAGTGAATTTGTAGCCGTGGGCTTCCGGTGTATGTCAAAGCCCAGGAGGCCATCGCTCTCCACACTAATCGCAAGATCCAAAAAGTCGACACGTTCGCCACTATAGAGCCACGTCAGCTTAATGTTCTGATCATTGGAGTTAAGATCACCCATAAACTTCTCCAGGTGCGACGTCGAGCCCTGCCAGATGAACAGCACATCATCAATGTACCTTGACCACGAGACTACGGCGTCATGACCTTCCAGATTCGAAACAATCTCCCTCTCCCACAGCCCCAGGAAAAGATTTGCGTACGAGGGTGCACAAGTCGCCCCATCGCCGTTCCCCGGAGCTGTAGGAAATAACGATCCCCAAACGTGAATGCATTGTGTTTCAATGCAAACTCCAACAGCGTCATGATTAAATCAATCAAGTCGCTGTCTAGTTTTGTGGTATTTAGAAAAAATCGTGACGCTCGCAGCCCGTGGTCATGACAAATAGAGGTGTACAGGGACTCGACGTCGCACGTGACCAGAACCATGTTTTTATCCAAATGTACACCACTGAGTCTGTGAAGAACATCAGTGGTGTCACGTACAAAAGAGGGCAGGGTCTCTACACATTTTTGCAAATAAAAGTCCACAAAACGGCAGACGGTCTCACATAAGCTCCCAATCCCAGACACTATTGGTCTGCCTGGAGGTGTTTTGGGATCCTTATGTATTTTTGGTAATAGATAAAATGTGGGGAGTACCGGGAAATCGGTGGTCAAACCCTCCCACATTTTCGCACTAATAATGCCCTTGTCATATGCGTACCTAAGGATACCGTCCAGCTCACTCTTATATTGTGTCATAGGATTAGACTCCAATTTCTGATAACAGGATATATCCCTCAATTGTCGAAAGGCCTCTTTCTCGTACATCCGCACCGGCCAGACAACAACATTGCCCCCCTTGTCCGCAGGTTTTATAATATTTTTCATATTTTTAAGTTCTTTTAGAGCCAGCCGTAACTCTCTATTAAGATTATCATACGTTCTATTATCACGTAGTGTTTCAAGATCTTGTTTAACTAATTTTACAAATATATCAACTGCTGGACACGAGGCTGTAGGGGGCCAATGCTGCGATCGGCGGTGCAGATGCACGGGAAATCTGGACACATCAGGTTCCTGTTCGTCTAATAATGATTGTAAATCATTTAAAGTTTGTATCTCAATAGGGGAGAGGTCAGAATAATCCCCACCCCTACTAAAATATTTTTTAAAACACAATTTTCTTGCGAAGAGTTCCAAGTCCTTCACCGACAGGAAAAAATCTAATTTTCCCGTCGGTGAAAAAGTCAGACCTCTCCGCAAGACAGATAACTGAGGTTGTGTGAGGACAATATCTGACAAGTTTATTACCTTTAATATCTCTTTGCTCGTTTCCCCAGGGCATAATTATGCCTTGTCTTTCGCTTTGTAGATGGGGTTCTTAGACGGGAGGTCCAATTTTCCTCGCCGCCTCCCTCGCCGGATCCCCGGCGCTCCTCTAAAAAATGCTCTCCACATCCTTGACTATTTGTGGAAGTTGTGGATAAAGAGAGTGATGAATTTCGTGTACGGCTTCTTGTCATATGCCACCGATACACCTTGTTGTTCTGAAAATCAACCAGATCTCTCTGGAATTTTTTCACCTTAAGGCCTTGGATTTCTTTTTCCCATCTCACCAAATCCTCCTCCAGTTCACCATCAAATGCTGCACAGGCTTCAGCTGGCACCGCCCGTTGTATCTGTTCCCGTATATTATCAATTTATTTTTCCACCACTTCCAATGCTTTTCTATCTGCCCCAATCAAGAGCTCAATCAAGGTGCGGGAACACCGAGTTAAGGTGTCTTCCCACTTTCCTACAAAAGATGGATCCTCTACCTCAAAGGCAGGAAATAGCTGCAATCTTAAACCCCGTGGGATAATTTCTCTCTGGAGGTACTGCTCAAGTGAGGCCTTATTCCACCAAACTTTAATCCGTTTTTTCAACAGATCTTTAATTTTGAGTTTCAAATCCTTTATATTACTGGACTCTGCCCCAGCCGCCGCTGATTCTCCAAAGATGGACCCGAGTTGTGTTGCCCAGGTCTTATCACGTTTTCTGAAATCCATATATTTGGAGGCACTATCTGTAAAAACAGACAATATATTAACATAGAACCGAAAAAGGAGAAGAGGCCTCCCTACAATACCGTAAATGAGGGCAACCAGAACCAATCATATAAACCTAAAAATGTTGCTAGAAAAACAACCATAAAATGCCCAATAAAAATATAAATATTTTATTAAATCATCAATTGATCAAAAATTATTTAAAGACATTTTCACAGAATTACTATGGAGAAAAATCAGCAAAACAACCTGGATGCAGTAGTCCCCCCCGTCGGTGCCTCAAAAACCCGCCAAATAGATGACATACATGTCCATGCAATATGCAGTAAGGTGATTCACAAGTAGAAAATATCAGGTGAATACCTGCTACAAGTGACTGTGATATTCACCTCGCTGCACAGCCCAGTGGAGAGTTAGTGTGTACTGGTAGGGCCCTAAATGGTAATACTCTAGAGCACATAATCACATACCATCCGTTAAAAAATTTCAAATGAATATGCCCCTAAACAACAGGTCATGGATAGCAGACTGCAAAATAACAAACTATTACACAAAAGTACCCACTGGGAACGTGAACATACCCATAGACATGATGAAGGGCTGAGACACCGAACACAAGGCAGGCAAGAACCCCGACGCACGTTTCGCCTCAGCTTCGTCAGGAGGTTAATGAGAGTGTGGCCATGGCTCCCCCTTTATACCCCTCATGTAGCTACACATATGTAAATAATTGATATAACTCAGCTGTTACCTACCTGGTAACAGTATAGAGACTGCTCAACAACAACCCCTGGAACAGCTTCTGTCTTCATACGTTAGGATTTTCTAATGAGAATGTTGGCGACTTTTCTGCTTGTTATGGAAAAATAATTGACCCTCAAGTCCGTGGATATATAGAGAAGACTTCCTGCTTATCTGCTCCAAGATTCATCCAGTTCCCATGGACTTTAAAGGTGAGCGTCTCTGCACACTTTTTTCAGTGACCACCGGTTAGTCGACCTTTGAAACACATGGTGAAAAAAACGGAAGTTAAGAGTTTTCTCCACTGCTATGTTTAATGACCTATCAATAGGTAATACATTTTTGATGGGGAAGGGTTTGGTGTTTCTCACTACTCTAACCCTGACCAAACCTGAGACTGAGCTAGTTCCAGTTTTGGTCAGAATGAGAGAGCTGGCCACACCTGGTCTCTCTTCCTACAGTGCTTTACATTAAGATTTGCCCTCTCTCTCTCAACCATAGTGATTCCTTTGCACCAATTATGATAAAAAGAACCTGAAACTCATCTAACGTATGCCTATGATGGGCACCTGGGTCCTCTTCTGTTTGCCTCCTGTCCACAGCCTGATTTATTGAAGCCATCACTCTGCCTGAGGTCCTCTGCATGCTCCCAACCTCTGGTAAGCCACAGGCTGGAGCACCCTATGACTTACCAGAGTAAACAGGGCAGGGAGACAATGTGCTCTGATGGGATATATGTGACTCCATTTTGTCTCATTTAGCCACGTGTATTACATTTGGTTAGTGCACTACAAAACCTCCCTTCCCCCTATGGAATGTGAGACACTTCCTTAAACTGTTTCAGGAAAGTATGAACAGTCCAAGCCATAAAAGGACATCTGGCTCAAGTGTCTGCTAGCTTATGTGTATATACCTGATTGGTCAAATGCTGTTACTATGAGTCAGCTATTATGTTAATGCAGAGCTTATGTGTGACCATACTATTGGTCAAATACTAATGCTAACATATGATTGGATGTAAAGGAAGCTCAACCCCCTCTATTAAAACTGTTTGCCAGCTGTGAATAAACCAGAATGGATTGGAAATAGACATGTGTTCATGTGGTCTATCTTCTTCATTCTCCCGGTACCGGTAAGACTTAATTCAAGCTGACCACTGAAATCATGTGTCAGGGACACACGTTAGCCGAGAGAGTAAATTAGGCCTAACAGTTCTGGGGACTCAGTCCGGGATTGGGAGGGTCCTCTTCAGGTCTACAGTGAAAGACATCAATTTTTGTCCAACTCTTGGACCTGGAGCACTGACCAAAATCTCATCCAAGTAAGTCGAACCATCTATTTATGATTTCAGTAATGCGATGTCTGGGACACGCAAATGTTGATTTTAAGCGGCTCATATCATTGAGTCCATATCGTTAGGTATAAAATGTTGATTGTAAGAGGCTCATTTGGGTCCGTATCGTTAGATAGTGCACTATATAAGGATATCTGTTCCGGGAACAGAAGGATACAAGCTTGAATTAACTCTTATGTATATATAGTATAAGTATTTTAGAAGTATTAAGATTATCTGTCTGTGTGAGATGTTGGCCGGGTGGTAAGTTTACGGTCGCATCCCGCTTTGAAATCATTCTGTTTCTTTCACTGCCAACATGTAAACTTTGTTGCACGGTCTAGTCCCACAAATTATTTCCTAGTTAACACATGAGTAGACAATTGGGCAAGATGTGAGAATTGACAGTTAAAATGTGAAACAGAATGTTATGCCCGGCTGGCAACAAGGATGAAAATCTGTAAAAATCTGTTAGAAGCTTACAGACTGGTTACATCAGAGCTCCTGTGATTGTGAAGGGGGGTTAGGGTGAGTGACAAGACATAGCAGAGTCAGGAAGTTAATTCATGGCAAGGAAAAAAGTGTCTCAGTGTTTGCAATTAGAAAGGGCTTGTGTTAAACGTTCAGAAATGAACTGGTTAAGTTTTGTTGCCCTAATGATCTGTGTGTGTTTAAATAGTGACGATTTATAGTCCTAGAATTAGAGATTACAGCACTAAAAGATGGACAGTTAATGCATAAGTGTATTGATAGTTGAAGAGAGAAGTTGTTGAAGGATAATAATAGCCTGGTGCAAGCTGAGTTATGGTGAAAAAGTGTATATGGAAGTGACTGAGAGAACTTGAAGTTAGAGAAATGAAATGAGCAGCATTTCTTATTTCAAGATGGAGGATTTTGAATCCTATAGAGAACAAAGAAGTTGCCATGAGGCATCCCTCCCCCCCCCCCACCACATCTGCAGTAAACTCCAAAATGTCACTTGTAGTCCCACAAAAAAAAATAAAAAAAAAATTTCTTCCTGTTCTGTCTGAGATGTGTTTTCAGAGGGAGCCCCCTCCCATCTCACCCCCCTCCTCTGCTCAGGAATTTCATATGGGGGTTGAGGGGGGAGGGGGGCTGCTAATTGGTAAATGCATCAGCAGAATGTGAAGATACTAACCTGTGTTATCTATAAGATATTCCAGACAGGGCTCCAGTATTGATTGTATCTTTCCAAATTGTATGTTCCGATGGTTTAAAATGTGCCTGCAGTGATGATGCTAATTGGAAGTGTCCACTCCTATCAATCTAAGGTTGCACCCATTTTAAGTCCTTATTCAGATATGAGTAAAAGTTTGAGGAACATGTGGTACAGCTGAATGTCCTTGATGTATTGCTTTACTTCCCCTGTTTGAACACTCCTGAAATAGGAGACGCAAGGCAGAGGAAATGGGGGAAGGGTTAGTTATATAGAATAAGTAACGATGGGTATAACACTAAACCAAAAAAACTACATGGCATATAAGATGATTTGTTAATTTTAACAAAATGACTGTATGATTAACATGTATATTGTTTTACAGCGACAGACCATCAGCAATTCTGGGTGGGGTGTGAATATCTGTGTCCCGGAAAGCTGTGTTTGTCTGTGCTGCAAGTTTTGGGATGTAACAAAGAGATTGTGTGATTGGGTGAAAGATACATGATTCAGTGGAATGTGAATGGGTGTGGCTCTGAGTTGTATGTACGTAGCAGAGCTGTGTGTGTGCAATTCATATTTTATGTATAAGGGCGTGGTTATGAGCTGGTTTGTGAAGATGAGTACATGAAAATGTATATGAATGCGTATGGAATACAGTATTTGTTTTTAAATATGCGCATTAAGAATTTTATTTTATTTTATTGGAAGTTTTTTGGTTTTTTATTGGCACCAACAGCATTGATCAAGCTGTACATTTTTATTTCAATGAAAAGTTTTTATGGGCCCTTTGTGTGTTCATGTCTGTATTGTCAGATCTGTTTGTTTCAATGTTTGCAGTTACATGTTACATGTTCAGTGTTGTGCTTAACATCAGAGCTCTGCTCGTATGGACAGCTAAGATACTAATGGCAGAACAGAAGACAGACCAAAGCGTCCACCAAAAGGGGTGGACTTAGGTGACTCAGAGTGGGAGGAAGGAAGCGTGAGCCCTCTATGGGAATAAATGGGGTACTGACAAGGACATACAGAACAGATTCCTTACCAGTAGAAACCATGGACAGGGAATACATCATGTCATGTATTTAGCATTATACTAGATTGCCCAGTCAGCCTATTAGGGAGAGATTTGTTCATTAAGCTTGACTTGCAGGTATCAGCACAGACTCAGGGCATAAGAGTACATTCAGATCTCATTCCAGTCTCTACACCAGTGCCACTGATTCTTGCAAACATATAGAACCACCCAGAACTTAATAACATTAACACTGCATTATGGTCCTCAAATGAATATGACACAGGATTCATAGATTGCACACATTACACAGCTACTGTGAAACCAGGTGTCATCTCAGTGTTCCAGAAACAATACCTGCTGTAAAAAGAGAAACTTGATGGACTTAGGCCAATGATAAAGGAATTCCTACAAAAGGGAATCCTGGCAGAGGTGATTTCACCCTACAGCACGCCCGTGAATCCAGTGACAAAGGCAGATGGTACTACCCGCTTTGTACAGGATTTAAGGGCCATCAACAACATCATTGTGCCTATAGCCCCTGTTGTACCTGATGTCACTTAATTATTATCTGCCATTCCAGCAGACACTGTTTGTTTCAGTGTGATAGATCTGAAAAATGTATTCTTTTCTATCCCAGTTGATAAGATAACCAGACTACTTTTTGCTTTTTCCTTTGACAGACGCCAACTGACCTGGTGCAGAAATGCCCCAGGGATATGCTGATTCACCTGTAGTGTACAGCATAGTCCTCCAAGCGATGTTAGAGTCATGGTACATCCCCCCCAAGGTTCTGTGCTGTTGCAATATGTCGATAATTTGTTACTATAATTAGCATGTCAGCGGAGGCCAGCATTCAGGATGGTTTATCACTGTTATAATGATTGTCAGGATGTGGTCACAAAGTGACACTTAAGAAAATGCAATGGTGTAAAATGCAGGTTGAATACTTGGGCTTTGTCCTCACAAAAGGTGAACGGAGAATCAGCACAGAAAGAGTCCAGTCTATTGCGGGTTTGGTCGCCCCGCACACCAGGAAAGAAATGTTATCTTTCCTTGGTATGATAAACGGTAGACAATGGATTCCTGATTGCTCCCACTATTGACAATGTTTTGAGGCAAGCCACTCTGGAAGAAAATCCAGATTTGATTAAATGGTCTTCTGAAATGTACAATGCATTTGATTATTTGAAATGTTTACTCATGTCGAGCCCAGGGCTGGGCCTCCCTGACTATAATATGCCCTTCCACATGTTTGCACGCCAAAATTGTAAAACCATGGCGGGTGTACTGACACAAGAAAACGGAGGCAAGTTGCGTCCTTGTGTGTTTTTCTCAAAGGTAATGCCCACCTCTGTCCAGGGGATGCCGGCATGTCTGCGTTCTCTTGCAGCCTGTGCTATGATGGTAGAGTCGGCAAATTCTTTCACAATGTGACATTACACCATTTTGCACACTACTCATGATGTTGTAGGCCTACTCAAGGACATCCGCACTCAACACAGCAGGCAGCTGAGCTTATTGCACTCACTAGGACATGTATTCTACATGCTGATAGACCTGTCACCATTCATACTGAGAGTAGGTACACACATGGGGTAGTGTGGGACCATGGTATGATCTGGCAGAGAAGAGGATTCACGGCAGCAGATGGTAAGGATCATATCTCACAGGGCAATGCACTGGCAGATAAGGTGGCGAAACGAGTGGCCAAATGCAACCTCACAGGTTTGTATAACCATTGGGAGATGCCATGTTTGGCACCTCCAAACACCGAGATGTTGCAAATGCTTACTGATCTTCAGTGGTATGCCACTGAACAGGAACAGCAAGACTGGTGTTATCCAGTATTGCAGAAAAATCCTAAGATAGGATTAGAATTAGTCTGCAAAGAGGGGAAGTTATGCATTCCCCCAACACAGTGCTTCCATCTTAAGTAGCACATTTCCACAGAGTAGGACATAAACAGCATTGAGATACTCATGGGTAGGCCTTTCCCCACACCATGGGCAAGACGCCCCCTGGTGGTGCAAGAAGGGGACTTGGACCTGATCAGGGAGGAGTATGTTACTAATCTGATCAAAGTCCTCAGTAAAACTGAAGAATAAGTGGCTTGTAAGTCTCCTTCTCTTTCACAGGAATCAACCCGTCCATTCCGGATAGGCGACCAGGTGATGATAAAGATCTTAAAGAAGGGAAAGGAACCAGGAAGTTTCACCTACGGACAACCCACCGAGGTAGTCGTGATCACCAGAACAGCAGTCCTCACTGAACTATCGCCCACGTGGATCCACGCCACAAGGATTAAGTTGGTGAAGAAAAGAGAGGTACTAACGGGGGCAGATAGCCCTGACCTCCAACGAGGCCCAGAGGTACTAACGGAGGCAGACAGCCTTGACCTCGAAGAAGATACAGAAGGGGTACTAACGGAGGCAGACAGCCTTGACCCCCAACAAGATGACGCAGTCGGGACATTCCTCGAGATGGCTGAGATGTAGTGCCTTAATAATTGTAATTTTGTGTCTCCTACTTACTGTCCCATGGCTGTGGAACAGACAGATATACCTGGAAACAGAATGCAGAGGGGAAGACAGTCTATGCAAGACAAAGGAGAACTTATGGCTGTACCTGGCCAAAACTCTGAACTTAACTGACTTTTGTCTCCAAACCACTTTATCGGCATCTAACATTTTGGAGACATGTCTGGTAGCAGTCCCCACCCCACTAGACGTATGGACGGAGCTCCTACGTTCCCAATGGAATGACGCAGATATGGAGGATCATGATGTTAAATATGGATATGTAAATCCTTATCATGCTTGTTATGACTGTCCTACATATGAGACTCTGCAAAGTAATATGATAGAAATAATTACAGGTCTTGTCACAGCAGCAGAAATATGTTATAACTTCACCTGTGATGAGACACTATTGCCTCCCTGCATACAAGCAAAAATGCAGAACAAGACTAAGCCAAATATTTGTGATAGAGATTTAGGTAGTTGTAAAAAGATAATATCAGGAAAGAATATGCAATGTAATATTACAAAAACAGTACCATCCCTAGACAAACATGTACCTCTACCAACAGGATGGGTATTGGCCTGTGGAAATACTAGTTACACATACATACCGGCCAATATTACAGAGGGACCCTGTACAATAGCTAGGTTGATATTAGCAATGATACCACTATTCCCAGCAATGCAGACACGACACACGAGAGACACTTCCCTACAGTTACCAGAAAATTGTGATTATAATGTGAGTCTCCTCTCTAGATCAGAATATATGAGTTTAAGGGTATCTTTGATAGGAGTACCAGGTTTGGCCATATATAACCACAGGACAATATCAAAACTTGCCTGTTATATGGTAAAACAGATAAATGTCACGGGTGCAATTCTGCAAGATATGCTGCTGGATATACAATCGTATGAAAAGGCTATCTTGCAGAATAGGGCAACTATTGACTATCTATTGCTCCAACATGGTGTAGGATGCTCAGCGTTCGCAGGGATGTGTTGTTTCAATTTATTAGATCACTCCCGTGGAATAAAAGATAAAATAGGCCAATTAGAAGAGATGAGAAAACATATAAAACAGGATGTTGACCAAGGTTGGTGGGACTGGCTTTTTGGCTGAATACCTGACTTTGGTCAAATAAGGTATGTTTTAGGAGTGGCATTTGCCGTGGTCGCTGCAATAGTGGGTCTCTGCTGTTGTCTGTGGTGTGTGCCCTCCCTTCTAGCCATATGTCAAAAAGGTGGCCGAAAGAGGGGTACACTCGACATTCCTCTATACTCCGGTAGAGGTAGAAGAGGTTTACACAACCTCAACAAAGCCTGAGGATTATACTCCTGAAGGGTATATGGAATACCTAAAGGCTTATAAGCAAACCAAGGAAGAGCAGAGAAAGAACCATATAGTATAAATATATATAAGGTTCTAAGAGGGGATTTGATGGGATATATGTGACTCCATTTTGTCTCATTTAGCCACGTGTATTACATTTGGTTAGTGCACTACAAAACCTCCCTTCCCCCTATGGAATGTGAGACACTTCCTTAAACTGTTTCAGGAAAGTATGAACAGTCCAAGCCATAAAAGGACATCTGGCTCAAGTGTCTGCTAGCTTATGTGTATATACCTGATTGGTCAAATGCTGTTACTATGAGTCAGCTATTATGTAAATGCAGAGCTTATGTGTGACCATACTATTGGTCAAATACTAATGCTAACATATGATTGGATGTAAAGGAAGCTCAACCCCCTCTATTAAAACTGTTTGCCAGCTGTGAATAAACCAGAATGGATTGGAAATAGACATGTGTTCATGTGGTCTATCTTCTTCATTCTCCCGGTACCGGTAAGACTTAATTCAAGCTGACCACTGAAATCATGTGTCAGGGACACACGTTAGGCGAGAGAGTAAATTAGGCCTAACATGCTCCACCATAATTTTTAACTGGATCTATGTCCTGGAGATGTAGATACAGTGATGCTTGCTTTGCCCTCTGGACCTGATTGCGGTTGAACCTGTGACAACCACCACAGCAAATGAGCTTTGATAAGGGAAGAACCTGGATGTTTGCTTTCGAAGGAGTAGATACATGTTTCGCACTCATTAATAAATAATAAAGGTATCAGATCTCAAAAATACTTTCATTCAGTGGGACTTGGGGTTCAGTGAATCCTGCTCACTCTTTCCCTGCTTTGGCAGCATCTCCCCATAGTTGAAGGGGAAGCCTCTTAAGAAAACAGCAGGGTTTGGTCTCCGTTGCTGGGGTGACATGGCAGGCAGATAATACCACCCTGGGCACCATGTTGCTGATGGCTTAGGCTACATTCACATTAGCATCTTTTGCGGATACGTCATGGATCTGCAAAAACGCTTCCGTTACAATAATACAACCGCATGCATCCGTCATGAACGGATAAGGTTTTATTATGTCTTCTATAGCCATGACGGATCCGTCATGAACACCATTGAAAGTCATTATCATTGTGTCAGAGAAAATGGATCCGTCCCCATTGACTTACATTGTGTGTCAGGACAGATCCGTTTGGCTCCGCTTCGTCACGCGGACAGCAAAACGCTGCAGGCAGCCTCCAGAGCGGAATGGAGACTCAACGGAGGCAAACTGATGCATTCTGAGCGGATCCTTTCCCATTCAGAATGCATTGGGGCTGAACTAATCCGTTTTGGACCGCTTCTGAATAATGCTATTATTTTCCTTTATAACAATGTTATAAGGGAAAATAATAAAATCTACACAACACCTAACCCAAACCTGAACTTCTGTGAAGAAGTCCGGGTTCGGGTCTGGGTACTAAACATGCCGATTTTTCTCACGCACGTGCACGTGTAAAATGCTTTGCACTCACGCGGAAAAATCGTGCATGTTCCCGCAACGCACCCGCATCTTGTCCGGCCCTCACACACGACGCCCGTGTGAAAGAGGCCTTAATCCTTTCCTCCTGCTGCTGATTAAGTTGCTGATCAGCCTCCCCGTTTACTTGGGCTGTGGATCCACATGCCAAAGTTTTTGGGTTTACTAGTATCTAGTAACCATACATTGAACCACGTGAGGGAACCATTCACAGTTCATGTTTATTGCCTCTATTGAGAACCATTATGCTTCTCTGCTTGCATATTTATTACTGTTATGCACACTGTGCCTCAACTTGAGTAGTTCGTATTGGTTCCAGCTTGACTATGTCAGCAAATCGTTTTCAAGCCTAACCAGCCTGTGGCCACGCAACCCTGTAAGGCTAGGTTCACAACACAGTTTCGTTTTCCATTCTTCTGATCCATTCTTAAGCGTCCTTTATGCTCATTTGTGCACATTTTGCATCCATTTTAGCCATTTCCATCCGAGATCTGTTACTTTAGACGGAAAAAAGGTCCTTGATGAGCTGCTTTATTTTCCGTCTAAAATAACTGATTTCAGATGGAAACGGCTAAATGGATGCAAAATGTGCACAACTGAGCATAATGGACACTTAAAATAAAGGATCGGTTTTGGGGGTTTTTCTCTCTTCACAGTGATGTGAACCTACCCTGTCTACCACTTTCCTATGCACTAGTTTTTCACACTTACCCCTCCCTAATATTAAATGTGTTCATTTATTTTGTAGCTGCCCGCCATTGATATTCTTTTTGAACGTTCATTTACAACCAATAAGAAGCTGTGCTTGGCTATCATCATCCCAAACATCTTTTTCCTGATTTCTTATCTGAGTCTACCAAAGCTAGGAGTTGGACAAAAAGGTCAGAGCCTTTACAGGGACGTGATCATTAGTGTTGAGCGCGAATATTCGAATATCGAATTTTTTTTGCGAATATCGGCACTTCGCTAATTCGAGAATATTTCGAATATAGCGCTATAAATTCGCTACTTCGAATATTCTTTTTTTTTTTTATCGTTATATTTTTTTCTTTCCCACTTCCCAAAAGTAGTTCTTACCTGTCCTGAGGATTCTTGGCTTCCTGGCTGCTCCAGTCAGTGCCCGTTACCGCTTCTGCCGACTTCCGTGCTCATGGAGCGTCCCCATCACCATGGGAACGCCTCCATACTAGAATGTACTGTCGGATGTGAGAATTAAGTTAAAATCGCAATGCGATTACTTCAAGTTATATTAATCGAATTGCGATTTCAACTTAGCACTGCTATATTCCATATTCGTTAACTTCGTTAATTCTAGCAAGCAGACCCATTAGAAACACAGCTCTAAGTTGAAATCGCAATTCGATTATTATACCTTGAAGTAATCGCATTGCGATTTCAACTTAGACCTGGTTTACTATGGTTGGCTTGGTAGAATTAGCGAAGATGACGAATATGACGAATGTATTCGTCATATTCCTCAAAACGAAGATAACGAAGTATTCTCCATCTTCGTTTTAGCTCCATATTCGTCAACTTCGCTAATTCTAGCAATCAAATAGGAAAGTTGACTATAGAGACAGCTGTGTTTAATTCACTATGCGATTATATTACTTTGCTTTTTTTAAAAATAAATAGAATAATTATAATAATTATCAAGTATTATAATTATTTTATTTATTTGAAAAAAAGCAAAGTATTATGATCGCATAGCGAATTAAAAACTTAGCTGTCTCTAGTCAACTTTCCTATTTGATTGCTAGAATTAGCGAAGTTGACGAATATGGAGTTAAAACGAAGATGGAGAATACTTTGTTATCTTCATATTCGGCATCTTCGCTAATTCTAGATATCAAACCAATAGGAAAGTTACCTTAAGTTAAAATCGCAATACGCGATTATTTAAATCGCATATTAATCGCAATAACTAGAATAATGAAGAATATTCGATTTCGACGAATATGAGACGAATATTCAAGCGAATATGGCACCTCCTGCTCATCACTAGTGATCATCTGTGTAGAAAACAATAAATATAAGGTTATTTCCCAATGACACAATTACATGTATAGAAAACAATAAGACTACTTTATTTTGTATTCATTTCATGCTATAATTATTTATATTAATCCTGTTGTTTTTTTCAGCTTTTTTCCTAAAGTTTCTGTTACCCTGCCGCAATGTACAGATACCAAAAGAAGCTTCTACTCTGTATGTCAGTTGCAACGACTTTCACCTTTTTACAATGGTTTCTAAAGAGCAAATTGCCGATCACTGCAGCAGTGAAGAAGAAAATTGAGAACGCTCCTTGTAATGGCAAACTCAGCACCAATACGATTACAGCACTGGACGACAACCGGACGTTCATCATCTCGCCGTACTATGACGACAGAGATGACCATCGGTCTATGGTGCGGATTCTCAGCATTATTCACCATGAAGAGGTAAAGGAACTATACTGCTATTTCTGTTGCCCTACAAACAAGAGCGTGCAGATCTCCAAGGCGTCCATAGACATGCATAGCGATCGCTTTGACTTTCCCTATGTGACAACGGACCTTTTATGTGAGATGCCACCAGACTGCCCTGCTGAGTATTTATCTGTTCATACGTCTCCAACGCGAAAAATGTACCAATTACCTCTATTCCGAATACAAAACCAAGATGTGAAACCATTTTCTGCAGAGTTCACGGTCTGCATTTCCACCATGTTTGGGAATTACAGCAATGTCTTACAATTCATTCAGACCATGGAGATGTACCAGATCCTGGGGGCACAACGGGTCATGATCTACCTTAACAGTTGCAGCCCACAGATGAAAAAAGCTATGCAGTATTATATCGCAAGAGGGATCCTAGAGGTGGTAGACTGGCCGATCCAGCGTTACCTCAGGCCTGGCACTTCATGGCGCCATTCAGTTGACCCCAAAGATATAGGGTATTATGGTCAGTTGGCAACACTCAATGACTGCATTTATAGGAATATGTACAGGACTAGGTTTGTGCTGCTCAATGATATTGATGAGATAATTTTACCGTTCTCGCACATGACGTGGGATGCCATGATGAAAAGCCTGCAACAACAGAATCCAAATGTTGGAATTTTCCTATTCGAAAATCATATTTTTCCTCAAACTGTGCCCATTGATGTCCATTTCTCTGATATTGCCTCCTGGAAAGACGTCCCGGGATATAACATCCTCCAGTATGTCTATCGGGAACCAGACAGACCAGATTATTTCAATGCTCGGAAGATGATTGTGGATCCCAGGAAGGTCATACAGACGTCGGTTCACTCCATTTTAAAACGCTACGGAGATTACCGGCGTGTCTCAGTGGAAACAGCTCTGGTTTACCACTGCAGAGGACCTCTACAGAAGAAATTACCAAAAACCTCATTAATAGAAGACAAGACTATCTGGAAACATAATGCCTCTCTTATCAGAAATGTTAATAAAGTTCTGGGGGAAATCTCATTCCAGTGATGAAACGCTCTACACATGCGTTGGAAGCTATAGAGACGGCCATTCATTATGTGTTATACAGCCCTTTTTGGCGTATTTAGGTTGCAGATTTTCTAGCATTTTGTAGTTCTCACACCACTTTTGCGAAATGGCAGAAAAAGGGGCTAGGCGTAGGGGCGGAAAAGTGCCGGCCGGCTGGCCCGTCTCATTCATCCTTTTCCATGCCAGTTTATGAAGTGGAAAATGGCCTTCAACTACAGCAGCAAGGGAGCTGGCGTAGATTAAAGCATGTCGCATGGCCGGCGGCAGCAAGCACCAGAGTTAAGTAGAGGCCTGCGCATCTACATAACTTTGGTGCATCCACCAGCAGCGCAGAGGGATAAAGGCTACTTTCACACTAGCGTTTTTTTGCGTCTCGCTCCACACCACATCGCAGACAGAAAAATGCTGCTTGCAGCGTTATTCTGTCCATAATGGGGACGAAACCAAATGGAACGAAATACATTTGAAGGTGTCAGCAACATCTTTCTGCTTGCTCTAACACTGCACTGTATGACTGAATTGGTTTAGACTGGACTAACAATTGTCATCAAGCCCTCGGATAAGGGGGGTAATATTGTGATTATGAATTCTGAACAGTATAGAACGATGTGCCTTAATATTTTCAAAGATGATAATTGCTATCGCGTCTTGGAGAGTAATCCGGCTGGGATCCTTTGGGATAAACTCAAAAGGATACTAATCATAGCACGCGATAGTAAATTGATCAGTGAATCGTAATTTGGTTTCCTAATCCCTAAATATCCCCAAACTCCCTGCTTTTATGGTCTCCCGAAGGTCCACAGGGGCCTATCTCAATTAAAAGGTAGACCCATCGTCTCTGGTACGGGCAGCCTCACTCATGGTATAAGTACGTATGTTGATAAGATACTGCAACCATTTGAATTGGCCCTCCCGTCGTACGTGCGCGATTCAATGGAGGTCATAAAAAGACTTGAGAGGGTCCAGACGGATAACGGAACCATGTTGGCCAGTTTGGATGTGGAGGCGCTGTACAGCTCCATACCCCATGACAAGGGGTGTGGAGTTGTGGCGGCCTTTTAGCACCAAGGTGGTACACATCTATGGCAACACAATGAGTTAATCATGGATCTTCTCCATTTCATCTTGGAAAATAATGTTTTCCTGTTTGATCGTCGCACGTACAGTACCACCAGCTCAGGGGGGTGGCGATGGGTAGTCCATGTACGCCCACCTTCGCTAACCTCTACCTGGGCTGGTGGGAACGGGAAGTGGTATTTCAAGATGAGGGCAACAAGTGGACTGACTGTATTAGCCTGTGGCTACGTTATATAGATGATGTCCTCATTCTTTGGTCGGGGAGTAAGGCTGACTTTGATAAGATTGTAGAGGACCTAAATAAAAACGATTTGGGACTGTTCTTTACATCCGAGATCCATGAACACCAGATTACCTTCTTGGACCTTACCATCTATAAGGACAGAGAGGGTAATGTGGGGACTCGGCTGTTTCGTAAAGAAACATCTACTAATAGTCTCCTGCGTTGGGACAGCTGTCATCCTACGTGCCTGAAAAGAGGTATTCCCAATGGCCAATACTTAACACTGCGCCACAATTGTTCCAGAGTGAGTGACTACCATGTTGCATCTAAAGATCTGCAACATAGGTTTAGGCACAGAGGATATCCACAAAATGTCCTAGCTGGGGCATACCAACATTCCCTAGCCAGCTAGAAATGACTGGGCCCCCCCGCCCGGATCTCCCACCCCCACATACCTATCGTACCTCCCACCCCTTCCAGAGCTCCCACCCAAACACCCCTCCAGGACCTCCCACCCCAACATCCCCAAACCCCTCCCTAGATCCCCCTCAGTGTCGTCCACAGATATCCCCCTCAGTGTCGTCCACAGATATCCCCCTCAGTGTCGTCCACAGATATCCCCCCTCAGTGTCGTCCACAGATATCCCCCCTCAGTGTCGTCCACAGATATCCCCCCTCAGTGTCGTCCACAGATATCCCCCCTCAGTGTCGTCCACAGATATCCCCCCTCAGTGTCGTCCACAGATATCCCCCCCTCAGTGTCGTCCACAGATATCCCCCCTCAGTGTCCTCCACAGATATCCCCCTCAGTGTCCTCCACAGATATCCCCCTCAGTGTCCTCCACAGATATCCCCCTCAGTGTCCTCCACAGATATCCCCCTCAGTGTCCTCCACAGATATCCCCCTCAGTGTCCTCCACAGATATATCCCCCCTCAGTGTCGTCCACAGATATATCCCCCCTCAGTGTCGTCCACAGATATATCCCCCCTCAGTGTCGTCCACAGATATATCCCCCCTCAGTGTCGTCCACAGATGTCCCCCTCAGTGTCCTCCACAGATATCCCCCTCAGTGTCCTCCACAGATATCCCCCTCAGTGTCCTCCACAGATATCCCCCTCAGTGTCGTCCACAGATATCTCCCTCAGTGTCGTCCACAGATATATCCCCCCTCAGTGTCGTCCACAGATATATCCCCCCTCAGTGTCGTCCACAGATATATCCCCCCTCAGTGTCGTCCACAGATGTCCCCCTCAGTGTCCTCCACAGATATCCCCCTCAGTGTCCTCCACAGATATCCCCCTCAGTGTCCTCCACAGATATCCCCCTCAGTGTCCTCCACAGATATCCCCCTCAGTGTCCTCCACAGATATCCCCCTCAGTGTCCTCCACAGATATCCCCCTCAGTGTCCTCCACAGATATCCCCCTCAGTGTCCTCCACAGATATCCCCCTCAGTGTCGTCCACAGATATCCCCCTCAGTGTCGTCCACAGATATATCCCCCCTCAGTGTCGTCCACAGATATATCCCCCCTCAGTGTCGTCCACAGATGTCCCCCTCAGTGTCCTCCACAGATATCCCCCTCAGTGTCCTCCACAGATATCCCCCTCAGTGTCCTCCACAGATATCCCCCTCAGTGTCCTCCACAGATATCCCCCTCAGTGTCCTCCACAGATATCCCCCTCAGTGTCGTCCACAGATATCCCCCTCAGTGTCCTCCACAGATATCCCCCTCAGTGTCCTCCACAGATATCCCCCTCAGTGTCCTCCACAGATATCCCCCTCAGTGTCCTCCACAGATATCCCCCTCAGTGTCGTCCACAGATATATCCCCCCTCAGTGTCGTCCACAGATATATCCCCCCTCAGTGTCGTCCACAGATATATCCCCCCTCAGTGTCGTCCACAGATGTCCCCCTCAGTGTCCTCCACAGATATCCCCCTCAGTGTCCTCCACAGATATCCCCCTCAGTGTCCTCCACAGATATCCCCCTCAGTGTCCTCCACAGATATCCCCCCACCCAGAGCCGCTTCCTAGCTAATTTATTCACTGCACTTGCCTCTGTGAAATTGAAGAGAAGCGCCGTAATCTCACACAGGCAGAGGCCAGGAAGACGGTGCATGCGCACTTCGATACATCTGCCAGTGCGCCTGTGCGAGATTACGGCGCTTCTCTTCAATTTCACAGAGGCAAGTGCAGTGAATAAATTAGCTAGGAGGCGGCGCTGGGCGGGGAGATTGCAGGCACAGGCAGCATCGCTTTGCTGCCTGTGCCGTTCGCAGCGCGCCATGCTCTAGTGCGCTGATAAAGTCCTGTCACTGCGCGGGCCGCATGATACGGCTTCGCGGGCCACATTTGACCCGCGGGCCATAGGTTGGGCACCACTGCCTTACACAATTCTGGGGGATACTGAAATCTGACCCTGGTGTGGGACATCTCATAGAAGACAGACCGGCGATCACGTATCGCCGTGGGTGTGATTTGAAGGATCTCCTGGTACACAGTTTTTTACAAGCTCCTATGAGTACCACCTGGCTTAGTACCGATCTCAAAGGTACATTTCGATGCGGGGGATGCGTGGCGTGCAGTGCCATATTATTGGGCAATGAGTTCACTAGCACCGTTACGCGCAGAACCTTTGATATTAGAGCTTTTGTGAACTGCAGAACTAAGGGGCTGGTGTACTTGGCCACATGTAAATGTGGCAAACAATATGTAGGAAAGACTTTTCGCGAATTCTGGAGAAGAATTGGAGAGCACCTTGGTGACATCCGCAAGGATGCTGACACGGCAATTGCGCGACATGTAGCCTCCCTACATAAGAATGACATGAATGCGATCAAGTTCCAAGGGATTGAAGTTGTTAGAAAGTCGCCAAGAGGGGGTGATTTTGACAGAAAATTACTACAGAAGGAGGTGCAATGGATATTTAGACTGCGAACGGTCCAACCGCAGGGTCTGAATGAGCACATCTCATATGTGTGCTTCTTGTAAATCACTGTAGCAGCATGCTTATCCCCTCTTGTCACACAACACCTTCTTCATTAGTGATATCCCTTATATTTAGGATATCCTAAATAGATCTGAGGTTTCCAAACTTCCCTATGGATTTATATACGCCTCAGCTATCCTCCTACACTCATGTGTCTATATGGATATATCCTCATAAGTCTGCCTCATCGCTGTCCTAATATGATTCTAATGACAGTAACAAAATCTGCTGTCGTTACTTCAGTGCATAGACAGTATGACTTTCCTCTTTTTTATGTACTTACCGTAACTTGCCTTGATTACCATCCTTGCCGTGCTGCTGCAGTATGTAATGCCGCCGGTTTGTCCCCGGTTATCTTTGGAGTGTTTTGACACTCCGGCTGGTATCGCTCCGTTTAGTGTGTGGGCGGGGTTGAGCTGCGGTTAGCCGCGCCCCCTCCATACCGTTGGCCGACTCAGGGGCTTGATCCAACCTAGGGGAGGGGCCTCCTCCTCATAACCTGAGCATCTCAGCGGCCGCGTACGGCCATTCTAGCGCAGCTGCCGCTGACCTCAGAACACGAGGCGGTTGGCGTTCTTATTTGTCTTCAGCCCAGATATTTTAGTGCTCCCGAGGATCCCGACTTAGGGTGAAACGCGTAGAGCAGGATTGGGGGCTAAGATGCTAGACAGTTAATGGGAGATTGATTCGTGCCCACATGAAAGATCCTGGGTGCATCCCGTCACTATAATCTGGATGCATACTAGGATGTGAGCAGATGTTTATCAATCTCCTATAGGACATAGGGCAGAGAGTCTCTTTTGGTAGGGTACCTACAGCCAGAATTGCAGCCCATATGTCAGCGCAATTAGCCGCTTGCACCAGCAGGTAATACTGTGACCACACTTAGCTAGTGGTGTTGACCTTTGGTAACCGGACTGGTTTATTAGAGGTGCAATAACCACCACTTGTCAGTGCTTATGGTATGGTCACAGTTCTAAGTTGTGTATATGGTGGACTCGTTGTTCCACATGTGAGCGTCCAGTTACACAGATTTTTAGCGACACAGCTTTTCAGTACATCAGACTCACTTCTGAACTGGTCTCTAACTTGCGGATAGTCGTCCATTAATTAGATCGAATTTGTGTTGTCCCTCCTTGTATTTTATTCATATTCAATAAAGGTGATTTTATCATTTTTTCACAACATTCCTTCATTCAGTGATATTTAGACAGGACTAACACCCTGACTCCCTCCTATTCTTATATAAAACAGTGTTTTTCAGCGCCCGGATTTAAAAATATACCACAGAATGAATACCGGTGGTAAATCCTGATGCACTGACACAAATTACATCATCTGCTCAATACTAAGCAAATCCTGAAAACATGACCGGCCGGTGAGCCCTGAGGACTGGAGTTGAGAAACACTGATATAAAGGGTTTCTAGTGGTGATAAATGAAGCATACAGCATTATTCAAAAATATCCAGCCTCTTATCTACAGTAGTACCAGGAGCTTTACACATTGCATATAAGACAAAATAAATGCAATTTTTGTACTTTGCAATGGGTTGCGACTGTCTTGGAGCAGGAGACCACATACACCTCAATTTAAAAACAAGCTTGACTTGCGATTAAGCCCATGGGTCTGTAATACCTAGAAAGATAAGACTTCACAAATGCAAATAACATTTCAATAACCTCATATAGGACAAGGGTTACAAACAACAATAAGCATATAAATCATAAATTCTAAAATACACATTGATCTGGATCTGGGGCGTTGTGACTTCTCTGCGTGACGGTGACAAAATGGGGTGTGGATCTTTTTAGGGCACAGCCCATGACAAAGTCCTGGATATAAGTTAAGGCAAAGTCCATCCCTGGTTATCAGGTATATATAATCCATCACAGTAGGTAGTATTTGTAATCCATCACTGTAGGTAGTATTTTTAATCCATCACAGTAGGCTTTAACACAAAAGTGGCTCAGTACATTTACAGGAATGCCCAATATAGATAGGTTTTATTATGTTTTACTACGATAAAATAAAAACCTTTGAAAAAAAATTCTTTGCATTGCTATATTAGAACACAATTTTGTTTTTGTCTTAATATAATTTTTTTTATAATTTTTAGTTTTTATTGGGCCACATATGACTTTGTTACATTTTGTTTTTGAGGGGAAGGGTTGATAAAAAAAATGTCAAAGAACAATAAAAAAAAAAATTCTATTACAGTTAGAGTTGAGCGGACAACTGGCTGTTCGGGTTCGACGGGTTCGGCCGAACTTCACAAAAAAGTTTGAGTTCAGGACCACACCTTGACCCCGAACCACATTGAAGTCAATGGGGACCCGAACTTTGGAGCACTAAAATTGCTCCAAAAAAGTCATGGAAAAGGGCTAGAGGGCTGAAAATGGCATCAAAATGTGGTTAAGAGCATGGCAAGTGCTCTGCAAAGAAATGTGGATAGGGATATGACTTAAAATAACATAAAATACGCAAAAAAAAAAAAAGAATCTTGATCTAGGAGGACGAGGTCCATATGGAGTAGGAGGTTGAGGAGGCGGTGGATGTGGCGGTGTAGGTGGAAGCGATGGTGGAGGAGGAGGAGGTAGCCAACACTGGTTTTTGGTTTTAATTTTTTGTGTATTTTTTTTGTTGTTTAAATTAGGGTACACCCCAAAACGTTCCAAAACATTTGGAAATATAACCTGTGATAACCACCTCCAGCTGTGCTAAACAAACGTTTAGACAATACACTGGCTGCAGGGCAGGCCAGCACCTCCAAGGCGTAAAGGGCAAGCTCAGGCCATGTGCCCAATTTGGAGACCCAGAAGTTGAAGGGGCAGACCCATCAGTCACTGCGTGTAGGCGTGTGCACACATACTGCTCCACCATGTCGCACGTCCCCGTGATGTCCACGATCCAATTGGATATCTGCTCTACCAACTTTCGATGTTTTTTTCTGCGCCTACCATGGTGATCACGGGTGGCGGGGAATCAGGGTTCCATGCCGGAAAAGGGAGCGTGAGAAAGGGAGACCACATCCAAGGGAGGTCAATGGCTGCAATATTATCAAGCTGAAATGTGGGAAAAATTATTGAAGCCGAAGCTTCCAAGTAAATGAGGGGGCGCGCGGCAATTACCCACTCCCGACTCGGGGAGGTAGTGACGATAAATAACAATACAGGACTCTTAAGATGCCCTGTTATTGGAGTGAATAATAAAAAATTATAGGGAATGTCACTGGGGTATTTTGGATTTATAAACGTTAGACAGGAGAGGCCCTGCTGCCGCTTTGTTGACTCTAGATAACTTCTGCCTGATCGCACGTCCCCGTGATGTCCACCATCCATTTGGATATCTTCTCTATCAACTTTCGATGTTCTTTTTCTGCGCCTACCATGTTGATCACGGTTAATGGCGAATCAGGGTTCCACGCCGGAGAGGAAGCGTGAGAAAGAGAGACCACATCCAAGGGAGTCAATGGCTCCAATGTGATCGAGACATTGGAAATGTGGGACAAGTCGTTAAAGTTGAAGCATCGAATGAAAGGAGGGGGCGCGCGTCAATTAAAGATGAATTTTTGAAATGTAATTCCCTGTCACCTCTGCAGGGCAGGGGCTTTTCATCGCCAAAAATGGGTTAATGTCACCCACCAATAGAACAGATGATTTTAAAAATTTTTAGTCCCTGTCACCTATGCAGAGCAGGGGTTTATTCACGGCAAAAATGATAAAATATCACCCAAGAATGTAACAGATGAATTAGTGAAATGTATTTCCTTGTCCACTAGCTAGAGCAGGGGTATATGACAGCCAAAAATTTGTGAATGTCGCCCGACAATGTAACAGAAAAATAAGTGAAATTTATTAACCTGTCTACTAGGTAGAACAGGGGTACATCACAGCCAAAAATTGGTGAATGTCACCCAACTATGTAACAGAAAAATTTGTGAAATGTATTAACCTGTCCACTAGGTAGAGCAGGGGTATATCACAGCCATAAATTGGTGAATATCACCCAAATATGTAACAGAAAAATTAGTGAAATGTATTAACCTGTCCACTAGGTAGAGCAGGGGTATATCACAGCCAAAAATTGGTGAATGTCACCCAAAAATGTAACAGACAAATTAGTGAAATGTGTTTATCTGTCTACTAGGTAGAGCAGGGGTATATCACAGCTAAAAATTGGTGAATTTCACCCGAAAATGTAAGAGACAAATTATTAAAAATGACATAAAATAAAGTACGTACAAATTAAAAAAAATAATCTTGATGTAGAGGTGAAGGTCCATATGGAGTAGGAGGTTGAGGAGGCGGTGGACGTAGCAATGTAGGTGGAAGCGGCGGTGGAGGAGGACGAGGTAGCCAACACTGTTTTTATTTTTTTATTTTTTATTTTATTAAATTAGGGTACACCCCAAAAGAGTGGGAAATATCAAAAATACAACAATGAGCAATTGCGCTGTAGTATAACAATGGCTGGATAAGGCCGGTATACATGTCTATTCTCCACAAGGTACGGACAAGTCCTGTGGGATCCATGCCTGGTTCATTTTAATGAACGTGAGCTTGTCCACATTGGCTATGGACAGGCGGCTGCGCTTGTCTGTGATAACGCCCCCTGCCGTGCTAAACACATGTTCAGACAATACACTGGCTTCAGGGCAGGCCAGCAACTTCAAGACGTAAAGGGCAAGCTCAGGCCATGTGCCCAATTTGGAGACCCAGAAGTTGAAGGGGGCAGACCCATCAGTCAGTTCGTGTAGGCGTGTGCATATATACTGCTCCACCATGTTGCTGAAATGCTGCCTCCGGCTAAGACGTTCCATATCAGCTGGTGGTGCTGGTTGTTGTGGCGTGCTGACAAAGCTTTTCCACATTTTGGCCATGCTAACCCTGCCTTCTGAGGTGCTGGCGGTGCCCCAGCTGCGTTGGCGACCTCTTCCTCCTCCTCTGCCTTCGCCTTGTGCTTCCACTGTGCCCCCGCTGTCAGGTGGGAATGCCACCAGCAGCCCGTCTACCAGCGTGCGCTTGTACATGCGCATCTTACGATTACGCTCCAGTGACAGAATTAAGGATGGTACGTTGTCCTTGTAACGGGGATCCAGCAGCGTGGCCACCCAGTAATCAGCACAAGTTAGAATATGGCCAACTCGGCGGTCGTTGGGGAGACACTGCAGTATGTAATCGCTCATGTGTGCCAGGCTGCCCAGAGGCAATGAGAAGCTGTCCTCTGTGGGAGGTGTATCGTCTGTGTCCTCTGTATCCCCCAGCCATGCACCAGTGACGACCAGGAGCTGGTTTGGGTGCCACCCTGCTGTGAACATGGTTCCTCCTCCTCCATCTCCTCCTCCTCATCCTCCATCTCTTCATCCTCCAGAACTGTGCCCTGGCTGGACAATTGTGTACCTGGCGTTTGTGGGTGCAGGAACCCACCCTCTGAGCCACTTGTGAATGACTGGCTGGAAACCCTATGAAATGATCCCTCTTCCTCCTCCTCCTCCTTTGCCACATCCTCTTCCATCATTGCCAGAAGCGTTTTTTCAAGGAGGCATAGAAGTGGGATAGTAACGCTGAGAACTGCGTTATCGTCACTGGTAATGTTAGTGGAGTACAGCGCAACAAGGAACACAGGTCTTCCATGGAGGCCCAGTCATTGGTGGTGAAGTGGTGCTGTTCCGCAGAGCGACTCACCCGTGCGTGCTGCAGCTGAAACTCCACTATCGCCTGCTGCTGCTCGCACAGTCTGGCCAGCATGTGCAAGGTGGAGTTCCACCTTGTGGGCACGTCGCATACGAGATGGTGAGCGGGAAGGCCGAAGTTACGCTGCAGAGCTGACAGGCGAGCAGCAGCAGGGTGAGAACGCTGAAAGCGCGCACAGGCGGCCTGCACTTTCTGCAGCAGCTCTGACATATCGGGGTAATTTCTAAGGAACCTCTGCACCACCAAATTCAGCACATGCACCAGGCAAGGGATGTGCGTCAAACCGGCTAGTCCCAGAGCTGCAACGAGATTTCGCCCATTATCGCACACCACCAGGCCGGGCTTGAGGCTCACTGGCACCAAGCACTCATCGGTCTATTGTTCCATGACCGTCCACAGCTCCTGTGCGGTGTGGGGTTTGTCCCCCAAACAGATACGTTTTTAAACTGCCTGCTGTCGTTTACCCCTGGCTGTGCTGAAGTTGGTGGTGAAGGTGTTACGCTGACCGGCTGAGGAGGCGGTAGAGGATGAGGAAGTGGAAAAGGAGGAGGAAGCAACAGGAGGCAAAGAGAAGCGCCCTGCAATCCTCAGTGGTGGAAGGAGAAGCGCCAAACTGCTATCCGCCTCAGGCCCAGTCGCCACTGCATTTACCCAGTGTGCAGTTAGGGAGATATAACATCGCTGACCGTGCTTACTGGTCCACGTATCCGTAGTTAGGTGGACCTTGCCACAGATGGCGTTGTGCAGTGCACACCTGATTTTGTCCCCCACTTGGTTGTGCAGGGAAGGGATGGCTCGCCTGGAAAAGTAGTGGCAGCTGGGCACGACGTACTGTGGAACAGCCACTGCCATAAGACTTCTAAAACTCTCTGTCTCCACCAGACAGAATGACAGCATTTCAAAGGCCAGTAAATTTGAAATGCTGGCATTCAGGGCCAGGGATCGCGGGTGGGTGGGGTGGGGGGGGGATTACTTGCTCTTCTGCTCCAGTGTTTGGGAGATAAATAGCTGAACGCTTTCATGGGACATTGTGGAGATGCTTGGTGACCCAGGTGGTGGTGTTTCTGGCAGATCCTCTGTTTGCGGGGTGGCAGGTGCCACTGTCACTCCAGAGGTGGATGAAGAGGCCGAGACTGCAGCAGAAGAGGAAGCAGGAGGAGCCAGAGACCTTTCTTGTTTTTTGAGGAGTCTACTCCACTGCAGCTCGTGCTTTGCACTTAGATGCCTGGTCATGCAGGTTGTGCTCAGGTTGAGAACGTTTATGCCTCACTTTAGGCTCTGATGGCACAGCGTGCAAACCACTCGTGTCTTGTCGTCAGCACATTGTCTGAAGAACTGCCATGCCAGGGAACTCCTTGGAGCTGGCTTTGGTGTGCTCGGTCCCTTGCTGCATTGGGCAGTAGCAGGCATACTGTCTAGGGGACGGCCGCTCAGCTTTTGACCCTGCTCCCTCTTCTGCTGTGCTGGTGGCTCTGTGCGACCACCGCCTCTTCCTCCGAACTACACAGGTCACTCGCATGACCTTGATTCCATGTGGGGTCGAGGACCTCATCGTCCTCCACATCATCTTCCACCCAGTTTTTACCCCTGCCCTCCTTGTCGGTCTGCACACTGCAGAAAGCCACAGCAGTTGGCACCTGTGTTTCGTCATCATCAGAGACATGCTCCAGTGTGTCTCCCATGTACTCATCCTGAAACATAAGTGGTTGGGCATCGGTGCACTCAATCTCTTCCACTTCTGGGGCAGGGCTATGTGGATGGCCCTGGGAAACCCTGCTAGCAGAGTCATCAAAAAGCATAAGAGACTGCTGCATGACTTGGGACTCAGACTGCCTGGCTGATTTGCAAGGGGGTGAGGTGAAAGACTGATGGACATCGGCTGCAGGTGCCAACTCTGATCTTTCTGGGTGGGAGGCAATGTGAAGGAACTGAAGGCACTGTCAGCAACCCAATCTACTATCGCCTGTACTTGTTCTGGCCTCGCCATTCGTAGAGCCGCATTCGGCCCGACCAAATAACACTGAAGGTTCTGTCGCCTACTAGCACCTGGGGAAGGTGTTTCACTTGTGTGTGTAACTGGCACAGACGACCACGTCCTCTCCCTGCAACAGGAGCACCTCGACCGGGGCCACGTCCCTTATTTGACACTCTCCTCATTCTCCGCAAATTTAGGATCTTGCCCAAAATGGGTATTTTTTAAATAACAGAATATTATTGCAGTATTTCAAGCTTGTATTTTACACTAACAAATGCTGCATAGGCCCCAGATGTAGGGTATTGTCAAAAATGGGTGTTTTTTAATAACAGAATATTTTTGCAGTATTTCAAGCTTGTATTTCACACTGACAAATGCTGAAAAGGCCCCTGATGTGGGGTATTGCCAAAAATAGTTGTTTTTTAAAACATAGAATATTATTGCAGTATTTTAAGCTTGTATTTCACACTGACAGATGCAGCAAAGGTCGCAAATTTAGTATTTTGCCCAAAATAGGTGTTTTTTTAATAACAGAATATTATTGCAGTATTTCAAGCTTGTATTTCACAATAGCAAATGCTGCATAGGTCCCAGATGTAGGCTATTTCCAAAAATGGGTTTTATTTAAATAACAGAATATAACCGCAGTAGCTAACGCTTGTATTTCACACTGATAGATGCAGCAAACGCCGCAAATTTTGTATTTCGCCCAAAATGGGTGTTTTTTAAGTAAGAATATTATTGCAGTATTTCAAGCTTGTATTTCACACTGACAGATGCAGCAAACGCCGCAAATTTAGTATTTTGCCCAAAATGGGTATTTTATTAAAACCCAGAATATTATTGCAGTATTTCAAGCTTGTATTTCACACTAACAAATGCTGAAAAGGCCCCAGATGTAGGCTATTGCCAAAAATGGGTGTTTTTTTAATAACAGAATATTTTTGCAGTATTTCAAGCTTGTATTTCACACTGACAAATGCTGAAAAGGCCCCTGATGTAGGGTATTGCCAAAAATAGTTGTTTTTTTAAAACACAGAATATTATTGCAGTATTTTAAGCTTGTATTTCACACTGACAGATGCAGCAAAGGTCGCAAATTTAGTATTTTGCCCAAAATGGGTGTTTTTTTAATAATAGAATATAACAGCAGTATCTAACGCATATATTTCACACTGAAAGATTCAGCAAAAGCCGCAAATTTAGTATTTTTCCCAAAATGGGTGTTTTTTAAAATTACAGAATATTATTGCAGTATTTCAAGCTTGTATTTCACACTAACAAATGCTGAAAAGGCCCCAGATGTAGGCTATTGCCAAAAATGGGTGTTTTTTTAATAACAATATTTTTGCAGTATTTCAAGCTTGTATTTCACACTAACAAATGCTGAAAAGGCCCCAGATGTAGGCTATTGCCAAAAATGGGTGTTTTTTTTAAAACACAGAATATTATTGCAGTATTTCAAACTTGTATTTCTCACTGACAAATGCTGAAAAGGCCCCAGATGTAGGATATTGACAAAAATGGGTGTTTTTTTTTGTTAAACCCAGAAAATTATTGCAGTATTTCAAGCTTGTATTTCACACTGACAAATGCTGCAAAGGCCCCAGATGTAGGGCCTTGCAAAAAATGGGTGACTTTTTGAAACCCAGAATATAATTGCAGTATTTCAAACTTGTATTTGACTGTCACAAGTGCACATATGCTGTGCTGGTGCACTGAACTTGCATAAAATCGCCGCCGACACCCACCTAACAGACGGATAAAAGTAATTTTTCTGTGTCACTGGGCTCAGGGTAGAGTAAAAAGATTGTGCACTGCACCCACAAAACAAAATCTTGGTAGATCGCTGAGTTAACAAGCACTTCTGATTAAAGATTCTCTCCTATTCTCTCCCTCACAGCAGCAGCATCCTATCCCTACACTAATCAGAGCAGAGTGACGTGCAATGCTACATGACTCCAGCTTATTTAGAGGCTAGGCCACATGCTGCACTGGCCAATCACAGCCATGCCATTAGTAGGCATGGTTGTGGTGGCTTCTAAGGGCATATGAGTTAAACGCTTGTTGATTGGCTGCTCTGCAGCCTTTCAAAAAGTGCCATTAACTCGCCAAACACCGAACTCGAACTTTTGCTAAAACGTTCGGGTTCAGGTCCGGGGTCCAAAAATACTAAAGTTCGGTACGAACCCGAACTTTACAGTATGGGTTCGCGCAACCCTAATTACAGTATTAAACGCATGCAATAAATATTCTTATTAATAGTTCTGGCATTTTCGGATGTGGTAGTACCAATAATGTTTATTTTTTGTTTATTTTTATATGTAAAATTGGGAAAGTGGAGTGTTTAAATGTGTAATATTTTTGCTTTTATTTTTTTTAAATATTATTTTTTATTTTTTTTTTATGTAGAAATTTGTGAAAATGCAGTCTTCTAATCACTTATAACGGAGATCATCAACCTCTGGCCCTCCAGCTGTTCTGAAACAACATCTATAATCTTTCTTTCACTTCTATGGAGTTACATGAAAATCCAAGCACGTGTGCTTGCTGGGAGTTGTAGTATAACCAACATTCTTCTGCCGATAAACTATGAACCAGAAATTTCAAATGGCTAAGATTTTAGTCAACCCGTGGGAAGTCGTTCAGGTTTTAGCTCACATTGCGTTCAGAGCTTATAAGTTAAGTTTTCCTGTTCCAAATTTAGAAATTGGGTGCTTATCAGGGCTCCCACAAGTGGCTTTGTGTACCATGTGAACTGTTTCAATTGTTTTTAACTTATGGTGCTGCTTTACTAATAAAGTTTTGTACTTTGGGTAATTTTATTAATTGGTTATTATATTAATATTTTAAGTTATTGCAGGCAATTTTGTACACACTTTCGAGTTTTCTTATCCATTGGTTTGGTTTGGTTTCATGAGGAGACGTAGTGGAGTTTTTGTTACAAGAGTAGGCTCCCTATAGTCGCAGTACACCTTTGGCACTGACTGAAGAATGTGATATTTGTGGCTTTCAACCTGTACTTTATATCTTATTTGTCTGAGCATAGCAGATAGTGTGGGAGCTATATAATGTTTTACGACGTACCATATATGCACTTACGTCAATAGATACTTATCATTGACCATTATACTGTGTGTCAACTTACTAACATATCCTCCATTTCTGCAGACTGGTAACAGTATAGAGACTGCTCAACAACAACAGCTTCTGTCTTCATACGTTAGGATTTTCTAATGAGAATGTTGGCGACTTTTCTGCTTGTTATGTAAAAATAATTGACCCTCAAGTCCGTGGATATATAGAGAAGACTTCCTGCTTATCTGCTCCAAGATTCATCCAGTTCCCATGGACTTTAAAGGTGAGCGTCTCTGCACACTTTCTTCAGTGACCACCGGTTAGTCGACCTTTGAAACACATGGTGAAAAAAACGGAAGTTAAGAGTTTTCTCCACTGCTATGTTTAATGACCTATCAATAGGTAATACATTTTTGATGGGGAAGGGTTTGGTGTTTCTCACTACTCTAACCGTGACCAAACCTGAGACTGAGCCAGTTCCAGTTTTGGTCAGAATGAGAGAGCTGGCCACACCTGCGCAGTCTCTCTTCCTACAGTGCTTTACAGTAAGATTTGCCCTCTCTCTCTCAACCATAGTGATTTCTTTGCACCAATGATGATAAAAAGAACCTGAAACTCATCTAACGTATGCCTATGATGGGCACCTGGGTCCTCTTCTGTTTGCCTGCTGTCCACAGCCTGATTTATTGAAGCCATCACTCTGCCTGAGGTCCTCTGCATGCTCCCAACCTCTGGTAAGCCACAGGCTGGAGCACCCTATGACTTACCAGAGTAAACAGGGCAGGGAGACAATGTGCTCCACCATAATTTTTAGCTGGATCTATATCCTGGAGATGCAGATACAGTGATGCTTGCTTTGCCCTCTGGACCTGATTGCGGTTGACCCTGTGACAACCACCACAGCAAATGAGCTTCGATAAGGGAAGAACCTGGATGTTTGCTTTCGAAGGAGTAGATTCGTCACGCGGACAGCAAAACGCTGCAGGCAGCCTCCAGAGCGGAATGGAGACTGAACGGAGGCAAACTGATGCATTCTTAGCAGATCCTTTTCCATTCAGAATGCATTGGGGCTGAACTAATCCATTTTGGACCGCTTCTGAGAGCCCATGACGGATCTCAGAAACGGAAAGCCAAAACGCGAGTATGAAAGTAGCCTTACCTCCATAAAGGGTGACATCATGATGTCCTGCTATTTTTCATGCCGCTAGTCAGAGTTATGAGAAATGTTATAAATTTATGAGATTTGTTTTTGATTGGTCAGAACAGTAAGATGGAAACCCTGCTTTGCAGTCTACCTTGACTTGAGGACAAGTTTCACAATAATAGTGGTTGACCTCTGATCTTCCGTTGTAACATTGTAGGATCCATAAAGACCAACCGAGTAAAGACTATGATTCAGAAGGGGGAAGGGCCGGTGAAGGACAACTAAGTTGAGACTGTTGATTGTTACTGTGGCTGAGGAGCACACTTCAAGGTCCTAGCCAAATGTGAGGTTGAGAGGGGGTCCCCCTGCATGATTCTCACAAGAATAAAAGGATTAGAAACAGGTTCAGTGGAGAGTCAACCCATGTATAGATGTTTGACGTTACAGTTTCGAGTACTACTGGGCCATAGAAAAAGTCACCCATTTGCAAATATATTGAACCACATGAAGGAACCACCACCACATTTATTGTGCTGCACCTGTTCATGTTTATTGCCACTATGGAGAAGCATTATGCTTCTCTGCTTGCATTATTGTAACTGTCATGTATGCTGTGCCTCAACTTGAGTACTTCTTCTTGGTTCTAACTTGACTATGTCAGCAAATCTTTTTCTGACCTCACCAGCCTGTACACCTTAACTAGATAGTCAACCACTTTCCTTTGCACAAGTTTTTCTTACTCACTCCTTCCTAATAGTAAATTTGTCCACTTTTCTTTGCAGATGTCAATCATTAATATTCTTTTTGAACATTCATTTACAACCAATAAGAAGCTGTATTTGGCTATCATCACACTGAACATTATTTTCCTGGTTTGGAGTCTACCAAAGCTAGGAGCTGGACAAAGAGGCCAGAACCTTTACAGGGATGTGATCATCCATGTAGAAAACAATAAAAGCAATTTAATTTCTAATAACACAATCACACCTCTAGAAAACAATAAAACCTTCATCATAGCAGCTTATTATGATGGCAGAGAGTCCCGCAGAGTGCGTGTGTTGACCATTATCCACGAAGAAGATGTGAAGGAGCTATATTGTTGGTTTTACTGTTTGAATGACCTTGGATATTTCTCCGTAAAAGCAACCATAGAGATCCACTACCAATGGTTTGGGTTTCCTTATGGTCCAGCAGATGTGGTCTGCCCTGAACCTCTGAACTGCTCTTCTCAGCACATCTCCATCCATTGGTCCAACATAACAAACCCAAGTCATGTTCCTGTGTTTGAGATAAAGAACCGCAATCCCCAGACTTTCTCGGCAAACTTCACAGTGTGTATCTCTACCATGTTTGGAAACCAGGACAACATATTGCAGTTTATCCAGGCCATAGAGATGTATCGTCTTCTAGGAGCCCAGAAGGTGGTCATCTACAAGAATGGCTGCAGTAAGGCCATGGAACGAGTCCTTGATTACTATGTCTCAAAAGGGGTTATAGAAATTGTACCTTGGCCAATAGACACATTTTTGAGAACTTCTGTTGCCTGGCGCCAAAATATGAACCCTGAAAGCCAAATTGGTTATTACGGGCAGCTCTCATCACTGAATGATTGTATGTACAGAAACATGTACAAAAGTCGATATGTCATCTTCAATGATGTGGACGAAATCATTTTGCCGAGACATAACACAACATGGGATGAAATGATGGAAGTCCTAGAGAAAACCTATCCAGATAAGGCTGCATACTTGGTAGAAAACCATTACTACCCAAAGAACATCACTGTGCCTAATTTTCAGACAGCTTTTCCTAAAAGTGTACCAGGAACCAACATTCTTCAGCTGATATACTATGAGCCAGAAATTCCAAATGGCTTTAACGGCCGTAAGATGATAGTCAACCCACAGGAAGTCATTCAGGTGTCAGTTCACTCTGTATTAAGAGCTTATAAGAAAAGAGTTTTTGTTCCCAATGATATCGTAAGCCTTCACCATGGCCGGTCACCAAAGCAGCCAGATCTCCCACAGACATCTCTCATAAGAGACACGACCATATGGAAATACAGTTCTACTCTTATTACAAATGTTAACAAGGTTTTGAGACAACTGAACTATCACTGAAATCCAGGTTCTGCGTATGTAGATAAGTGTGGCAATAATTTTTTATGCACCTGTCATGAAGGAGTCAAGGAGTTAAAGGGGTTGTGTAGGATTAGAAAAACATGGCTGTTTTCTTCCAGTAGCAACACCACCCCTGTCCACAGATTGTGTATTATGCTGCAGCTCAGCCGCATTCTCTTCAATGTAGCAGAGAGTCAACACAGTATATAACTTGTCGACAGGTGTGGAGCCGTTTTTGGAAGAAGGCAGACATGTTTTCTGAATTCTGGACAACCCCTTTAAAGGAACACTAAACCTAGAAATGTATGCTAAAATTAAACAAGACATATAGTTGCCCTCGTGGTTTGTCAGACTGCAGCACTTTCTGCATCTACCTGCTTTGTATTTTTTAATTTTTTAATTTTTGCTTTACTTCAGGCTGGACACTTCTGCTCCAGCCACTTGTCTTACAGTTTGCAACTGACAGTGAGGAGGAGTCGTCAAAGTGTGATAGGTGCCGATCCCGCGTCTGGAACCCACACCAGAACGGGGCCCCTGAAGTGAACAGACAGCAGCTGCACACGTACGGCCACCCTCTGTTCACCGCTATGGGAGCTCTGAAAATAGCTGGGGGCACTCGCTTAGCTTTGGAAGTCCCATAGCAGCAAATGGAGGGCATGTAGCACATGTGTAGTATGCTCTCATTCACTTCAGGGGCCTGTTCTGGAGATAGGAGCGGGTCCCAGAAGCCGGATCTGCAACTGTCTGACATTGATGGCATATCCTAGCAATAATCCATTAAAGGGTTTTTCTCATCATGGACAATGGGGGCATATCGCTAGGACCCGCACCTATATCGAGAACGGAGCCCCGCAAGTGAAGAAGGGCGCACTGCGCATGCGCAGCCATCCTCCATTCATTTTCTATGGGGGCCAAACGCTAGCTTGGCTATTTCCGTCGGCCCCATAGAAATGAATGGGAGTGGGGGCCGCTCATGCGCAGTACGCTCTCATTCACTTCTATGGGGAGCCAGCTTGGTGGTGACCGGATTCCTCCAGCCACCGCCTTGCGGGGCTCCGTTCTCAATATAGGTGCGGGTCCCAGTGTTGGGACCCGCACTTATAAGACAATGGGGGCATATCCTAGCGATATGCCCCCATTGTCTATGATGAGACAGCCCCTTTAATGTCCCAGATGGGACAACCCCTTTAAAGTAGTTTTCTGACATTTAGATATTGATGACCTATCTCAGGATAGGGGGTCCAACACGTAGCACCTCCACTGATCAGCTGTTTGAGGAGGCTGCTGCATTCTAGTGATCACTTTGTCCTCTTCGCAGTTTGGATAATGGCCCTGCTTGGTATTGCTTGGCATACTCTTGAATGGAAATAAGCTTTGCCTAAGCCACGGGACCTATAAACGTGACGCCACTGGCCTAGGAAGAAGCTGAAGCGTTCATCTATTCATCAGGGATGCTGGGAGTCGGACCACCGACAATCTGATCTTGATTACCTATCCTGAGAATAGGCCATCATGATGAAAATCTCTTGTTCTTCTGATAACACGCATATACTATGCATAGTAGACCTTATTTATTTTTTACATCTTTACCATCAAGGTATGTGTCACCTTTATTGTTACTGTTGTTTTAACCTACCTTTTCTCTCATATCATTTTCTGTTATTGTCATATATTCTTTTATATTTTAGTTTTGTACAGTTTGAAACTATGTCATCTTTACAGGACATAGATATTGATGATCTATCCTCAGGAACTGAGCTGCAGTACCCCAGCACAATCCAACTACACAGTGGATGGAACCTCGTGCTTCCACTTCTGTCCACTGTTTAGTTTCCGATGCCGATGTTTGCACAAAACTGCTGATGGGTGGTGGTGTTGGGGTGCACCTAGACTTTCTGCTGCCTAACCCCTTTGCCACAATGAAAGCGCTCATTGCCCATGGCCCTTCCGCTGCCCCCCTCTTGCCCCTACCTGGTGCACCCCTGTGGACCCCCACCGATCTGATATTGATGACATCTTGAGGATGGCCATCAATACCATAGTACTGAAAAACCTCTTTAAGGTCTGTAGATGCTAATATAACATGTATGTAGACTGTTTATATTTTGATATCTTTACCATCAAGATGAGAATCACCTAGTGTTGGACTGGCCCACCAGAGTACCAAAGAATCCTCCGGCGAGCCTAGGCTCTGATACCATAGTGGGTCCCAAAGGTCCAGGAGAAAAACATTTGGAGCAAATAACTTGCCACTAGGGTCTGTTTTAGTGATGAGCGAATCGCTTTGTTCTTCTGAACAAACTGTCTTTAAGGGCCTGTCCCTCTACAGACGATTCCTGACTGTCTTGGCAGATAAACATGGCTGCACATCTCATGCAGCCATAATAATCTTGCACATGCGCAGTTACTGCGAATATCGTTGCACGTGCAAATGATATGCCCACAAAAATGAATTGGCAATTGTCCGTGCGCCTCTTAAAATTCGTTGATGTGGATTTGCAGGCATATCATCCGCGCATGTGCCCACACTCGAAGTATCGGCGCATGTGTGAGATTATCAAGGCCAAGTGTGTAAAGCTGTGGGGATGATCCTTCACAAATTTAAATTTCACAAATTTAAATTTGCAGATGAACGAATTGATTCTATTTCTTTAAATCACCACCTATTACACTTTATAGATGATATGGGGTTGGGCTTTGAGTATAATGTCCTCTGGTGGGCCAAAGGAACCCCAATCCAATTGTTATTTCATCTTTACCATTACTCTTGATTGGACCTACCATTTGTCTCATATTTTCTGTTATTGTCATATATTCTGAATTATTATTTGTCTACAGTTGGATGGAAACAATATCATCCTTAATGCCAAAGTATTGCAATACAAGTTTTTGATTGTTTTGCTACATATTAAAATTTATTATAATGAAAAAAAAAATAAGGCTATGTACGCCTTCAGAGGCAATTTAAAAAAAATGATTGCATGTTACTTATTTTTGGCTAAAAATCTTTTTTTATATTGGTCTTTATTAAAAATATGGCTTTCAGAAATGGCAACATAAAAACAGCTTTTCTTTTTCAAAAAGGCTTTTTTTGTGTAAGATTGCAAACCAAAATAAAAAAAATAGACATATTAGGTATTGTTGCATCCACAATGACATTCTCTATAAAAATATCTAATATTAGGTGAATGCTGTAAAAAAGAAAATTTAAATTGGTGTCACCTTGCCTTACAAAAAGCGTAATAGCAAGTGATCAAAAAGTACTATGTGCCCCACAATGGTACCAATGAAAACGTCAACTCATCCCACAAAAAATTAGCCGCTACACAAGATAATTGACAGAAAAAATAAATAAAATAATTCTCTCAGAAAATGGTGACACAAAAATGTGTTTGTTCTCTCCAAAAATGTTTTGTGCAAAAGTGGTAAAATGTAAAAAAAACTATATAAAATTGGTATCTCTGTAATTGTACTGACCAGCAGAATAAAGGTAACATCATTTTCCCCGCATGGTGTTTGCAGCAATAACAAATCCCAGAAAGCAATGGCAGAGTTGCCTCCTTTTCTTTTTCCTGCTTCCTGAAAAGCTAAATAAAAAGTGATCAAAAAGTTGTATGTACCCCAAAATAGAACCAATGATAAAGCTCTGCTGAGAGAAAAATAAAATGTATGGTTGTCAGAAAATGGCTGTACTGGTCTCCAGAGGCTGATCAATAGCAACATGAATAGCAAAAATAGAAATTATAGACTCAAACTTTTTACTAAACTCAGTACTCACACTGAGGGGTGGTCAGTGGGCCGGGCTCCAGGGTAACTGGTGAGCATCGAAAAAGGGGGTCAGTCAGCACATCCCAATACGCAGGGGCACGTTGCTATGGCTGAAAACAACACTGTAAAAAAAAAACATGTAATGCAAAAGCTCTCTGCAAACCAAATAAAGTACAAAAATGCATAAAAATTGCTACTGCTATACTTATAAATTAGAGATGCTTGGCAAATACATTTTGTACAAAATTATTTGAGCCCGTCTGCCGCACGTCAAGGCGATCTCTGTAAGACGGGTTCATAACGCTAAATTCTACCTGTTATGTGCCATGACGGCTACCATACAATTCAGGCAGTGTAGGTTCCACATGCATGCTGGGCCTGCTTTAATTGAATCCGGCAAAGACACGCGAGACGCCAGAGAAGTGACGTCACACACACGCGGCACGCCGAGAAAACCGGGAAACAGACATCGCTGAGCGCTGTAAGGCTGCTCCAACAGCCAGGAGATCCTTACCCCGCAGAGAAGGTAAACAGTCAGGGTGCAGTCTTCACCAAATGTGTGGGACGCCACACCGAAGTACAGCACCCGACTGATATACCACCTATTTTTAACTTGTTATTTTTTATCTTATAATTTTTACCCTGTATTCTTTTATTGTTCCATCCACATTATATACTTTTTACATTATTTTTCTATGTGGTATGACATAAAGACAATTTTTTACGGACTGCATACCAATGGACACAGCTACTCATTGTACCTACTGAAAGGGGGCAACCATCACTAGACAATCACAGTATTGTCATACCCCCCACCCCGCACAATTTTTACTGTGCACCCCCACTACCGCATACTGCTGCCAGGAAACTGTCATCAATCTACTGCTGATACAGCAGACTTTTACTTTATGTCCTTTATTTATTTTACTCGGCTTTTTTGTGATTTTTAACTGTATCTTTCAGCACAGCTTATTAAAGAGACAGTTAATAGGCACGAGTCAGATCTATCAGCTGCAGTTTGCTGACGGTTTCCATCATGCAAACAAATGAAAACAAAAGCAAAATATTACAAGAATGCAGGATTTTTACATTTGGCCTATCCTCCTCATAGGTGATCAGTATCTGATTGGTGGAGGTCCAACACCTGGGACCTCCACCGATCAGGTGCTTGAGAAGGCAGTGGTGCCCGGAGTAGCGCCATGGCCTTCTCTCTGCTTATCAAGCACCGCACCGTACATTGAATAGTGGTTGTGCTTGGTATTGCAGCTCAGCCCCATTCACTTGAATGCAACCGAGCTGCGTCTAGGCCACGTGACAGATGGACGTGACATCACACCACCTACGAAAAGCTGGAGAAGGCCGCTGCGCAAGTGCCATTGTTTTCTCAGACAGCTGATCGATGGGGGTCCCAAATCAGATAATCAGTATAAAACTCATGGAAAACCCAGTTAAGGGCTCATGCACACGACCGCTCTGTGTTTTGTGATCTGCAAATTGCAATTTGCAGAATGCAATGGGCAGTCCATAATAGAAATGCCTATTCTTGTCCGCAAAACGGACAAGAATAGGACACGTTCTATCTTTTTTGCTGGGCCACGAAAAGGAGCAACGGATGTAGACAGGACACGGATTGCTGTTCGCATCTTTTGCGGCCCTATTGAAGTGAATGGATTCGCAACCGAGCCACAAAAAATGTAGTTCGGAGGCGAACCCAAACGACGTTTATGTGCATGAGCCCTTAAGGACCCCTTTAAGGACATCTTCCATTAACTATATTGTCACGGACGTCATCACAGAAACGGATGTGTGAAAGGAGGGAGAGAAACACAACACGGACTATATTTTATACTTTGTGTTATTTTATAGATCCAGACGTTCTGAAACGGTTCAGCTAGATTTGCTTTCTTTGCCCGGTGAGGTGGATGGCTCATGTTCTATATCACTACTATTTATTTTAGCGTTGGGAGCACTGAGCCCAATCATAACAAGAAGAGAGCTGAACTCCATAAATTGAGAGTTTCTAGCTTAAAATAATAACGTAAGAAGAAAAAAAAAACGTCTGATGGGCTTTGACTCTTTAAGTTTTATCACAGCATTTACGCCCTCGGGATACATTCCTTCAGACACAAGACCGCTCTCGTCTATTGTGTCATATGGAAACAGTTGTCTGAAAACCATTACTGAAATACCAGGACCTACCCGTGGGGCCAGGTTGCTCCCACGTTTCAAGAACTTTACTGCCAAAAAATTTGCTGCAGGAAGCAAAAACGGAGTTAGAATTTTAGCTAGTTTATACAAGGGTATCACTTTTGAGGAGCGGTATGAGCTGGTTGCCTGTGATTGTTGATCACCACTGAGCGTAGATTCATTCTAGCTAATTTTTTTCTGGAGACTTGTCAACCGTTTCTTCCAATGAAACAGGAAATCTGCTCAACAATAGCGGGTGGGCCCTTGGCTTAATGAAAGTCCCCTTCAACGGAAACAAGACAAAATTCACCCTGCACATTTCTTTATGGCCAAAGGCTGTGTAGTAAAAGAATCCCATTTGTTTTCACAAGTTATTAAGGATTTCCTACAAGCTAAGAGGCAGGATGGTCTGTGACAGACATGTCCTTAGGGTCGTTGGCATAGCCCATCGTCCATATGAGGTTCTCCTAGACTTTAAACAAATGGTTTAAATGTAGTGATGTAGCATTGTGCCACCAATGAAACTTAGAGTGCTTTTATATTTTAAAGGGATATTCTCATCTGGGACATTTATTCCCTTCTGATAGGATATGCTATAAGTGTCCGGTAGGTGCAGGTCCCACCTCTGAAGAACAGGGCTCTAAAATGAATGGCGTGCTTGTTCAGAAGTCCCATAGCAGTGGTGGAGGACACTGCACATGCACGGGCCACCCCTCCATCCACTGATCTGGAACTTCTAAAAATTGCTAAGGCTAATTTTGGAAGTCCTGGAGGGTTTGACCACACATGTGCGGCTTCCTCTCCATTCACTGCTGTAAACCTTCTGAAAATAGCCAGGCGTGCACTTAACTGATATTTTTGGCATATCCTATTGATAAGCCAGATGGGACAACCCCTTTTGAAAAATAATTCCTATGATACTATTTGTAACGGATCCGCTTCCGTTAATGGACGCTTCCTAGCTTGCGCCGAGGACCACAAGCACCGCACTGGACACCACAACCACCACAGACTCCACAACTGCCGTAGCTTAACTGGAGCCGCGCCGTCTTCCTTCCACCCTGAATGAACCTCCAGCATTCAGGACCGTGTGGGTAAGATCTCTCCTCCAGGGAATATGCAGAGCATAGCAATCCCCAGCGTGATACAGCAATTCCCTCCAATAACGAGACGAGGCTCCGTTTTGAAGGGTTAGAAAAGCATGAACTGAGCATGAACTCTTTATTGAGGGCTACCCGCCCGTATTTATGCAGGTCCCCACAATGCATCATGGTCTCCTCCTCTCTGCCCTAGAGACACCCGAAGTGCAATTCAATTATCTCCTAGGACAAAGGGAGACCACGAATACACATGTGGGAACAATAGGGCAGGAATTTCCACCCAAATACACAAAAACCTCCTTTCTGTCTGTGATATAATTATGGGTTAACATAACTATCACAGACAGTAAAAATACAGTTTTTAAACATACTCTATAACTTTAAAACCATACATTCCATCTCCATAAAAATTGCATATTTAAACTCTGCATACATCAAACATAAACACTTCCAAAAATCACACAAATCCCTCCAGCGGATCAAAAGTTAAGTGAAGTCCTTTATGACCGACCGCAAGCACAATTTTCTGCCCAAAACAGTTCCATAGATTCTTTACTATACACCGCTGACCGCGTTCGGTCCTAAGAACAGTCCAGACATGCGGCATTGTTCTGTCACTGTTCCTGAAGGGCAACATGTCCCGGGGCCTAAGTCGTAGGGCAGGAGGCTAGCAAAAAGTCCTCTACAATGCCCAGTGGCAAATGGCAGTTTGTCACACATCTCCCCTTTGGGGGGAAGACTAACCAGGCACCTGACCTTCTGTCGGTCAGTGCCTCCGTTAGTCGATCCACCTACCCACAGTAACCAGATGCCTGAGTAGCCCACCCACAACAAACAGGTACAAGGGTGACCCACCCACAAGAAACAGTTACTGCACCTGGGTATTTTGCTGTGGTGATGGGGAAACATGCTGTGGGGACTTGAGGGAGGGCAGAGGCCGACTGCACTCTGCCCATCTGCCAGCTCTTCTGCTGGGGTGCTGAGACCATAGTCCGGCTCAATAGCCAGAGGAACATGGGAGTCAACAGGGGTTAACATCGCCTCTGTTAACCCTGAGGCCACGTTAGGAGTTAACTGGGGAGGGGAATTTGTACTCACCCCCTCCTCCTGTTGTCCTGGTGAGGGTAGTGGGGGATCTGGACAGGCTGTCCAGCATCCCGGTAGGTCAGGCGCAGAGACCACGGTCCCATCTGCGCCGTCTGAGCGATTGGTGTCTCCCCTTGTTAAGGTAAGCTGCCGCTGGGGAGAGAGGGTGCTTCGCTCCTCTCCCTGAAACACAGGCTGCCGCTGGGGAGGAAGTACGACACCTTCAGCTCCCTGGGGTTCACACTGCCGCTGGGGGGGAAGGACGACACCTTCGGCCCACTGGGGTACGCACTGCCGCTGGGGGGGAAGGACGACACCTTCGGCCCCCTGGGGTACACACTGCTGCTGGGGGGAAGGACGACACCTTCGGCCCCCTGGGGTACACACTGCCGCTGGGGGGGAAGGACGACACCTTCGGCCCCCTGGGGTTCACACTGCCACTGGGGGGGAAGGACGACACCTTCGGCCCCCTGGGGTTCACACTGCCGCTGGGGGGGAAGGACGACACCTTCGGCCCCCTTGGGTACACACTGCCGCTGGGGGGGAAGGATGACACCTTCGGCCCCCTGGGGTACACACTGCCGCTGGGGGGGAAGGACGACACCTTCGGCCCCCTGGGGTTCACACTGCCGCTGGGGGGGAAGGACGACACCTTCGGCCCCCTGGGGTACACACTGCCACTGGGGGGGAAGGACGGCACCTTCGGCCCCCTGGGGTACACACTGCCGCTGGGGGGGAAGGACGACACCTTCGGCCCCCTGGGGTACACACTGCCGCTGGGGGGGAAGGACGACACCTTCGGCCCCCTGGGGTACACACTGCCACTGGGGGGGAAGGACGGCACCTTCGGCCCCCTGGGGTACACACTGCCGCTGGGGGGGAAGGACGACACCTTCGGCCCCCTGGGGTACCCACTGCCGCTGGGGGGGAAGGACGACACCTTCGGCCCCCTGTAACTCACGTTTTTGCTGGGGCGCAGGGACGGAATACTTCGCCATCTCTGCCCGATATTCTGCTTCCTGCTGCAGATACTCCGCCAGTTCTCTCCTCACTTCCGGTACAATTTCCTCTGTTAGGTAGGGCCCGTAGATAGCCAACCGCCTCTTCAGCATAGCGTCAAACCGTACGTGACTATACCAATAGTCCAGTTTTGCTTGGTGTTCCCAGGATGCTGCTCCTCGCACTAGGGAAGCCATCCCACCGCTTGCCACCAATGTAACGGATCCGCTTCCGTTAATGGACGCTTCCTAGCTTGCGCCGAGGACCACAAGCACCGCACTGGACACCACAACCACCACAGACTCCACAACCGCCGTAGCTTAACTGGAGCCGCGCCGTCTTCCTTCCACCCTGAATGAACCTCCAGCATTCAGGACCGTGTGGGTAAGATCTCTCCTCCAGGGAATATGCAGAGCATAGCAATCCCCAGCGTGATACAGCAATTCCCTCCAATAACGAGACGAGGCTCCGTTTTGAAGGGTTAGAAAAGCATGAACTGAGCATGAACTCTTTATTGAGGGCTACCCGCCCATATTTATGCAGGTCCCCACAATGCATCATGGTCTCCTCCTCTCTGCCCTAGAGACACCCGAAGTGCAATTCAATTATCTCCTAGGACAAAGGGAGACCACGAATACACATGTGGGAACAATAGGGCAGGAATTTCCACCCAAATACACAAAAACCTCCTTTCTGTCTGTGATATAATTATGGGTTAACATAACTATCACAGACAGTAAAAATACAGTTTTTAAACATACTCTATAACTTTAAAACCATACATTCCATCTCCATAAAAATTGCATATTTAAACTCTGCATACATCAAACATAAACACTTCCAAAAATCACACAAATCCCTCCAGCGGATCAAAAGTTAAGTGAAGTCCTTTATGACCGACTGCAAGCACAATTTTCTGCCCAAAACAGTTCCATAGATTCTTTACTATACACCGCTGACCGCGTTCGGTCCTAAGAACAGTCCAGACATGCGGCATAGTTCTGTCACTGTTCCTGAAGGGCAACATGTCCCGGGGCCTAAGTCGTAGGGCAGGAGGCTAGCAAAAAGTCCTCTACAATGCCCAGTGGCAAATGGCAGTTTGTCACACTATTCATACATGATTTCAATCACCTGTCTCAATATAAATGAATACCATGTGGAAATCAATGGATCAGTTGAAAAAGGCTAGGACGGACCGAAACGCGTCATGTATCTTCTTTATGAATTCATCCCCATTCAGTTTGCATGTTGTATGCTGCAGATTTAGTGTTTTTATGGGGAGATGGGCCGCTGACCAGTGAGTCATTTTATGACTTTATTTAGATTTTATTAAAAGATCTGGTCACTCGAGAAACGAGCCTCAGTAATACCTAATAAACCCATTGGGTTTATGCAGTGGCAGTGGCATACATAGAGAAGTAAGGGCCCCATAGCAAGGATCAAACCAGGCCCCTCCACACAGGACAGAAGGGTTTCTGCCTAAACCCTTTTCAATGAACCTTGGGCCATTTATTCTGAGTTATCTCATCTCAGACAATGGGGGCATATCGCTAGGATATGCCCCAATTGTCTGAGAGGTGCGGTTCCCACCACTGGGACACGCAACTATATCGAGAACGGAGCCCCGAAAGAGGTGGAGGGCGCAGCATTCCTCCATTCCTCCATTCATTTTCTATGGGGTTGCCGAACATAGCCGACGGGCCCATAGAAGTGAATGGGAGCGGTGGCCAGTGATATGTCTCCGTTGTCTGAGATGTGACAACCCCTTTAAGTTTCTGTTATCAGAACCTAGGGGTTGTTCACTTTATAAACCCTGTGTCACGGGGTGCCGGCGGCGCGCTCTTCATTTGCAGCGCCGCCGGCATCCCGTGCATACAGCAGAGCGAGGACGCGGTCTGCATCCTCGTCTCCATGGGGACCAGGGAGCGGGGAGGACCTGGCCGCGCACGCCTCCTCAGCGTGGCCGGCATCCTCCGTCCCCTAGACAAGGAGCAGCAGGGGATCTCCTATGTTATGAGCAATCAGAGTCACGTGACGCTGGCCACGTCACGTGACTCACCTGTAGGGGTTATTTAAACAGGCAGCGTGCTGGCCACAGGTTGCCTGTGATTGGTCTTGCTACCCTCACCAGCATTTTGTATTGCGCCTTTCTGTGTGTGTTTGGACCTCGGCTCTGTTTTTGACCTCGACCTTGTGACCTCCCTGGAATTGATGTGTCCTCTTGGCTTCTGACTCCGGATTGTGTTTTGACCTCGTTATTGTATTGCTCCCTGTGTACCTGCGTGACCTCCTGGCTTGGACCTTGGCTTTTCTGACTCTGTTGAGGTACTTCTTTATCTTCTTAGGCCCCTGCACGTGTCTAAGCGAGGGACTGCCGCCAAGTTGTACGCCGTCGGTTAGGACGGGCCGTGCAAGTAGGCAGGGACAGAGGTGGGGTGGAGTTTAGGTCTGCACTTATCCCTACCCTCTGTCGTGACACCCTGTTTGATATACCCTATTAGATTATTCTGGGCATTCCAGTGTTTAGGAACCTAACCTCTAGGACAGAGTATAAAGCAGTTATAAAGAGCGTCTCTCTCTCTCTGTCTCTCTGTGTCTCTCTCTCTCTCTCTCTCTGGAGGACCTGTCCTGTCCTGCTTTACATAAGCAGCCTATTGAGTTGAATAAGCATTGTGTAGTGCTTAATTTCCCCTGTGGGGGCGCTGCAGTGAAGCTGAACACTTAGATTTACAGATGGTTGTTGAGGGTCCCAGCAGGAGGACACTTCCAGTCACTTTCAGGAGAACTGAACATTGAGGTGGATTGTCCTGTTGCTCCAGATCTCACCAATTATGGAGGGATCTACTGACAAAAGCTATGAACAATAAAGACTAATTGAAAACATGATTTTTAGCCCAAAATAGGTTAAATGTAATGATACAAATGGTGGCCGTAGCCTATAATATCCATAGGATTTGCCATGAATTTCCTTAGAGGCTTCATTCTCTGTGTCAGATCCTTGGTCCATCTAGTGGCTCCAGTTGTTTGGGTGGGCAGTTGTCTGCCTACAGTTTTATAGTGTCTAGAGGCTTCTCTATATGGAGCACATGTAATAAAAATGTTCTGTTATAGTCTGAGCTTGCTGTTAGCTGAAAATCAGACCATAACCTTGACACAGGGTTGAACGGAACGAAGTTCCTCGGACTTTTGGGAAGTTTAGCAGCAATGTGTAATGAAGCAGGGTCACAATTACAACATCACATGTCATCACATAAAGTCATGATTGCAAAACCCCTTTTTTGTTAAAAAAATAAATAAATAGGCAGGGGAGTTGAATTGGTCATTAACTTGTACGTCCATCCTCATTCAGCCCACTGTTAGGCAACTAGATTGTTGTTTAATGAATGCAATACAATTAAAAGGATCTGTCTCCTAAATGCTAATAAAGGGGTTTTCTCATGTACTATCCACAGGGTGTCATCAATATCTGAGGACTTGACTCCTGGCACCCATCTGTCGAACAGCTATTTGAAAGCTGTACCAAGCACAGCGCCATACAATGTATAGTGGCTGTGTTTGGTATTGCAGCTCAGTTCCATCCACCTGCATGGGACTGAGCTGCAGAATGGCCTTGTGACCAAAGCACGTGATATCAACAGCTGATCGGCGGGGTCGTCGTGAGTTGGACTCTTGCAATTAGATATTGATGAGCTGTACTGAGGATAGATCATTAGTAATTAAGTGCTGGACAAACCCTTTGAGGCATGTTGAGCTGTAAAGGAGGGTCCCTTGATGAAATGCTTTATGTTGTGTTCTTACATAATAGTGTCCAACCACAGAAATAGCATCTGATCATGGAGGCTCCCTCTATCTTGCATGCCAAAATATACTATTGCTTTAAAGGGGTTGCGTAATATTGACAACCCCTTTGTAAAATGAAGTGGTGCAGTAATCAGCTGTATCTTCAGGTGCCAAACGATGGATTCTGAGCAGTGATGAGTGAATTTCTTAAAATTCAATTCAGCTCCAAATTGCCAAAATTGGTGATCCAATTGTACTCGGGTCCGAATAAATTCAACTCGAAAAGCAAGTGCCCTGATTGCCTGGAAATCCATCTCTCTCTCTCTCTCCCTTTCTCTCCTCTCTCTGTCTTCTGTCTATACTTAAATGCTTCTCCTCTCTGTCTCTTCTGTCTGTTTTTCCTATTCTTTTTTAAACTAATCACACAAAAATTCAAATTCTGTTGAATCAGATTTTTGGAAAATTTTGATAGAATTCCTGCATTTTAGAACTGATTCACTCTAGTTGGGACATCTGCTCTGTCACTCATATGAACATGGGTTGTCGTCCCGAGACCGACTCTTTAAGGTGGTACTACAATTTAAGTAGACAAAAGAGTCACCCATAACCCTGTTTACAGTGCTTGTGTGGTCTAAAACACCCATTTTCAAATAATATATTTAAAAAGGAAGAATAGATATACAGAATGGAGTCCCCTGTTTAGCACCTTCATTTATTATCCAGAATGGAGAGTACAAAGAGAAACTCTTCTTCTGCTTATCTGTGCATGAGGAAAGGGATTTAGGGGTCATTATTTCAGAAGACTTAAAGGTAGGCAGACCATGTCATAGAGCAGCAGGAGATGCTAGCAGAATGCTGGGGTGTATAGGGAGAGGCATTACCAGTAGAAAGAGGGAGGCGCTCATGCCGCTCTACAGAGCACTAGTGAGACCTCATCTGGAGTATTGTGCTCAGTACTGGAGACCATATCTCCAGAAGGACATTGATACTTTAAAGAGAGTTCAGAGAAGAGCTACTAAACTAGTACATGGATTGCAGGATAAAACTTACCAGGAAAGATTAAAGGACCTTAACATGTACAGCTTGGAAGAAAGACGAGACCGAGGGGATATGATAGAAACTGCTAAATACATAAAGGGAATCAACAAGGTAAAAGAGGAGAGAATATTTAAAAGAAGAAAAACTGCTACAAGAGGACATAGTTTTAAATTAGAGGGGCAAAGGTTTAAAAGTAATATCAGGAAGTATTACTTTACTGAGAGAGTAGTGGATGCATGGAATAGCCTTCCTGCAGAAGTGGTAGCTGCAAATACAGTGAAGGAGTTTAAGCATGCATGGGATAGGCATAAGGCCATCCTTCATATAAGATAGGGCCAGGGGCTATCCATAGTACTTAGTATATTGGGCAGACTAGATGGGCCGAATGGTTCTTATCTGCCGACACATTCTATGTTTCTATTTCCTAAGTGCTGCCTAAGCCAAGACAGACAATATTCAGGAGATAACTTCCAGCCATATTGTAAGAGAATTTATTTATCATGAACCGGGGTGTTTATGTTCACATCAAAAAAATTTTTTATGTTATGAAACAAAAAAAATATATTTTGTACCAAAGAGTCCAGAAGTATGACAGGAGGGAAAGAGTTAATTAAAAAAAGGATCATTTTATTCCCGTCGCAGCCTCTGCCGTAATAGAGAATTTCAAGGGAACTTCTCTGGGGAATTTTCAGCTGTATCTACATTTGCGTGAATGTCTGAGGAAGCAGAAAAGTTGAATGACGTTTTTCTGCCTGGGTCCCCACGACAACACTGCCTGTCTGTGTGCTCTGTGATCTATCGTACAGACATCGAGGCTTCAAAACAACCAACTAGATCTAGGTTTCTTACCTACGCTAGAGAATTATATTCTGCATTGCCATGGGTTGTTATGAGGCCCAGTGTTTCTCTGCCAGAGAACAGAGACAGGAAGTGTTGTCATGGGCTGTGGTCCCCCGATATTTTGGCGCCCTGTTATGTAATGAGTTGTAACTTCGCAACGTGGCGGAGACGCAGTGTTCTGCTGTGGGCATCTCCTTCTCACTGGCTGTGAGCACGATCCAATCAGAGCGGACCACTCACAGGAGACGCCCACAGCAGAAGATTGCGTCTCCGCCCCGTTGCGAAGTTACAGCTCATTACAATACAGCGCGCCAAAATATAGGGGGACCACAGCCAATGACAACACTTCCTGTCTGTGTTCTCTGGCAGAGAAACACTGGGCCTCATAACAAACCATGGCAATGCAGAATGAAATTCTCTAGCGTAGGGGACCACAGCGGGGGGGGGGGGGGGGGTGTTTGAAAAAAACAAACACCCATGGCATCACTGGGGGCCGCCCTACAAGGTAATACCATAATTAGCCTATGTCAAAACTAATAAAAAGGTCCTCTTTAAAGCGCATCTGTCAGCAGTTCTGAGTGCCCAAAAGTGCTGACAGTTTTATGATGATGATGGTGATGAGAAGCAGTGTCGGCATACGTGGGGTGAAGGTCATGTAGGGTGCTTGACTAAAATCCAACTTTTAATCACCTGGGCGTTGTGATCTCAGGTGCCATCGAGGTGGTCCCTTTGTGGAGAGGGGTTGGGGAAGGGTTTAGTGCAGAGAGCTGAGAGCAAGGAGCATGAAGCGTCCACCTCCTTGGCCCTTGTGATCGCAATGTAGGGGGAATAAAGGTTGGATTTTTTGGTCATGCAACCAGGTATTCTCACGCTTCTTACTCCATTACTGTTACGTTCGGGTGTAGGAGGGAAACACCACACCAAACATAGGAGGGAAAGGGGTGAGGGAATAAGGCCTGGAAACTAGGGAAAGGAGATGGACACCTCCTAGTAAAACCCTAATCAAAGTCCTGACTAGCTACCACTATGAACAGACCCCAGAGGTAGGTGAGTTCATACACCGGAATACCTAATGTCCTAACTCACCCTGTAGGACCTTGGTACTAATGTCAGGACTGAGATAACCTGTTCCTCCAAAAGGAAGGCGAACAGGAGTCTCCCTCAGGCTTTAAAACAAATGACAGGGAAATGTAACACCCAAAATAACCCAAACAAAATACAAAAGGTAAAGAAAACACTTAACTTCGAGTGTCTACGGCAGCACCAGGAACTCAGCAGAGAGCCACACACCAGCTATCCACAACTCCAACAGAATCTATAAACTGCATAGCATAGTGAGAGAAACAACAATAAATAGAGAAGGTTAAATGACCCTAATAGTCACACCTGGGGGAAGAAGGTGAGGCAAGCACCAGAAACAACACAGACGTCATTTGATCCAAACGGAAAACATGTCCGATCAAACCACGTGTTGCCAGTCTCACCGATCTGCTGCCACCTGTCGCGGGAACGTTTGTGACAATTATCTGTACAGCACTGTCAGCAGTTTTGAAGGATCGAAACTGCTGACAGACCCATAGTTGATTAAGGAGCTGACCATCAAAAGCTGTCAGTGATGCCACCCTGAGGTCCACTTCATGGTCCACTATCTTTATGTGGCCACGACCCTTCAGTCCACCCTTGCACAATGTATTTTACGAAGGTGTATGCATTTTTCTCTCAGGTTGGACACAGTTTTAAAGTATTGAATAATAAAACTGATGATATTGAATGTTCATGTTCCCATTTTTTCAGGGACTGTACAGCAAAAGAATCTCAAACGGTGGAAGCATCTGCGTGACAACTTCCTGCACATATATGGTCTAGCGTGGACTTGAAAATCATTCATTGCTGCTATGGTACCACTAATGTTTCTCCTATAGCACAGCACTAGACAGAAGAGGTACAGGAAGCTGAGATCTATGGCCCTGTTTGCCCAGTACATCCAAATAAAGGGCTGCTTTAGCTGTTCCAGGGGAACCAACAACTAATTTTTAAGATGAGTTTGTGTGCTTAGTTGGTACTTGACCTTTGTGTACATTTTGAGTCTTGGGGACTTTAAGAAACTATTAAAGGGGTCGTCTCGCTTCAGCAAATGGCATTTACCATGTAGAGAAGGTTAATACAAGGCACTTACTAATGTATTGTGATTGTCCATATTGCTTCCTTTGTTGACCTCATTTATTTTTCCATCACATTATGTGCTGCTCATTTCCATGGGTTATGACCACCCTGCAATCCATCAGCAGTGGTCGTGCTTACACACTATAGGAAAAATCGCTCCTAGGCACGCATGCGCAGCAGCTCCCTTTCCGGCCACCTCGTATCTGCGCTGCGGCGGTGGTCGTAACCTCTGGAAATGAGCAGCATATAATGTAATGGAAATATGAATCCAGCCAGCAAAGGAGCCAATATGCAGTACGTCTATATTACCATGCATACCCCGATCCATAGTCCTTGTCTAGTCCCCGCTCTCCAGCGGTCAATGCTTTGCCTGAGGCACATCACACAGATCCACTCTATGTTGCACTACTGGTCTCGTCTGGTGAAGATTTGCTGGTTAATAGCCCCCTCTGGTGGACATTTAATGTAACATTTTTGCCTCTATTTTTAAGCCCAGGTTCTCATTCCTATTTAGTCTTGCATTCTTCTGATGTGTCAGAAGAACAGAAAAAATAAAAAAAGAACAGAAAAAAAAACAGATCCTGTATTTTAAGCATTCGTTATGCTCAGTTGTGCACATTTTGCATCCGTTTTAGCCATTTCTGTCTGAGATCCGTTATCCGTTAAAAAACTTACTGTAGGACTTTAATAACAAATCGCAGACGGAAATGGCTAAAATGTGTATAACTGAGCCTAACGGATGCCTAAAATACAGGATCCGTTTTTTTTGTTTAACGCTGCCTAAGTTGGGCGCATATTACCTACCGTCAGGAAGAATTGTGCAGCATGCAACACCCCCCCTGTCTGAACGACGGACGCCCAAAAGGCCCCAATAAGGGTCGCATTCTTGTTTCAAGTGGGTGTCTCTTGTGTGATGGATCCGTCACTGCCCTTGTAGTTTACATTATAAAGGAAAGTCTGAACAGACCCTAAAAAACTCTGCTTTTAAAAACCCTACAGGTGACCTATTATGGGTGAGGACATTTCTCCTATGTACAAAGCCCTGATCCTTTTGGGGGTGCTCTGTCCACTTTGTGTGTTGACCCCCACTTTGTACGTCACCCTGGTCACCTAATGCACCTCCAGCGCAGGGTTGCATCTAATGTGGTGCAGAATCTCGGCGCCACATACAGTTACGGTACATGGAGGGCTGCTTTCCAGGAGAAGGTGAGTCCGGGAGGTTTGCTATCTTTTCTGGGAGTCTGGAAGGTCACTCCTTTTTCCTAGATCCCCCTGAAAGTTTCAGTATTGTTGGCAAGTATGATCTATATCAGGGATCAGCAACCTCCGGCACTCCAGCTGTTCAGAAACTACAACTCCCAGCATGCTTCATTCACTTCTGTGGGAGGAAGAAGAACACAAGAGCATGTTTGCATGCTGGGAGTTGTAGTTTCACAGCAGCTGATCCCTGATCTATACCTTTAAATAAGAAAGTGGATTGCATATATAAACAGGACACCAGAAACATCTTACACATCATTAAGAAGGCATTATTCCTTATGTTATGTAAGCATAGCAATTATAATTATCAGGTTCCCAACCTACCAATGACCTCTGCACTTTGACAGGACCAGGCAGTGAAAATGTCATCATGCCTCGACCTGTCAATCAAAAAGGATGCAACGGTTGCAGAGAGAGCAGAGCCTCTAGGTGTAATGGTAACGCCCCCATTGCTCCTAGAGGGTCATTTGCATACATTAAAACTACATTTTTCTCAGCAATGCGGGCACATATGAACATGGGACCAACACAGATGTCTTCAGCTTCCAACAGGTCAGCCAGTGTCATAGGTAAAAAAACTGCTGACAGATGCCCTTTAAGACTGTACATTATTTGATTGCTACGTTTATGCAACATATGGAAGAACGGGCCAATTTTCACTTTTGCGTTTTCATTTTTCCTCTCCACCTTCCAAGAGTCATTTTTTTTTACCTTTCCATTCATAGTATAAGAGCTTTTTGGTTGCCAGGCAAGTTGTATTTTTTATTGTACCATTTAACTTACCTCATCTTGTACTGAAAAATGTGAAAAAAATTATTTCTGGAGTGAAAAATGCAAAAAAAACAACAACCCATAATTCTGCCATTGTTTTTTGGGTTTTGTTTTTACACTGTTCACTGTATTCTGAAAATGACATGACGACAATACCAAACATAGATAGGTTTTATTATGTTTTATTACATTTACAATAAATAAAAATGTGTGAAAAATTAAAAAAGTTTTTTTTCCATTGCTATATTCTGATGCCCATAACTTTTATCGATTTTCGTTTACAGAACTGTGTAGTGCTTGTTCTTTGTAGGGCGACTGATAATTTTTATTGGTCCATTTTTGGTGTACAAACAACTTTTTTTTTTTCTGTGCGCAAGGTGACCAAGGCGATGAGACTATTTTGATTTTCTTTTTAGCTACTATGTTCACCTTGCATGATGAACTATATTTTAATAGTGCTGAAATTTTTTAACCAATTATGTTTATTTTTTTTATTGCTTATTTATTTTAATATGTGATATTGGGAAAGGGTGGGGGGTAGCAGGGTGGCTCAGTGGTTAGCACTGGTGCCCTGCAGTGCTGGGTCTCTAGGTTTGAATCCAACCAAAGACAACATCAGCATGGAGTTTGTATGTCCTCCCTCGGCCTGTTTTGGTTTTCTTCAGGTACTCGAATTTCCTCTCATAACTCCATAACACTCCAAAGATGTACTGATATGGAACTTACTTTGTGACAATGGGGGGTATAGAACAAACTGGTTTAAGGGATTAAGGCGGTGGTTAAACTGGTTTAAAATATCAGATCCCACCATTTTTCAGAGCTCTTTTTGAAAATGGAAACTGCAATCTAGTTGGTATATAAGTAAAATAAATAAAAATAACATACATATATATATATATACACTCACCTAAAGAATTATTAGGAACACCTGTTCTATTTCTCATTAATGCAATTATCTAGTCAACCAATCACATGGCAGTTGCTTCAATGCATTTAGGGGGGTGCTCCTGGTCAAGACAATCTCCTGAACTCCAAACTGAATGTCAGAATGGGAAAGAAAGGTGATTTAAGCAATTTTGAGCGTGGCATGGTTGTTGGTGCCAGACGGGCCGGTCTGAGTATTTCACAATCTGCTCAGTTACTGGGATTTTCACGCACAACCATTTCTAGGGTTTACAAAGAATGGTGTGAAAAGGGAAAAACATCCAGTATGCGGCAGTCCTGTGGGCGAAAATGCCTTGTGGATGCTAGAGGTCAGAGGAGAATGGGCCGACTGATTCAAGCTGATAGAAGAGCAACGTTGACTGAAATAACCACTCGTTACAACCGAGGTCTGCAGCAAAGCATTTGTGAAGCCACAACACGCACAACCTTGAGGCGGATGGGCTACAACAGCAGAAGACCCCACCGGGTACCACTCATCTCCACTACAAATAGGAAAAAGAGGCTACAATTTGCACGAGCTCACCAAAGTTGGACTGTTGAAGACTGGAAAAATGTTGCCTGGTCTGATGAGTCTCGATTTCTGTTGAGACATTCAAATGGTAGAGTCCGAATTTGGCGTAAACAGAATGAGAACATGTGTCCATCCTCTGATGGCTACTTCCAGCAGGATAATGCACCATGTCACAAAGCTCAAATCATTTCAAATTGGTTTCTTGAACATGACAATGAGTTCACTGTACTAAAATGGCCCCACAGTCACCAGATCTCCACCCAATAGAGCATCTTTGGGATGTGGTGGAACGGGAGCTTCGTGCCCTGGATGTGCATCCCTCAAATCTCCATCAACTGCAAGATGCTATTCTATCAATATGGGCCAACATTTCTAAAGAATGCTATCAGCACCTTGTGGAATCAATGCCACGTAGAATTAAGGCAGTTCTGAAGGCAAAAGGGGGTCCAAAACCATATTAGTATGGTGTTCCTAATAATTCTTTAGGTGAGCGTATATATATATATATATATTTATATTATATATATTTTAAAACTTGTTTCTTATATTTTTTTATTGATTTATTTTTTAGTCCTCCAAGGGGGCTTGAACATCATTCGATCACTTATAACATAGACTGCAATTGTTTACTATTGCAGTGTATGGGGATTTTCAGTACTGTCTATTATGGGGATTCTCCATTAGGGAGCCTTAAAAAGGCACCAGGCCGCCAGAGCAACAGATCAGAATCCTGTGATTTCCCTATGGGGGTCCAACTGTAGGTCAGGGAGAGCCCCCTCCATCTGAATAACCTCTCAGATGTTGGGGTTGTTAAGGGTTAAATAACCAGGATCAGAGTTATCTCCGATGCCAGTATTTGCCGGTGGGTGTCGGCTGTATTACAAAGCCGTCACCCGCCGCTGGAGGCGGCTCTATACTCCCCTTGCTCACCTTGCTGACTTCCCATGTATGTGTGCAATGCATTTCCTTTAATGTATGTTCTTCATCTGTTTGTTGCCTGTGCTGAGAAGGTGAAGATTACAAAATATAGAATCTATAAATATTAAATATGTTCCAGGATATTCTCAAATCAGCGGCCTAGTCATTTTAGATAGCACCTGAACCAGTTTAAAGGAAGTTTCTGAATTTTAAATATGGGTGGCCAATTCATGGTATATTTGGGATTGGAAGATTGCTCATATATATATATTTAACTTTCTGAATGCCTCTTTAATGAGAACACCACTACAGGTTTTTGCAGGTGCAACTGAAAAATCATAAATTTCCATACCGGACTAATTTTTGTTTTAGTCAACAAAAAAAAAAAAAAAGACATCAGCCATCAATGGTTAAAAAAGAATTAACCCCTTACGGACATATGACGTACCGGTACGGCATGTTTCCCGAGTCCTTAAGGACACATGACGTACCGGTACGTCATGAGTTTAAAACGCGATAGCGGCGCGGCGGGGGAAATCGGAACAGGATGCCTGCTTAAATCATTCAGCGGGCATCCTCTAACAACGCCGGGGGGGGGGGGGGGGGGGGTCATGTGACCCCCCCGTATCGGCGATCGCAGAAAACCGCAGGTCAATTCAGACCTGCGGTTTGCTGCGTTTACGGTCTATTCGGGTCTCCGGTGACCCGATGAACCGGAAAAGGACTGTGATCGGTGGTGTGATTACACATCACCCATCACAGTCCGAGCATTTGGGAGAGGCGGTGCTGGCCGTGGTGCTGAATGCCGCTGTCCAGGGTGCTGATTGGTGCGGGGAGAGAGGAGCGAGATTCAAACTTCCAGCGCTCCTCTCTCCCCTCCTCTTCCTGTTCAGCACCTGCACCGCACAGCACCGTCCTCACCAGGCTCCTGTGATCCCCCCCATCGGCATCCATCACCCTCCTGCACCCATCACCCTCCAGGTAGGTTAGGGTCAGTGAGGGAGAGGCACCGTTAGGCATAGAAGGGAAAAGTTAGTTAGGAAAAAAACAAAACACTTTATCTAAACTTATTGTTTTTTAGCTTTGAGACCCTAGACCCCCCCTGCCACTTGCCCCCCCCCCAGCCCCCCTGATCAGCAAGTTTGAACTTTTTTATTTATTTTTCCTAACACTTGTCCATTTTTTTTTTTTTTACTTTTTAGTACGTGACGTCTCCTGCTCTCCCTCCCTCCCCCTCCTCCTGCTGTGATGTCTCCTGCTCTCCCTCCCTCCCCCCTCCTCCTGCTGTAACATTGCGATGTTACAGCAGGAGGAGGGGGAGGGAGGGAGAGCAGGAGACGTCACAGCAGGAGGAGGGGGGAGGGAGGGAGAGCAGGAGACGTCACAGCAGGAGGAGGGGGGAGGGAGGGAGAGCAGGAGACGTCACAGCAATCTTACAGCAGGAGGAGGGGGGAGGGAGGGAGAGCAGGAGGCGTCACAGAAGATTATGAGGCTGCGCTGGGCACGAACGGCAGCAGGTGCGGGCGGCAGCTTGGAGCCATTCACATCCCCTTGGGCACCTTATTTTTATGAATGACAGGTTAGTAATAGCGTATTTTTAGCAAAATGAGCCTACAGATTACATTTATAAGACCACATTAGGAATGGTTAAAGCTCCCTGAACATAACCATATTTTTATCTGGAGGGGGTGAAACCTGGTGACAGAATCCCTTTAACTTCTAAGCTATGTAACATCCCCAAAAAATAAAATATCATTCCCAAAATGATAGAAAAACATGAAGTAGACATATGGGGAATGAAAAGTCATCACAATTTTTGGCGGTATTACTATGTATTACAGAAGTAGAGAAACTGAAACTTTGAAATTTGCAAATTTTTCCAAGTTTTTGGTAAATTTAGTATTTTTTTATGCAAAAAAAATTACTTTTTTGACCCAATTTTAGCAGTGTCATGAAGTACAATATGTAACGAAAAATCAATCTCAGAACGGCCTGGGTAAGTAAAAGCGTTTTTAAAGTTTTCAGCACTTAAAGTGACACTGGTCAGATTTGTAAAAAATGGCCTGGCCCTTAAGGTGAAATAGGGCTGTGTCCTTAAGGGGTTAAACTAACTTATGCTAATTTTGACGATCCCTGCTGATGTTTGGACAGCGCCCAAGTTCCCTTTTTTATGCCACATCTTGCTCCTGTCTCAAGACAGCAGAAAATGCCTGCTCAGCCAATCAGTGGTTGTAGCGTTGACCCCCTCTGCAGGGATTGGTGGTATTCCCGTGTCGAGATGTCAGCAAAAAGTAAAGCACATCAGGGACCTGGACACTGTTGAAGTGGGAGATTGGAGAGGTGATTATAAGCTTGCTTACGTTTTTTTTTTAATTTTGATGGTCAGCCGACATCAGCTCATGTTTAGAAAAAAACTGAGGGTGCAGTGTGTTGGTTATATCAGTGAACAACATCTAGCAGACTGATGAGGAGGGTGACGCTGGAGGTGTACCTTCACACATCAACAGTGGAAATACTCTCAGGACACACTAGGTTTCACTTTCAGGTCAGCATCTCTACAGACAGGATTTGGGAGAATGCTGCATCACTCGAGGTCTTCAATGTAATTCCTAATTTGTTTACCAAGAATGTGACGTTTCGACTGCAATGAGTCTTTGTCAAGCAGAGTGGATTCAAAAAGACTCATTGCTATCAAAAATGTCGCATTCTTGGTGAAGAAATTAGGAATTGCATTGAAAACATGGTGTGCTGCAGTATTCCTCCATAATCCTTCATTATTAAGGCCTAAAACTTCTGGCACCATCACTTCATGAACTGTCCAATTTGGACCTAACGGTAGTGCTGTCTAATTTTGGATATTTTCCCTACAAAGAGCCCAAATCAGCAGTTCTTACAAGAGGACTGAGGATTGCTAACAGTGCCTCCTCGTTTAAAGGAACAAGAAACACAGAAAATGCACACACAAAAAATATCCCTTCATCTCTTACCTTCCCTTGGTTCTACAGTATATTGTCTCACATTATAGTTAAAACCAAGAAATAAAGAAAGAAAATTTATCTCCATGTCCTGGGAGGTCAGCCATGTTCCTCCTCCTACTTGCCGGACTGTGAGAAGCTGGCTGGAGCAGGAGCCTCCCTGCTGTGCCCTATTTGCAGTAGGACAAGAAGATCACTAAGCCAATCCTATTTGGCTTGGTCCGTCTCCAGTTGAAGATGGAGGAGATCATCAGGAGATTAACCCTTTTGTTCTACACAAAGATTTCTATTTGACTGCTTGTTTCAGGAACTCACAGAAAGTGCTTAGGCCTCTTTCACACGGGCGTTGCGGGAAAATGTGCGGGTGCATTGCGGGAACACCCGCGATTTTTCAGCGCGAGTGCAAAACATTGTAATGCGTTTTGCACTCGCGTGAGAAAAATCGCACATGTTTGGTACCCAAACCCGAACTTCTTCACAGAAGTTCGGGCTTGGGATCGGTGTCTTGTAGATTGTATTATTTCCCCTTATAACATGGTTATAAGGGAAAATAATAGCATTCTGAATACAGAATGCATAGTAAAACAGCGCTGGAGGGGTTAAAAAAAATCATTTAACTCACCTTAGTCCAACTGATCGCAGCCCGGCATCTCCTTCTGTCCCCTTTACTGAATAGGACCTGTGGTGAGCATTAATTATAGGTAAAGGACCTTTGATGACGTCACTCCGGTCATCACATGGTACGTCACATGATCCTTTACCATGGTGATTCACCATGGTAAAAGATCATGTGACGTACCATGTGATGACCAGAGTGACGTCATCAAAGGTCCTTGACCTATAATTAATGCTCACTACAGGTCCTATTCAGTAAAGGGGACAGAAGGAGATGCCGGCATCGCGATCAAGTGGATTAAGGTGAGTTAAAGGATTTTATTTTATTTTTTTAACCCCTCATGTATTCAGAATGCTATTATTTTCCCTTATAACCATGTTATAAAATAATAATGATTGGGTCTCCATCCCGATCGTCTCCTAGCAACCATGCGTGAAAATCGCACCCCATCCGCACTTGCTTGCGGATGCTTGCGATTTTCACGCAACCCCATTCATTTCTATGGGGCTTGCGTTACGTGAAAAACGCACAAAGAGGAGCATGCTGCGATTTTCACGCAACGCACAAGTGATGCGTGAAAATCACCGCTCATGTGAACAGCCCCATAGAAATGAATGGGTCAGGTTTCTGTGCGGATGCAATGCGTTCACCTCCTGCAACGCATCCGCGCGGAAAACTCGCTTGTGTGAAAGGGGCCTTAGTGTTCCTTTTAACTCTTTACAACGATCGTATGAATTCTTGATTTTTGTCTATATTTATCTCCTGACAGGTGAGTATCTACATACAGTATGGAGAACCTGGATTTCAGTGATAGTTCAGTTGTCTCAAAACCTTGTTAACATTTGTAATAAGAGACGAACTGTGTTTCCATATGGTCGTGTCTCTTATGAGAGATGTCTGTGGGAGATCTGGCTGCTTTGGTGACCGGCCGTGGTGAAGGCTTACGATATTATCGGGAACAATAACACTTTTCTTATAAGCTCTTAATACAGAGTGAACTGACACCTGAATGACTTCTCGTGGGTTGATTATCATCTTATGGTTGTTGAAGATATTTGGAATTTCTGGCTCATAGTATATCAGCTGAAGAATGTTGATTCCTGGTACATTTTGGGGGAAAGCCGTCTGGAAATTAGGAGTTGTGATGTTCTTTGGATAGAAGTAGTTTTTTACCAGGTATACAGCCGTATCTGGATAGGCTTTCTCCAACGTCTCCATCATTTCATCCCATGTTGTGCTATGTCTCGGCAGAATGATTTCGTCCACATCATTGAGGGTGACATATCGACTTTTGTACATGTTTCTGTACATACAATCATTCAGTGCTGAGAGCTGCCCATAATAACCAATTTGGCTTTCAGGGTTCATACTTTGATGCCAGTCAGCAGATGTTCTTAAAAATGTGTCTATTGGCCAAGGTACAATCTCTAGAAATCCTTCTGAGACATAGAAATCAAGCACTCGTCCCATGGCCTTACTGCAGCCATTCTTGTAGATGACCACCTTCTGGGCTCCTAGAAGACGATACATCTCTATGGCCTGGATATGCTGCAATATATTGTCCTGGTTTCCGAACATGGTAGAGATACACACTGTGAAGTTTGCAGAGAAAGGCTGGGGATTGCTGTTCTTTATCTCAAACACAGGAACATTATTTGTGTTTCTTATGTTGGACCAATGGATGGAGATATGTTGAGAAGAGCAGTTCAGAGGTTCAGGGCAGACCACATCTGCTGGCCCATAAGAAAACCCAAACCATTGGTTGTGGATCTCTATTGTTGCTTTTACGGAAACATATCCAGGGTCATTCATACAGTAAAACCAACAATATAGCTCCTTCACATCTTCTTTGTTGATAATAGTCAACACACGCACTTGGCTGGACTCTCTGCCATCATAATAAGCTGCTATGATGAAGGTTTTATTGTTCTCTAGAGGGGTGATCGTGTCCCTGGAAATGACAAAGGTTTTATTGTTATCTTAAGGAGTAATTGGAAATTACATTGTTTTATTGTTTTCTACATGGATGATTGTATACCTGGAAATGTCCGGGCCTTTTCCTCCGGCTCTTTCTTTAGTTAAAGCGTGATAATAAGAAATTAGGAAAATGATGTTTAGTATAAAGATCGCAAAACACAACTTCATAGTGACTGTGGACGAATGGCCAAAAATATTAAGAACGGTGGATATCTGCAAACAAAAGTGTACACTTTTAATATGGGAGAGCGGTGAGTGTGAAAAACTATTGGAAAGAAAAACTGGAGAAGTTGTTCATCTAATCACAGAGTAGCTTGGCCTCGGCCTGGTCGGGTTAGAAAAATAATTATTGACACATAGAATCATAGAAACATGACTGCAGTCAAAGACCAGGTGGTCCATTTAGTCTGTCCTTATGTTACTTCCATTCCATACAGTTTTTCCAAACAAATCTGCTCGAAGTTTGTGCCAAGAAAATACTGGTCTTTTATTAAAATAATACTGTCTGACATTGCTTTATGTCGCCCTTTCCCTTCTTTCCTTAAAGGGAACCTGTCACCGGGATTTTGTGTATAGAGCTGAGGACATGGGTTGCTAGATGGCCGCTAGCACATCCGCAATACCCAGTCCCTATAGCTCTGTGTGCTTTTATTGTGTCAAAAAAAGATTTGATACATATGCAAATTAACCTGAGATGAGTCCTGTCCCTGACTCATCTCACGTACAGGACTCATCTCAGGTTTATTTGCATATGTATCAAATCGGGTTTTTTTACACAATAAAAGCACAAAGAGCTATGGGGACTGGGTATTGCGGATGTGCTAGCGGCCATCTAGCAACCCATGTCCTCAGCTCTATACACAAAATCCCGGTGACAGGTTCCCTTTAAGGTTATATAAATTAACCACTTCCCATCTGGGCCATTTGCCCCCTTCCTGACCAGGCCTAATTTTGCAAATCTGACATATCTCACTTTATGTGGTAATAACTTTGGAACGCCTTTACTTATCCAAGTCATTCAGAGATTGTTTTCTCGTGACACATTGTACTTCATGATAGTCATAAATTTTAGTCAATATATTTCACCTTTATTTATGAAAAAATCCCAAATTTACCAAAAATTCGGAAAAATTCTCAATTTTCTAAATTTCAATTTCTCTGCTTTTAAAACAGAAAGTGATACCTCATAAAATATTTATTACTCAACATTCAACCATTTGTCTACTTTATGTTGGCATCATTTTGGAAATGTCATTTTATTTTTTTAGGACGTTAGAAGGCTTAGAATTTTAGAAGCAATTCTTAAAATTTTTAAGAAAATTGCCAAAACCCACTTTTTAAGGACCAGTTCAGGTCTGAAGTCACTTTGTGGGGCCTACATAGTGGATACCCCCATAAATGACCCCATTGTAGAAACTACACCCCTCAAGGTACTTAAAACCGATTTTACAAACTTTGTTAACCCTTTAGGCATTCCACAAGAATTAAAGGAAAATGGAGATCAAATTTTTTAATTTCACTTTTTTGGCAGATTTTCCAAATTAATCCAATTTTTTCTTTAACACATCGATGGTTAACAGCCAAACAAAACTCAATATTTATTACCCAGATTCTGCGGTTTACAGAAACACCCCACATGTGGTCATAAACTGCTGTATGGGCACACGGCAGGGCGCAGAAGAAAAGGAACTCCACATGGTTTTTAGATGCCATGTCCCATTTGAAGCCCCCTGATGCCCCCTTACAGTAGAAACTCCCAAGAAGTGACCCCATTTTGGAAACTAGGGGATAAGGTGCCAGTTTTATTAGTACTATTTTTGGGTACATAGGATTTTTTGATCATTCATTATAACACTTTATGGGGCAAGGTGACCAAAAAATTGGTTGTTTTAGCACAGTTTTTATTTATTTATTTTTACAGCGTTCACCTGAGGGGTTCAGTCAAGTGACATTTTTATAGAGCAGATTGTTACGGATGTGGCGATACCTAATATGTATACTTTTTCTTATTTATTTAAGTTTTACACAATAATAGCATTTTTGAAACAAAAAATATATGTTTTAATGTGTCCATGTTCTGAGAGCTATATTCTTTTTTATTTTTTGAGAGATTCTTTTATGTAGGGGCTCATTTTTTGCAGGATGAGGTGACGGTTTTATTGGTCCAATTTTGTGGGACATACGCCTTTTTGATCACTTGGTGTCGCCTTCATCCAACACTTTACATAGTTAAATAAGTCCAATAAGGTTTGATAGAGAAGATCTGCCTTCACTGAAACCATGCTGTTTTGGCTCCAACAAGTTGTTGGTTGTTAGGTGGTCCTCATTTTCAGGAGAGTTTCCCCAATTTTTACTACTAGAGATGTCAAACTAACTGGCCTGCAGTTACTGGCTTCTTCTCAAACTAACCTTATTATGGATATAAATACTATCATCAGGAAGATCATTTGCTGGAAGGGATTGGTTGACCAGATCAGTGATTGTTCTTTAACTGCTTCCGGACCACCTGTTGACTATAGACGTCAGGGCAGTCCAAGCTTATCTCTGCAAGGATGTTCCTGAACGTCCTTGCAGAGATCACAGCTGCATGCTAATCATGCAAGATCGGGTGTCCATTGTCAGTGACAGCTAGGTTCTCCAGAGAGAAGACAGGTACTTTTTTTTTACTGTAGTTGCCACTCAATCAGCCCTGTATATACAGATTAAAAAGCAGTAATGCAGCTGCTTCCTACTCTGGTCCTACCAATCTTGTGATCGCCACGGGTCGGATGTATGCACGAACTGCTGGGTCTTAGCAGACCCAGATCAGCTTTGCAAAGCCATTGGGGCTCCATTCCACTTGTAACTAGGACTAATATGTCAGTCACAGTTACAAGAGAGGTATCAGCAATAAAAAAAATGTAATGTTAAGATTGCAGTCGGGACACAAAGGTGGAGAGTTATCAAGATTTATCTCCCCTGCACTGCTGGAGGATACACCACACTTTTGACGAGTCGCAGGCATCGTCATAAATTAGGCTCATCCTCCTGCAGTCCATGCTCCTAAACAGAAATCTACAACAGCTCAGCCGTAGACTTTTTAATGCAACTTTTCTGGTGCAAGGGAGATGATAAATCTCCCCAAAATGTAAAACAAAACAAAAAAAACCAACGAGAAAGCCACCACTCACTACCCCACAGCTTCTAGCCCTGCCCCCATTGACATAACACATACAGTACATTCCCTCTATAAAAACAACTGTCTTGGGAAGGGGACATAATATAAAAATTGTGCTTTAGTTGCATTTTGTGCTAGTAAATTTTTTTTAAAGCAGACTGTTTCTATTTTTTTTTTACATTTTTACGGGTATAAAAAATAACAGAACAAAAAAATATACTAAAATAAAAATGACATAAATGCCCCATGTGCCATAATCGAATGGCAAAAAAGTTATGGCTTTAACAGACGAATAACATTATAAATAGGCTTGAGTGAATCAAGCTTCGGATCATAGATACGAATTTGATTCGTTAAAAAACGTTGTTTGTCATGCTGTTTCCATACAGCATCAAAATGTATGGGCTCCGTGTTGCAAAACTTTGTCCCGGCCGAAGTTGCGCGAGACTTCGATGAATGACTTTGGTATTCCTATCTGCGTATTTAAAAACATGTTAAAATAGGACTCGGAAGCCAGTACCAAAACTGACTTCGTATGAATTCTCGTTAGCGATGATCTGGCAGTGTAATACTGCCGCCGATTACCTGATGAACGAGCAAACGCTTGTTCATCTGGTAATTGGAGTCTTTCAACAAGTTTAAAAATAATCATTTGCTGGCGGCAGATCGTGCTGTGTAATCAGCAACCTCCTGCCGGTAAATTATGAGTCAGTATGGGGAAGAGCGATGGCATTAGCGATCGCTCATCCCCATACTGAGGAGGAGATTGCTGCTTGTAATAGCAGCGGTCACCTCCGCTAGCGAGCAGACAATTGCTGGGAAGGAACACTTCCCTCGTGACGATCACCTGCTTCGTCTGCCAGTGTTTTTGACCGCTTAGTAATTTAGAGATAAGATTTATTTGATGACCAGCACAAAGTGAAAGTACGATTCACACAGCTAGAAAAACAGTTAACCCTTTGTGACAGAGCGGCTCAGTATTTTTAATAAAGACCAACTGAAAAAAAGATTTTTAGCCCAAAATGAATAATAGGCAATCATAAAAATTGCCTCCAAAGGTGTACATAGCCTTTAAAACATGCAACTTCACCTAAAACATCAGCCTCCAAAAACACTAGAGAAGAGCCGTTATACCTGGGCCCATTTGTCACATATTGCTAGGATATGCCATGAATGTCAGATTTTTCTTTGGCCAAAACCCGACGCTCATGCCGTAAACCGGTCGGATCTCATTATAGTCAGTGGGTTTTGACGGTGAGTGCACTATCCAGTTAGGCCAGATGCGGTGAAATATGGTAGGCTGTTCCTTTGCCAGAACAGCCTGCCAAATACCTTTACCGCAGGTCCAATCAACACCAGGCATGTTGGAATAACCTATAATTATATATGATTTCCTTTGATTGCAAATTGAGTTCAACCAGCAGGTTATCATAATCCTTAATTTGCCCTGGAAGCTTATAAATCCAATTCTAATCCCTGTCCTTTCTTTAGTTTGCATGAAAACGCTGAGTTTCTTGCTCTTTGTGTGTATTGTGAATTACTGTCAGTTTCAGACTAACATCATCCACTACGTTTACCATTCCAGCAACTACCTCATTGTGGCAAAAATAATTTATAGAACCAGACGTAGGTCTAAGTAGAACATCTTCCAGTTTATTAGTTCCACAATTAAAATCCAGGAATACAGCCCATGACCCTTGGTCTGCACACTTTCGGACTATAAATAGTACTTTCTCATGACCCTGGACTAGGTATAGTCCAAAACCCGTAGGCCAACTGCTGATTATCTCTTGGGGTTCCTTGTTGTATCACTGTCTTTTAATTGTGAAACTAATCGGAAGAAGTTTTACTGAGACCAAAGCCTGTTGCTGGATAATATTTTATTTACCACTATTGGATTGCCTACTGAATCGTCCAAGCACAGAACAAGGTCCACACATTGCAGGAGCGGTGAGCTGATCATTGACTGTTGATACAACAGTATCTACCATCCTAACATCTATATCATCAACTACATCTAAAGTCCTAAGTTCCCAACAACATCATCAACTGTATCTACCATCCCAGCATTATCAACTGCATCTACCACCCCAACTATATCTACCATCCCAACATCTAAAGAAACTGCATCTACCATCCCAACTGTATTAAACGGGACCTTTCACCGCTTCTGACATGCCTGTTTTAATAGCTTCTTGCATTCCCCATGTAATAACAATTTAACTATATCTACTATCCGTAAAGCTACATTATTAATTGCCTCTACCACTGCAATTACATCAGCTACATCTACCATCCCAACAGTATTATCAACTGTATCTACCATCCCAACATCTACATCATCAACTGTATGTACCATCCCAACATTTACATCATCAACTGTATCTACCATCCCAACATCTACATCATCAACTGTATCTACCATCCCAACATCTACATCAGCAACTGTATCTACCATCCCAACATCTACATCAGCAACTGTATCTACCATCCCAACATCTACATCAGCAACTGTATCTACCATCCCAACATCTACATCATCAACTGTATCTACCATCCCAACATCTACATCATTAACTGTATCTACCATCCCAACATCTACATCATCAACTGTATCTACCATCCCAACATCTACATCAGCAACTGTATCTACCATCCCAACATCTACATCAGCAACTGTATCTACCATCCCAACATCTACATCAGCAACTGTATCTACCATCCCAACATCTACATCATCAACTGTATTTATCATCCGCACAACTACATTATCAATTGCATCTACCATTCCAATTACATCATCTACCATCCTAATAGCATTATCAACTGTATCTATCACCCCAACTACATCTAACATCCCAACATCTACAGTAACTCCATCTACCATCCCAACAGTATTATCAACTGCCTCACAAACTGTATCTACCATCCCAACAGTATTATCAACTGCCTCACAAACTGTATCTACCATCCCAACATCAACTGCATCTATCATCCCAAATACATTATCAAATGCATCTTCTATCCCAAAAAACGACTGCACCTCATCAACTGCATCTACTATTCGAACATCTACATCATCAACTCTAACTACCAACCCAACAATATCATATCATAACTGCATCTACCATAGCAGCAACATCATAAACTACAGCTACCCTTCCAACATCTACCATTCCAAGTACATTATCAACTGCATCTACCATACCAACAACTATATGATCAACTGCATCTATCATGTCAACAGCACACCTCTTTGTTCTAAGAGGTTAGGAACAGAAATCCTCCATAACATACATTTCTGCTCCCTTTATCTAATTTAAATACAGTATCTGTCTAGAAAACTTCGGAATTCCATACCAAGGACTTCTGTGCCACTAAGATACAAGGTGCCTTGTTTTTCTAATTATAGACAGGCAAAACCTCTGAAAAAGAGAATCAGTTACCGTATATTGCCAAGCTCCTGGCTGAAATTTTGGAAAGTACAGCTAGCTGCTCCAGTTTTTAAAACTACACTCTCATGAAGCGGGGCGTTCACAAGCAGTAAACTTACCAGAGATGCGGACAAGCTTTAATTATTTCCACGAGCTCTTTGTGTTTTTTAAATTGTACACTATTTAATCCACACCCTCCCTAATTTGTTCCTCAGCAGATTAGTTGACCCTAGTTTATGATGTTGGAGGTAACTACTAGTTAATTCATTCGCCCAGAAGCTGTTATTCCCAAGATTTCACGCTGTTTAATAAAACTAGTAAATTAAAATACAAAGCACACTAAAAAAACCTTCCCCCCAAAAAAGGAAAAAATTTTAATAGCTGGAGTGCAGTGATATAGTTATGTATGGGTTCCAAAAGTGTGTCGTTCCAGCTTCTTTTGGTCTTAGTTGTCAGGTGTTAACTGAGGAATAATTGATATGAACCTATGAATGCTTTGATTGTCTCCGAAACCAGTTCCTGACCACCCATCGACTACAAACGTCCTGGCAGTCGGGACTTATCTCTGAAACGTCCATTCAGAGGTCACAGCTGCACCCCAGCTGCACGTCCATTTAGAGGTCAATGACAGCATGGCACCCCATAGAGAAGGCAGGGACCGGTCCACAGTGTCCCTGCCCTCTGGATTGCTGTATACACAGCGCTAAACAAGTGCTATGTATACAGATCAGGAAGCGCTATGACTGCTGGGGCCGGGAGACTGCAGGAGCTGCTGGGTCTTACTTAGACCTTTCTCCATAGTGCCCCCATGTGTGCCAGTACATAAGATAGGGCTCCAGTAGATGCCCCCATGAGTGCCAGATAGGGCCCCTAGCAAAGTGTAAATTAAAAAAAATAAACACATATACTTATTACTTACCTCTTTGCTGCTTTCAGCGATGTGATGCAGGCCTCTTTCGGCCTGTGTCCCGCGCTGTACGGCTCATACAGCGCGATGATGTCATTGCACCGGCCTCTGATAGGTTATAGGCACTAGGCCTGCAACCTATGAGAGGACTGGGACACCTCTCCCCTGCCCCGCCGCAGCCCTTTAAGGCCTATTGCACACGACCATACGTATTTTACGGAACGCAAAAAACAGATCCGCAAAAAATACGGATGACATCCGTGTACATTTCGTATTTTGCAGAACGGAACAGCTGGCCCCTAACAGAACAGTCCTATCCTTGTCTGTAATGCGGACAATAATAGGACAAGTTCTATCTTTTAGCAGAAAGGATATACGGAAATACAGAAACGGAATTCACACGGAGTTGAAATGAATGGTTCCGTATAAGGTCCGCAAAAAAAAGGAACAGAAACGGAATGAAAATACGTTTGTGTGCAAGAGGCCTAAGACTGTACATTATTTGATTGCTACGTTTATGCGACATGTGGAAGAACGGGCCAATTTTCACTTTTGCGTTTTCATTTTTCCTCTCCACCTTCCAAGAGCCATAACTTTTTTTACCTTTCCATTCATAGTATAAGAGCTTTTTGTTTGCCAGGCAAGTTGTATCTTTAATGGCACCATTTAACTTACCTCATCTTGCACTGAAAAATTTGATAAAAATTCTTTCTGGGGTGAAAAAAACAAAACAAGAAAACATGGCATGACGACGATACCAAACATAGATAGGTTTTATTATATTTTATTACATTCACAAAAAATAAAAACTTAAAAAAAAATTTTTAAAACTTATTTTTCCATCGCTATATTCTGACGTCAATAACTTTTATAGATTTTTGTCTACAGAACTGTGTAGTGCTTGTTCTTTGTAGGGCGACTGATCATTTTTATTGGTACCTTTTTTTGTGTACAAACAACTTTTTTTTCCATTTTTTTTAAGGGCGCAAGGTGACCAAGGCGATGAGACCATTTTGATTTTCTTTTTAGCTACTATGTTCACCTTGCATGATGAACTATATTTTAATAGTGATGAAATTTTTGGATGCAGTGACACCAATTATGTTTATTTTTTTTATTGCTTATTTATTTTAATATGTGATATTGGAAAAGTGTGGGGGGGTAGCAGAGTGGCTCAGTGGTTAGTATTGGTGCCCTGCAGCGCAGGGTCTCTAGGTTTGAATCCAACCAAAAACAACATCGGCATGGAGTTTGTTTGTCCTCCCTCGGCCTGTGTTGGTTTTCTTCAGGTATTCGAATTTCCTCTCACAACACTCCAAAGATGTACTGATAGGGAACTTACATTGTGACAATGGGTGGGATAGATCAAAATTGGTTTAAAGGATTAAGGCGGTGGTTAAACTGGTTTAAACAGATATCAGATCAGATCCCACTATTTTTCAGAGCTCCTGTTGAAAATAGAAGGTGCGATCTAATTGGTATGTAAGTAAAATAAATAAATAAATAAAAAATTAATTATATATATATATACAGTACATACCCAAAGTTTGGACACACCTTCTCATTCAAAGAGTTTTCTTTATTTTCATGACTATGAAAATTGTAGATTCACACTGAAGGCATCAAAACTATGAATTTACACATGTGGAATTATATACATAACAAACAAGTGTGAAACAACTGAAAATATTTCATATTCTAGGTTCTTCAAAGTAGCCACCTTTTGCTTTAATTACTGCTTTGCACACTCTTGGCATTCTCTTGATGAGCTTCAAGAGGTAGACCCCTGAAATGGTTTTCACTTCACAGGTGTGCCCTGTCAGGTTTAATAAGTGGGATTTCTTGCCTTATAAATGGGGTTGGGACCATCAGTTGCGTTGAGGAGAAGACAGGTGGATACACAGCTGATAGTCCTACTGAATAGACTGTTAGAATTTGTATTATGGCAAGAAAAAAGCAGCTAAGTAAAGAAAAACAAGTGGCCATCATTACTTTAAGAAATGATGGTCAGTCAGTCAGCCGAAAAATTGGGAAAACTTTGAAAGTAAGGGCTATTTGACCATGAAGGAGAGTGATGGGGTGCTGCGCCAGATGACCTGGCCTCCACAGTCACCGGACCTGAACCCAATCGAGATGGTTTGGGGTGAGCTGGACCGCAGAGTGAAGGCAAAAGGGCCATCAAGTGCTAAGCATCTCTGGGAACTCCTTCAAGACTGTTGGAAGACCATTTCAGGGGACTACCTCTTGAAGCTCATCAAGAGAATGCCAAGAGTGTGCAAAGTAGTAATCAAAGCAAAAGGTGGCTACTTTGAAGAACCTAGCATATGACATATTTTCAGTTGTTTCACACTTGTTTGTTATGTATATAATTCCACATGTGTTCATTTATAGTTTTGATGCCTTCATAGTCATGAAAATAAAGAAAACTCTTTGAATGAGAAGGTGTGTTCAAATTTTTGGTCTGTACTGTATATATATATATATATATATATATATATATATATGGTAACAGTATTACAGTTTTTTGCAGAATCAAGCGTACCTGAGAAAACTACTGAAGAGATACTGCCGGTCATTCCAATACACACACTGCCCGATAACCTGCATCTCGGATCGCTCTATCTAAAGATTGAACAGCACGCCGCTGCTCCCGCCCACATGGGACGCCACGCAGCGGGCAGGTAGAGCTCAGCCGACAAGCATCCCATCTTCCCAACATCGGGACTGGTAACGTAACCAACAATCAGTTATCTGCACAAGCTATTTGCTCCGATTTATTAAATATATCTCCTTGCTCTTGGAGCGGCATACCACCTTTAATGTGGACATTAGATTTTTAACATACACGATAGCGCAAGTAACAACTTATCTAGTATAATACAACTGCAAGATAAAGAGCGCTTCTAACGTGGTATCGCCACCTAACAACAAGATAAATCGGTACATTTTCCATTTCTTCCCCGTTATAGGGAAATATATATAGTCACCATCCGGTTCAAAATAACCTTTCACAACTGAAAGTAGGCTCTCTGTTGTACTAAATATACACAGAGCCGCCGATACACCACAGGGGAGACTTTTACAACTTTACAACTGTGCATTGCCTCCTACTATTTATGAATGAATGAATCTGAATTACTAATAAATTTGATGTGATTGCTCTCCCTACTGGACACTAACAAGAACTATTCCTTGGATACTTTACCAACAGTGACCAATCTATATATTGTGACCTTATTATTTTTTATTTATTATTTATTAATTCTATTACCATTTTTTTTAACCCTTTTCTTCCTTTTTAGTACCATTTTTACACTTTTTTTGTGAATTTTAGCAGATCAACTTTAACATTTTTTAATCTTTTTTAAATATTTTCTATTAATTTTTTCATTAATAGAATCAATAAATTGGTAACAGTACTACATATATTGTGGTTATTATACACAACCCTAGGTAATTATGAGTGCCTCCCACATTTATAGAGAGGTAGAGCACCTAGCAATAGGTTTCCCAGTTTGGTGCAGCCACTGACCCAGCTTCATATATATATTTCTGTATATAAATATATATACTGTGGGGATTTGCTCTGGTAGTTAAGATAAGCGGGCGCAGTACAGAGGCGAAATACAAGTTCGCAATTCAAACTTTAGTGTTTATTCACACATGATGCCAAAAACAAAACATCACTTTTGCAGTGTTGGTGTTACTTCACACCCAATTACAAGTTAATATAACAAAGGTCACCTTGGTGGCAGTTCTGCCTCAGAAAGTTCAAATAGAGGCTTTAGACGGCCTGTTCCCTGACACACGGGTCTCCGCTCTCCAGCCCAGCACAGGCCTTAGATCCCAGTACACAGACCTCCTGAGCTCCACTGTCAGACGGAGGTAATCCTCTCCACCTGGCAGTGCTGGCTGGTTTTATGCCTGGCAAAACCTGGCCTGGAACATGGGGAGTAGTCACCCACCCAGCACTTTGACTAAGAGCCGTCCCGGATCAGCTATACAGCCATACTAAGTACCAAGGTGTCAAACAGCAACCGCTGCTGACACATAAAAACCGGCTCTTACCCCACCGAGGCCAGGAACCTCGGTGACACGTACCTATCATCCACGATGATTCCTTGTAATTTCTTACAATATATATATATATAGTGGGGATTCGCTCTATGAGATCCATAGTGATCCACTCGAATGGAACCTCAATAATCGGGAGAGGGACCAGGGGACTACTGAAATGTGGCTGGGGGCTGGTTATCTGGCAGATTGGGCAAGACTTGCAATACTCTTACACCTCGCTGAAAACACTGGGCCAGTAAAACCGCTGTAGAATCCGGTCCTAAATTTTCTGCTGGCCCAGGTGTCCCCCAAGAATATGTTGGTGGGTTAACTCTAACACAAGCTTGAGATACACCTTTGGCACCACCAACTGTTCAATATGCTCACCCTGTAGTTGATTTACCTGGTACAGCATCTCCTGTTGAACCACAAAACGGGGGAACATAGACTCGGCCCCCTGTTTTTGCGGCTCATCCTCAACTACTGCCACATTTTCCCAGGCCCGAGATAGAGTCGGGTTCTGGTGCTGTGCTGTACCAAAATGGTCTCCAGAGACGTTGAGGTCTGCCAACTCCGGGCCCGGCGGCAAATCCTCCACGTCTCCCACCATTACATTCAGTGGGCTTGGCTCCCCCCCTTCCACCACAGTGGCAGCCACCCCTACTGCTGGCCCTTCCGCCTCAGGTTCCCAGGGTTCCGGTTTCCCCCCTTAGCAAAGCCATTCTATTGGGGCTACTCCTGCCCCATGGGTATTGGTGACTCACGCCTCAGGTCACAGTGACGGGAAACCGGGGAAGTCTCTCCCAATTATTAGTTCATAATGTAACTTTGTGGCGACGGCCACCTCATGAGTCCACCTGCCGGCCACCGTGGATAGAGACACCAGGGCGGTGGGATAGTCCTTTAAGTCTCCATGGATGCACACGACACCGACTTTTCGGCCAGTATACTCGGTGGGCCGCACTAGGGCAGCTCTTACCAGGGACACCAGGCTCCCTGAGTCCAGCAGCGCCACCGCCAGGGTATCTCCCACTTGCACCTGGCAAAGGTTAATATTGTCTATTGTCTCGGGGGTACCGGTTGTACACAGCCTTATGGCATACATTGAGGGACAGTAGCCATAGTTAGTGTCCATGGGTTTATGTGACCAGTCTCTTGACACTGCCAACAGACCATCGGAGCTGGGACTGTAGGGAGTATATCCTGAGCAGGTTTTTCTGGCACTGGCCGCCTGGTCAAGGGTGTAGATTTCCGGGGTTTAACTGGCCTCCTCCCAAAAGAACCCTGTGGCTTCATAGCGCTCTACCAGGCATCTCTAGGGTATTACCAGGGGACACCTGGCCGATCCATTGCTGGAGAGGGTACGGCAAAGCCCTTCAGAACACATCAGCTAACAGACGGTCCAGCATAGCAGTGGGACTCAGTACGTCAGGCTGCAGCCATTTTTGCAACAGATGTAGCAGATCATAATACTGCGGTCTGGCGGGTTCAGCCGGGTTAAATTCCCACTGATACACCCGCTGGGCCCGGACCAATACATTCACTCCAAGTCTTGCCAGAATCTCACCCTTTACGGTCGGGTAGTCAGCCGCTTTACCAGCTGGTAAGTCGAAAAACACCTGCTGGGGTCCAGACGCAAGGAACGGAGCGACAACCTCAGCCTATTGGTCTCGGGGTAACTTCTCCCTCACGGCCACCTTTTTGAATACCGCCAGATACAGATACACAGTCACTGATAGCTGGACCCCTGCTGTATCGGCCGGCGCATTAACCCTCACACTGCTGCGGTCAACTCTGATCGCGGCACGTGCGGTATCCTACCGGATGCGGGATGGCCATCGGGTCCCCGCGCTGCTGTGATGGGGACCTGATGGCAGGGAAGGCAGCCCGATGCCTTCCTTAGGCATCGTGGCTGCCTTCCGTGACAGCCTGTGATGTCCAGCCCCCTTGATCTCACAGGAAGCAGGCTGTAAGTGTATTACAGTGTGTAATACACTTACAGCCAATGCATTACAATACAGAAGTATTGTGATGCATTGTAAATGGGATCAGACCCCCAACAGTTGAAATCACAGAGTGGGACAAAAAACGAATTGTAAAAAATAGGGAAAAAAATAAAAGTAGACACATTAGGTATCGTTGCGTCCGTATCGAAGTGGCTCTATAATATCACATGACCTAACCCCTCAGACGAACACCGTAAAAAAAAAAAATACTAAAATAACAATTTTTTTGTCACCTTACATCACTAAATGTGCAACCTCAAGCGCTCAAAAAGGTGCATGCCCCCCAAAATAGTATCAATCTAACCGTCACTACATCTCGCAAAAAATAAGCCCCTACCTAGACAATCGCCCAAAAAAAATAAAATATGGCTCTCAGACTATGAAGACACTAAAACATGATTTTTTTTGTTTCAAAAATGCTTTTATTGTGTTACATATAATTTTTTTTTTAAAAGTTGACATATTAGGTATCGCCACATCCATAACAACCTGCTCTAAATAAATACCACATGACCTAACCCCTCAAGTGAACACCGTAAAAAAGATAAAATAAAAATGGTGTCAAAAAATCCATTTTTTGTCACCTTACATCACAAAAAGTGTAATAGCAAGCGATCAAAAAGTCATATACACCCCAAAATAGTGCCAATTAAACCGTCATCTCATAACGAAAAAAAATGAGCCTTTACATTAGACAGTCGCCCAAAAAAAAAAAATATGGCTTTCAGAATATGGAGAATTTTTGTGTAAAACTGAAACAGCAACCAAAAAATATTTATATAGAAACATAGAAACATAGAATGTGTCGGCAGATAAGAACCATTTGGCCCATCTAGTCTGCCCAATATATCTGAATCCTATGAATAGCCCCCGGCCCTTATCTTATATGACGGACGGCCTTATGCCTATCCCATGCATGCTTAAACTCCTTCACTGTATTTGCAGCTACCACTTCTGCAGGAAGTCTATTCCATGCATCCACTACTCTCTCAGTAAAGTAATACTTCCTTATATTACTTTTAAACCTTTGCCCCTCTAATTTAAAACTGTGTCCTCTTGTGGTAGTTTTTCTTCTTTTAATATGCTCTCCTCCTTTACCGAGTTGATTCCCTTTATGTATTTAAAAGTTTCTATCATATTTGGTATTCTCGCGTCAGTCACAACCTGCTCTGTAAAAATACCACATGATATAACATGTCAGATAAACATTGTAAATAACATAAAATAAAAAGGTGCCAAAACAGCTATTTTTTGTTACCTTGCCTCACATAAAGTCTAATTGCTACAGGTAATGGGGAGGGGAAAACACCAGATAACACAGAGAAGGAAATAGACAGGAGTCTAGGCCTCAAAGCTAAGGGAGATGGATGGTGACCTCCTAGGAATCCCTAGACCTCTTCCTGACTCCTGACAATATGAGTAGACCCTGAAGGTGGAAATACTCATACACTGTAACCTTACCCCTGGAAACCCTGTAAAGCCCTAGGAGTGGTGGCAGGGAATGAGACTACTGGTTTCCAAGATGTCAGCAAAAAGTAAAGCACATCAGGGACCTGGACACTGTTGAAGTGGGAGATTGGAGAGGTAAGTATAATCTTGCTTAATTTTTTTTTTATTATTTGATGGTCATCTTATTTTGCACTGGAATACCCTTTCAAAAGCTGAGGGTGCAGTGTGTTGGTTATATCAGTGAACAACATCTAGCAGACTGATGAGGAGGGTGACGCTGGAGGTGTACCTTCACACATCAACAGTGGAAATACACCCTCTTACTGGGTCTGCTTTGAGGTTGGATGCAATAAATGAGACGCAAGAATGAACGTATTAAAAAAAGATATATTGTATCGTGTGGAAAATTGATATTACAGTATAATTTTTTTTTAATTTTTATAAATCTTTATTTAAGCAGCATATTCATAATGACAAGCACATAAAAGGAGAAAAAAAGGAGAGAGGAGGCAGCGCCTCGTGTGTAGAACCTTACAGTACTTGGTTTTAGAGAATACACTGATTATGCTTACCGAATGGGGTTGTGACGGGTCACAACACCTCCGAATCGTTTTGCTGGATAATTACCCGTCCAGCTCACGGGAGGAAAGACTGCGTCTGCTGCAACTGGTCTGTGTCCCTTGCCGTAACAACGGTTATCAGGATAGAGTGCATACAATAAAACAGAAAAATTCTAACCATTCTAGGTGGCGCTGATGCAGAAGAAGCTCATTACTCCAATAGAACCAATAAAAGGTAATCTTTTATTCAAGAAGGTCTACGCGTTTCAGGGGCAAAACATCCCCCTTCATCAGGACAATAATAAGGTAATCATTTTTATTGTCCTGATGAAGGGGGATGTTTTGCCCCTGAAACGCGTAGACCTTCTTGAATAAAAGATTACCTTTTAGTGGTACTATTGGAGTAATGAGCTTCTTCTGCATCAGCGCCACCTAGAATGGTTTGAATATTTCTGTTTTATTGTATGCATAATGACGAGCATGAACATATAATCATATATGAGAAACGTAATGAAACATTGAATAACAAAGAACAATGTCACGTGAAAATGAGGCATGGATACAAAGCGTACAAGTAAAGAGCATGTACATAAACTTGGATCCTATGAGACCATGTAGCATATTTCGCCAATGATCACTGGAGTGGTCCTGTATGCAAAATAATGTAAGGTTAAGAGTGAGTTTGATGTTGAGTCTTATCTGCCAGACAAATACGAAATCAGTGTGAGTAAGACGAGTACCACTTCAACCAAGGTGATAACAGAGAGGAATTTATCATGTGATAAGATTAATGGGGTTGGCCACTCTTTAAATACTCTCCACTACAGTGTGGCAGGCAGGGAAAAAATGAAGTCCCTAATATACTTCATTAAGCACATCTGCCTGCTTCTCTTCCCCTCAGCCCAGCTCTACCTTGCAGCTGAGTTCGTCCATGGCTGCACGCGACATGGAGGAGCTTGAGAGGAAGCTCGCCCATGCGCATGTGCAGTCTGCTCCTGTCAGTGGTCGGCTCCCTGCTGCCCGCTCCAACTGTGACAGGAATCAGCTGCTTGTTCCCTCTCTACAAACAGCTGATTCCTGTCAGAAGCTGGCTGTGATAAAGACCTTCAGAGTCCCTACTGCAGAAGCTACTTAGTCAATCCCCCCCCGCTGCACCACACAGCCGACCCGCTGCACGACACCCACCGGTTCCATTAGGCCACGCCCCCTGCAACCAACAGGGAAAGCAGGACATCTAGCCAGGAACTATGATTTTGTGTGTGTGTATATACATACACCGTCCACATGGGTGAATAATCTTTTTTCTATTTTCATCTAATGAGTGCTGTTGTTTTGCTTTATATATATATATACAGTACAGACCAAAAGTTTGGACACACCTTCTCATTCATAGAGTTTTCTTTATTTTCATAACTATTAAAATTGTAGATTCACACTGAAGGCATCAAAACTATGAATTAACACATGTGGAATTATATACATAACAAACAAGTGTGAAACAACTGAAAATATATCATATTCTAGGTTCTTCAAAGTAGCCACCTTTTGCTTTGATTACTACTTTGCACACTCTTGGCATTCTCTTGATGAGCTTCAAGAGGTAGTCCCCTGAAATGGTTTTCACTTCACAGGTGTGCCCTGTCAGGTTTAATAAGTGGGATTTCTTGCCTTATAAATGGGGTTGGGACCATCAGTGGCGTTGAGGAGAAGTCAGGTGGATACACAGCTGATAGTCCTACTGAATAGACTGTTAGAATTTGTATTATGGCAAGAAAAAAGCAGCTAAGTAAAGAAAAACGAGTGGCCATCATTACTTTAAGAAATGAAGGTCAGTCAGTCAGCCGAAAAATTGGGAAAACTTTGAAAGTAAGGGCTATTTGACCATGAAGGAGAGGGATGGGGTGCTGTGCCAGATGACCTGGCCTCCACAGTCACCGGACCTGAACCCAATCGAGATGGTTTGGGGTGAGCTGGACCGCAGAGTGAAGGCAAAAGGGCCAACAAGTGCTAAGCATCTCTGGGAACTCCTTCAAGACTGTTGGAAGACCATTTCAGGGGACTACCTCTTGAAGCTCATCAAGAAAATGCCAAGAGTGTGCAAAGCAGTAATCAAAGCAAAAGGTGGCTACTTTGAAGAACCTAGAATATGACATATTTTCAGTTGTTTCACACTTGTTTGTTATGTATATAATTCCACATGTGTTAATTCATAGTTTTGATGCCTTCATAGTCATGAAAATAAAGAAAACTCTTTGAATGAGAAGGTGTGTCCAAACTTTTGGTCTGTACTGTATATATATATATATATATATATATACAGGGCTTTTTTTTCTGGCGGAACGCACCGGAACGGCGTTCCGCCACCTTTTGACATCACAGCCTGCGATGTATCAGCGGGGAGGGACTGGGAGGAGGAGCTGGGGGCCGGTACGTTCAATGTGCTCCGGCCCCGCAGCTCCAGTAGAGACTTATAAAATGTGCAATTAAATGAATAATGATTCATGCTGCCCCCTTAGTAGTATAACTTTCAATATATTGTACTCACAGGGCTACTGTTATCGTAATGCAGGCCAGCCGGGCAGACGAGCGGCAGCGTCACTGACTGACGTCACGTGCCTGCGCCGCCTACTTCATTCATAAAGTAGGCGGTGCAGGCACGTGACGTCAGTCAGTGACGCTGCCGCTCGTCTGCCCGGCCGGCCTGCATTGCGATAACAGTAGCCCTGTGAGTACAATATATTGAAAGTTATACTACTGATGGGGCAGCATGAATCATTATTCATTTAATTACACATTTTATAACTGTACTGGAGCGGCAATGGGGGGTCTGTGGATGACACTGTTATGGGGTGGGGGGCTCTGTGGATGGCACTGTTATGGGGTGGGGGGGTCTGTGGATGGCACTGTTATGGGGTGGGGGGGTCTGTGGATAGCACTGTTATGGGGTGGGGGGGGGCTGTGGATGGCACTGTTATGGGGTGGGGGGGTCTGTGGATGGCACTGTTATGGGGTGGGGGGGTCTGTGGATGGCACTGTTATGGGGTGGGGGGGTCTGTGGATGGCACTGTTATGGGGTGGGGGGGTCTGTGGATGGCACTGTTATGGGGTGGGGGGGTCTGTGGATGGCACTGTTATGGGGTGGAGGGGGGTCTGTGGATGGCACTGTTATGGGGTGGGGGGTCTGTGGATGGCACTGTTATGAGGTGGGGGGGTCTGTGGATGGCACTGTTATGGGGTGGGGGGTCTGTGAATGGCACTGTTATAGGATGGGGGGGTCTGTGGATGGCACTGTTATGGGGTGAGGGGGTCTCTGGATGGCACTGTTATGGGGTGGGGGGGTCTGTGGATGGCACTGTTAAAGGATGGGGGATCTGTGGATGCCATCCCCAGATCCTCCATTAACAGTGCCATCCCCAGATCCCCCATTAACAGTGCCATCCCCATCTGGGGGGTTTCTTTGCTGGGCTGGACTTTTATAGCCCCCCCCCCCCCAAAATTTTACTTGCATCCCTGTTCTCTAAAGGGGTGGTTTTAGGGGTGTACTTAGGGGCGGGTAGGGCGGTCCTAGGGTTGAATAAGGGCGTGGCCAGGGGAGGAGGGGTGAGTTCCACCACCTTTTCTCTGAGAAAAAAAGCCCTGTATATATATATATATATATATATATATATATACACATACATATTTATTTATACACAAAATATAACACACGTGTTTAATATATTTATATGTGTATATACATTGCGGTCCGCAATGCATGGGCACTGACCGTATGTGTATATATATATGTATATATGTGTGTATGTATCTACAGTACAGACCAAAAGTTTGGACACACCTTCTCATTCAAAGAGTTTTCTTTATTTTCATGACTATGAAGGCATCAAAACTATGAATTAACACATGTGGAATTATATACATAACAAACAAGTGTGAAACAACTGAAAATATGTCATATTCTAGGTTCTTCAAAGTAGCCACCTTTTGCTTTGATTACTGCTTTGCACACTCTTGGCATTCTCTTGATGAGCTTCAAGAGGTAGTCCCCTGAAATGGTCTTCCAACAGTCTTGAAGGAGTTCCCAGAGATGCTTAGCACTTGTTGGCCCTTTTGCCTTCACTCTGCGGTCCAGCTCACCCCAAACCATCTCGATTGGGTTCAGGTCCGGTGACTGTGGAGGCCAGGTCATCTGGCGCAGCACCCCATCACTCTCCTTCATGGTCAAATAGCCCTTACTTTCAAAGTTTTCCCAATTTTTCGGCTGACTGACTGACCTTCATTTCTTAAAGTAATGATGGCCACTCGTTTTTCTTTACTTAGCTGCTTTTTTCTTGCCATAATACAAATTCTAACAGTCTATTCAGTAGGACTATCAGCTGTGTATCCACCTGACTTCTCCTCAACGCAACTGATGGTCCCAACCCCATTTATAAGGCAAGAAATCCCACTTATTAAACCTGACAGGGCACACCTGTGAAGTGAAAACCATTTCAGGGGACTACCTCTTGAAGCTCATTAAGAGAATGCCAAGAGTGTGCAAAGCAGTAATCAAAGCAAAATTTGGCTACTTTGAAGAACCTAGAATATGATATCTTTTCAGTTGTTTCACACTTGTTTGTTATGTATATAATTCCACATGTGTTAATTCATAGTTTTGATGCCTTCATAGTCATGAAAATAAAGAAAACTCTTTGAATGAGAAGGTGTGTCCAAACTTTGGGTCTGTACTGTATATGTATGTGTGTGTACGTATTTATGTCTAAGGGTCCATTCACGCATCCGTGTGTGTTTTGCGGATCCACGGACAGCGGCAATGTGCGTTCCGCATTTTGCGGACCGCACATTACCGGCACTAAGAGAATATGCCTATTCTTGGTCGCTAGTGCGGGTCCGCAATTCCGGATCGGGGCCGCACGTCGTGCGGCCCCATAGAAATGTATGGGTCCGCAATTCCGTTCCGCAAAATGCAGAATGGAATTGCGGATGTGTGAATGGAGCCTAAGTATGTGTACATATAAATATACACTCACCTAAAGAATTATTAGGAACACCATACTAATACGGTGTTGGACCCCCTTTTGCCTTCAGAACTGCCTTAATTCTACGTGGCATTGATTCAACAAGGTGCTGATAGCATTCTTTAGAAATGTTGGCCCATATTGATAGGAGAGCATCTTGCAGTTGATGGAGATTTGAGGGATGCACATCCAGGGCACGAAGCTCCCGTTCCACTACATCCCAAAGATGCTCTATTGGGTTGAGATCTGGTGACTGTGGGGGCCATTTTAGTACAGTGAACTCATTGTCATGTTCAAGAAACCAATTTGAAATGATTCGAGCTTTGTGACATGGTGCATTATCCTGCTGGAAGTAGCCATCAGAGGATGGGTACATGGTGGTCATGAAGGGATGGACATGGTCAGAAACAATGCTCAGGTAGCCCGTGGCATTTAAACGATGGCCAATTGGCACTAAGGGGCCTAAAGTGTGCCCAGAAAACATCCCCCCACACCATTACACCACCACCACCAGCCTGCACAGTGGTAACGAGGCATGATGGATACATGTTCTCATTCTGTTTACGCCAAATTCGGACTCTACCATTTGAATGTCTCAACAGAAATCGAGACTCATCAGACCAGGCAACATTTTTCCAGTCTTCAACAGTCCAATTTTGGTGAGCTCGTGCCAATTGTAGCCTCTTTTTCCTATTTGTAGTGGAGATGAGTGGTACCCGGTGGGGTCTTCTGCTGTTGTAGCCCATCCGCCTCAAGGTTGTGCGTGTTGTGGCTTCACAAATGCTTTGCTGCATACCTCGGTTGTAACGAGTGGTTATTTCAGTCAACGTTGCTCTTCTATCAGCTTGAATCAGTCGGCCCATTCTCCTCTGACCTCTAGCATCCACAAGGCATTTTCGCCCACAGGACGGCCGCATACTGGATGTTTTCCCCTTTTCACACCATTCTTTGTAAACCCTAGAAATCGTTGTGCGTGAATATCCCAGTAACTGAGCAGATTGTGAAATACTCAGACCGGCCCGTCTGGCACCAACAACCATGCCACGCTCAAAATTGCTTAAATCACCTTTCTTTCCCATTCTGACATTCAGTTTGGAGTTCAGGAGATTGTCTTGACCAGGAGCACCCCCCTAAATGCATTGAAGCAACTGCCATGTGATTGGTTGACTAGATAATTGCATTAATGAGAAATAGAACAGGTGTTCCTAATAATTCTTTAGGGGAGTGTACGAAGAGAGTCCCAAACAGATGGGAGATCCTCCGGTGCCCTAACAGTCAGCCTTTTGTTGCCATGGTTGATGAGGAGTACAAAAGGGAATAGCCACCTATATGGGATCCCCTCCGTTCTTAGCTTATCTGTAAGAGGCTTTAGGAGTCTCCTTTTCTGCAGAGTGGATGGTGCTAAATCTTGAAAAACTTGCACATTTGAGCCATCAAATTGGGTTTCACCAAGCTCTCTTGCTTTGCCTAATATGTCTGCAGTGTCGCAGAATGGCAAGAGGCCACAAATTATGTCCCTGGGTCACTCAGTGGGTGGAGGTTTAGAGCGCTGGACTCTATGAGCTCTTTTAATAATAATGTTAATAAGCTGAGGTGGCTCACTCGTAATTAGCTCTGGTATGGTGCACAAGCTCAAATAAAGGGGAACACCCAACCCTCTGTTTGAAAGTAATAAATATAGAAAAGATGAGCAAGCACTCGTGCATTTGGTCTCAAATTGAAGTATGCAGAAAATGTATTTAACAATACCTATGCATATACCCATAAACTATCAAAATAGCATATAATAGCATAAAAGGTTTGCTGTTAAAATGATTACCGTATATTAGCACAACCTATATTTAGTAACCTATATTTGGTATGCCACCGTTTCAAATTTGCTGTTGAAACTACATATAAAAGTTTCCTCTGTAGCTCTATCCAAGGATGGAAGATGAAATGTCACTTCAGGTGCACACGTTGCACTTATCACAAAATCGCAATATACTCATATATTATCCAATAAATTCGGGTAACACTGTACCTAAAGTCTCTCTTTAAATTTCCCTTTTGCCAATATACAAGTGAGATCTTTAATCGGTATTTGGCTTACCGTATAGTCCAGATATCTCCCGATCGCTTGGTACGGAGCTCAGAGTATTTGCCGGCGTGCTCGTTGCTCTCCTTGAGCCAAGCAAGTTCAAATCTCGCGGGAGTAGCTCAAAGGATTGCGGGAGCTCACACGCTCTACACCGCGAATATCTTTGAGTCCAAGAATCGGAAGAGGGTATATTTGTTCCTTTTTTCTTCAAGATTCTTTCTGTATGGCCATACAGTTTACAGGAGGACTTTTGTTGCAGGTACGTCCACTTGTTGCACCAGACGTTGTATATTTATATGTGAATAGTACATGTAAAATAGTATTATTGCTGTGTATGGAAACCTATGTAGCCACCATTATTATGAAAGAATTGGTGTTTCTGACCAGAAGCAACCATATATAACGTTTTTATGACATACAGTAGTATACTACATTGAGTGGAATGGTCAGGCAAAAAAAACACATATACTCCAAAAAAAAAAAAAAAACGCTGAAAAAACGCAAGGAGGATTATGAAGAAAAACGCACAGTAGGATTATCCCTTTACTAACTGAAAAAAGCTTGAACAGCAGGTGCCTGCGATTTCGATTTAATTAAAGAGAATATAAAAATGGAGGACAGGCGGGTAAACACTTGACCACTGAGGAAGGGAGAGTGAATCATCCCGAAACGCGTCTAGTGCAACAAGTGGACGTACCCGCAACAAAAGTCCTCCTGTAAACTGTATGGCCATACAGAAAGAATCTTGAAGAAAAAGGAAAAGGAACAAATATACCCTCTTCCGATTCTTGGACTCAAAGATATTCGCGGTGTAGAGCGTGTGAGCTCCCGTGATCGTTTGAGCTACTCCCGCGAGATTTGAACTTGCTTGGCTCGAGGAGAGCAACGAGCACGCCGGCAAATACTCTGAGCTCCGTACCAAGCGATCGGGAGATATCTGGACTATACGGTAAGCCAAATACCGATTAAAGATCTCACTTGTATATTGGTAAAAAAGAAATTTAAAGAGAGACTTTAGGTACAGTGTTACCCGAATTTATTGGATAATATATGAGTATATTGCGATTTTGTGATAAGTGCAACGTGTGCACCTGAAGGGACATTTCATCTTCCATCCTTGGATAGAGCTACAGAGGAAACTTTTATATGTAGTTTCAACAGCAAATTTGAAACGGTGGCATACCAAATATAGGTTACTAAATATAGGTTGTGCTAATATAATCATTTGAACAGCAAACCTTTTATGCTATTATATGCTATTTTGATAGTTTTATTGTTTTAGATATTTTATGGGTATATGCAGGGCTTTTTTTCTCAGAGAAAAGGTGGTGGAACTCACCCCCCCTTCCCTGGCCATGCCCCTACCCACCCCTAGGACCGCCCCCTAAAACCGCCCCTTTAGAGAACAGGGATGCAAGTAAAATTGCCAGTGACGGTCGTGACAGCCAGGCTGCCAGTGCCCGCGGCAGTGGCGACTCTAGGAACAATATATAGGGGGGGCACAAAGATACCACAGTCAAAAATGGGGGGGCAAAAACAAAATAAGTATATATAAATAAGATTACAAAATACGAGAGAATTGCGGTCTGCAGGGACACAGTTATAATGAAACAATTTACTTACAAAAGAAGCTATTCAGTCGTCTGCTGTGCCGTCCTCTGCTTGCTTCCGCGGATTCTTTCCCCTTCTTTCTGTCTCTCGTCAGTGCGCAGGCGTACTGTTATGGTGGATCTGTGGAAGACTCACTGTGGATGACACATTATGCCTCTCATTAGCCCTCATTATGCCTCTCATCACTCCCATATCAGCCCCCATGCCTCTCATTAGCCCCCATATCAGCCCTTATGCCTCATTAGCCCCCATTATAAGCAATTATGCCTCATTAGCCCACATTATGCCTCTTATTAGCCCCCATTATAAGCCATTATGCCTCATTAGCCCCCATTATGCCTTTTATTAGCCCCATTATAAGCCATTATGCCTCATTAGCCCACATTATGCCTCTTATTAGCCCCCATTATAAGTCATTATGCCTCATTAGCCCACATTATGCCTCTTATTAGTCCCCATATGCCTAATTAGCCCCCATTATGTCTCTAATTAGCCCCCATTATGCCTCATTAGCCCCCATATGCCTTATTAGCTCCCATATGCCTCATTAGCCCCCATATGCCTCTAATAGTCTAATTAGCCCCCATTGTATCTCTAATTAGCCCCATGATGCCTCTCATTAGCATCCATATGCCTCAGTAGCCCAAATATGCCTCCAGTTAGCCCCAATATGCCTCCAATTAGCCCCCATATGCCTCCAATTAGCCCCATAGCCCCCATATGCCTCCAATTATCCCCCATATGCCTCCAATTAGCCCCCATAGGCCTCCAATTAGCCCTCATATGCCTCCAATTAGCCCCCATAGCCCCCATATGCCTCCAATTAGCCCCCATATGCCTCAAATTAGCCCCCATAGCCCCCATATGCCTCCAATTAGCCCTCATATGCCTCCAATTAGCCCCATTATGCCCCCAGCAGCCACATTTTTTATAAAATAAAAAACCACTTACCTCTCCTGCTCCTAGACGGACGCCACCTGCAATTTTCTTTCTCCTCAGTCGACTGTGCTCTGATCTGGCGCGCACAGCGTGAGGTCACAGAGCGCCCTCATGCTGTGCGCAGCCTTGCACAGCTGACAGCCGAGGACCAGGAAGTGGTAAGTATAGAGCGTTCACCACTTCCTGGTCCTTCGGTACACTAATGAGCGCTAGTATTCACCTGGGAGAATCAGCGGGGGGGGCACCCAGGGGGGCAAAGAACAATTTAGCCCCCCTGGGTGCCCCCCCTCGCCCCCTCTAGCGACGCCACTAGCAGCGGGCCGGCTGGGCCCAGTAACTAAAGGGGGGCGGGGCGAGTCAGCAAAAATAGGTGGCGGAACGCCGTTCCGGCGCATTCCGCCAGAAAAAAAGGCGTGGGTCTGTATAGGTATTGTTAAATAAATTTTCTGCATACTTCAATTTGAGACCAAATGCACGAGTGCTCGCTCATCTTTTCTATATTTAATAATAATGGCGTCTGCTCTTTCTCCCCTTAATAATCCAGCGAATAATCGCCGCGCCACTGCAGCTGAGTCTTCTTTATCAGAGGCCTCAGGTATACCGCAGATTCTGACGTTTTTTCTGCGGCTTCTGTTCTCCTGGTCCTCTAATAGGAGCATGGATTCGTTGATGCGGGGTGAGTGTGCTTCTTAGATTATGTCACGGGAAGTACAGGGAAGGAAAGACAACCAAATGGAACCACAACTAAACAACAACAGACTAGGCCCCAAACCTAGGGTACGAAGAGGCCACCTCCTAGCAATCCCTGATACTCTCCCTAAGCTGATAACAACATGTGCAAATCTCAAAGGAAGAAATGCACATGCACAGGAACCTGATACTGCTGCAACACTGCACCAAACCCTCAGCTTAGGGAACAGGGAAAGAGGAAACCGGCTCCTTACAAACTGAAGGAGCTAGTGTCTCCCTGAGGCCTAGTCAGAACAGACACACCAAGAAAAGGGAAAAGGACTTAGCTTGAGGTGTAACTGGAACAGGAGAACCACCACACAAGCAGAGCACTCCATAGAAGAACTATCAGCCGGAGGCCAACAAGTGAGAGGCGGAACATATAAAGAGCCACCTGACTGATAATGAGCAGCATCTGCGAAGGGGTGGAAACCTGTCAGCAACAATGAAAACAAGAGAGATGTGTCAGATAGACTCCTGAGTCTTCCGTCTATCTGGACTTCTAAGATCTCTCCCAGGGCCGGCGGTGACACTTTAACTGCTATATCAAAGGCCACTAGGGCGTGATGAAAGTTTTCCAGGGTTTCAACCCTATCCCCCTTTCTACTGTCATAAATGCAGTGTAGGCCTCAAATGTACATTTTAGCGCAAAAGATGAGCATTTGTCACCCAACAATGTGAAATGTATTTCCCTGTCCACAATGTAGAGCAGGGGGATATCACTGGCAAAAATTGGTGAATTTCACCCGACAATGTAACAGACAAATTAGCGAAATGACTTAAAATAACATAAGATACTTAAAAATTAAAAATAATTATCTTGATCTAGGAGGTGGAGGTCTATATGGAGTAGGAGGCGGTGTATGTAGCGTTGTATGTGGAAGCGGCAGGGGAGGAGGACAAGGTAGCCAACACTGTTTTTTTATTTTAATTAATTTTTATTTTTTTTGTATAACCCCTTAAGGACATAGGACGTACCGGTACGTCCTGACTTAAAATCTGTACTCCGGCGCCCGAGGGGTTAAACGGAACGGGATTTCGGCTGAAATCCTTCAGCCGGCATCCTGTGACAACGCCAGGGGGGGTCATGTGACCCCCCCGTGTCGGCGATCGCAGCAAACCGCAGGTCAATTCAGACCTGCGGTTTGCTGCGCTTTTTGCAGTTTCTGATCCCCGCGGTCCCTGACCGCGGCGATCAGAAACTTTAGAGTGCATAAAATCTATATTTTTCACCCCCCCCTGCACCCCTGCATGATTTGATGCCGGCGGGTGGTGCGGGGGGGGTGTCGCATGCGGTGGGGGCGTTGCGGGAGGCGGGCGGTGCGGCAGGCGGGATCGCGATCCCCCGCCCGCCTCCCCATGAATGATCGTTGGTGTCTAGTGGGGATACCAGGGTGCCAGCACATTGCTGGCACCCTGGTATAAACGGCTGACATCTGTGCAGATGTCAGCCGTTTAACCCTTTCCATACCGCGGTCCGTACGGACCGCTGTATGGAAAAAGTTAACTGTCATCGTTTAGGGAGCTCCCTCCCTCTCCATCGGGGGGCTGCTGTGCCTTTGCAGCCCCCCGATGGAGAGGGAGAGAGCCCCCAGAGAGCCCCCCTTAGCCCCGTGCTTACCCTTCCCCGTCTGCGAAGTTCTGAGCAGACGGGGAGGGTTCCCATGGCAACAGGACGCCTGCTCAGGCGTCCTGCTGTCCATGGTGCTGAACAGATCTATGCTAAAAGCATAGATCTGTTCAGTGTAAGTAAAATACAGTACAGAACAATATATATTGTTCTGTACTGTATTATACAGACATCAGACCCACTGGATCTTCAAGAACCAAGTGGGTCTGGGTCAAAAAAATGTAAAAAAAAAGTGAAAAAAGTTAAGATAAAAAAAAAAAACATTTATCACTGAATAAAAATTAAAAAAATAAAATAAACTACACATATTAGGTATCGCCGCGTCCGTAACGACCTGATCTATAAAATGGTCATGTTACTTTCCCCGCACGGTGAACGCCATAAAAATAAAAAAATAAAAACTATGAGAAAATTGAAATTTTGCCCACCTTACTTCCCAAAAAAGGTAATAAAAGTGATCAAAAAAGTCGCATGTACGCCAAAATAGTACCAATCAAACCGTCATCTCATCCCGCAAAAAATGAGACCCTACTCAAGATAATCGCCCAAAAGCTGAAAAAACTATGGCTCTTAGACTATGGAAACACTAAAACATGATTTTTTTTTGTTTCAAAAATGAAATCATTGTGTAAAACTTACATAAATAAAAAAAAAGTATACATATTAGGTATCGCCGCGTCCGTATCGACCGGCTCTATAAAAATATCACATGACCTAACCCCTCAGATGACCACCGTAAAAAAATAAAAATAAAAACAGTGTAAAAAAAGCCATTTTTTGCCATCTTACATCACAAAAAGTTTAATAGCAAGCGATCAAAAAGTCATATGCACCCCAAAATAGTGCCAATCAAACCGTCATCTCATCCCGCAAAAAATGAGACCCTACTCAAGATAATCGCCCAAAAACTGAAAAAACTATGGCTCTTAGACTATGGAGACACTAAAACATTTTTTTTGTTTTAAAAATGAAGTTATTGTATAAAACTTACATAAATAAAAAAAATGGATACATATTAGGTATCGCCGCGTCCGTGACAACCTGCTCTATAAAATTACCACATGATCTAACCTGTCAGATGAATGTTGTAAATAACAAAAAAAAAAACGTGCCAAAAAAGCTATTTCTTGTTACCTTGCTGCACAAAAAGTGTAATATAGAGCAACCAAAAATCATATGTACCCTAAACTAGTACCAACAAAACTGCCACCCTATCCCGTAGTTTCACTTTTTTGGAGTTTCTACTCTAGGGGTGCATCAGGGGGGCTTCAAATGGGACATGGTGTCAAAAAAAACAGTCCAGCAAAATCTGCCTTCCAAAAACCGTATGGCATTCCTTTCCTTCTGCGGCCTGCCGTGTGCCCGTACAGCAGTTTACGACCACATATGGGGTGTTTCTGTAAACTACAGAATCAGGGCCATAAATATTGAGTTTTGTTTGGCTGTTAACCCTTGCTTTGTAACTGGAAAAAAAATATTAAAATGGAAAATCTGCCAAAAATTTGAATTTTTTAAATTGTGTCTCTATTTTCCATTAAATCTTGTGCAACACCTAAAGGGTTAACAACGTTTGTAAAATCAGTTTTGAATACCTTGAGGGGTGTAGTTTCTTAGATGGGGTCACTTTTATGGAATTTCTAATCTAGGGGTGCATCAGGGGGGCTTCAAATGGGACATGGTGTCAAAAAAACAGTCCAGCAAAACCTGCCTTCCAAAAACCAAACGGCGCACCTTTCACTCTACGCCCCGCTGTGTGGCCGTACAGTAGTTTACGGCCACATATGGGGTGTTTCTGTAAACGGCAGAGTCAGGGCAATAAAGATACAGTCTTGTTTGGCTGTTAACCCTTGCTTTGTTAGTGGAAAAAATGGGTTAAAATTGAAAATTAGGCAAAAAAATGAAATTCTCAAATTTCATCCCCATTTGCCAATAACTCTTGTGCAACACCTAAAGGGTTAACGACGTATGTAAAATCAGTTTTGAATACCTTGAGGGGTGTAGTTTCTTAGATGGGATCACTTTTATGGAGTTTCTCCTCTAGGCGTGCATCAGGGGGGCTTCAAATGGGACATGGTGTCAAAAAACCAGTCCATAAAAATCGGCCTTCCAAAAACCATACGGCGCACCTTTCCCTCTACGCCCCGCTGTGTGGCCGTACAGTAGTTTACGGCCACATATTGGGTGTTTCTGTAAACGGCAGAGTCAGGGCAATAAAGATACAGTCTTGTTTGGCTGTTAACCCTTGCTTTGTTAGTGGAAAAAATGGGTTAAAATGAAAAATTTGACAAAAAAATTAAATTCTCAAATTTCCTCCCCATTTGCCAATAACTCTTGTGCAACACCTAAAGGGTTAATAATGTATGCAAAATCAGTTTTGAATACCTTGAGGGGTGTAGTTTCTTAGATGGGATCATTTTTGGGTGGTTTCTATTATGTAAGCCTCGCAAATCTACTTCAGACCTGAACTGGTCCCTAAAAATTGAGTTTTTGTAAATTTCTGAAAAATTTCAAGATTTGCTTCTAAACTTCTAAGCCTTATAACATCCCCAAAAAATAAAATATCATTCCCAAAACAATTCAAACATGAAGTAGACATATGGGGAATGTAAAGTCATCACAATTTTTTGGGGTATTACTATGTATTACAGAAGTAGAGAAACTGAAACTTTGAAATTTGCTAATTTTTTAGGTATTTTTTTGTGCAAAAAAAATAATTTTTTTGACTTCATTTTACCAGTGTCATGAAGTACAATATGTGACGAAAAAACAATCTCAGAATGGCCTGGATAAGTCAAAGCGTTTTAAAGTTATGAGCACTTAAAGTGACACTGGTCAGATTTGCAAAAAATGGCCTGGTCCTTAAGGTGAAAATGAGCCCGGTCCTTAAGGGGTTAAAATAGGGTACACCCCAAAACATTGGGAAATATAAAAAATACAACAATGACAAAGTGCGCTGCAGTATAACAATGGCTGGGTAGTGCTGGTATACATGTCTATTCTGCACAAGGTACGGACAAGTCCTGTGGGATCCATTCCTGGTTCATTTTAATGAACGTGAGCTTGTCCACATTGGCTGTGGACAGGCGGCTGTGCTTGTCTGAGATGACGCCCCTGCCGTGCTAAACACACGTTCAGACAATACACCTCCAAGGCGTAAAGGGCAAGCTCAGGCCATGTGCCCAATTTGGAGACCCAGAAGTTGAAGGGGGCAGACCCGTCATTTAGTACGTGTAGGCGTGTGCACACATACTGCTCCACCATGTTGGTGAAATGCTGCCTCCTGCTAAGACATTTCATATCAGCTGTGGTGCTGGTTGTTGTGGCGTGCTGACAAAGCTTTTCCACATTTCGGCCATGCTAACCCTGCCTTCTGAGGTGCTGGCGGTGCCCCAGCTGTGTTGGCAACCTCTTCCTCCTCCTCTGCCTTCGGCTTGTGCTTCCACTGTGCTCCCGCTGTCAGATGGGAATGCCATCAGCAGCGCGTCTACTGAACTTGTACTAGCGCATCTTACAATCACGCTCCAGTGACGTAATTAAGGACGGTACATTGTCCTTGTAACGGGAATCCAGCAGCGTGGCCACCCAGTAATCAGCACAAGTTAGAATGTGGCCAACTCGGCGGTCTTTGCGGAGACACTGCAGCATGTAATCGCTCATGTGTGCCAGGTTGCCCAGAGGCAACGACAAGCTGTCCTCTGTGGGAGGTGTATCGTCTGTGTCCTCTGTATCCCCCCAGCCACGCACCAGTGATGCCCATGAGCTGGTTTGGGTGCCACCCTGCTGTGAACACGGTTCCTCCTCCTCCTCCTCCTCCTCCTCCACCTTGTCATCCTCCAGAACTGTTGCAATGAGCACAGGACCGTGGTACGGTTACACTGATGCCAAATTATGCAGTGGGCCAGGATATAGGTATAATAGTCTATAGTTTTGTTTGTGACGCCAATTGCAGCGTGCGCAGGGTACTGTGACAGGGCCCTTTAAAGGTGTTATAATGCATGTCCCAGTTTAGGAATGCCAGAGTGGTGTAATGTCTCTGTATGGTGGTGATAATGGTGTCAACGGTGTCTCCTACCTGGGTATGGCTGGACTCCTGGATCCTGGCTCACTTGCAATAAATTTAGCCAGTCTTAGGTCCCAGCAGGTATTGGCAATGGTTGGCAGGAATTTAACTTCTTCTCTATCAACCTGGAGCTTGCAGGAAAGGACGTCTGCTTTGTAGCTCTATACTGTGGCAGGAATTTGGCTTCTGCACTTTCTATCGTCTGCTGTATGGGGACTGACTAGCTGAGGAGGAATATGGCTTCTCCTGGGTCTCTGGACTTTACTCACAGTTATCGTCTCAGGGAATGCTTTCTTCCTGGAATTGGAGTTGTCTGCTTGCTTCATCCAGCCGAGGCTGTAGGGCTTAAGCTGGGGATGATGATCAAGGTCTCAGCCGAGACAAGATCCTGGTTTGGTTCCCTATATCTGGGAGCTCCTAACATGCACACCCTACCCCTATCAGGGGGTGCACTACACTACTCTAACTTCCTTCTCTCCCCATGCTGCAGGACGTGGGCACAGCCCACTCTGCTCACAGAGGGGGAGCTAAGCTGGAACGAACTATTCCAGCTTAGATGTAATAAACTGAACCTAAGTCCTTGGTGAACATGGAAATTACAGTAATATACATTTAGCATGGTTTATAATGCACAGTTGTGAGGATATAATGTAAAATTACATCAGATGACAAGGTTAAGGCTCTTAGGAAATTGTAGTGGGGTAAAAGAGTTTAGTAACACAACTCTGGGGTGTTACACTGTGCCCTGGCTGGACAATTGTGTATCTGGCGTATGTTGGTGCAGGAACTTACCCTCTGAGCCACTTGTGAATGATGGCCTGATTCCTCTTCCTTCTCCTCCTGTGCCACATCCTCTTCCATCATACCTCAAAGCGTTTTTTCAAGGAGGCATAGAAGTGGGATAGTAACGCTGAGAACGGAGTCATCGGCACTGGCCATGTTGGTGGAGTACTCGAAACAGCGCAACAAGGCACACAGGTCTCGCATGGAGGCCCACTCATTGGTGGTGAAGTGGTGCTGTTCCGCAAAGCGACTCACCTGTGCGTGCTGCAGCTGAAACTCCACTATCGCCTGCTGCTGCTCGCACAGTCTGGCCAGCATGTGCAAGGTGGAGTTCCACCTTGTGGGCACGTCGCATATGAGTCGGTGAGCGGGAAGGCCGAAGTTACGCTGCAGTGCTGACAGGCAAGCAGCAGCAGGGTGAGAACGTCAAAAGCGCAGACGGCCCGCACTTTCTGCAGCAGCTCTGACATATTGGGGTAATTTTTAAGGAATTTCTGCACCACCAAATTCAGCACATGCGCTAGGCAAGGAATGTGCGTCAAACCAGCTAGGCCCAGAGCTGCTACGACATTTCGCCCATTATCGCACACCACCAGGCCGAGCTTGAGGCTCACTGGCACCAACCACTCATCGGTCTGTTGTTCCATGCCCATCCACAGCTCCTGCGCGGTGTGGGGTTTGTCTCCAAACAGATAAGTTTTAAAACTGCCTGCTGTAGTTTACCCCTGGTTGTGCTGAAGTTGGTGGGGAAGGTGTTACACTGACCGGATGAAGAGGCGGTAGAGGATGAGGAAGCGGAGTAGGAGGAGGAAGCAACAGGAGGCAAAGAGAAACTCCCTGCAATCCTCGGTGGTGGAAGGAGATGCGCCAAACTGCTATCCGCCTCAGGCCCAGCCGCCACTGCATTTACCCAGTGTGCAGTTAGGGAGATATAACGCCCCTGACCATGCTTACTGGTCCATGTATCCGTAGTTAGGTGGACCTTGCCACAGATGACGTTGCGCAGTGCACACCTGATTTTGTCCCCCACTTGGTTGTGCAGGTGCAATGAGCAAGACCATGGTACGGTTACACGGATGCCAAATTATGCAGTGGGTCAGGATATGGGTATAATAGTCTATAGTTTTGTTCATGACGCCAATTGCAGTGTGCGCAGGGTACTGTCACAGGGCCCTCCAAGGTGTTATAACTCACGCCCCAGGTTAGGAATGCCAGAGTAGTGTAATGTCTCTGTATGGTGGTGATAATGGTGTCAACGGTGTCTCCTACCTGGGTACGGCTGGACTCCTGGATCCTGGCTCACATTGCAATAAATTGAGTGTAGTGCTAGTAGGAGTAATACAGGGATTTGCAGCAGTAATTGAGATCCAGACCTTTGGTAAAGTTCAAACTTGTCTTTACTGATGGTAACCTTCATCCAAGCAAGATACAGCTTTAGTCTTAGGTCCCAGCAGGTATTGGCAATGTTTGGCAGGAATTTATCTTCTGCTCTTTCATTTACCTGAAGCTTGCAGGAAAGACGTCTGCTTTGTAGCTCTATGCTGTGGCAGGAATTTGGCTTCTGCACTCTCTATCTTCTGCTGTCTGGGGACTGACTAGCTGAGGAGGAATATGGCTTCTCCTGGGTCTCTGGACTTTACTCACAGTTATCTTCCCAGGGTATGCTTTCTTCCTGGAATTCTGGAGTTGGCTGCTTGCTTCTACCAGCTGAGACTGCAGGGCTCAGGCTGGGGATGATGATCAATCTCTCAGCTGAGACAAGATCCTGGCTTGATTCCCTATATCTGGGAGCTCCTACACGCACAGCCTTCCCTAGCAGGGGTGGCTGGCACACTAACTCTAACTTCCTTCCCTCCCCATGCTGAAGGATATGGGCACAGCCCACTCTGCTCACAGAGGGGGGAGCTAAACTGGAATGAACTATTCCAGCCTAGATGTACTAAACTGAACTTAAAGGGAACCTGTCTCCTCTACTATGCTACCCTCACTGAGCGTTTCTAAATGCTCATTGTGTTACCCTAAACATATAAATGACACTTTTAATTTCATTTGCAGACGAATTCAATAAGTATTATGCATTTTTGTACTTCCCGCCTTTTATGCAAATTAACATAAAAGAGTCATATCTTACTTGTGTGACCAGAGAAGAGTCATATTTTCAAGCTCTGACTCATCTCAGGTTTATTTGCATATTTATGAAATAGTTTTTTTTACACAATAAAAGCACACAGAGCTATGGGGACTGGGTATTGAGGATGTGCTAGCGGCCATCTGCCAGAACATTGCTGCCACCTGCTGGTGAACATGGAAATTACAGCAATAAACATTTAATATGGTTTACAATGCACAGTTGTGGGGATATAATGTAAAATTACATTAGATGACAATGTTAATGCTCTTAGGAGATTGTAGCGGGGTAAAAGAGTTTAGTAACACAACTCTGGGGTGTTACACAGGGAAGCGATGGCTCGTCTGGAAAAGTAGTGGCGGCTTGGAACGACGTACTGTGGGACAGCCACCGCCATAAGGCTTTTAAAACTCTCTGTCTCCACCAGACGGAATGACAGCATTTGAAAGGCCAGTAATTTTGAAATGCTGGCATTCAGGGCCAGGGATCGCGGGTGGGTAAGGGGGGTACTTCCTCTTTCGCTCCAGTGTTTGGGAGATAGACAGCTGAACGCTTCCATGGGACATTGTGGAGATGATTGGTGACCCAAGTGGTGGCGTTGCTGGCACATCCTCTGTTTGCAGGGTGGCAGGTGCCACTGTCACTCCAGAGGGGGATGAAGAGGCCGAGACTGCAGCAGAAGAGGAAGCAGGAGGAGCCAGAGACCTTTCTTGGTTTTTGAGGTGTCTTCTCCACTGCAGCTCGTGCTTTGCACTTAAATGCCTGGTCATGCAGGTTGTGCTCAGGTTGAGAACGTTTATGCCTCACTTTAGGCTCTGATTGCACAGCGTGCAAACCACTTGTGTCTTGTCGTCAGCACATTGTCTGAAGAACTGCCATGCCAGGGAACTCCTTGGAGCTGGCTTTGGTGTGCTCGGTCCCTTGCTGCGGTGGGCAATAGCAGACGTACTGTCTAGGGGACGGCCGCTCCGCTTTTGCACCCTGCTCCCTCTTTTGCTGTACTGGCTGCTCTGTGCAACCACCGCCTCTTCCTCCGAACTAGATAGGTCACTCGCATGACCTTCATTCCATGTGGGGTTGAGGACCTCATCATCCCCCACATCATCTTCCACCCAGTCTTCACCCCTGCCCTCCTTGTCGGTCTGCACACTGCAGAAAGCCACAGCAGTTGTGTTTCGTCATCATCCGAGATGTGCTGCGGTGGTACTCGCATGTACTCATCCTGGAACATAAGTAGTTGGGTATCGGTGCACTCAATCTTTCCACTTCTGGGGCAGGGCTATGTGGATGGCCCTGGGAAACCCTGCTAGCAGAGTCATCAAAAAGCATAAGAGACTACTGCATGACTTGGGGCTCAGACTGCTTGGCTGATTTGCAAGGGCGTGAGGTGAAAGCAGGGCAGTTTCTAGGGAAATTTACCAACAGGGTGAACATCAAAAAAGTGTTACTGATACGAAGCAAATGAACAGTGGCACTCACCCATATGCGATCAAAAGCGGCAGCTTTATTCAAAGTGAAGTAAGGCAGGGGGCGGACAATTCAAGAGCACGCATCAAACAGCGGCGGCCGTTTCGCGCTACATGCGCTTCATCAGGCTGTGCGTCAATGCGTGCTTGCACCAGCACTCCTTTTAACCTCTGGTGCGGGCTGTCGTCATGGAAATAGACAAATCAGACCGCACCCGTGCCAAAGGAGGTGTGTTCAACATATAAAAACAATGAACAAGCAACCCATTAGGGACAAGTACAGATACAAAACACACATAAATAAACATGATTCTAGAAATCTATCACAGGAACGGGCTGAGGTCATTTCTGTCGTTTAATCCCAGCTCTCCTAGGACTTGTGAACGTGCAATCCACCTGGCTTCCCTCTGCAGGAGGAGGCGATGTCTATCCCCCCCCCTGCAGAGGAGCAGGCACGATTTCTAAACCGGAGAATGAAACACATTTGATGTCGCCACCGTGAACCTCTCTGACATGCTGAATAAATCTCGGACATCCCTTCCCTGTTCTGACCGAGTTCAAGTGCTCCCTAAATCTTTCAAAAAGACACCTTATGGTCTTACCGATATAGAATCGTATACCACATATGTGCTCCTGCAGTTGATAAAGGTGTTGACCCTATGCTGGATCCCTGCAAATTCAATGCATTTTTTAAGGGAGTTATGATGGCAAAATGAGCAACTACCACATCTAAAATTTCCTTTGGGTAAATTACTGTTGAGCCAGTTTTTGGCTGGGCTGAAACCTACTTCTGACAAGTCTGTCTTTTACGGTGTGGGCCCTCCTAAAGGAAATCAGTGGTTTCTGCTCAGTAAGCTCATTCAGGGTCGCATCCCTCCTCAATACGTCCCAATTCTTGAAAATAACAGAGCGAATGCGCTCTGCCATGGGACTGTATTTGAATGAGAATGCAAACCTGGTGGGTTTAACATCTACGTGACCCTGTTTATTCCTGCCGCTGCCACTCCTAAGTAAATTCTCCTGGGAGAAATCCTCTTCTACTCTCCTCATGTCTTCATTCAATGGTCCCTCAGGGTACCCCCTCTCCATTAGGCGTTTTTTTAGATCTTGGGCCTGGCTCCGATAGCTGCTATTTTTACTATTAATACGCCTCAATCTGATGAATTGTCCGTGGGGTACGGCTCTTTTGACGCTATGTGGGTGGAAGCTGTCGTGGTGGAGCAAGGAGTTGGTCGCCGTGGGCTTACGGAAGCCCTCTGTGACCAACCCGTCGCCTTCCACCACGACAGCCACATCCAGAAACTCCAATCTAGAGCCTCCAAAATTGAGGGTGAACGTCATACCCATGTCGTTTTTATTGAGGAATTTCACAAACTCGCTACATTCACTCTCAGTACCCTCCCAGACTATGAACACATCGTCCACAAAACGTAGATATGTTTTCAACTTGGACACATAAGGGTTCATAGTGGAATAAATGTTTTTATCCTCAAATCTGGCGAGGTACATATTGGCGAATGTACAGGAGACGGGGGGGTCCCCATGGCCGTACCCAGCCTTTGCTTGTACCAATCATCCCCAAACTGAAACACATTGTTGGTTAAGATGAACTCCAGTGCTTCACCAATGAAATTGCAATACATCTGACTTTTTCCCATATTGGCCACGATGTCAAGGACCGCCTCCACACCCGCATCATGTGGGATGCGGGTGTAGAGGCTTTCCACATCGAGGGATACCAATTGGTAGCCATCCTGCCAATGTAACTCTTTACGGGCTAACAGAAAATCATTGGTGTCCTTAAGATAGGCTGGGGCACTGGTAAGGGTAGGTCTCAGGAGCCACATATTTGGACAAGGGCTCTGTCACTGAGCCAATCCCCGTGACGATGGGACGTCCCGGGGGATGGCTCAGCGACTTATGCACTTTCGGAAGAAAGTACCAAGATGGTCTAGCTGGGGATGATGGGACAAGCTTGTCCAACATATTCCTGGGGAGGAAACCAGCCTCCACATATTTGGTGATAAAGGACTTAACCACCTCAGCCCCCATGGCTTAAACACCCTGAATGACCAGGCCACTTTTTACACTTCTGACCTACACTACTTTCACCGTTTATTGCTCGGTCATGCAACTTACCACCCAAATTAATTTTACCTCCTTTTCTTCTCACTAATAGAGCTTTCATTTGGTGGTATTTCATTGCTGCTGACATTTTTACTTTTTTTGTTATTAATCGAAATTTAACGATTTTTTTGCAAAAAAATGACATTTTTCACTTTCAGTTGTAAAATTTTGCAAAAAAAACGAGATCCATATATAAATTTTGCTCTAAATTTATTGTTCTACATGTCTTTGATAAAAAAAAAATGTTTGGGTAAAAAAAAAAAATGGTTTGGGTAAAAGTTATAGCATTTACATACTATGGTACAAAAATGTGAATTTCCGCTTTTTGAAGCAGCTCTGACTTTCTGAGCACCTGTCATGTTTCCTGAGGTTCTCCAATGGCCAGACAGTACAAACACCCCACAAATGACCCCATTTCGGAAAGTAGACACCCTAAGGTATTCGCTGATGGGCATAGTGAGTTCATAGAACTTTTTATTTTTTGTCACAAGTTAGCGGAAAATTATAATTTTTTTTTTTTTTTTTCTTACAAAGTCTCATATTCCACTAACTTGTGACAAAAAATAAAAAGTTCTATGAACTCACTATGCCCATCAGCGAATACCTTGGGGTCTCTTCTTTCCAAAATGGGGTCACTTGTGGGGTAGTTATACTGCCCTGGCATTCTAGGGGCCCAAATGTGTGGTAAGGAGTTTGAAATCAAATTCTGTAAAAAATGACCAGTGAAATCCGAAAGGTGCTCTTTGGAATATGGGCCCCTTTGCCCACATAGGCTGCAAAAAAGTGTCACACATCTGGTATCTCCGTATTCAGGAGAAGTTGGGGAATGTGTTTTGGGGTGTCTTTTTACATATACCCATGCTGGGTGAGATAAATATCTTGGTCAAATGCCAACTTTGTATAAAAAAATGGGAAAAGTTGTCTTTTGCCAAGATATTTCTCTCACCCAGCATGGGTATATGTAAAATGACACCCCAAAACACATTGCCCAACTTCTCCTGAATACGGAGATACCAGATGTGTGACACTTTTTTGGAGCCTAGGTGGGCAAAGGGGCCCATATTCCAAAGAGCACCTTTCGGATTTCACTGGTCATTTTTTACAGAATTTGATTTCAAACTCCTTACCACACATTTGGGCCCCTAGAATGCCAGGGCAGTCTAACTACCCCACAAGTGACCCCATTTTGGAAAGATGACACCCCAAGGTATTCGCTGATGGGCATAGTGAGTTCATGGAAGTTTTTATTTTTTGTCACAAGTTAGTGGAATATGAGACTTTGTATGAAAAAAAAAAAAAAAAAATCATCATTTTCCACTAACTTGTGACAAAAAATAAAAAATTCTAGGAACTTGCCATGCCCCTCACGGAATACCTTGGGGTGTCTTCGTTCCAAAATGGGGTCACTTGTGGGGTAGTTATACTGCCCTGGCATTTTCCAGGGGCCCTAATGTGTGGTAAGTAGGTAAATGACCTGTGAAATCCGAAAGGTGCTCTTTGGAATGTGGGCCCCTTTGCCCACCTAGGCTGCAAAAAAGTGTCACACATGTGGTATCTCCATATTCAGGAGAAGTTGGGGAATGTGTTTTACATATACCCATGCTGGGTGAGAGAAATATCTTGGCATAAGACAACTTTTCCCATTTTTTTATACAAAGTTGGCATTTGACCAAGATATTTATCTCACCCAGCATGGGTATATGTAAAATGACACCCCAAAACACATTCCCCAACTTCTCCTGAATACGGAGATACCACATGTGTGACACTTTTTTGCAGCCTAGGTGGGCAAAGGTGCCCAAATTCCTTTTAGGAGGGCATTTTTAGACATTTGGATACCAGACTTCTTCTCACGCTTTGGGGCCCCTAAAATGCCAGGGCAGTATAAATACCCCACATGTGACCCCATTTTGGAAAGAAGACACCCCAAGGAATTCAATGAGGAGCATGGCGAGTTCATAGAAAAAAAAATAATTTGCCACAAGTTAGCGGAAATTGATTTTTTTTATTTTTTTCTCACAAAGTCTCCCTTTCCGCTAACTTGGGACAAAAATTTTAATCTTTCATGGACTCAATATGCCCCTCAGCGAATACCTTGGGGTGTCTTCTTTCCAAAATGGTGTTATTTGTGGGGTGTTTGTACTGCCCTGGCATTTGAGGGTCTCCGCAATCATTACATGTATGCCCAGCATTAGGCGTTTCTGCTATTCTCCTTATATTGAGCATACGGGTAATGAGATTTTTTTTTCCGTTCAGCCTCTGGGCTGAAAGAAAAAAATGAACGGCACAGATTTCTTCATTCGCATCGATCAATGTGGATGAAAAAATCTCTGCCAAAAAAAGAATAAGGAGGGGAAAGGCGTCTGCCAGGACATAGGAGCTCCGCCCAACATCCATACCCACTTAGCTCGTATGCCCTGGCAAACCAGATTTCTCCATTCACATCAATCGATGTGGATGAATAAATCATTGCCGGGATTTTTTTTTTTATATATACAAAGTGTTTGCCAAAGTATATGAACACCGCCACCTCCTCAGCTCATATGCCTCGGCAAACGTATCTTTTACTGCAGAGGAGAAATCTCGTCTTGCAGCGCCGCATACAACGACTTGCATGTAATCTGACAGCAGCGCAATGCTTCTGTCAGAATGCACATCAGTGCTGCAGCTAGTCGATCGGTTGGTCCACCTGGAAGGTAAAAAAAACAAAACAAAAAAGAAAAAACCAGGCCGCAACGCAATCAATTTATTAACTTTTGAACAGAACATATAAACTTTTTTAACTTTTTTAACTGAACGTTAACTTTTTTACTTACCGGTATTTTTTTTTTGTTTAGTTTTTTTTACCTTTATAGAACAAACCTCTCCTTCCCCATGGGACAATGTGCAAAGCGCAAATCGCCCAAAGATGTGGCGAAGTACGTTATGCACTTTATCCCAGGTGAAAGGAGAGGTTTGCAGCAGCTGTGAGTAAAAGGGCCCTAATAGCCCTGTGTGCCTGTCCTGTGAGATGCAATCCCTATGCTAGGTGTACTTGTGTGTGGTACTTCCGGAAACACTCACCAAAGCATAGGGCAGGGTGGTCAGGACAGAAATAGCGGGTGTCACGCCTTATTCCACTCCTGCTACAGACACGACATCTTTTTCGGGGTGACAGTTGGGTTGAGGTACCAGGAACGACACTGGGGAAATGTCGCTCGTGTAGACGGCTAACTACACTGGTGGATGGGGCCACGGAACCTCCTGGATACAGGAGGTTCTCGATGATCTCTTCCTGGAATTTGAGGAAGGATCCTGTTCTCCCAGCCTTACTGTAGAGAACAAAACTATTATACAGCGCCAATTGAATTAAATATACAGACACCTTCTTATACCAGCGTCTGGTTCTGCGGGAAACTAAATACGGAGACAACATCTGGTCATTGAAGTCCACCCCTCCCATGAGCGCATTATAGTCGTGGACACAGAGGGGCTTTTCAATGACACGGGTTGCTCGCTCAATTTGTATTGTCGTGTCTGCGTGAATGGAGGAGAGCATGTAAACGTCACGCTTGTCTCTCCATTTCACCGCGAGCAGTTCTTCGTTACACAAGGCAGCCCTCTCCCCCCTTGCAAGACGGGTGGTAACGAGCCGTTGGGGGAAGCCCACGCGACTAGTTCGCGCGGTGCCACAGGCGCAAATCCGTTCTAGAAACAAATGCCTAAAGAGGGCCACACTTGTGTAGAAATTGTCCACATAAAGATGGTACCCCTTGCCGAATAAGGGTGACACCAAGTCCCAGACTGTCTTCCCACTGCTCCCCAGGTAGTCAGGGAAACCGACCGGCTCCAGGGTCTGATCTTTTCCCTCATAGATCCGAAATTTGTGGGTATAGCCTGTGGCCCTTTCACAGAGCTTATACAATTTGACCCCATACCGGGCACGCTTGCTTGGGATGTATTGTTTGAAGCCAAGGCGCCCGGTAAAATGTATTAGGGACTCGTCTACGCAGATGTTTTGCTCTGGGGTATACAAATCTGCAAATTTCTGGTTGAAGTGGTCTATGAGGGGCCGAATTTTGTGGAGCCGGTTAAAAGCTGGGTGGCCTCTGGGACGGGAGGTGGTGTTGTCGCTAAAATGCAGGAAACGGAGGATGGCCTCAAATCGTGCCCTGGACATAGCAGCAGAGAACATGGGCATGTGATGAATCGGGTTCGTGGACCAATATGACCGCAATTCATGCTTTTTAGTTAGACCCATGTTGAGGAGAAGGCCCAAAAAAAGCTTCCCGGGTTGGCGGATATAAATTGTGTGGCATACCGGTTTGTCTCTGCCACGACTAAGTCCAAGAGCTCCGCAGTCAAGAACAGCTCAAAAAATCCCAGGGCCGAACCGATTTGAGCCGTCTCAACCCGAACTCCAGACTGGGCGGTGAAAGGGGGAACTAATGGTGCGGCTGAAGTTGGTGACTGCCAATCAGGGTTTGCCAGCACCTCAGGGATTCTAGGGGCTCTACGGGCCTGTCTGTGCGGTGGCTGCGACGGGGTAACTACTGCATGTGCCACCGTACCAGCTTCAACTGCCCTTCTGGTGCTCGCCACGTCACCATGTTGTACGGCAGTGCTGGTACTAGGTCCAGGGAGGGCTGCGCTGCTGGTGTATGCCTCACCACGTGATCCGGCAGCGACAGCCCCACTCTGCTGCTCTTGAAGCGGATCCTGCACAACCTGTGGTCTAGCGACACGGGGCCGGGTACGCATGGTTCTATCAGGGACCTCCTCGTCCGAACTTTGGGTCAGAGAGCCACTGCTTTCCACAGGTTCATATTCTGACCCGCTAGATTCGTCAGATGAGGGTTCCCACTCCTCATCCGACTGGGTCAGAATCCTGTAGGCCTCTTCAGAAGAATACCCCCTGTTTGACATTTTGGACTACTAAATTTAGGGGTATTCCCTGAGACTACCCAAGAAAAAAAGCAAACCTGTCTTACAAAGGGGAGGCTAGCGAAGTACCGGAGGCTGCTGCGGTTGATAAAAAATATTAAAACTGATTTTTTTATCGCCGCAGTGCGTGTAAAATGAATGTGCAGTGATCAAAAAAATATATATTTTTTGTCACTGCGGTGGGGCGGGCGTGGGTGAACGCACGTGTGGGCGACTGATCAGGCCTGATCGGGCAAACACTGCGTTTTGGGTGGAGGGCGAGCTAAGGTGACACTAATACTATTATAGATCTGACCGTGATCAGTTTTGATCACTTACAGATACTATAAAAGTACAAATGCTGATTAGCGATACGCTAAACAGCGAATAAGTGACTGCGGTGCGGTGGGCTGGGCGCTAACTCGCGCTAAACTACCTAACCAAGGGGCCTAAACTATCCCTAAAACCTAACAGCCAATACTAGTGAAAAAAAAAAAGTGACAGTTTACACTGATCACTTTTTTTCCTTTCACTAGTAATTGACAGGGGCGATCAAAGGGTTAATTGGGGTGCAGGGGGGTGATCTGGGGCTACAGTGAAGTGTTTGGTGCTACTCACAGTTCAGTCTGCTCCTCTGCTGGATCCAACCGACGAAAAGGACCAGCAGAGGAGCAGAGAAGCCATATAACAGATCATATTTACTAATATGATCTGTTATATGGCTTGTGATTGGATTTTTTGAAAATCGCCAGCCTGCCAGCCAATGATCGTTGCTGGCAGGCTGGTGACGAACTTGTTCTTTAACTTTTGCCGGCCCGCGATGCGCATGCGCGGGCCGGCTTTGAGCGAAATCTCGCGTCTCGCGAGATGACGCGTATATGCGTGACTGTGCGCAGCGCTGCCACCTCCGGAACGCGAATCTGCGTTAGGCGGTCCGGAGGTGGTTAAGCAACTGCTGGATATTGGCCACGGGGTCCCCCCGTATCCTCTCATACACCTGGGAGTCTCCCAGTTGTCTGAGAGCTTCATTTAAATAATACTCCCTAGACATGAGAACTATGTTACCCCCCTTGTCCGCCGGTTTCACGACAATATTATCCTGGGAGTGGAGCCAAGACAAGGCTCTCTGTTCTTCCTGAGTAATATTAAGTTCAGCTGTTTAATATATAACTGCCCTGATATCTTTCATAACCTGGTGTTGAAATATATCGATACTACTACCAGCGGGCATGGGGGGACAAAAGGTGGATTTGACTCCACCTCTGAATGGATCCACGGAGGTATCAAAGGAGGACTCCTCAGTTGTATCCAATCCGGTGAGTAAATCGATACACTCTAATTCCTCTTTACTGAATTTTGTGGATATCTGGAAAGCTGCGGGATCAGGATGAAGTGGGGACTCTCCCTGTGTGGTCGCCAATTTAGTGGGAACATCTCTAAACATTTTGTGTAAATGCAGCTTGCGGGTAGCGCAAAAGTGTTCCCCCGATTGTGGGCGGATCTCTGCCGTACCCCATTGTATTTTTTTGGGGCGGCAGGCTTTCAGTCTGCAGTGCCGGATCCAGTGAATTCCGGCAGGCTGTTCTCAGCTGGAACAGCCTGCCAGAATACAGTAGCCTAATACAGTGATACATCCAGTGATGTCTCCTTTGATGTAGATGTTCTCTTTCTTTATCTTCTCCATTCAGACCGGACCGCCATGATGATTTCTTTCAGCCATCTCTTCTCTCTACAGAGTTTGACAGACATCTTAGTTTGCTACTTTTCCATCATCCTCCCACCTTCTCAGCATCCCATCATGCACCCCCAAAACTATACTGTATAAACTGATAAACCCCCTGAAAATACTACCGTAGTTACACACAGTTAGCGCCCCCTTCAATAATTATTGGAACACAATGCTCTAAAAAAAAAAATGCACACAGCAAATAGTGTCCCTGACACTAATAGTGTAACCATAATGTCCCCCAAAAATATCTGTGCTAAGCTGATACTGTGCCAGGGTGCCCCCACAGTAATGGTGCTCCCAAAAATCCCAACAATAGTGATAATTCTGTGCCAGAGTGCACTTAGTAGTAATAGTGCTCCTACAGTGCCCCCAACAGTAATTGTGTCCCAGAAGTACGGTAATAATGCTCCCATAGTCCCCCAGTTGTAATAAAGCACACCATAATGCCCCTGGTAGTAATAATTCTATTTATAGTGTGCGCCAGTGCAAAAAATGCCCAGTTGTGTGTCAGTAAACAAAGACAAAAAAACAACAACATCTTAGTGCCCCCCAGTAGAGCCAATGTCCCCAGAATGCCCTCATGTGTTCCAATGACCCGTACTGTGTGCCACTATCAAAAACACTTCGTAGCCCTAGTTGAGCTTAGGTGCCCATAGTGCCACTATAAATTGTGACAATATAAAATACTCCTATATAGTGCCCCCAGAAGATGCCCCACAGTGCTCCTCCCCTGTCCCCATAGTGTCCTCCATAATGTGCCAGTATAAAATGCCCCTACTGACTACCCCACATAGATGCCCCCATAATGCTCCTCTCCCCCTTCCCCATAGTGGCACCAAAATGGTTGCCAGTATTAAATGCCACAATATAATGCCCCCATAGTGCTCTTCTCCCCCACTTCTCCATAGTGCCCCCCATAATGCGTACCAGTAAATAGGGCCCCCAGTAAATGCCACCATAGTGCTCCTTTACCCCCACTTCTCCATAGAGCCCCCCATAATGAGTGCCAGTATATAGGGCCCCCAGTAGATGCGTCCCCTCTTCTCCATAGTGCCCCCCCCATATTGTGCCAGTATATTGGGCCCCCATAGTGCTTCACCTCTTCTCCATAGTGCCCCCCCATATTGTGCCAGTATATTGGCCCCCATAGTGCTTCCCCTTTTCTCCACAGTTCCCCCCCATATTGTGCCAGTATATAGGGCCCCCATAGTGCTTCCCCTCTTCTCCATAGTGCCCCCCCCATATTGTGCCAGTATATAGGGCCCCCATAGTGCTTCCCCTCTTCTCCATAGTGCCCCCCCATATTGTGCCAGTATATAGGGCCCCCAATAGTGCTTCCCCTCTTCTCCATAGTGCCCCCTCCATATTATGCCAGTATATAGAGCCCCATAGTGCTTTCCCTCTTCTCCATAGTGCCCCTCCATATTGTGCCAGTATATAGGGCCCCCAGAAGTGCTTCCCCTCTTCTCCATAGTGCCCCCCATATTGTGCCAGTATATAGGGCCCCCAGAAGTGCTTCCCCTCTTCTCCATAGTGCCCCCTCCATATTATGCCAGTATATAGAGCCCCATAGTGCTTCCCCTCTTCTCCATAGTGCCCCCCCATATTCTGCCAGTATATAGGGCCCCCAGAAGTGCTTCCCCTCTTCTCCATAGTGCCCCCCCATATTGTGCCAGTATATAGGGCCCCCAGAAGTGCTTCCCCTCTTCTCCATAGTGCCCCCTCCATATTATGCTAGTATATAGGGCCCCCAGAAGTGCTTCCCCTCTTCTCCATAGTGCCCCCTCCATATTATGCTAGTATATAGAGCCCCCATAGTGCTTCCCCTCTTCTCCATAGTGCCCCTCCATATTGTGCCAGTATATAGGGCCCCTTCTCCTCACCTACTCGCACCTGAGGAAGGTGTTTCACTTGTGCGTGTTCTGGCACAGATCAACCACGTAATGCCCAGGGCATTGTGGTTGATGGACCTGATGTACCAGATTTTATGATTATTTAAGGCGTGTCATTCAAGATTTTATTGCGATTATGATAAGAGAGTTTCGTTAATTCAGCTTTACGGGCCTTCGCTATGTACTCTAAACTTTGATTACGTAGGAAGGTTGCTTTGAGAAAAGGCTACTATCCGGTGGGACTCAGGTGTGCCGGTTGTGTCAAAGAAGACGCATACCTGGCAGCGCGACCACCTTTTGTATAAAGACTGATTCATTGTGATTTTACCTGCATCACACGGAGGTCAGTGAAGCCGATTTGACATCAAGAAACACAGTGGTGAACTTTTTATTTTTATTTTTGATTAATTACTTTTTATTTCTTCTTTTATTTTATTTTCTTTTTATTTTCTTTATATATTTTTTGATTGTAACAGCAATATTGACTGGTTGCATTGGACTGTCAGAAATGCAGCAAAGGTTGCAAATGTAGTATCTTGAACAAAATGGGTGTTTTTTTTAAAACCAGAATATAACAGCAGTATTTAACGCTTGTATTGGACTGTCACAAATGCAGCAAAGGCCCCAAATGTAGTATCTAGGACAAAATGGGTGTTTTTTTAATACCAGAAAATAACAGCAGTATTTAACGCTTGTATTGGACTGTCAGAAATGCAGCAAAGGCCCCAAATGTAGTATCTAGATCAAAATGGGTGTTTTTTTAATACCAGAATATTACAGCAGTATTTAATGCTTGTATTGGACTGTCAGAAGTGCTTGTTAACTCGGCGATCTACCTAGATTTAGTTTTGTGGGTGCAGTGCACAATCTTTTTACCCTACCCTGAACCCAGTGACCCCGAAAATTAACTTTTATCCGTCTGTTAGTTAGCTGGGCGGCGTCCATTTTATGCAAGTTCTGTGCAACAGCACAGCATATGTGCATTTGTGACAGTCAAATAGAAGCTTGAACTACTGCAATTATATTCTGGGTTTAAAAAAAAACACCCATTTTTAGCAAGACCCTACATCTGTGGCCTTTGCAGCATTTGTCAGTGTGCAATTTAAGCTAGAAATACAGCAATAATTCTCTGGGTTTTAAAAAACACCCTTTTTGGGCAAAATACTAAATTTTACAGCCCTTGCTGCATCTGTCAGTATGAAATTCAAGCGTTATATACTAATGTCATATTCTGTTAGTAAAAAAACACCCATTTTGGGCAAAGTACTTAATATTGCAGCCTATGCTGCATCTGTGATTGTTAAAAACAAGCTTGAAATACTTCAATAACTTTTGGGTTTTAACCACCTCCCGACCGCCTAACGCAGGGATGCGTCCTGCAGGCGGCCGGGTTATTCCTCCTAGACGCATCGGCGCGTCATCTCGCGAGACGCGAGATTTCCTGTGAACGCGCGCACACAGGAGCGCGAGTTCACAGGATCAGAAGGTGATCTACAGCCTGCCAGCGGCGATCATTCGCTGGCAGGCTGTAGATGCGATTTTTTTAACCCCTGAAAGGTATATCAGACGCTGTTTTGTTAACAGCGTCTGATATACCTGCTATCTGGTCCTCTGGTGGTCCCTTTTGCTTGGATCGACCACCGGAGGACACAGGCAGCTCAGTAAAGTAGCACCAATCACCACACTACACTACACCCCCCCGTGACTTATTAACCCCTGATCACCCCATATAGACTCCTGATCACCCCCCTGTCATTGATCACCCCCCTGTAAGGCTCCATTCAGATGTCCGTATGTGTTTTACGGATCCGCAAAACACGGACACCGGCAATGTGCTTTCCGCATTTTGCGGATGCGCACATTGCCAGAACTATATAGAAAATGCCTTTTCTTGTCCGCAATTGCGGACAAGAATAGGACATGATCTATAGGCTCTACAAAAAACGCAGTGTTCGCCCAATCAGGCCTGATCTTGTGAGCACACTTGCGTTCAGTCTGCCCCACCGCAGTGACATACATTTTTTTTTTCTGATCACTGCAAAAACACCGTAAAATCGCTGCGGCGCTATAAAGATCACTTTTGAGGGGCATGGCGAGTTCATAGAAGATTTATTTTTTTTTGTCACAAGTTAGCGGAAATTTTTTATTTTTTTTTGTTTTTTCTTACAAAGTCTCATATTCCACTAACTTGTGACAAAAAATAAAATCTCACATGAACTCACCATACCCCTCACGGAATCCAAATGCGTAAAAAAAATTTGACATTTATATTCCAGACTTCTTCTCACGCTTTAGGGCGTCACAAGTTAGTGGAATATGAGACTTTGTAAGAGAAAAAAAATAAATAAATAATAATTTTCCGCTAACTTGTGCCAAAAAAAAAATATTCTAGGAACTCTCCATGCCCCTCACGGAATACCTTGGGGTGTCTTCTTTCCAAAATGGGGTCACTTGTGGGTATTTATACTGCCCTGGCATTTTAGGGGACCTAAAGCGTGAGAAGTAGTTTGGAATCCAAATGCGTAAAAAATGCCCTGTGAAATCGTAAAGATTCTCATTGGAATTTGGGCCCCTTTGTGCACCTAGGCTGCAAAAAAGTGTCACACATGTGACATCACCGTACTCAGGAGAAGTAGGGCAATGTGTTTTGGTGTGTATTTTTACATATACCCATACTGTGTGAGATAAATATCTCTGTAAAAGGCAACTTTTCCCATTTTTTTTATACAAAGTTGTCATTTTACAGAGATATTTTCACCCAGTGCAGGCCACAAAGGTACTTTCTGGCAAAAAAAAAAAAACAACATGATTTTTTCACCCACAGTGAAAGAGATGGATTTACTGATTCTATTTCACTATCAGATTAGCAGTGGAGGCCGCAAAGGTACTTTATGGAAAAAAATATATGATTTTTTCACCCACAATTAACCCCTTAACACAGAACGCCGTGCATGTACGGCGGGGGATGCATTGCCAGAATGCATTCTGCCGTACATGCACGGCGGGATGATCGGGCGGGCACCAGAGCGGTGCATGCCCGATCACTGCAGGGGTCCGGCAGTCCCTGGTAGCCGGGCCCCTGCTGTATCCGCCTGGCATCGCTGTTTACATCAATGCCGGCGGATTAACCCCTTCTATGTCGTGCTATTTGGTATTGTCGCGTCCGTGACAACCTGCTCTATAAAAATACCACATGATCTAACCTGTCAGATGAATGTTGTAAATAACAAAAAATAAAAACTGTGCCAAAACAGCTATTTCTTGTTACCTTGTTTCAGAGAAAGTGTAATATAGAGCAACCAAAAATTATATGTTCCCTAAAATAGTACCAACAAAACTGTCACCCTATCCCGTAGATTCTAAAATGGGGTCACTTTTTTGGAGTTTCTACTCTAGGGGTGCATCAGGGGGGCTTCAAATGGGACATGGTGTCAAAAAAACAGTCCAGCAAAATCTGCCTTCCAAAAACCGTATGGCATTCCTTTCCTTCTGCGCTCTGCCGTGTGCCCGTACAGCAGTTTACGACCACATATGGGGTGTTTCTGTAAACTACAGAATCAGAGCCATAAATATAGAGTTTTGTTTGGCTGTTAACCCCAGCTTTGTAACTGGAAAAAATGGATTCAAATGGAAAATCTGCCAAAAAAGTGAAATTGTTAAATTTTATCTCTATATTCTATTAATTCTTGTGGAACACCTAAAGGGTTAACAAAGTTTGTAAAATCAGTTTTGAATACCTTGAGGGGTGTAGTTTGTAAAATGGGGTCATTTTTGGGTGGTTTCTATTATGTAAGCCTCGCAAAGTGACTTCAGACCTGAACTGGTCCTGAAAAAGATTTGCTTCTAAACTTCTAAGCCTTGTAACGTCCCCAAAAAATTAAATGGCATTCACAAAATGATCCAAACATGAAGTAAACATATGGGGAATGTAAATTAATAACTATTTTTGGAGTTATTACTATGTATTATAGAAGTAGAGAAATTGAAACTTGGAAATTAGCACATTTTTCTAAATTTTTGGTAAATTAGTTTTTTTTTTATAAATAAAAATTAAGTTTTTTTAATCCATTTTACCAGTGTCATGAAGTAAAATATGTGACGAAAAAAAAATCTCAGAATGGCCTGGATAAGTAAAAGTGTTTTCAAGTTATTCACACATAAAGTGACATTGGTCAGATTTGAAAAAAATGGCCTGGTCCTTAAGGTGAAAATGAGCCCGGTCCTTAAGGGGTTAAACAGATGAATTTAACAGATATTCTTTCACTATCACAAATGCAGTGCAGGGCGCAAATGTACTTTTTAGCAAAAAAAAATTAATTATTTGTCCCCACAGAATCTAACAGATGGATTTAGGCCTCATGCACACGACCGTTCCGTTTTTTTGCGGTCCGCAAACCGCGGATCCGCAAAAAACGGAAGCCGCCCGTGTGCCTTCCGCAATTTGCGGAACAGGCGGCCCATTGTAGAAATGCCTATTCTTGTCCGCAAAACGGACAAGAATAGGACATGTTATATTTTTTTTGCGGGGCTACGGAACGGAGCAACGGATGCGGACAGCACACGGAGTGCTGTTCGGAACTTTTGTGGCCCCATTGAAGTGAAGTGAATGGGTCCGCATCCGAGCCGCAAAAACTGCGGCTCGGATGCATGAGGCCTTACTTGGATTGTACTTTACAGAAAAAAATGTGAATATGTCACCCCCTGGGTCCCTGAACTCACAGACGGATTCCCTATATTATTTTCCTTTCTCCTGGCACATATGCAGGTGCACCTAAAAAATGGGAATATATTGCCCACTGAACTAAAAGAACAGGGTTAAATTAGGTTAAATTATTGTCCCTGGCACATATGCAGTGCTGGTGATGTGATATCAGATAGATTATTTTCTATTCTCTCCCTCACAGCAGCAGCATCCTATCCCTACACTAGTAAGAGCAGAGTTACGTGCAGCGCTACGTGACTCCAGCTTATATAGAGCCTGGGTCACATGCTGCACTGGCCAATCACAGCCATGCCATTAGTAGGCATGGCTGTGATGGCTTCTAAGGGCACACAAGTTAAACCCTTGTTGATTGGCTACCCTGCACCGAACCTAACACCGAACTCAAACCCGAAATTTTACTGAAATGTTCGGGTTCGGGTCCAGGGTCCAAAAATCCTAAAGTTTAGAACGAACCCGAACTTTATAGTTCGGATTCGCTCAACCCTATCCCCTAGCCATTCCCGAAGCAGCGGGGTTACCCTTGTAGTTGCTGGACCTGCCTGGGACTTACCACTTGTCTTACTTGTGCACCATGAGTAGGCCATTAGTATTCAGCGACCGCAGAGGAAGTCCGTTTAAAGAGAACAGAGCTGCAGGCGTGACCGGGCCTGGCACTCCAGGAGGCCTGGCCGCCTGTGGACCCCTGGCCCCTGCAGTAGTGCTGTACCCAAGGCAGCTGGGGCCCGCAGCCCCACCGCAAATGATTTTAAAAGTTTTAATAGTATATGGCCGGTCGGGCCCCGGCCTCTGTGCCTGGCCGGCGGTGCAGCACTGCGCACTCGCAGTTAGTACCTTACGCGGCGGCCCCTCCTCCACCCATCCAGGGCTGCTGCCAGTGCCTTGCTCCAGACCCGTGACCCTCACGCCAGGTCTCGCGGGATCACGCTGGTTGACGGGATGACGTGGCTGACGCACGCCAGAAGACGGGATTATGAACAAGACGGCGGGAGCAGAGCAGGTTCAGAGTAGGTAAGTTTTTTTTTTTTTGTATGTGGGAGCAGGGAGCATCTGTCAGTGCGGCAAATCATTCATAGGGGCCCGACCCGGGGGCAAATTTAATGAAATATTTGGCAAAATGCAAAAAATGACAAAAATTTAATATATACAGAGGGGGTAAAAAATGGAATACATACACAGTGGACAAATGGAATATATACAGAGGGGGCAAAATGGATAAATATATATATATATATATATATATATATATATATATACAGTACAGACCAAAAGTTTGGACACACCTTCTCATTCAAAGAGTTTTCTTTATTTTCATGACTATGAAAATTGTAGATTCACACTGAAGGCATCAAAACTATGAATTGACACATGTGGAATTATATACATAACAAACAAGTGTGAAACAATTGAAAATATGTCATATTCTAGGTTCTTCAAAGTAGCCACCTCTTGCTTTGATTACTGCTTTGCACACTCTTGGCATTCTCTTGATGAGCTTCAAGAGGTAGTCCCCTGAAATGGTTTTCACTTCACAGGTGTGCCCTGTCAGGTTTAATAAGTGGGATTTCTTGCCTTATAAATGGGGTTGGGACCATCATTGGCGTTGAGGAGAAGTCAGGTGGATACACAGCTGATAGTCCTACTAAATAGACTGTTAGAATTTGTATTATGGCAAGAAAAAAGCAGCTAAGTAAAGAAAAACAAGTGGCCATCATTACTTTAAGAAACGAAGGTCAGTCAGTCAGTCGAAAAATTGGGAAAACTTTGAAAGTAAGGGCTATTTGACCATGAAGGAGAGTGATGGGGTGCTGCGCCAGATGACCTGGCCTCCACAGTCACCGGACCTGAACCCAATCAAGATGGTTTGGGGTGAGCTGGACCGCAGAGTGAAGGCAAAAGGGCCAACAAGTGCTAAGCATCTCTGGGAACTCCTTGAAGTCTGTTGGAAGACCATTTCAGGGGACTACCTCTTGAAGCTCATCAAGAGAATGCCAAGAGTGTGCAAAGCAGTAATCATAGCAAAAGGTGGCTACTTTGAAGAACCTAGAATATGACATATTTTCAGTTGTTTCACACTTGTTTGTTATGTATATAATTCCACATGTGTTAATTCATAGTTTTGATGCCTTCATAGTCATGAAAATAAAGAAAACTCTTTGAATGAGAAGGTGTGTCCAAACTTTTGGTCTGTACTGTATATATATTTACACAGGGCCCCTGTATATATATCCATGTTGCCCCCTTTGTATATATTCCATTTTTTGCCTCCACTGTATATATATTCCATTTTGCCCCCTGTCCTAGGGGGACACATATCTAGCCATAACTACAGTGAGGGGGCACATATCTGGACATAACTACCGTAAGGGGGACACATATCTGGCCATAACTACTGTAAGGGGGGCACATATCTGGGCATAACTACTGTGAGGGGGACACATATCTGGGTATTACTACTGTGAGGGGTATACATCTGGCTATAACTACTGTAAGGGGGGCATATATCTGGCCATAACTACTGTGAGGGGCCACAAGGAGGACATAACTATTTTGAAGGGACCACAAGGTGGGCTTATTTACTGTGAGGGGCCACAAGGTGGGCATTAGTGTAGTGTCCCACTAGGTGAATGTGGGCACTACACAAGGGTCAATTGGGCCACGTCGTACTCCACCCCCTCTGGAACAGTGGCATTGTATTTCACAGTACATTTTAATGCATTTTAATATGTATTTATGTGTATTTTCCTGTGATATGTGTAGCAGGCCTTTGAGGGTGTAGTTCATCATCCTAGGCACTAGCGGAAGCTAGGGAACACCTAGTATATATATCTAGATCCAGACAGGGAGGAGTCAGTCTGTATTCTGTGAAGTCAGGATTCTGTGTAGAGACAGAAGAGAGTGTGCACCTTAGCCAGAGAGAAGCTGAGGGCCACATCCTGACATGCAGCTAGACAGCCCAGGCTTCTAGTTGACACCAGGAGGCTAGTGAGTGTGGATCAGCCTGCCTGAGGATATTGAGCCAGAGTTAGCTCAGAAGATTCGTCGCCAGGGGAAGAGTTGCCTCCTGAGAAGCCAAGTTCCCACAAGCAGAGCAGAGCCAGTGTTCCAGCTAGACAAGTAAGCTGAAGGGCAGAAGGATTTATACTTAAAGCAAGGATATATACGAGAGGAAGTTTTCTACCAAGGATAAAGCCAGCATTAGGGCATCCGGGACTTGGGATAAAGACAGACAGGAGTTCTGAGGAACAGTGTACAGTATTTCTGAGGAGAAGGTACAGCCTGATCTGTGATTGGGTTTAACCCTCTGAGTATCTTGCAAAGAACATTGTTGCCTGCCATTGATGTAAAAGCCTGCTTGTGATGTGACACTGCTATATGGAACTGAACTTACAAAAGTCTGTACAAAGTTAATTGTTTTCCAGTAAAGAAAGTTTGGTTCACCACAACAACGTGTTCCCTACTTATTACTACCACCAATCGATGTGCCACCGTTACAGGCACTGGCGTCACAAACCTTAAAGGGACCTTGCCCAAGGCACATTAAACATCGGCAACACCCAGGGCACCTCATCTACCATCCGGCCTGGTCCCTAAATACAGAGAGTGCCCCAGACTACTGTGCCAGCCTCTCCATCACTGCTGTACGCTGCCCAGGGTCATCCTACAAACTGTGAGTAACCCATAGCAACCCTCGTTTGCCTAAGTAACTGTGACCTCACATCGCAATACCCTGCAGGTCTGCGTACTGCATTAGTACTGTGTAGTAGCACTTAGGAGAAATGTATGCTATACATTGGCATGGCTCAGTGTTACAGGTCAGCACAGCGCCCCCTGATGGTGATTTGACAGGGTCCGTTATGTTTCCGCTCAAATTATGATTTTTAAGAGGAGACAAAAGTTGTGCATGCAGGACTTTTGTCTCCGGTTAAAAATCATCTTCTGAGCGGAAACATAACGGACCCCATTATAGTCTATGGGGTCCTAAGGGCTCCGTTTGACTCAGTTTGGCGTCAGTTATGTGCCTTTTCCGTCCTTTCCGTTCTCCTGCTCCTAAACGGAGCAGGAGAACGGAAAGGCTGAACAGTGATGTGAACGAAGCCTTAAGTGCAGTTTCACAAACAGTCTATAAATTCATATTGCGGCACCTAGAAAAGAATACAAACAATGGGCATATGATACTTGAACGTTGCTAAACCTGTAAACTTGAGTGCAAAAACATAGTGCAAAAATATCACAATAGAGATCACAAAGAGCTCAGGTACACGTTTGAGTCTTTTCTTTGGGTGCTGGCTTGTAACGTTGCATAACCTGTAAACATGTTGGGAAAAACAGTGCAAAAATATTATGCATGTATTAGTGCATTCAATATTCAATAATACGGTCAAATATGACTTGAGTCCTTTTTCTTTGAAGTGCTTTAAGATTGGAATCCTCTGGACAGAAGCAAAAGTCACTTGTAATCCACGGGAAACAATAGAGTTAATTGTAATCCAATAGGAGGTATATATGTAGTCCAAGGAGCAGTATAAAACAGTAGATAAAAGCACGTAAAATAGCAGTAAAAGTGAGAATCATAGTTCCATGAGGCTCTCAAGTAACCTGAGAAAGGGGATAAAACAATACGGAAACTTGGCACAAACTGGGGCGTAAATAGCTGTTGAAGATGATGGGAGTCCTGACAAACGTGGCCATCCAGCTGAGGCTGTAACTAACGGCAACGGAGTAAAACAAAATTGGCCAACAGTCTCTCAGTTTTCAGGACCAGTCCACACTGTGGCTCCCAGTAGTTCTTCTATTAAGAATAATGAGGCATTTAGAGAAGGACTTGCAGGTCCTCCTCACTGCTTGAGCTGCTGAAGCTCATTAGAGGGCGCTCCTGCCTTTGGTAACTCAGCTTTGCGGCTGTAGTGGTGCGCCACTGCCCTCTTGTGGTGTATTTTGGAATTGGCTGAGCAGTCAGCCTGGTGAACGCTGTTGTGACCTGCTGCAAGCCGGAATCCCTAGCCGGTGCAGAGGTGGGCAAAATTTCTGGCTGAAGAGGCTCTGGAAGGCAAACTGAGGGTAACTTTGGGAGCTTCCAGGGTTGTACATAGGTTTGTACTCTGGGGTTAAAAGTTAGTACTCAGTTATTTATCTGACCCACCCGTAATGTTGTGGGTGCTGCAAGGTCAGGGATGAGGGGCTCTGGCTCAGGTTGTGCCCGTTCCCTGAAACACAATTGGCCATCTGGGGTCTCTTGTAAGCATCAAACTCTCCCTGCAGAGCCTGAGTCTTTCTGCCAGGTCTCTGGGTTAGAATCAGGGGTTAATGGTTTGGCCAGAAGGGTCACTCCTGCCGCGAAGGGGCCTTGTACGGACCGCATCTGGGTGAATTCCACCTGATCTGCAACATATAAGTTGTGGCGGTCCTGCGAATACTTCGACTCCCGAATAATTATCCTGAAGGAAGACCACTCCCCTCTCCACTGAGAACCACAGCACTGTTCCGATGCGCCGGGCGAGTTTAGAATCGTCGGGCCAGGGGTCATCCAAGACTTGCTTAACCCACTCTTCAACTTTGCTTTGTGTCAATGTGATGCCAATGTTCCAGATTTGTTATTTCCCGAATTTTCTCAACTCCGTTGGCGACAAAGATATGGAATCTTCGAGCTTCGTTGTTTATGTATCCTAGGACAACTTGTGAGTCTGTCCAAAAATATTCTTCATCTATTTTCAATTCCAATTATTCTCTCAGAAGCTTGCTTACTGATGCTGAAACTACGGCTGCTGTCAGTTCAAGTCTTGGTATTGTCTGAATACTGGTAGGTGCAACTCTGGCCTTCCCCATAACCAGGGCACAGTGTATCTTTTCTTCTCCTATTACTCTGATGTAGGAGCACTGACCATATCCATAACTACTGGCATCTGAAAACTGATAAAGTTCTATTTTCTTGTACTTTCCGAAATCATGAAGGTATTCGAACTTCTCTCAAGTTTTGCAAGTGTCTTATCCAACTCTCCTACCTTTGCCTCAAATTTTCAGGTATGGGCTCATCCCATCCCAACTTCTGTCTGCATAATTATTGCAGTATTTATTTTGCTCTGAGGATTACTGGGGCCAAGAATCCCAATGGATGAAATATAGAGGCCACTGGGGAAAGAATGGTTTGTCTAGTTGCAACTTTCTCATCAATAGCTACTTCAAAGAAGAACTTTTCGTTCTCTAAATTCCATCCCAATCCAAGTACATTCTGAACTAGAAGATGATCATAATTGAGATCTACATTCTTCATTGTTGCTGCACGTTCAGAGTCAATGATGGATTCCAGTACCTCTCTGCTGTTTGAGATGAATTTGTGAAGGCGCAGGTTTCCTCTTGCGCATAACCCTTGGCTTTCTTTCACTAATTTGATTGCAGATTCTATAGACTCTAGACTTATGAGACCATCATCTACATAAAAGTTTTTTTTTCAGAAAATTTGCTGCTGATGGGCAATCCTTTTTATTCTGATTAGCCAGGTACTTCAAACCATAATTGGCGCAACCTGGAGATGATGCTGCTCCAAACAAGTGTACTTTCATTCTGTATTCTGCTGGCTCTGTATCTGTATCTCCGTCCTCCCACCATAGAAACCTCAGGAAGTCTCTATCTTCATTTTTCACATGAAACTGGTGGAACATCTTTTCAACGTCACACATGACCACTACGGGATACTTTCTGAATCTACAGAGTACTCCAGGCAGAGTGTTTGTAAGATCTGGTCCTGTTAGTAGATGATCAACACCATTGTACTTTTCTGAGCAATCAAATACCACTCTAATCTTATCTGATTTCTTTGAGTGGTAAACACCTTGATGTGGGATGTACAACACTTCTCCTTATTTAGGTTGGTTATTAACTTTCTCTGCATGTCCTTCTTCAAGGATGCCTTCCATGAATTTTAAATAATCCTGCTTGAATTTGGGATCTCTTCCCATCTTTATCTTTAAACATTTCAATCTTGCTAGGGCAAGATTTCTGTTATTTGGCAGACGAGGTCATTCTCTAAAAGGTAAGGGCATTTCAAGATGACATGGTTGATTCTGCTGAATATTTTCGGATTCAAGGATCTTGATTACTTTTTCTGGACTTACAGTTGGTAACTCTTGGACAGATATTCGATGACACAATCCTGTCACCTGTCTTGAGTTTGCGATCTACTGTTTTCCTCCAACAACACCCCATCCTAGATCAGTTTGAACAGCATAGGGTTCACCCTTTCCTCCTGTGATTACCTTTTGTGGTACCAAGGCTTCGGGACAATCGTAGCTTATCAACAGTCCAACACCAAACTCCAGCGGGGACATTTCATGAGATATGACAGATAGGTGCTCCCATTCATTGGCTGTTTCACAGGTAGGTATATGTCGATCTAGAGGTATATCATCTTTTGTATAAGCTGGAAGTAGATCTAATGTGCAGTTTGAATAAAGTACTCTAACTCTCAATACTTTCACCCTTTGACTGTTCACTAATGTGTCTCTCCCCGTCATTGTGGTGAGTTTGAGCTTCACTGGTTCTGTAGCCACTTATAATTTCTTGCAGATTTCTTGATCAATGAAGGTGACATCACTTTGGGCATCAAGTAGCGCATAGGCGTATACCTTCTTGTTCCTCCTTTTAGGATTTAATATGCACACTGGTACAACCATTGATTTTCCATTGCTTTCTCCTTCCCTCACTCTGCAAGAGAATACAGATACATTCTTTTCTTCCTCAGTATCTTTAAGTATTGAAGATTTATCTTTCTTTGGACGTTCTTCATGTAGTGGTGTAGGATGGCGTCCTTTGCAAACGCTGCATGTGGCCTTTTTCTTACACTCCTTAGTAACATGGCCTTTTCTTAGGCATCCGAAACACAGTTGGTTATCTAGTACAAATTTTTTATTTTCTTCTGGGGACTTCTCCTTCAATTGTTGGCACTTGAAGTGGTTCTCTCCACAGAACATACACTTTAAGGTAGTCTGAAGATTTGTTGGTTCTGTCTCTCTATTGTAGTGACTTTGAACTTGCTCTCGTAGGTATCTGGACTTTTAGCTACTGTGTTGTTTACAAAGCTAGTTGCTCTTGCACGTCTTATCTCTCTTGCAGGCCTTTCTTCTAAGGATTTTAAGACATAAGATGATGTTAATGGATTACATGCTATCTGTGCTTTCTCATTGACAAACTCAGAGAACTCTTTAAAACTTGGGAAGTTCTTACCTAGATCTAACTGTTTAGTCACATAGCTATTCCATCTAGAAGCCACTTCTTCAGGTAGCTTAGTTAGCATCCTGTGGTTTTCTAGAAAGTCGTTCAGTACTTCCAGTCCTTGAACATGTGGGATGGCATTGCTGCATGCTTGCAGGAAGTCACCATACTTTTGGAGTCTAAAGTGTTCTTTAGGACCTATTTTAGGCCAGTTATTCAGTTTCTCTCTAAAGGCTCTTTGTACTAAGAAAGGATGACCATATCTTGCATTTTATTTTTCCCAAGCTTGCTTGTAGGCTTCTTTGTCTTTTCTATAGAAGTTACCTTTAAGAACTTCCTTGGCTTCTCCACCAACATATCTCTGAAGGTAGAATAACTTGTCAACTGGACTGAAGCAATGATGCTCAATGATCATTTCAAAACTTGCCTTCCACTCTATGAACTTCAGTACGTCTCCTGAAAATACAGTGGGTTCCGGAACGGGAAGTCTAGCTAGGACTGTTCTCTGTGGTCTTGCTAGGACAATGGTTGTAACACTCTCCTGAGCATTACCGTGACATCTAGGAATAGAATCACCCGGTTCTATTTTCTCACTTAGTTTTGAATTAGGTAAGTCCTTTTCTTCATCTTTTCCGATAGAGATAGAGGGTAAATTCACACACCTTTTTCCTAAAACGGGACTAGGCCTCTCTTTGTTTTTATGTGCAGGGATGGAAGGATAATGACTTATTTCTTCACTACATGCTGGAGATTTCCTTCCATTCTCCTGGGCATATGAAGGAAAGTAGGAGTCTTTTTCTTCACTTAGTACAGATTTGAACCTATGACTACTCTGACTCATATCCTCCTCATGTACTCTGAGTCTGGCTTCTATGATCTTAACTTCTTTCTGCCATTCCAGACTTTTCAATTCAGCTTCCATTTGATGGTTCTGGGCCTCCATTTCAGATTTCATCTGATGGAGCTGTGACTCCATTTCAGCTTCCCTCTGATGGTGTTGTGCATCTATTTCAGCTTCCATCTGATGGTATTGTGCATCCTTTTCAGCTTGCTTTTCAGCCATCAGTTGACGCTGCGCTTCGATGGCAGCTTCCATCTCAATTTCTGCTTTCTTGACAGCAAGTTGTTCAGCTAATTCCTTTCTTTTGGCTGAAGTATTTGAGGACTCTGATATGTGGGTGGCACTTCTGCTAGCGAAGGAAGTCACACTTGAGATTGTGGTTCCCCCTAAGGACCTAGCATAGTCTCTCATAAAAAGCTTGTTCATTCTACTTCTTGCTTTAACTTCATCATAGTTTGCTGCAGATGATAGTTCTCTCATGAGCTTTACTAAATCTTTAGTGACCGCAGTACATGTGTCCATGTTCCTTAGTAATCCTTACAATATCCTAGGTTGACATATGCTGCCATAAGCTCTGATTCAGATTCTTCTACCGTCTCTACCATATCACTCAAGTTCCCTTTTATACTTTTTTGCTTTAGCTCTCTACGAATGTCTTTAATGTATGATTTCCACCTATCATACATCCTGGCGAACTTTTTTCCTTTTAATGCTGCCTCTTGCTCCAAATTTTCCAGCAACTTTGGGGTCGGTTTTCTGGCACGTGATAAACGTCTTAGTTCATCTGTTTGGGCTATATTTGTTTGAGGCAAGACTAATGCTGCATCAGACTCTTCTACCTCAGACAGGTTCTGTTGCTCTGCCCCCTTTACTCTATCTATCTTTGTATCCTCTAACAGTGGCATGGTAATACTAGGTTCAGACATTTTACTTTAAATGCTATAACAATCAATACGAATATTAAGAGTCCTTTCACCTTAAATGCAATACGGACAAATGCAGAAATAAATTACTTTCACTTTAAATACAACAGCGATAAATTCAGGCAATAAATGACTTTCACTTTAAATGCTTTAGATTCCGTGTACTACAAACTGTCCTTTGTTTTATTTAAAGTCTCTTATTTCTGAACACAAAAAATGTTTCTTTATGCCAAAGCCTATATGCAATGATAAGTAATAAAAGGAAAGCTCTGACCTTATTTTGAAAAGCAGGAATAAATGTCAATCTTAAGGGAGATGTGTCTTTTCTTGATATTATGCGATGCTTGCACTGACTTGCGATGCTCTGTGATAACTTGCGATGCTCTGTGCAGACTTGCAATGCTTTGTGCAGACTTGCAATGCTTTGTGCAGACTTGCAATGCTCTGTGATGACTTGCGATGCTCTGTGCAGACTTTCGATGCGCTGGCTTGGATACGCTCCTGCAGGCTTTGGGCCTAGTGGCAGGAAACTAGCTGGCTGCAGTACGTGGTCTCTCCGTGGATAGCAGTGCAGGCACTTTAGCTCTGCACTTTGACCTCCCACCATGCGTCTCTTTCTCTCTCTAAGGATCGCAGGAGGGTTGGCGCTCATTCTCTGACTATTTTGCCTTTGCTGTTCTGCCACTTTAAGACTCAGCTGCAGTTTGACTAATGCACACGTTCTATGGCCTTTATGGTAGCTCTGCTGAGATGTCTTTGCTTGTTCACTCAGGGAACAGTTGCTGCATGGCGGTATAAGCTGGCGCTCTACTGCTCTAATGCGCTCTTTACTGTGCAAGTTGAGGAGCGCTATTACTTTGCCTTCTGAGGGTTATAGTTCCACTGTGGCAGGCGCAGCACTATAAAGTGCCTTTTGCGCTGTAGCATTAGATACATTTTGATATCTCTGTCTATTACTCTGTAATTCCTCTAGCGCCATTCTATGGAAACAGTAGGTTTAAAGAGCACACCAAATGCTTCAAATAACTTCTTTATTAACTTCAACTTTTCTTCATATATAACACTGCCGCCTCCGCAGCAGATAGTCCATGTACAATACACGTGTTGAAAAGATATCACAAAATGGCGGTATGCATAAGATGGTGGTTCAACTGTTCAATCTTGTCATTCAACATAAAATGGTGGATATATTTTCTCTCTTCAGTATCTGTACTGTCACTTTAAGTTATTTAAGCACTTTATGATCTCTCTGAGAGGTACATCTGAGATTTAACAGTTCTACTGGCTAAACTTGGTCGTAATTTGCATCATGAAGTTAGCAGTAACTATTTTCAAATTGGTTGAGTATGATCTAGTATGGTTGTATGCAATTTGGATTGCAATATAGAATTTGAATTGTAAACTTTGTAGTTTGCAATTGTATGCAATTTGCAATTGTATGCTTGCAGTTTGAATTTGCAATTGAATTTGGTGGAACTGTAAGTAAACACACATATAACTGGTTCAGTATACAGTTCTGATCACAATACTAACAATATGAACATTATATAACTGTTCTAAATACCTATATTGACCTCTTGTTCTCATAAAACTCAGCTCTCAATGGAGTGAATGCCTCTTCAGCTCCTGTCTCTGGTGAATAATGATTCTAGCAGCAGATGCTGGGGGAATTCCCAGACAGGCTGTGTGTGAGGCTGGCTGTGATTTGTGAAAACTCTTGCTGTGTGAGAAGCTGGCTGTGATTGGTCTAGACTTCTCGCCAGCAACAACAGATTAACACTATACTTTATGTTGTTTCTGCTGTGTCACTGAGCTTACCTTACATTACAGAATGACTTTTAAAGGCATATTATCTTTTTCTGCTTCTGTGAGCACAAAATATAAAAGTTATATGACATCCAAAACATGATGTCACAATAAAAAACTCTGCTTTTGTCTTTAACACATAAATATAGGAACTGTATTAAGGCTATTGGCAGGTCTAGCTGTATACACATTTAAGCTATACTAGCAACCTAGGACAGGTCTTAGCTAGCCAGCTACACAGCTCTCCTTACAAGCTGGGAGACCCGGATCTCTGGTGGTTGAGTCGCATTGACTGGTTCTCCTCGCACAGACATTTGATCCCAATTGGGCTTTGGGAGCGCCATCTTCCTTGGCTCCTCAGTCAGGATGAATGCAGGAATCGAGGGTGGAGCCCATGGGGAGGAGTCTTCACTCCCTCGGCTCACATTGCAACGTTCTTGGTGGGCAGGTTTTAGTTTTCCCGCTTCTAGGAGGGCGTAGTCATCATTTTCACGCTCTTGAAGGCCATGAAGACACTGCACCATTAGGGAAAAATGGCAGATTAACCCTTGGAGTGCTGATGCGCACAATGTAGAGTTTTCTGGTCCTGCAACAAAAGTGATAAAGTCTATTTTTCGGGATTTTAACACAATTCTTGTAGGCCTTGTAGTAGTGTTAGACACACAATTCGATCCTGTTGTAGCAGTGATAGGCACACAATCCGATCCTGTTCGTGACACCACTTTATGCAATGGCCAGGATGCGGGTTGTTAATGTTCTGTATTTGTCGTGACGCCAATTGCAGCGTGCGCAGGGTACCACCCCAGGGCCCTTCCAAGGTGTTATAATGCACGTCCCAGACTAGGAATGCCAGAGTGGTGTAATGGCCTATAATGTCTCTGTAGAGTAGTGATAATTGTGTCAACGGTGTCTCCTACCTGGGTACGGCTGGACTCCTGGCTCCTAACTCACTTGCAATAAATTTTAGTGTAGTAATAGTAGGAGTAATAGAGGAATTTTGCAGCAGAAATTCTGTCCAGACCTTTAGATATAGTTCAAACGTTTCTTTACTTGACATAACTTGTATCCAAGCAGTATACAGCTTTGGTCTCTGGTCCCAGCAGGTTTTAGCAAGGATTAGCTGCTTTAAATTTGGAGCTTGCAGGATAAGTTGTCTGCTTGGTAGCTCTGTAATTGTGGCAGAAATTAATCTTCTGCACTTTTCTGTAACTTCTGCTTTGTGGGGACAGACTACCTGAGGAGGAATGTCTTCTCCTAGGTCTCTGGACTTAACTCACAGAAGGATTCTTTTCTTCCTGGAACTCTGGAGATTGTCTGTAGTTTCTGCTTCTTCCTCTAGCTGAGGCTGAAGGTGCTCAGACTGGGAATATGCTAGCTGAGGCTGAAGGTGCCGAGACAAGATCCTTGCTGTCTTCCCTATGCAGGGGATCTCCTCACACACACACACCCTATCCCTAGCAGGGGGTGTGCTACACTGACTCTAACTTCCTTCTCCACCCATGCTGCAGGATGTGGGAACAGCCCACTTCTCTTACAGAGGGGGAGCTAAGCTGGAATAATCCATTCCAGCCTAGATACTAAACTAAGACTTGTACCTTGCCAAAGAGTTTATCCCACCTGCTAGTGCACCTGAAAAATTACAGGAACAATTGTTTTTAACATGGTTTTAGATGCACTTTTGTGAAGACATAATATAAATGACATCAGATGACAATAAAACGGCTCTTAGAAGATAGTAGCGGGGTAGAGGCATGTAGTAACACAACTCTGGTGTGTTACAAATCTATTCTTATGCACTCCAGCCTCACTAGCTGGTCTTAAGGATATAGATACTTGAAGCTCTGCTTATCTATTCCTCCTAGTTATAAAGATTACACATGCCACTTGCCTTAGACTTCTGGAGACATAAGATGTCTCCTTACTGCAGCTCTGTCCCTCATGGTCTGACTCACTGTGTTTACAAAACAAACCTTGTACTGAATATCTGGGGTTTCTGAAGCAAAGAAACACGGGCAAAGAGGCTAGATACACTACATCTCAGCAGTATTAGCAGTTCCCTACAAAAGTTTAGTTACTCTTTAACATGTCCGCAAATGGGTCCGCATCAGTTCCGCAATTTTGCGGAACGGGTGCGGACCCATTCATTCTCTATAGGGACAGAAAAGATGTGGACAGCACACAGTGTGCTGTCCACATCAGTTTTTCCGTGTTGCGGCACCGAACTTCCGGGCTTCTGGCCCCGAACTTCCAGGTCGCAGCTCTGCAGTTCTATGGGGGGTGCTGTCCGGGTGTATTGCGGATCCGCAATAAACTACGGACGTGTGAATGGACCCTTACTGTGTATCTGCTGCTGGTTGTGCCTAAACTTCATAGCTGAAGGACCTGTGATGACATCATAGTCATGTTATATTTTCAACACTGGAAGTGGTGGTAGGACCTGTGAAGAGGTTACCATCATGTGATCGGTACAGAAAAAGGCAGCGTTTAGCAGTGGAGACCTGTGATGCCATGGAATTAATGCAATTGCCAGAGACATGCTGGGAGATGTGGTTCTCCTAATTACACCTCCTCCCTGCTTAGTGGGAGGGAAATATGTTATGTAACTGGGACTGTATGTTAGAGGGGCTGAAGGGAGGAGAGGGTGTTATTTACATGGGACTGTATGTTAGAGGGGTTGAAGGAGGGGTGTTAGTTACATGGGACTGTATGTTACAGAAGATTGGGGGGAGATGACTGGTGTTATTTACATGGGATTGAATATTATAGAGGATGGAGTAATGTTATTTAGATGGGACTATGTGTTGGAGGGGGCTGAACAAGGGGATTTAAGTTATTTACATAGGACTGTATGTTATAGAAGACTGTAAGAAAGAGATGTTATTTACATGGGACTGGAAGGAGAGGACTGGTGTTATTTACATGGGACTGCGTGATATAGAAGACTGGAGGGAGAGGAGTGAAGTTATTTACATTGGACTGCATGGTATAGAAGACTGGATGTAGACAAGTGAAGTTATTTACATGGGACTGTATGTTATAGAATACTAGAGGAAGGAAGAGAGGTCATTTACATTGGACTGTATCATATAGAAGACTGGTGGGAGAGAACTGGTGTTATTTACATGGGACTGCATGGTATAGAAGACTGTAGGAGAGGACAAGAGGACAGGCATGATAATTTATGGAGGCACTACAGAGATTATAATTCCAGAGGGTACAGCAGGAGGCATTATAATTACAGGGGGCACTGCAGGGAACATTATAAATACTGTGGGCAGTGGTGGGGGGGCATTACTACTACTGGGGGCTCCATAGGAGTGCCTTATAGATTGGCCTTATATCTATAATAGGTGCCCTATAGGAGGGCTTTATTAGTACTAAGGGCACTGTAGGGAGCCTTATTACAACTGGGGGTACTATGGGGGGGCTTCCGCCTAGCAGTGAGCCCGGTGATGTCACCGGCAGTAATGGACGGGCTTTAGCGCTGCCCTAGCCTGTAAAGCCGCACATCAGTGCCGGTGACGTCACCATCTATTGTCTGGCACCAAGGTATAAATCCTAGAAGCAAAATTGGTCATCATGGGCAGCTCTCAGCTCTGAATGATTGTATGTATAGTAATATGTACAAAAGTCAATATGTCACCTTCAATGATGTGGTCAGCATCCTCCAGCCAAGATGTTATAAAACCTGGGATGAAGTGATGGATATGCTGGAGAAAATCTATCCAGATATGGCTGTATACCAGTTAGAAAACCTTTGCTACCCAAAGAATATCACTGTTTCTAATTTTCTAACAGCTTTCCCCAAAAATGTACCAGGAACCAAGCTGATATACTATGAGCCAGAAAATCCAAATAGATTCTACAACCATAAGATGATCCCGAATGACTTCCGGTTCCGGCGCTAGTATGTGAGGACGTGTGGCAGCTGGCTCGTCACCGCTAACAATTATCAGCCCCGCTCTGCACTCTCATCCTCCCAAAACTACGGGAGATTACCAGACACTCACCGGCTCCCTCACTTGTATGGAGCGCTATCTTCTCTGGAGCGGGCAGAAGACTTCTTCCTCCGGCCGCAACTCCTCCACAGACGGCCGTGTGCAATCAAATATGGCGCTGACCCCCTCTCCAACAGCGGCGCACGAGGCACAAGAGAGGCAGGAAAGCGCGTCTGCTGACACACAAGCGGACCTGTTCGAATCTACTGGAGGTACTGTGGACATTAAACTATTGGCCATAGAAGTGGCCCGAGGACCCAAATACACTGCATTAAGGGGAGGGATGGGACTGGGGAGCACAGACCACAGGAAATAACTGACCTTGTAGGAGATTATTTGATTGCTTTTAACAGAGGAGAGAGGGAGATTTGGGAAGGGGCAAGGCGTTCTTAGAAGCTTTATCCCTCCCAAAATTTTTGGAACAACAACTCACATATGAACATAGCTCTGATTACCCTAATTCACAAAAAAGGGAAGGATCCGGAGGACCCTTCCTCTTACAGACCGATCTCTCTGATCAACCATGATATGAAATTGTTTAGCCAAAATTTTGGCTAATAGGCTGGCGGTTGTCCTCCCTTCTTTAATTTCACCCCAACAAGTGGGATTTATCAAGGGGAGGTCTGCGGTCATTAATATAAGAAAGGTCTTTTTGGCACTTTCTTTAGCTGGATCCCCGAAATATACTGGGAAAAACCCAGCTATTGTCACGCTGGATACAGAAAAAGCGTTTGACAGTATAGGTTGGCTTTGGTTAGATCAGGTCCTTGATGTTATGGACTTCAAGGGCCTCTTTCGCTCGGTCTTATCGGGGATATACACAAACCCCAATGCCAGGGTCTCTGTGGCAGGATTCTTGTCAAACAGCTTTACTTTACAGAGAGGAACTAGGCAGGGATGCCCCTTGTCCCCCCTCCTTTTTGATCTAGCGCCATGTATGAAGGCTTGGCAATGATGGGCCCTCACAATATGCGCTTGGCCTTACTTGCGGATGACATTGTCCTGTTTATGGCGGATCCTATTGCTGATTTAGCTAGAGTAATGCAGACGCTCTCAGCTTTTGGCTCATTCTCTGGATTGCAAATAAATTATACCAAAAGTGAAATTCTCTTCTTACGAAGTGTTGGTTCAGGAGGAGGGGAGAAGGTAGTGGAGAATATACCAGTCGCCAAGTCATTTATCAAGTATCTTGGCATCAAGATAGGCAAACCCCTGGAATCCATCTACAGGCTAAATTATGTCCCTTTAATAAATAATATTATAAGTGAGCTACGACAATGGCATAACCTTCCTTTGTCATTGATGGGCCGTAATCATCTCCTTAAAATGATGTCAATGTCTAAACTATTATATCCCCTACAAACTATCCCTATTATTTTGAAGCATGCTAATATAAATAGGTTAAACAAAGCTTTCACACCTTTCCTCTGGTTTGGCAAGAGCCCAAGAATTAGTTTGCCCAAGCTAACGCCCAGATGTGAGAGGTTATAATTTAGCTTGCATGACAAGACACATTGCTGATTGGATAAATGGCACTGGCTTTTATTCTGCCCTGCCCTTCGAGACTGGTTTCTGTGCTCCCTGGTCCCTAGTGGCTCTATTGCAGGCGAGATTGATTAGCATTCCCGCTTGGATTAAAAACTCTGTCCTCATCAAGGATACCATTGCAACTTGGAGAATTCTGAGGAGAACGTTTTGGTTACCGTACAGGATATCAAAACACCTTCCATTATGGAATAACCCTGAGTTTTCACAAGCTCATACAAATAGTCTATTCAAAGAATGGAAATTAAAAGGAATCTCACAGGTCAAACATTTGTTGCATCCTGTGGAGCCCAGGTGGCTTCGGGAGTCGGAAGTAGTTGATAAACTCTCTCTGACTCCTTTTCAAACTATACAATTTGCTCAAGTAAAGGCAGCCATACATTCAAATTTACTACTAGTCCATAAGGAAATAAAGCAAAATATATTGGATAAAATATTTGAGCTGGGAGGACCTCACTCTCCCATTTATACTACAGATCTACAGATTGCGAACTGAAGAACTATTAAATGACAGAGGAGGAGGTTTTCAGAAGTGGGAAGAGCAGTTGGGATTAGTAAACATTACCCAAATGATGTATAAGGGTTGGTTGCGAGTTAGGAAGCATATTGTAAATGAGGTATGGAGGCACATTTTTGGTTTTAATATACCTTCTCACCCGACCGTATAACACACTGTCCTAAATGTCATATGGGCCATACGGATCTTTTACATGGACTTTGGACGTGTCCCAGAAGTAGTCAGCTCTGGTCTGAGGTGGGTGATATGGTGGAGGAACTATGGGGGAGAAACTTGAGTTTGACCCCAATACTGTTCCTATTTCACTATGAAGGGGAAGAAATTGATGGAGGAAGCCTTCCTGATCTTTTCCACTCAATCTGCATGGTTGTTGAACGCTGTATCTTACAGCAATGGCTGCAATCAGAAACTCCCACATTTTACACTATTATAACTCAACTAAAGCAGTTGTTTCATCTAGAACGATTGGCGACCTTTCAGTCAAATGAACGATCCACTCACAAATTGTTCAAAAAATGGAAACATTTTATCCTCAAATACATGTCGGGCAATGAGATTCAATTCATAATGAAACAATTTTCCTTAACAGAATGGTACTTATTAGAACAACTGAAAGGAAGATTGGGCAGGTTACAGATTCGGGACACGAACACAGTGGGCTAGGTGGGATGCTGAACATGAACCTCTTTGGCCTTTAGTTTACCGCTACCCATATAATATTAAAATTGGACAGGCTGTACTATTGCAATTTCACACATGACATGTATTAAGGCATTTGCCTGGATTTGTGGGAGGGGCTGAGGTCCGCCTCCAGCCTATTTAGGACACCCCCCTTACCTGGCTCCTGCACCGTCTGAGGTCTGAGCTTTGTGAGAGGAAGTCGCTTGTTGGAGTTCTGAGGAATTTACCTGCGAGCCGCTGATTTTCTGAGAGCTTTTTTCGTCGCCGTCTGGTTCTGGTTTTGGAGCATTGCTGTTCTTTTCCCAGCTTCACTCGGTTCACTGTGGGTCGCGTTTGCCCGTCAAACTGTGAGTTATTTCGTACGGGTCAGCAGGGCCTCACGGTTGCCCCAGTACCGGTTCATCTCATTTCATCAAGGCGCACCAATGTCACGGTTTCATACAAGTCACCAGCATTCATTTCTGTCACACCTGTTCATGCGTTCTCATTTACGATCCGCACCACCATTCCGGTCATACACTCTGGCGGCATGCGGTAATGGTTCCTGGTTAAACCCCCCTTTTTCTGTTGTTCTTTTCACACACGCTGCACCCATGTCACGGCTGCTCGCAGCAGTCACCAGCAGCTCATTTCTCAGGCCTTCTGACGTCTCCCCACAGGACCGTCACGCCGGTCAGCTCCCCGATGGTCCCAGCCCCATTCCCCGGTTTGGTTTTCACCCCTAAAAAACATTCATCATGTACACAGCACAGGGGCAGCTGCGGTACACCCCCCCATTCATTTCACACTTCACTGGGCTTGCGGTCATCCCCCCCGTCGCCTCCTGCCTGTTGCCGCTCCTCCTGCCGCGCAGCCGATGGCGCCCGGCCGCGTCCTGGGGCCTGGTCTGCGCATGCGCGGCGATTTCGTCGGCGCATGTGCAGTGTCCCGGCGGCGTGGGGGGGGACTCCGGACGCATGGGTTCACAATAAATGGATTTCTTTTCACAGGCTCCACATGTCACTCCTTACAGTCACAAACATCCAAGTGTGTTCCACATGACTAACTTTCACTTCACCAACTCGCGTTCGTGGCCCCCCCCCCGGTCATTTACGTGCGTAGTCACGGGGGCCAGCGGCGGTGCAACCTGCACACCCCCCATTCATTTACCTGCACTGGGCTCACCACGGCCGTAACATCCCCTCCCCACCACCTCCTGCCTAGTTACCGCTCCTCCTGCCGCTCGGCCGATGGCGCCCGGCCGCGTCCTGGTGCCTGGTCTGCGCATGCGCGGCCGGGGTTCTGCGCATGCGCGGCGATTCCGTCGGCGCATGCGCGGTGTCCCGGCGGCCGTGCGTGCCGCATCTGTGTTCGGGGGGCCGCCGTCGGACGGCAGGAGAGCCTCCCAGTACGCCCCTCTAGTCACACACTCCCCAGCAGCCACAATAAAAAACAGGGAAACGCATCAACACCCATGAAATAAACAGGAAGATCATGAGCAGGCCCTCTTGTCCAAAATCATGTATGATCTTGCCAATGCTCTTCTGGCTGGAAGGGCATAGACTTCCCATCCGCACTCAGCTACAAGTGACTGTCTCCAAAGGGGTCTTCACCTTTTTCACAACTATGTTCCACCCTGGGGATAGGTCATCGAAAAAATAAAAATAAAAGATACAATAATAATTAAATAAATAAACATCATAATGGAGGCACTGGGGGGAGGAGGTATCATGAAAAAAATAAAAAATAAAATACATTATAATTTGTTGCATCGTAATCAATGAATGGGTGGGAATTGCGGGGGCACGGTCCAGAAATGTTCCATCAAATTGCAGGCGCGCACTTTCCGCCTGGGCATGGCCACACGGCACGCACTGGTCTCTTTCACACCAGGCGCAAGCTATCATTTCATGTATAACCGCCATGATCCTCCCGGTCATGCATATGTACCACATGCATTTACACTTTTCATCACACTATGTTATGTCTACCCTCCCCCTTATTTTTTAGGCGGTCAACCTATACTGTTTTACACTACCGTGTATCCGGAGAATTTTTCTTGGTACCAGGTACGTTCACCTGCTCATTTACCAAAAATCTTCCTTACATTTCGGATGGTCCCGTTAGGGTCAGCGTGCTGGCTTTAGGGGCACTATCATCCCACTAGGTACCCCCCCCCCTTCTTTGGCTTTGCCGGCAGTTAGTGGTCCCGCGAGGCCGACACCCCGCCTCAAACGTACGGAGGCACCTGCCCAACGCGCCACCTCGTTAGTAAGCCGCCTCGCATGTTGCATAGAGAGGGCCTCACCTGTCACTCCCTTCCCCTAGTCCTGTCTTACAGTCACCGAGAGGCCAACGCTCCTGCCGCTACCACGAGTGGCCTCATTACCCCCTCGCGCCAAATCATAGGTAGAGCCTCTCAAAGCCGCTTGGCAATTAGCAGGGCCTCATCTGTCACCATGCAAGTGTAATTTTTTCGCCATTGGCCTAGCTAGCCAGCACGATCCTGCGTGGCCTCAATTAATCAACTTTTTTATTGTAGTATGTCGCTGGATGGGTTGGAAAACTTCTCCCTACCTGGCACCCCTGCTAGATCTGTCACTGCTACTTCGGGAGACGATCTAGCCAGTCCAGCGTCCATCCGGTCCTGGACAATTCCACGCATCACGGCGGAGTTGAGGAAACGGCATGTTCCCTTCCCCGCCACGGCAAGGAAAGCGGAGCTGTTCCGGCTGCTACGCGCATCAACCAATACTAGTGATGCGGGGGAAGGACCCAGCCAGTCCGGCATCGGGGACATCCATGCCATGCTGGCCTCTCTGATGACATCCATGTCAACGGTCAACGCCAGGCTGGAGAGGCTAGAAACGGTCACCACGACCCTCTCCTTGGCTGGTCCACCACCGGCGGCATCACCGGCACCGGTCGGTTTGCCGGTGATCACACCGTCCACTAGCGTGGAGGACCAGGAAGTCAACCCGGCGCATATGATTCCTGAGCACTTGAAACGGGATATCCTGGAAGGTAAGGATGTAAACCTGGCCTCCCTTCTGATTGCCTCCCAGGACGTGGTTGAAAACACGACGTACGCCTATGACGAGGTGTCAGTTGTGGTCAAGTCCAGGGATGCCCGGCTCAATAGGAAATTAACCATTCCCGAATTCGTGTTGGCCTTCGGAATCTACAGAGAGGTCATCTGTGCGGTCTACCCCAACAGAAGGGAGGAATTCGACCTCTACTTACACAAACTGGTGGATTTGGGCAACAAATACGGAGGGTCAGCGTTTTATGACTATCACAGGTCTTTTTCGGCAAAGGTGGCGGGGGCTTTCTCCCAGTACGGAGTCCGCTCCAACTGGGCGAGGATCGACACGGTCATTTTTTGTCGCCACTTCGCAGGCCTTAGGACCCCAGCCTGTGCACACTGCTCCTCCACGGCCCACACCACCAATTTCTGCCCGAACACGTCGGTCAGACAGGGCCGCTCCCAGGCAGCTGGTCCCTCCGGGGTCCCGGAAAGACTGGCCCGGGACAAACTGGGTCGGCCGATCAAATTTCTAGGCAAATCCATGATTTGCAATAATTTGAATGAGGGGTCCTGTAATTATAACGGATGTAAATTGTTACATATATGCACCAAATGTTTCCGGGCACATGCCAAGTCCATGTGTCCAAATAAAATGTTTACAAAACCGTATCTAACAACCATCAACATGCCAGTTTTTACCGCGCTCATGTTGCAACACCCCTCCAGGCATCTCTCAGATTTCCTCGTTTCAGGGTTGACAGAAGGATTTCACACGGGCATCCTGTATATGCCAACAGGCACCCTGGAATGTCCCAATCTTTTATCCGCTCTACACAACCCCACCGCCATTGACGCCCTCATAGCCCAAGAGGTAACAGAGGGTTTTGTGCTAGGTCCTTTCAAGACTCCCCCATTCGCCACATGGCGCACCAACCCCATTGGCGTCGTCACTGGGAAATCTTCCCAGAAACAGAGGCTCATCATCGACCTATCGGCACCTCACGGGACGGGCAACCCCAGTCTCAACTCCCTCATTCCCTCGGAGGAATTCTCTCTGCAGTATACCACCATAGATCACGCCATCACGGCCATCAGTCAAGCAGGGGTGGGGGCGTGGCTCAGCAAAACCGACATCGCCAACGCCTTCAAATTACTACCGATTCACCCCACACTGTGGCAACTGCATGGCATCAAGTGGTCTGGGGATTATTATTTTTTCCCCCGATTGACCTTCGGGTCCAAAAGCAGCCCGGCCATCTTCAACGTGTTTGCGGAAGCGTTATGCTGGTTGCTATTGAATATAGCAAGGTGCCCGCTGGTTTTACATTACCTTGATGACTTCCTATTGGTGGAAGAAAACACTTCCCCTCCTTCCAGCCTCAGAGCCACCATCAAGCTGTTCAAGGAACTGGGGGTCCCCCTCTCCACCAAGAAGACAGAGGGGCCGGACACGATCATCACCTTCCTGGGTATCCAGTTGGATTCAGCTTCAATGCAAGCCAGTTTGCCGTCCGGGAAGATCCAGGACATCCTCACCCACATAGACGGCTATCTTCAACTCTGCACCTGCAACCGCAGAGAACTACAGTCCCTGCTGGGCTCCCTGAACTTTGCCATGCGCATCATACCCCAGGGTCGCTCGTTTATTTCACGGCTTCTGCACCTCTTCCCCTTGTTCCTACACGACTCGCACAGATTGTCCCTGGATGCCCACGCTGCGGCGGATCTGGGAATGTGGAGGAGATTTCTGTCCACCTGGAATGGCAGGAGCTTGTTTCTCCCTCAGCTGTTGGACTCTTCCCCCTCTATCTGGTCAGATGCGGCATCTACCACAGGCTTTGCGGCCATATTTGGGGACGATTGGCTGTGGGGCAGCTGGCCTCCTGAGGTCCAGGGTCTGGAAGGATTCTCCACTACCTCAGCGCTTTTTGAGATCTATCCCATCGTAGCGGCTGCCGTGGCGTGGGGTCATTTATGGGCAAATCTGGCGGTCCGCTGCTACTCGGACAACCAAGCAACCTGCCAGATCATAAACAAAGGTCGTTCTAAATCCCTCACAATCATGAGGTTCCTGCGAAGACTTACTTGGCTGGCCGCCTGCAATAATTTTTTCTTGCATTGTTTCCATGTCCCGGGGGTGTGCAATTCGGCTGCTGACAATTTGTCTCGCTTCAAATTTCAGGCATTTCATCAGGATCTCCCATCAGCATCACCCACTGCCTCCAGCACCCCGTCATTTCAGCAACTCATTCTGGACTAGAGGCCATCATGCGGCATAGCCAGTCTTTGTCCCACTTTTCACTATCAGTCAATACACATAGAGCATACAACAGAGCGTTCACGCTATTCAACAGATTCCTGGTAGAACACAACATCACGCACCCTTTCATCATGACGTCTGTTTTGGGATTTGCTTCTTTCTGCCACCTCAAACTAAAAATGTCATACAACACCATCAAACTATATCTTACTGGCATTCAACATCATATGCTAATCTTGCACCCTAACCACACCAGCTTCATGGCCTCCCACCAAATCAAAACAATACTCAGAGGCATTCAGAAGACGGAACCCGCACGTCCAGCCCAAAGGCTGCCCATCAACAGTCATGTTTTCAAGGCATTATCCGACCTGCTGGACGCTACGCCTTTTGATACAAATACCAACGCGGTCATCAAAACTGCTATTTACTTAGCCTTCTACGGGTTCCTGAGGCCCGGGGAATTCACTACCACCTCTACATCCCAAACCTCATCTTGTCTCCTTGTCTCCCACTTATCTAAACACCTGGATCACTACATCCTGACCTTACCTCACTCCAAGCGTAGTCAGCATTCACCCGTCAACATCTCATATTACCCCACGCACAACAAATGGTGTCCGGTGAGGGTGCTGGACACCTACCGTCAGCTTCACAGGTTCCTACCCTCTCAACCGCTACTTCAACTTCATGGATCGGTGCTCACCACGACCACCTTCATGATCCATGTCAGATCATTTCTCACCCAACTGGGCCTTAACGCTGCCAACTACTCGGGGCACTCCTTTCGCATCGGAGCTGCATCCACGGCCTCCAGTGCCAACATCCCTGCCCATGTTATCAAGAAATTGGGACGCTGGAAGTCGTCCGCTTACGCACGATACATTCCCAATCCAGCGCAAGAGTTAAGAGTGGCTTTCCAAAGCATGTCGGGTTGAGTTGTTTACGTGTTTTATTGGTTACAAATAAACTGGTTTATTTCCATTTTTGCCCTCTTCTTTCTTAGGCCTACCTCATCCTCGGTTTCGGCACACCACAACCGACTGCATTTCTTTCCCTGCATCCCAGGGCTCTTCTCTGTACTACCGTAAGCACCTAACACAAGTATTAAGGCATTTGCCTGGATTTGTGGGAGGGGCTGAGGTCCGCCTCCAGCCTATTTAGGGCACCCCCCTTACCTGGCTCCTGCACCGTCTGAGGTCTGAGCTTTGTCCCTCCCACCACTCCACTCATTTACAACTCTTTTCTTTTATGTTTTTCCTTGGGTGGGCCCTCTTCTTTCTTAGGCCTACCTCATCCTCGGTTTCGGCACACCACAACCGACTGCATTTCTTTCCCTGCATCCCAGGGCTCTTCTCTGTACTACCGTAATCACCTAACACAAATTATATTTCTCTCACTTGTTGATCCTTTGCGAGTGATGTTCTAAGGATGTGATTTTATTAGAGATTTGTTCTGGATCTCTTTGTTCTCTATATATTGTGTAATTGGGTCTGCGTACCCATAGTGTATTTGCTATATAATTCAATACCTCTATTTGCCTACTATTACATCCAATGGGCGACTGTCACAGTCGTTACCTCTGGCTGTGACCTTCTGTCTATGCTCTCGCTGCAGTTCTGTTCCTGTGTGTTGTTTGTTATTCTTTATGGTTTAACTCCCCTGTGTTCCTATCTGGAGTTAATCCTCTCTGTCTGCTCCATGGGTGTGGCCTCTCTGCTGCACCCATGGAACCTGTATATAAGGCTGAGATTTCCTCAGTTCTGTGTCAGCTCTCCTGGTGTATGTTGTCTTGTCCTGCTCCTAGTTTGTACTCACTCTCCCATGCTGCTGACCCATGGGATCCGTGTCTGTCTGTGCTCTGTGGGTTTCCTACTTGTTCATTCCCGTCCTCTTTCCTGTGTTTTATCTGTTCTGCCAGTTATGTTTGAGTCACCTTGTGTGTATTTATATGTCTCTGTTCAGCAAGCCCTTGCTGCTGCGTGCCTTGCTGCAGAGTGCTATGGGCAAGGCCACGCAGTATACCACTGGTGGAGCTAGTCCTTCTCTGCTCATTGCCACTCCTGTTCCCTTGCGTGAACTCCTGCTTGTGTTTTTAGTTGCCTGCTGCTTGTATTTGCCTGTTTGTTATGTTTGCCTATGTACCGTCGGTACCTTCTGGTACCTGTTATCCGTTTGCTCCTGTTGTCACTGTCTAGTTCACGCTCCAGAGTGGACCCTGGCAACTCCCTGCGGCAAAGCCTAACCCTACCATCTGGGGCCCTAGTGAATACCAGGAGTTGCTTAGTCACGCCCCTCTGGAGTATTACTAGACAGTGGCGCAGTGGGGGTTTTCCTCCCACTGTGCGGACGGTACATAGAGCTCTCAATTTCCCTGTGTTTCCCTCCTTGGATTCTGTTTGTGCAATAAACTCTGTTGTGACTGTACCGTATTGCTGTATGTTTTTGCTTGACGACGCGGAGGTCTCTCCTGGGACCTCCAACTCGTGACAGCGACATGCCCTATTTGTCTGTTTTGAAAAAGATTTTAAAAAAAAAAAGATGATCCAGTTCACTCTGTATTAAGAGCTTATAAGGGAAGTGCTTGTGTTCCCAATGATATTGTAAGCCTTCACCATGGCTGGTCACCAAAGCAGCCAAATCTCCCAGTGACATCTCTCATAAGAGACACGACCATATGTTTGTGAGCTTTGTCACTTTTCAATCATCCTTCCCACCCTGGTGCCCCAACATTGTGATCCTGCGGCTACCACCCTTATACTGTGCCCGCTCTGCTTCCCTAGTGTGCCCCAAATGTCCAGGAGAAAAAAAACATTTGGCTGTCTTTAGAGCCAGTCACATGCCACTAGGGCCTATTTCTTTAAATTACAACCATAATATATATAATTTTATAACCTAACCCTGCTTTACACTTATTCCTGACCTGTCTGGTGTGTTCCTTGGTTCTCATGATGCTGTTTGATCACTAATGTTCTCTCTTGACAGAACAACTGTAGTTATACTGAGAATAAATTATACACGGGTGGACTCTATTTACCAATTAGGTGACTTCTGAAAGCAGTTGGTCACACTGGATTTTATTTAGGGGTATCAGAGTACAGCAGGCTGAATACAAATGCACACCACACTTTCCAGAGATCTGGAACGTAATTCATACTAAGGAAGAACAGGTGTTCAGTGATGCCTGTATAGTCACCATATAGATCAATGGTCAGGTCTCCATTGAAGTCTAAGGAAATTACGAACAGAAACAAGCCCTGCAATTAAGCCAACACATCTGAACATGGCCCACATAGTTGCATAGGTCAAAAATACACAGATCCATGTTTCTCAGATCATTTTTACCTCATTAATAGCTAGCTTAATTAGCTTAATAGCTCCTCAATGCATCTAGTCCTGTCTTGAAATGTGGACATAGCAGACGTCATTAGGTGTTCACTGAGTACTTACCCTGTGAATTGGCTAGCTAGACTTTATTACAGAATATTATAATATGAGTGACTTAGAGGGGTATTCCCATCATAGCTAGAATATTCCCCCATTGTCTGATAGATGCGGGTCCCACCTCTGGGACCCGCACCTACAATGAGAACGGAGTGGAGAAATGAACGGAGGGCGCACTGCGCATGCGCAACTGCCCTTCATTTATTTCTATGGGGCCGCCAAAAATAGCTGTTTACAGAAACACCCAAAAGTGGTCGTAAACTGCTGTATGGGCACATGACAGGGCTCAGAAGGCAGGGAGCTCCATATGGTTTTTGGAGGGCAGATTTTGCTGGAATGGTCTTTGGGAGCCATCTTGTATTTGAAGAGATCCTGAGGTTCCCCCACAGTGGAAATCCCCAAAAAGTGACAACATTTTAGAAACTACACAAGCCAAAGAATTTTTTTTACGGGTGCAGTGAGCACTTTGACCCAACAGGCATTTCATAGAATTTATAACACTTGGCTGTGAATTTTTTTTTACAAGAAAATGGTGCTTTAGACCCAAACTTTATTTTTCATCTCTTATATATATAAAAATGAGTTTCTGTCTGGACGTTCTTTATGAGCCACCAAACGACTCGACCAATCTTCCCCAAATTTGGCACACAGGTACATCAGGTGTCCGGGAAGGGTTTAGACCGGGTCTCAGCTCTCTAGCACGTACCGTTCCGGAGATATCCCCCCAAAAAATTACCAGCATTAGCCAATAGAAGCCAGCAAGCCTTTCACATAAATCCAAACTGCCATTTACACGGTCACATGTCCCTTATCAGCCAATAGAAGCTCGCAGGTCCTACTCCAGGTTGCCATAACAACTGATCACAGGTTTTAGTAGTTTGCAGGTCCTTAAATATTCAGTCATATGACGTATGACGGCACAACTACACTGCTACATGCATGGGGGGCAGGGGCCACTATTAAACGGCCGAGCGCTGTGGAGTTCACTGTTAAAGGGGCGGGCACTGAGGAGGTCACTTTTAAAGGGGAGGGCACTGTGGAGGTCACTGTTAAAGGGGCGGGCACTGTGGAGGTCACTGTTAAAGGGGCGGGCACTGTGGACATCACTGTTAAAAGGGCGGGCACTGTAGAGGTCATCATTAAAGGGGTGTGCACTGTAGAGGTCACTGTTAAATGGTCAGGTGCTGTGGACGTCACTGTTAAAGGGATGGGCACTGTGGAGGTCTTTGTTAAAATGGCAGGCACTGTGGATGTTACTGTTAAAGGGGCAGAGCGCTGTGGAGGTCACTGTTAAGGGGCAGGGACCACTATTGAAGGGGCAACTGCTGTGAGGTCACTGTTAAGGCAGCGGGGTACTGTGGAGGTCACTGTTAAGGAGGCAGGCCCCTGAGGAGGTCACTGTCAAGGGTGCTATGAAACTCACTGATAAAGGGGCTGGCTGCTGTGAAGGTCAAAATTAAGGTGATGGGCTGCTGTGGAGGCTCCATTTTATAGTGGCGGGCACTGGGGGGGTCAGTTTTAAGGGGTGGGGAAGTGTGGAGTTCACTGTTAAAGGGGAGGGGTGCTGTAGGGGTCACTGTTATGGGGGATACTGTCGATATCTTTTATCGACACACTAAATTTAATCGACACATTAAATGAAATAGATGAAATATACCTGTGCGAAGCCGGTCCTTCTGCTAGTAAGTGATAAAAGGATAAAATATCATCCCCCCATTTTCTCCTGAATACAGAAACACTCCATTTGTGGTCGGAAACTGCTGTTTGGGGATACGCCAGGGCTCAAAAGGGAAGGAGCGGCATCTGGATTTTCTAACATGGAATTTGCTGAAATCAATTTTAAGGGCCATAACTTTTTAAATTTTTTGTTGACTGAGCTGTGCGAGGGCTCATTTTTGCGTGGGACAAGCTTTATTTTCATAAAACACTTTCTTAATTTTTTACATTTGTTTTTGTATTTTACATTTTGTGTCCTCCATAAGATCATACAAGACCTTTGAGGGACATTTAACATTACTTTTTTTATTGCTAATTTCTCCTATAACTGAAGCTGACATATGAGCTTCAGATACAGGGGTAATACAGCCCCTCAAAGGGTAGTACAGCACTATACAATGCTGTACATCCTCACTGCAGGTCTGATCAAGGTTTAAGTAAGACCCAGCCGCCCCTGCAGTCTCCGGGCCCCAGCAGTCATAGCGCTTCCTGATCTGTATACATAGCACTTGTTTAGCGCTGTGTATACAGCAATCCAGAGGGCAGGGACACTTTGGACCGGTCCCTGCCTTCTCTATGAGGTGCCATGCTGTCATTGACAGTGGGTACGCAGCTCAGCAGCTCAGAAGCTGGAACGACACACTTTTATAACCCATACATAACTATATCACTGCACTCCAGCTATTAAAATGTTATCCTTTTTGGGGGAGGGGGGGGGGGAAGGTTTTGGTGTGCTTTGTATTTTAATTTACTAGGAAAAATAAAGTGAAGTTTTATTAAACAGTGTGAAATCTTGGGAATAACCGCCTCTGGGCGAATTAATTAACTAGTAGTTACATCCAATATCATATGATACTAATCTGCTGTACTCTCCCGAATGAAACAATTAGGGAGGGTGTAACTGAATTCCTAACGAGCTGTGGATTAAATAGTGTACAATTTAAAATACAGAAAGAGCTGGTGGAACTACTTAAAGCTTGTCTGCATCTCTGGTAAGTTTACTGCTTGTGAATGCCCCGCGTCATGAGAGTGTAGTTTTAAAAACTGCGGTAGCTAGCTGTACTTTCCAAAGTTTCAGCCAGGAGCTTGGCAATATAACTGATTCTCTTACATTTTCAGAGGTTTTGCCTGTCTATAATCAGAAAAACAAGGCACCTTGTATCTTAGTGGTTTAGAAACTGAAGGTTTTGGATGTTTTAGTAGATGGAGGGAGCAGAAATGTATGTTATAGATGATTTCTGTTCCTAAACATGGTAGATGTTGGAAGGATAGCTGCATTCCATGATGTTGCTAGGATAGTAGATGCAGTTATGATATGATATTGTTGGGTTGGTAGTTAGAGTTGATGAGGTAGATGTTCAGATAGTAGATGCCGTTGATAAGGTGCAGTCGTTTTTTGGGATAGAAGATGCATTTGATAATGTAGTTGGGATGGTAGATGCAGTTTGTGAGGCAGTTGATAATACTGTTGGGATAGTAGATGCAGTTATGATATGATATTGTTGGGTTGGTAGTTAGAGTTGATGATGTAGATGTTCGAATAGTAGATGCAGTTGATGAGGTGCAGTCGTTTTTTGGGATAGAAGATGCATTTGATAATGTAGTTGGGATGATAGATGCAGTTGATGTTGGGATGGTAGATGCAGTTTGTGAGGCAGTTGATAATACTGTTGGGATGGTAGATGCAGTTACTGTAGATGTTGGGATGGTAGATGTAGTTACTGTAGATGTTGGGATGGTAGATGTAGTTACTGTAGATGTTGGGATGGTAGATGTAGTTACTGTAGATGTTGGGATGGTAGATGTAGTTACTGTAGATGTTGGGATGGTAGATGTAGTTGGGGTGATAGATACAGTTGATAATGCTGTTAGGATGGTAGATGTAGCTGATGTAATTGGAATGGTAGATACAGTTGATAATGTAGTTGTGCGAATGGTAGATACAGTTGATAATACTGTTGGGATGGTAGATGTAGCTGATGTAATTGGAGTGGTAGATGCAATTGATAGTGTAGCTTTACAGATAGTAGATATAGTTGATGTAGTTGGGACAGAAGGTGTGGCTGATGTAGTTGGAATGGTAGATGCAGTGGATGATGTATTTTGGACAGTATATGTAGCTGATGTAGTTTGAATGGTGGATGCAGTTGATGAGTTAGTTGTTGGGATGGCAGATATAGTTAAAGATATAGATGTTGGAATAGTATTGCAGAAAAGACCGGCACTCGCTGTAGATCAATCTTGTATTTATTCAGTCACATATACAGGGAATAAGTGACGCGTTTCGGTGCTACCGCACCTTCATCAGACTTATCATCATACAAGGAACATTTCATGTTTAAATAGACCGCCCAAACACAGGGAAATGACATCACACAGAAAACCACCAATCAGTGTTAAATCAAAACATGTGAACAAAATGAAAACACGCTTTGTAGTAGCATTTCTTTGGATTCAATCTATATTAGTGTTTCCTTCCTTATTTGTGTTCTTCTTTTCTTAGGTCCGCTATAAAAAATATAAGAAAAAAAGAATTTTTTATAAAAAAAATAATAAGAAATTAGTATTTATTTTCTCAAAAAAATTTGGGGGAGTTTTTATCAAGAAAAAAAAGGAGAGTTGTGTTTTTTAGTGTTTTTAGTAAGGTAATCTAACAAAGGAAGCTTTGTATGTTGTATTCACGATTGAGTCCACGGGGCTCAATCGTTTGTAGTTGGTGTATCCAATAAGCCTCCCTTTAAAGCAATAATTTATTTCTATCTCCACCTCGGCGTGGGAGGGGTACACTTTCAATAATCTGATACCGCAACTGTGCCACTGTGTGTCTATGTTCGTGAAAGTGAAATGGTACAGGAAATAATAAATTTTGCTTTCTAATGGTAGATTTGTGATTGCTTAATCTATCTTTCATCCTTGTGGAAGTTTCTCCCACGTACAATAGACCACAAGGGCACTTCAAAATGTACACAACGAAGCGGCTATCGCATGTAAAAAAGCCTTTGATAGATATACAGTACAGACCAAAAGTTTGGACACACCTTCTCATTCAAAGAGTTTTCTTTATTTTCATGACTATGAAAATTGTAGATTCACACTGAAGGCATCAAAACTATGAATTAACACATGTGGAATTATATACATAACAAACAAGTGTGAAACAACTGAAAATATGTCATATTCTAGGTTCTTCAAAGTAGCCACCTTTTGCTTTGATTACTGCTTTGCACACTCTTGGCATTCTCTTGATGAGCTTCAAGAGGTAGTCCCCTGAAATGGTTTTCACTTCACAGGTGTGCCCTGTCAGGTTTAATAAGTGGGATTTCTTGCCTTATAAATGGGGTTGGGACCATCAGTTGCGTTGAGGAGAAGTCAGGTGGATACACAGCTGATAGTCCTACTGAATAGACTGTTAGAATTGGTATTATGGCAAGAAAAAAGCAGCTAAGTAAAGAAAAATGAGTGGCCATCATTACTTTAAGAAATGAAGGTCAGTCAGTCAGCCGAAAAATTGGGAAAACTTTGAAAGTAAGGGCTATTTGACCATGAAGGAGAGTGATGGGGTGCTGCGCCAGATGACCTGGCCTCCACAGTCACCGGACCTGAACCCAATCGAGAAGGTTTGGGGTGAGCTGGACCGCAGAGTGAAGGCAAAAGGGCCAACAAGTGCCAAGCATCTCTGGGAACTCCTTCAAGACTGTTGGAAGACTATTTCAGAACTAAATTAACTAATGCCACCAAAGGCAATGAAACCTATCTTGACCCAGGTATTACTTAAAACTTCACTTTTATTTTTAGTGTACTAAAACCTACATCACAATAGGTAAATGAAAAAGGAGGGGGTAACTTTATTAGTTTTCTACTATTCAAAAAATCCTAAAGTTAAAATTACAGTCTCAACTCACAGGACCGGACTTTATAAATGAGAGGGACCAGGAGAGTGCACTATCTCACACTGGTAGGTAACAGTGTCACCGTCTGCAGGACTGATAATGGCTCGATACTGCTGTCCGTGGCAGTGTAAAGCAGAGGGGACTGAAGTGACGTCAACCCTCTATAACGGGAGAAAGGAGACTCCCATACACACAGCTAATCAGCTAAGAGTAAACTATTAGCCAAAGCTCCACAGTTCCGGCTACACTGTAAACAATATCAAAACTACTTGATGGATTGATAACTGTGCTAGTGTGCTAGTCCATTCGGACAGTCACAGTTCAAACACTATGAGGAAAGAGACCGCACATTAAAACAGAAAGAAACTGCCCCCTGTACACTAAAAATAAAAGTGAAGTTTTAAGTAATACCTGGGTCAAGATAGGTTTCATTGCCTTTGGTGGCATTAGTTAATTTAGTTATTAAATACCTTACCCAGGTTCTGTCCTAAATTTATTTCTTATAAGACTATTTCAGGGGACTACCTCTTGAAGCTCATCAAGAGAATGCCAAGAGTGTGCAAAGCAGTAATCAAAGCAAAAGGTGGCTACTTTGAAGAACCTACAATATGACATATTTTCAGTTGTTTGACACTTGTTTGTTATGTATATAATTCCACATGTGTTAATTCATAGTTTTGATGCCTTCATAGTCATGAAAATAAAGAAAACTCTTTGAATGAGAAGGTGTGTCCAAACTTTTGGTCTGTACTGTACGTTCACCCGATTGTGGGTGGGTGAAATGTTTACCCTTGATTACGCTGGAACAGTGTACACAATTCAAACAGGGAAAAGTTGCCATTTTGGGGGTAGCCAATACTCTCTGTATAGGTCCAGTTCTATTGCTGCCAATATCTGCCCGCACTATCCTGTCACGTATGTTGCTAGCTCTACACATCATGGGTGGTTGTCTAAATTTCCCCACTTGTGGGTAGGATTTTGATATCACATGCCAGTCTTTGTTTATTATCCCTCTCAATCTCTGGGTCCATGGATGATACTTGACTACAAGTGGAATCCGTGGTTGTTTCAAAGGTTTATCCTGCTGTATTTCCTCAACTCTGTTCCTTTGTTCCTGTAGTAAATGATCAGATGAAATGCTGAATGTAAAAATAAATTCCCCATTAAAATTGTCCTGTCTGACCCAGGAAGAAGTACACCGGCGTCTTAAAAAGATTAAAATAGACAAATCGCCAGGACCAGATGGCATACACCCCCGTATCCTAAGGGAATTAAGTAATGTCATTGCCAGACCCTTATTTCTAATACTGACAGGGAGTGTTCTACAGGATTGGAGCATAGCAAATGTGGTGCCATTATTCAAAAAGGGTCCAAAAAAAGAGCCTGGAAACTATAGGCCGGTAAGTTTAACATCTGTTGTGGGAAAACTGTTTGAAGGTTTTCTAAGAGATGCTATCTTAGAGCATCTCAACGGAAATAAGCAAATAACGCCATATCAGCATGGCTTCATGAGGGATAGGTCATGTCATACTAATTTAATCAGTTTCTATGAGGAGGTAAGTTCTAGACTTGACAGCAGCGAATCAATGGATGTCGTATATCTGGACTTCTCCAAAGCATTTGACACTGTACCACATAAAAGGTTAGTATATAAAATGAGAAAATATCTGTATGTGGGTAAGTAACTGGTGGAGTGATAGAAAACAGACGGTGGTTATTAACGGTACACACTCAGATTGGGTCACTGTCACTAGTGGAGTACCTCAGGGGTCAGTATTGGGCCCTATTCTCTTCAATATATTTATTAATGATCTTGTAGAAGGCTTGCATAGTAAAGTATCAATTTTCGCAGATGACACTAAACTGTGTAAAGTAATTAACACTGAAGAGGACAGTATACTGTATATATATACACTACAGGGGACAGTATACTGTATATATATATATACTACAGAGGGCAGTATACTGCTACAGATGGATCTGGATAGATTGGAGGCTTGGGCAGAGAAGTGGCAGATGAGGTTTAACACTGACAAATGTAAAGTTATGCACATGGGAAGGAATAATGCAAGTCACCCGTACATACTAAATGGTAAAACACTCGGTAACACTGACATGGAAAAGGATCTAGGAATTTTAATAAACAGCAAACTAAGGTGCAAAAACCAGTGTCAGGCAGCTGCTGCCAAGGCCAATAAGATAATGGGTTGCATCAAAAGGGGCATAGATGCCCGTGATAAGAACATAGTCCTACAACTTTACACATCACTGGTCAGACCACACATGGAGTACTGTGTGCAGTTCTGGGCTCCTGTGAACAAGGCAGACATAGCAGAGCTGGAGAGGGTCCAGAGGAGGGCAACTAAAGTAATAACTGGAATGGGGCAACTACAGTACCCTGAAAGATTATCAAAATTAGGGTTATTCACTTTAGAAAAAAGACGACTGAGGGGAGATCTAATTACCATGTATAAATATATCAGGGGGCAGTACAGAGATCTCTCCCATCATCTATTTATCCCCAGGACTGTGACTGTGACGAGGGGACATCCTCTGCGTCTGGAGGAAAGAAGGTTTGTACACAAACATAGAAGAGGATTCTTTACGGTAAGAGCAGTGAGACTATGGAGCTCTCTGCCTGAGGAGGTGGTGATGGTGAGTACAATAAAGGAATTCAAGAGGGGCCTGGATGTATTTCTGGAGTGTAATAATATTACAGGCTATAGCTACTAAAGAGGGGTCGTTGATCCAGGGAGTTATTCTGATGCCTGATTGGAGTCGGGAAGGAATTTTTTATTCCCCTAAAGTGGGGAAAATTGGCTTCTACCTCACAGTTTTTTTTTTTGCCTTCCTCTGGATCAACTTGCAGGATGACAGGCCGAACTGGACGGACAGATGGCTTTTTTCGGCCTTATGTACTATGTTACTATGTAACACTACACATTCTATTCCAAATCGAAACATCAAGAAAAATATATCAAATTTGTGTTATTCCTCTAAAAAAAAAAGAAGAAATAGCAGTGTTTGTATTCTTCTTTACAAACTCAAACATTCACTATATAAACTGGAAAATGTTTGAAGATTTTGCTTTTCTTTGAATCACGTCACTAATATTCAGTTGTATAACCGTTGTTTCTGAGAACTGCTGGACGTCTGTGTTGCTCGGAGTCAACCAACTTCTGCCCCTGTGAACAGGTATTCCAGCCCAGGATGATTGGACTACATTCCACAGTTCTTCTCTATTTCTTGGTTTTGCCTCAGAAACTGCATTTTTTATGTCACCCCACAAGTTTTCTATTGGATTAAGATCCGGGGATCGGGCCGGCCGCTCCATAACGTCAATCTTGTTGGTCTGGAACCAAGATGTTGCCCATTTACTGGTGTGTTTGGGGTCATTGTCTTGTTGGAACACCCATTTCAAGGGCTTTTCCTCTTCAGCATAAGGCAGCATGACCACTTCAAGTATTCTGATCTAGTCAAACTGATCCATAATCCCTGGTCTGCGATAAATAGGCCCAACACCGTAGTATGAGAAACATCCCCATATCATGATGCTTGCGCCACCATGCTTCACTGTCTTCACAGTGTACTGTGGCTGGAATTCAGTGTTTGGGGGTCGTCTGACAAACTGTCTCCGGCCACTAGACCCAAAAAGAGCAATCTTACTTTCATCAGTCCACAGAATGTCTCTTTAGGCCGTCAATGTGCTCTTTGGCAAATTGTTTGGCTTCACATAGGAGTCTTCTAATTGTAACAGGACTCACAGGTAACTTTACACCTTCTTTAATCTTCCTAGAGCTGATTGTAGCCATTTTGGCTATTCTTCTATCCATTCGAATGGTAGTTTTTTCGCTTTCTTCCACAGAGAATCAGCAGCATGCATGTCATGACTGTTGGGTCTCTCAATGAACCCAAAAAACTCATTATTATCAAAGCTGAATATTTTTGGAAGTAGTTTTTAGTTTGTTTTTAGTTTTAGCTATTTTAGGGGGATATCTGTGTGTGCAGGTGACTATTACTGTGCAGAATTATTAGGCAACTTAACAAAAAACAAATATATACCCATTTCAATTATTTATTTTTACCAGTGAAACCAATATAACATCTCAACATTCACAAATATACATTTCTGAAATTCAAAAACAAAACAAAAACAAATCAGTGACCAATATAGCCACCTTTCTTTGCAAGGACACTCAAAAGCCTGCCATCTATGGATTCTGTCAGTGTTTTGATCTGTTCACCATCAACATTGCGTGCAGCAGCAACCACAGCCTCCCAGACACTGTTCAGAGAGGTGTACTGTTTTCCCTCCTTGTAAATCTCACATTTGATGATGGACCACAGGTTCTCAATGGGGTTCAGATCAGGTGAACAAGGAGGCCATGTCATTAGATTTTCTTCTTTTATACCTTTTCTTGCCAGCCACGCTGTGGAGTACTTGGACGCGTGTGATGGAGCATTGTCCTGCATGAAAATCATGTTTTTCTTGAAGGATGCAGACTTCTTCCTGTACCACTGCTTGAAGAAGGTGTCTTCCAGAAACTGGCAGTAGGACTGGGAATTGAGCTTGACTCCATCCTCAACCCGAAAAGGCCCCACAAGCTCATCTTTGATGATACCAGCCCAAACCAGTACTCCACCTCCACCTTGCTGGCGTCCGAGTCGGACTGGAGCTCTCTGCCCTTTACCAATCCAGCCACGGGCCCATCCATCTGGCCCATCAAGACTCACTCTCATTTCATCAGTCCATAAAACCTTAGAAAAATCAGTCTTGAGATATTTCTTGGCCCAGTCTTGACGTTTCAGCTTGTGTGTCTTGTTCAGTGGTGGTCGTCTTTCAGCCTTTCTTACCTTGGCCATGTCTCTGAGTATTGCACACCTTGTGCTTTTGGGCACTCCAGTGATGTTGCAGCTCTGAAATATGGCCAAACTGGTGGCAAGTGGCATCTTGGCAGCTGCACGCTTGACTTTTCTCAGTTCATGGGCAGTTATTTTGCGCCTTGGTTTTTCCACACGCTTCTTGCGACCCTGTTGACTATTTTGAATGAAACGCTTGATTGTTCGATGATCACGCTTCAGAAGCTTTGCAATTTTAAGAGTGCTGCATCCCTCTGCAAGATATCTCACTATTTTTGACTTTTCTGATCCTGTCAAGTCCTTCTTTTGACCCATTTTGCCAAAGGAAAGGAAGTTGCCTAATAATTATGCACACCTAATATAGGGTGTTGATGTCATTAGACCACACCCCTTCTCATTACAGAGATGCACATCACCTAATATGCTTAATTGGTAGTAGGCTTTCGAGCCTATACAGCTTGGAGTAAGACAACATGCATAAAGAGGATGATGTGGTCAAAATACTCATTTGCCTAATAATTCTGCACGCAATGTACATTTGAGTTGATTAATTGAATGAATCTTGCAGTGAGACGACAACACTATTAGCCAAAAGGTCTTATTTAATTGCTTATTTATTTGGAGTACTCCAGCTGTATGGGTTTGTGCGTGAGCTCCGCACTTTATTTATATCTATACACACATGTATGCTGAAATGTGGACACTAAACCAAGTTTTATCTAATTTTTAGTGAGTTAATAAATTTGTTTATGCAAAAATACTGTGAGCCAGCCTAAATTATTATTAAGGATTATGATAACCTGCTGGTTGAACTCAATATGTAATAAAAGGAAATCATATATAATTATAGGATATTTCAACATGCCTGATTGGACCTGCAGTATAGGTATTTGGCAGGCTGTTCTGGCAAAGGAACAGCCTACGAGATTTCACCGCATCTGGCCTAACTGGATAGTGCACTCACCGTCAAAACACACTGACTATAACCTACTGACAGTTTACGGCATGAGCGTCGGGTTTGGCCAAACAAAAATCTGACATTCGTGGCATATCCTAGCAATATGTGACAAATGGGCCCAGGTATAATGGTTCTTCTCCAGGGTTTTTGGAGGCTGATGTTTTAGGTGAACTTGCATGTTTTAAAGACTATGTACACCTTTGGAGGCAATTTTTATGATTGCCTATTATTCATTTTGGGCTAAAAATAATTTTTTTCAGTTGGTCTTTATTAAAAAATATTGAGCCCCTCTGTCACAAAGGGTTAACTGTTTTTCTAGCTGTGTGAATCGTACTTTCACTTTGTGCTGGTCATCTAATAAATCTTCTCTCTAAATTGCTAAGAGGTCAAAAACACTGGCAGACGAAGCAGATGATCGTCGGGAGGGAAGTGTTCCTTCCCGGCAATTGTCTGCTCGCTAGCGGAGGTGACCGCTGCTATTACAAGCAGCAATCTCCTCCTCAGTATGGGGATGAGCGATGGCTAATGCCATCGCTCTTCCCCATACTGACTCATTATTTACCGGCAGGAGGTCGCTGATTGCACAGCACGATCTGCTGACGGCAAATGATTATTTTTAAACATGTTGAAAGACTCCAATTACCAGATGAACAAGCGTTTGCTCATTCATCAGGCAATCGGCGGCAGTATTACACTGCCAGATCATCGCTAACGAGCATTCATACGAAGTCAGTTTTGGTACTGGCTTCCGAGTCCTATTTTAAAATGTTTTTAAATACGCAGATAGGAATACCAAAGTCATTCATCGAAGTCTCGCGCAACTTCGGCCGGGACAAAGTTTTGCAACACGGAGCCCATACATTTTAATGCTGTATGGAAACAGCATGACAAACAACGTTTTTTTAACAAATCGACTTCGTATCTATGATCCGAAGCTTGATTCGCTCAAGTCTATTTATAATGTCATTCGTCTGTTAAAGCCATACCTTTTTTCCATTTGATTATGGCACATGGGGCATTTATGTCTTTTTTTTTTTTTGTTTTGATTATTTTTTATACCCGTGAAAATATAAAAAAATAAAAACATTGTCTGTTTTTAATTTTTTTACTAGCACAAAGTGCAACTAAAACACAATTTTTACATTATGTCCCCTTTCCAAGACAATTGTTTTCATATAAAGAATGTATGGTGGCTTTTCTTAAATAATTGTTTTTATTTTGTAGTTTTTTTTATGTTTTTATTTTTATTTTACATTTTGGGGAGATTTATTATCTCCCTTGCAAAAGTTGCTTTAAGTCTACGGCAGAGCTGTTGTAGATTTCTGTTTAGGAGCATGGACTGCAGGAGGATGAGCCTAATTTATGACGATGCCTGCGACTCGTCAAAAGTGTTGGGCATCCTCCAGCAGTGCAAGGGATATCAAGACTGGCACAGAAAGCACCTGTCTTGATAAATCTCCACCGTTGTGCCCCCACTGCCATTTTAACATTCCAATTTTTTAATTGCTGATACCTCCTGTAACTGGGACTGACATATTAGTTCCAGTTACAAGGGGAATGGAGCCCCAATGGCGTTACAATGTTGTAAAGCCTCACTGCAAAGCTGATCTGGGTCTGCTAAGACCCAGCAGTTCGTGCATACATCCGAGCCCTGGCGATCACAAGATTGGTAGGACCAGAGTAGGAAGCAGCTGCATTACTGCTTTTTAATCTGTATATACAGGGCTGATTGAGTGGCAACTACAGTAAAAAAAAAAAGAACCTGTCTTCTCTCTGGAGAACCTAGCTGTCACTGACAATGGACACCCGATCTCGCATGATTAGCATGCAGCTGTGATCTCTGCAAGGACGTTCAAGAACATCCTTGCAAAGATAATCATGGACTGCCCTGACGTCTATAGTCAACAGGTGGTCCGGAAGCAGTTAAAGAACAATCACTGATCTGGTCAACCAATCCCTTCCAGCAAATGATCTTCCTGATGATAGTATTTATATCCTCAATAAGGGTAGCTTGAGAAGACGCCAGTAACTGCAGGCCAGTTAGTTTGACATCTCTAGTAGTAAAAATAGTGTAAACTATCCTGAAAATGAGGACCACCTAACAACCAACAACTTGTTGGACCCAAAACAGCATGGTTTCATTGAAGGCAGATCTTCTCTATCAAACCTTATTGGACTAATTTCACTATGTAAAGTGTTGGATGAAGGCGGTACCGTGGACATCACTTATCTGGATTTCAGCAAAGCCTTTAAAACAGTGCTGATAAAGAGCTGATTTATTAGCTGAACATTAATGAAAATTGGACTTAATCCCTGGAAAGTTCAGTGGATTATGGAAACTGGTTTTAAAGTGATGGATCCATCCCAGACATTGATGGCATATCTCTAGGACATGCCATCAATGTCAGATAGAAGTGAGTCCCAAAGGTGGGACCAGAACTCATCTCCAAAACAGGGTCCCCGAAGTGAAGGAGAACGCAACTCTCATGCACAGAGTGCTCTCCATTCACTGCGCTCTGCTATTTTGTGAAGCACCATAGCTGTGAAAGAAGAGTGTCCATCGCATGCCCGGCCTCCTCTCCATTCACTGCTATAGAATTCCTGGCAAAAGCCGAGCCAGCTGTTGGCTATTTTCAGAACTCCTATAGCGACACACAGAGAGGGGCCGCGCTTGCGCTGTGCTGTCCTTCACTTTTGGGGGTGCCAGTACTGGAAATAGGAGCAGGTTCTAGAGGTGGGACTCGCACCTAACTGACATTGATGGCATGTCCTAGCAATATGCCATCAGTGTCTGAGATGGGAATAAACTTTTAACAGCTTGATAGTTCCGTGGATTTGTAGTTGGCTCAAGGATACATATCAGAGATTTGTGGTCAATGTGTCACGACCTATGGTGTGCACTGTGACATTTTCCCTTCACTTGTGGTTGCCTGCGGCAACGTGTTGTTTGTGTGCATGTGGTGGCAGTGTCTCGGCCTTCTGGCTGATTCCCAGGACATGGTTGCCACGCATGCCGTTGCCGGCGGTAACAGGTGGAGTGTGATGTTTATGGGTGTTTTTCCCTTTAAGTGGTTTCCGTTCCTTGCCTGGTGTAGGAAGGGTTAACTCCCTTCTTTGGGTGTGAACACTGGGTGTGTCTGTGTGGGTGTGGCTACTTGGGCTATTTAGCCTCTGCTGGATGCCTGTAGCTGAGGGGTACTTCAGCCATGCCTTGCTGGAGTCATCCTCCTGCTCTTATATACCATCTGTCCAGTGAGGGCCACCCTTGTGGTCATAAACTATATGTCTGATGTTAGAAGATGTCTTTATGGTCTATCTGTTTATTGCAGCTATGGATGTCCTGGTTACCTGTGTGATATGTGTTGTGTGCTGTGTCCTTTAGTGTTATGTGGACATCAGTAGTCATGCACGGGTTCCAGTCAGCGTGTCTGTGGCAGGTAGGTTTGAAACTGCTTTAGTTCACCTGCCATATCCATATGTTGTATTTGTTCCCCTTTCCTTGCAGCTTGGCCAGTGAGACTCCTGTTCGTCCGCATCTAGGAGGAACAGGTCGTCTTACCCTGCTCCTAGTCCAGGGCTACCCTGAGGGCTAGTAGGGACCCTAGGTTCCGGAGTATGAGCCCTCCTACCATCAGGGTTGGCTCATACAGCTAGGAGTCAGGGTCAGAATTAGGGATGTGATAGGAGGTGACCAGCTTCCTGATTCCTGTCCTGGCCTAGCAGCGACCATTATCTTCTGTCATCGCATGGCTGAGGATTTCCCCCATCCTCAGTCGTGACACAATGGTGCGCATTCTGGAGAGATGATAGTTGCATGTGGTGTACCACAAGGGTCTGTTCTTTTTAATATGTGACATAGGAGAAGGTTTGGTACCAGGTAAGATTTCTCTGTTTGCTGATGACACAAAAGTGTGTTGACATTACAGGAAGTACGCATAGGTGCATGTCCCACCTTCAGGGGCGGACTGGGAACTAAAAGTGGCCCCATGTTGCAGGTATGTTCAAATTGACAGAAGATGGGGCAGCATAATTAGCCAGGGACAACAGAAGTAGGCAGAGCAATATACTGCCCCAGCTGAACCAAATACCACAGTGCAGCACAACATACTGCCACCTGCACCACAGTATTCAACTGTATTGCTGTCCTGTGGATGTTGATACAGTAGAATTTAGGAGGGCACCTGTGGCTTCTGGACAGGTACGTAAGAGATAATCGTATCATTATGTACCTGGCTGGCGGCCATGTGAAGGGCTTGGGTGGCCCTCCTAGGCATCGGCCCAATGGGAAATTTCCCTGTAGGGTCTATGGCCAATCCGCCCATGCCCACCTTTGAAACCTATATCCACAATGTGGTCCCTGAAAGAGAAGGAAAGCACAAGAGCAGCCCCCGTCCATTCACCTATATGAGAGTTCTGAAAATAGGCTGACACTGGCCCGACTATTTCTGGTAGACCAATAATGGTGAATGGAGGTGGCCGTGCATGCTAGGTGCTCCTTCCATTCATCGCTATGGAACTTCTGAAAATAACCAAGCGAGCTCGGTCAGCTATTTTCGGAACTCGCATATGAGTGAATGGAGAGCACGCTGGGCATGCTCACCTTCACTTCAAGGGCCTCATTTTGGGAAAAGGAGAGAGGTGGGACCTGCACCTGCTTGACATTGATGGCCTATCCTAGCGATAAGCCATCAATGTCTGAGACAGACCAACCCTGGAGAGACTATAGAAGAAAACAAGAAAGACTATAAGAATTTAATTTATATAACCTTAAGGAAAGAAGGGAAAAGGCGACATAAAGCAATGTCAGACAATATTATTTTACTGAAAGACCAGTATTTTCTTGGCACAAACTTCTAGCAGATTTATTTGTAAAAACTGTATGGAATGGAAGTAATATAAGGACAGATTGAATGGACCACTTGGTCTTTGTCTGCAGTCATGTTTCTATGATTCTATGTGTCAACAATTCTTTTTCTAACCCGACCAGGCCGAGGCCAAGCTACACTGTGATTAGGTGAACAACTTCTCCAGTTTTCTTTCCAATAGTTTTTCACACTCACCGCTCTCCCATATTAAAAGTGTACACTTTTGTTTGCAGATATCCACCGTTCTTATTATTTTTGGGCATTCGTCCACAGTCACTATGAAGCTGTGTTTTGCGATCTTGATACTGAACATCATTTTCCTAATTTCTTATTTTAACGCTTTAACTAATGAAAGAGCCAGACGAAAAGGCCCGGACATTTCCAGGTATACAATCATCCATGTAGAAAACAATAAAACAATGTAATTTCCAATTACTGCTTAAGATAACAATAAAACCTTTGTCATTTCCAGGGACACGATCACCCCTCTAGAGAACAATAAAACCTTTGTCATTTCCAGGGACACGATCACCCCTCTAGAGAACAATAAAACCTTCATCATAGCAGCTTATTATGATGGCAGAGAGTCCAGCCAAGTGCGTGTGTTGACCATTATCAAGAAAGAAGATGTGAAGGAGCTATATTGTTGGTTTTACTGTATGAATGACCCTGGATATGTTTCCGTAAAAGCAACCATAGAGATCTACTACCATTGGTTTGGGTTTTCTTATGGTCCAGCAGATGTGGTCTGCCCTGAACCTCTGAACTGCTCTTCTCAACATATCTCCATCCATTGGTCCAACATAAGAAACACAAATAATGTTCCTGTGTTTGAGATAAAGAACCGCAATCCCCAGCCTATCTCTGCAAACTTCACAGTGTGTATCTCTACCATGTTCGGAAACCAGGACAATATATTGCAGTTTATCCAGGCCATAGAGATGTATCGTCTTCTAGGAGCCCAGAAGGTGGTCATCTACAAGAATGGCTGCAGTAAGGCCATGGGACGAGTGCTTGATTACTATGTCTCAGAAGGATTTCTAGAGATTGTACCTTGGCCAATAGACACATTTTTAAGAACATCTGCTGACTGGCATCAAAGTATGAACCCTAAAAGCCAAATTGGTTATTACGGGCAGCTCTCAGCACTGAATGATTGTATGTACAGAAACATGTACAAAAGTCGATATGTCACCCTCAATGATGTGGACGAAATCATTCTGCCGAGACATAGCACAACATGGGATGAAATGATGAAAGCCCTAGAGAAAGCCTATCCAGATACAGCTGTATACCAGGTAAAAAACTACATATATCCAAAGAAAATCACTGCTCCTAATTTTCAGACGGCTTTCCCCAAAAATGTACCAGGAATCAACATTCTTCAGCTGATATACTATGAGCCAGGAATTCCAAATGGCTCCAACAACCGTAAGATGATAGTCAACCCACGAGAAGTCATTCAGGTGTCAGTTCACGTTGTATTAAGAGCTTATAAGAAAAGTGTTTATGTTCCCGATAATATCGTAAGCCTTCACCACGGCCGGTCACCAATGCAGCCAGATCTCCCACAGACATCTCTCATAAGAGACACGACCATATGGAAATACAGTTCTTCTCTTATTACAAATGTTAACAAGGTTTTGAGACAACTGAACTATCACTGAAATCCAGGTTCTCCATACTGTATGTAGATACTCACCTGTCAGGAGATAAATATAGACAAAAATCAAGAATTCATACGATCGTTGTAAAGAGTTAAAGGAACACTAAGCACTTTCTGTGAGTTCCTGAAACAAGCAGTCGAATAGAAATCTTTGTGTAGAACAAAAGGATTAATCTCCCGATGATCTCCTCCATCTTCAGCTGGAGACGGACCAAGCCGAATAGGATTGGCTTAGGCTATTTTCACACTTGATCCGGCGGGCAGTTCCACCGATCTGCATGAGACTGAAAGCATTTGTGAGATGCATCCGTATGCGGATCCGTCCCACAAATGCATTGCAAGAACGGATCCGTCTCTGCGCTTGTCATGCAGACATTTTTACTGGTACAGACCGGAAGGACGGATCCGGCATTCCGGTATTTTGAATGCTGGATCTGGCACTAATACATTCCTACGGGGGAAAATGCCGGATCCGGCATTTCGGCAAGTCTTCAGTTTTTTGTCGCCGGAGATAAAACCGTAGCATGCTACGGTTTTATCTTTTGACTGATCAGTCAAAACGACTGAACTGAAGACGTCCTGAACGGATTACTCTCCATTCAGAATGCATAGGGATATGCCTGATCAGTTCTTTTCCGGTATAGAGCCCCTGTGACGGAACTCTATGCCGGAAAAGAAAAACGCTAGTGTGAAAGTACTATTAGTGATCTTCTTGTCCTACTGCAGATGGAGCCTCCCTGCTGTGCCCTTGCTCCAGCCAGCTTCTCACAGTCCTGTGAGGAGGAGGAGGAGGAACATGGCTGACCTCCCAGGACATGGAGAGAAATTTTCTTTATTTTATTTCTTGGTTTTAACTATAATGTGAAACAATATAGAACCAAGGGAAGGTAAGAGATGAAGGGATATTTTTTGTGTGTGCATTTTCTGTGTTTTTTGTTCTTTTAAACGAGGAGGCACTGTTAGCAATCCTCAGTCCTCTAGTAAGAACTGCTGATTTGGGCTCTTTGTAGGGAAAATATCCAAAATTAAGCAGCACTACCGTTAGGTCCAAATTGGACAGTTCATGAAGTGATGGTGCCAGCAGTGTTAGGCCTTTATAATGAAGGATTATGGAGGAATACTGCAGCACACAATGTTTTCAATGCAATTCCTAATTTCTTCACCAAGAATGCGACAATTTGATTGCAATGAGTCTTTTTGAAGCCACTCTGCTTGACAAATACTCATTGTGTAACACCCCAGAGTTGTGTTATGAAACTCTTTTACCCCGCTACAATCTGTTAAAAGCATTTACCTTGTCATCTCATGTAATTTTACATTATGTCTTCACAAATGTGCATGAAACCCTGTTAAATCTAATATTGCTGTAATTTCCATGTTCACCAGCAGGTGGCAGCAATGCGTTGGTAAGGACTTAGCTATAGTTTAGTACATCTAAGCTGGAATAGTTCATTCCAGTTTAGCTCCCCCCTCTGTGAGCAGAGTGGGCTGTGCCCATATCCAGCAGCATGGGAAGAGAAGGAAGTTAGAGTGAGTGTAGCCCGCCTTCTGCTAGGGGTAGGGTGTGCATGTTAGGAGCTCCCCGAGATAGAGAAGAAAACCGGGATCTTGTCTCAGCTGAGACATTGATCATTATCCCCAGCCTGAGCCCTGCCACCTCGGCTGGATGAAGCAAGCAGACAAACTCCAGAATTCCAGGAAGAAAGCATACACTGTGAAGAGAACTGTGAGTAAAGTCCAGAGACCCAGGAGAAGCCATATTCCTCCTCAGCTAGTCAGTCCCCAGACAGCAGAAGATAGAGAGTGCAGAAGCCAAATTCCTGCCACAGTATAGAGCTAACAAGCAGACGTCCTTTTCTGCAAGCTCCAGGTACATGAGAGAGCAGAAGATAAATTCCTGCCAACCATTGCCAATACCTGCTGGGACCTAAGACTAATGCTGTACCTTGCTTGGATGAAAGCTCCAATCAGTAACGACAAGTTTGAACTTTACCAAGGGTCTGGATCTCAATTACTGCTGCAAAATCCCTCTATTATTCCTACTAGCACTACACTCAATTTATTGCAAGTGAGCCAGGATCCAGGAGTCACCGTTGACACCATTATCACCACCATACAGAGACATTACACCACTCTGGCATTCCTAACCTGGGGCGTGAGTTACAATACCTTGGAGGGCCCTGTGACAGTACCCTGCGCACGCTGCAATTGGCGTCACAAACAAAACTATAGACTATCGCCTACACCTGACCCAGCCATTGCAGAATTTAGCATCAGAGTGCAAACCCCGGTCCAGCTCATTGCATTTTCAGTCCAAACGTCACATTCTTGGTGAAGAAATTAGGAATTGCATTGAAGACCTCGAGTGATGCAGTATTCTCCCGAATCCTGTCTGTAGAGATGCCAACTTGAAAGTGAAGCCTAGTGTGTCCTGAGAGTATTTCCACTGTTGATGTGTGAAGGTACACCTCCAGCGTCACCCTCCTCATCTGTCTGCTAGATGTTGTTCACTGATATAACCAACACACTGCACCCTCAGTTTTTTTCTAAATATGAGCTTTGGAAAGGGTATTCTAGTGCAAAATAAGATGTCGGCTGACCATCAAATAATAAAATAAAAAGTAAGCAAGCTTATACTCACCTCTCCAATCCCCCACTTCAACAGTGTCCAGGTCCCTGATGTGCTTTACTTTTTGCTGACATCTCGACACGGGAATACCACCAATCCCTGCAGAGGGGGGTCAACGCTACAACCACTGATTGGCTGAGCAGGCATTTTCTGCTGTGATGAGACAGGAGCAAGACGTGGCATATAAAGGGGACTTCGGCGCGGTAAGAACATCAGCAGGGATCGGCAACGTTAGCATAAGTTAGTTTATTTCTTTTTTAACCATTTGATGGCTCTCTTTTTTTTTTTGTTTACTAAAACAAAAATGAGTCCGGTATGGAAATTGATGATTTTTGAGTTGCACCTGCAAAAACCTGTAGTGGTGTTCTCATTAAAGTTAAATATATATATGAGCAATCTTCCGATACCAAATATACCATGAATTGGCAATCCATATTTAAAATTCTGAAACTTCCTTTAAACTGGTTCAGGTGCCGCTGATTTGAGAATATCCTGGAACATATTTAATATTTATAGATTCTATATTTTGTAATCTTCACCTTCTCAGCACAGGCAACAAACAGATGAAGAACATACATGAAAGGAAATGCATTGCACACATACATGGGAAGTCAGCAAGGTGAGCAAGTGGAGTACAGAGCCGCCTCCAGCGGTGGGTGACGGCTTTGTAATACAGCCGACCGGCAAATACTGGCATCGGAAATAACTCTGATCCTGGTTATTTAACCCTTAACAACCCCAACATCTGAGAGGTTATTCAGATGGAGGGGGCTCTCCCTGACCTACAGTTGGACCCCCATAGGGAAATCACAGGATTCGGATCTGTTGCTCTGGCGGCCTGGTGCCTTTTTAAGGCTCCCTAATGGAGAATCCCCATAATAGACAGTACTGAAAATCCCCATACACTGCAATAGTAAACAATTACAGTCTATGTTATAAGTGATCGAATGATGTTCAAGCCCCCTTGGAGGACTAATAAAAAAATCAATAAAAAAAAAAAAAAAGAAACAAGTTTTAAAATACAGTTGCAAGAAAAAGTATGTGAACCCTTTGGAATGATATGGATTTCTGCACAAATTGGTCATAAAATGTGATCTGATCTTCATCTAAGTTACAACAATAGACAATCACATGAAAGTAAGTTGCGGTTCCAGCTCATCTTATGCATGAATACTCGGCGTGCACGGAAGGACCAGGGAATCCAAGATGTAATGATGAAAAACAAATCCGGCACAATGGATGCTTTGCAATAAAATCTTCCATTTATTTCAGCAACATAACTCCGTGGTATGCCAATTGACACGTTTCGGACAGAGTCCTTAGTCGTAACTTATGACTAAGGGCTCTGTCCGAAATGCGTCAACTGGCATTCAGCTTGTGTCTGCACTGTCTGGACGTGGAGTTATGTTGCTGAAATAAACGGAAGATTTTACTGCAAAGCATCCATTGTGCCGGATTTGTTTTTCATCAATAGACAATCACAGTCTGCTTAAACTAATAACACACAAAGAATTAATTGTTACCATGTTTTTATTGAACACACCATGTAAACATTCACAGTGCAGGTGGAAAAAGTATGTGAACCCCTAGACTAACGACATCACCAAGAGCTAATTGGAGTGAGGTGTCAGCCAACTGGAGTCCAATCAATGAGATGAGATTGGAGGTGTTGGTTACAGCACCCTGCCCTATAAAAAACACACACCAGTTCTGGGTTTGCTTTTCACAAGAAGCATTGCCTGATGTGAATGAAGCCTCGCACAAAAGAGCTCTCAGAAGACCTACGATTAAGAATTGTTGACTTGCATAAAGCTGGAAATGGTTATAAAAGTATCTCCAAAAGCCTTGCTGTTCATCAGTCCACGGTAGGACAAATTGTCTATAAATGGAGAAAGTTCAGCACTGCTGCTACTCTGCCTAGGAGTGGCCGTCCTGTAAAGATGACTGCAAGAGCACAGCGCAGACTACTCAATGAGGTGAAGAAGAATCCTAGAGTGTCAGCTAAAGACTTACAAAAGTCTCTGGCATATGCTAACATCCCTGTTAGCGAATCTACGATACGTAAAACACTAAACAAGAATGGATTTCATGGGAGGATACCACAGAGGAAGCCACTGCTCTCCAAAATAAACATTGCTGCACGTTTACAGTTTGCACAAGAGCACCTGGATGTTCCTCAAAAGTACTGGCAAAATATTCTGTGGACAGATGAAAACAAAGTTGAGTTGTTTGGAAGAAACACACAACACTATGTGTGGAGAAAAAGAGGCACAGCACACCATTAAAACCTCATCCCAACTGTGAAGTATGGTGGTGGGGGCATCATGGTTTGGGGCTGCTTTGCTGCGTCAGGGCCTGGACGGATTGCTATCATCAAAGGAAAAATGAATTCCCAAATTTATCAAGACATTTTGCAGGAGAACTTAAGGCCATCTGTCCACCAGCTGAAGCTCAACAGAAGATGGTTGTTGCAACAGGACAACGACCCAAAGCATAGAAGTAAATCAACAACAAAATGGCTTAAACAGAAGAAAATACGTCTTCTGGAGTGGCCAAGTCAGAGTCCTGACCTCAACCCGATTGAGATGCTGTGGCATGACCTCAAGAAAGCGATTCACACCAGACATCCCAAGAATATTGCTGAACTAAAACAGTTCTGTAAAGAGGAATGGTCAAGAATGACTCCTGACCGTTGTGCACGTCTGATCTGCAACTACAGGAAACGTTTGGTTGAAGTTATTGCTGCCAAAGGAGGTTCAACCAGTTATTAAATCCAAGGGTTCACATACCTTTTCCACCTGCACTGTGAATGTTTACATGGTGTGTTCAATAAAAACATGGTAACAATTAATTCTTTGTGAGTTATTAGTTTAAGCAGACTATGATTGTCTATTGTTGTGACTTAGATGAAGATCAGATCACATTTTATGACCAATTTGTCCAGAAATCCATATCATTCCAAAGGGTTCACATACTTTTTCTTGCAACTGTATATATAATATAAATGTATAAACGTATATATATATACACAAAAAAGCAAAAATAGTCAGCAGCACTCTATAAGATGCCGGGTGCAAATCCACAAGCGCTCCTGGACAAGGAACAGTGTAATAGAGATGATGAAAAATGGGCAGCACTCCAGTCTTGTGAAAATTCAATGATGTTTATTCACACCCCAACGCAATGCAGCATTTCAGCCCTCTCAATGGAGCCTTTGTCAAGCTTGACAAAGGCTCCATTGAGAGGGCTGAAATGCTGCATTGCATTGGGGTGTGAATAAACATCATTGAATTTTCACAAGACCGGAGTGCTGCCCATTTTTCATCATCTCTCTCTCTATATATATATATATATACAGTACAGACCAAAAGTTTGGACACACCTTCTCATTCAAAGAGTTTTCTTTATTTTCATGACTATGAAGGCATCAAAACTATGAATCAACACATGTGGAATTATATACATAACAAACAAGTGTGAAACAACTGAAAATATGTCATATTCTAGGTTCTTCAAAGTAGCCACCTTTTGCTTTGATTACTGCTTTGCCCACTCTTGGCATTCTCTTGATGAGCTTCAAGAGGTAGTCCCCTGAAATGGTCTTCCAACAGTCTTGAAGGAGTTCCCAGAGATGCTTAGCACTTGTTGGCCCTTTTGCCTTCACTCTGCGGTCCAGCTCACCCCAAACCATCTCGATTGGGTTCAGGTCCGGTGACTGTGGAGGCCAGGTCATCTGGCGCAGCACCCCATCACTCTCCTTCATGGTCAAATAGCCCTTACTTTCAAAGTTTTCCCAATTTTTCGGCTGACTGACTGACCTTCATTTCTTAAAGTAATGATGGCCACTCGTTTTTCTTTACTTAGCTGCTTTTTTCTTGCCAAATACCAATTCTAACAGTCTATTCAGTAGGACTATCAGCTGTGTATCCACCTGACTTCTCCTCAACGCCACTGATGGTCCCAACCCCATTTATAAGGCAAGAAATCCCACTTATTAAACCTGACAGGGCACACCTGTGAAGTGAAAACCATTTCAGGGGACTACCTCTTGAAGCTCATCAAGAGAATGCCAAGAGTGTGCAAAGCAGTAACCAAAGCAAGAGGTGGCTACTTTGAAGAACCTAGAATATGACATATTTTCAGTTGTTTCACACTTGTTTGTTATGTATATAATTCCACATGTGTTAATTCATAGTTTTGATGCCTTCAGTGTGAATCTACAATTTTCATAGTCATGAAAATAAAGAAAACTCTTTGAATGAGAAGGTGTGTCCAAACTTTTGGTCTGTACTGTATATTTGTTATTTTTATTTATTTTACTTACCAATTAGATTGCACCTTCCATTTTTAACAGGAGCTCTGAAAATGGTGGGATAAGATACTTTAAACCAGTTTACCTAACGCCTTAGGCTACTTTCACACTTGTGGCAGAGTGATCCGGCAATCTGCATGCAAACGGACAGCATTTGTAGACAGATCCGGATCCGTCTCACAAATGCATTGCAAGAACAGATCAATCTCTCCGTTTGTCATATGGACAAACGGATCCGTTTAAATATTTTTTTTCACATTTTTAATGGTCTGCGGAAGGACGGATCCGGCATTCCAGTATTTTGAATGCCGGATCCAGCACTAATACACTTCAATGAAAATGAATGCCGAAAATGAATGCTGCGGTATTTCCTCCATCCAAAACGCCGTTCAGTGACTGAACTGAAGACGTCCTGATGCATCCTGAACGGATTTCTCTCCATTCAGAATGCATGGGGATGAAACTGATCAGTTCTTTTCCGGTATAGAGCCCCTGTGACGGAACTCAGTGCCAGAATAGAAAAGCGCTAGTGTGAAAGTACCCTTAATCCTTTAAACCAGTTTTGATCTATCCTGCACCACATTAGATGCAACCCTGCGCTGGAGGTGCATTAGGTGACCAGGGTGACGTACAAAGTGGGGGCCACACACAAAGTGGACAGAGCACCCCCAAAAGGATCAGGGCTCTGTACATAGGAGAAATGTCCTCACCCATAATAGGTCACCTGTAGAGTTTTTAAAAGCAGAGTTTTTTAGGGTCTGTTCAGACTTTCCTTTATAATGTAAACTACGAGGGCAGTGACGGATCCATCACACAAGAGACACCCACTTGAAACAAGAATGCGACCCTTATTGGGGCCTTTTGGGCGTCCGTCGTTCAGACGGGGGGGAAAGTGTTGCATGCTGCACAATTCTTCCTGACGGTAGGTAATATGCGCCCAACTTAGGCAGCGTTAAACAAAAAAAACGGATCCTGTATTTTAGGCATCCGTTAGGCTCAGTTATACACATTTTAGCCATTTCCGTCTGCGATTTGTTATTAAAGTCCTACAGTAAGTTTTTTAACGGATAACGGATCTCAGACAGAAATGGCTAAAACGGATGCAAAATGTGCACGACTGAGGATAACGGATGCTTAAAATACAGGATCCGATTTTTATTATTATTTTTTTTTCTGTTCTTCTGACACATCAGAAGAATGCAAGACTAAATGGGGATGAGAACCTGGGCTTAAAAATAGAGGCAAAAATGTTACATTAAATGTCCACCAGAGGGGGCTATTAACCAGCAAATGTTCACCAGACGAGACCAGTAGTGCAACATAGAGTGGATCTGTGTGATGTGCCTCAGGCAAAGCATTGACCGCTGGAGAGCGGGGACTAGACAAGGACTATGGATCAGGGTATGCATGGTAATATAGACGTACTGCATATTGGCTCCTTTGCTGGCTGGATTCATATTTCCATTACATTATATGCTGCTCATTTCCAGAGGTTACGACCACCGCCGCAGCGCAGATACGAGGTGGCCGGAAAGGGAGCTGCTGCGCATGCGTGCCTAGGACCTGCAGGGTATAGCAAAGTGAGGTCACGGTTATGGGCAAGCGAGGGTTGCTCACTGTATTGGAGAACCCTGGGCAGGCATGCGGCAGTGAAGGAGAGGTAGACACAGTTCCTCTGGGGCACACTCGGTATGTAGGGACCAGGCCTGATGGTGGATGAGGTGCCCTGGATGTTACAGGTATTTTGAGTGCCTGGGGGCAAGGTCCCTGTTGGATTCATGACGCCAGTGCCTGTAACGGTGGCACACCGATTTATGGTTGGAATAATTGAGGTACACAGGTGGTATAGTGAACCAAACGTTGCTTTACTTAATAGTCCAACTTTGTACATACAGATGGTAACACAGTCCTTTAGATCACAGCTTTACAAGCAGGCTTACTCCACAAGATGGCAGGTATTAATTATGCAAGATACTCAGAGGGTAAATCCACAATGCACTCAGAATCAGGTTGTACCTTTCTTCAGAAATAGCGTACACTGTCCTTTCTAGAACTCCTGTCTAGTTTCAATCCCAAGGCCCGGATGCCTAAATGGTGGCTTAAATCCTTGGTATATATATATCTTCCTCTCGTATTAAATCCTTGCTTTGCTTCCTATATAGCATCTGCCCATCAGTGTTACTTATCTTTGCTGGTAAGATCCTGACTGGTCTTGATAATGACTGTGGGTTTCTCCCAGGAGGTTCTGTCCTGCAACTGGGGTGTCTCTACTGAGCTAATCCTAGCCTCATGAGCTTCAGGTGGACGAAGTAACTCCTCTAGTCCCCTGGAATGAACTACCACTCCCCTGTCTGGGCCTTCCTATATATATCTAGGGCTCTCTAGCTCCCTCTAACGTCTGGGAGGCTAAACTACACCCTGACAGGCCTGACACCCAGCTAACACAGGGAAATGCATACATAACATTAAAGGTAATAAAGACACATTAACCCCTTTTGTGCAGTGCCCACCTTTATCTAGTGGGACACTACATACCACCACGCTATAACGTTGCCCATCCTCGGCGCAACATGGAGGGGCCCTGCCCGGCTGGATACTGCAGCCTGAAAGACAAAATAGAGAACCGGCATGCATGGCAATCATCACAGCAACAATACAAAGATTAACAAACAATATAACTGCAGGGAATGGTGAAAAGGGGCGTCGTTCTCTTCTCTCAGGATAATGGAAGGGAACAGGGGCGCTGACCTGGTGCAGCGTATCAATAACCAGGATAGTCCATAAAAACATAAATAAACGTAAGTCCTTGGAGGCTCAAAGGAACACATGAGTCCGTACCCAGGCTTGCAACAGGGTTAAACAGGGGTTTCCCGTGAGGGGCTACCTGGGCCCATGATGTAGTCCTCAAACCTCACAGGTGGGTGTCCCCTGGTAGAACGTGTAGACCTCCTTAGTGGCAGAGATTCTTCCTGCCTGGACTCAGGAAGGTCAAGGGAGCTCACCGCCTCTGGAACTTCTTCAGGAGCTCTCGGAGGTGAAGTCTCCTGAGACGGGAGACCAACAGGAACAGGAGCAGGAACCAGCAAATTCAGCCAAGGCGTGAGGGCCCAGTGGAGTGGCTCTTTATCGTGGATCAAGTTCTCCACAGCCTGCATAGGGTCCATAGGTGGAGACGGCAATTCTTCCTCAGAAGGCTCAGGCTCCATCTCCTCTGCCGCTGGTTCTCCTTCTATACAGGACTTGAGACGGTTCCTGTGAACGACTTGGGGACCTTTTCCTTCTCTGGAGACCTGGTAAATGTGGGCTGCAGCATTGGGTATGGCAGTAATAAGGTAGGGAATCCTTTCCCACTTGCTGTCCAACTTGCTGGTCCGGTGGTTGTTTCTCAACCATACCTTGTCTCCCAGAGCCAGGGGTCCCGCATGGGCAGTCTGGTCGTAGTCCTTCTGCTGCCTTTCACGAACAATCTCCATCCGTTCTTGGACAATCTCCTTAGCATTGAGGAGACGCCTTTGATGCTCCACTACCCAATCGGTCCTGGGCAGTGGGTTGATTACATCCGGTACCTGGACACCCAGGGAGTGATCCGCAGGCCATCTCCCTTGTCGGCCAAACATCAAATAGAACGGGGTGTAACCAGTGGAACAATGGATGGTGTTGTTGTAAGTATACATGAGCTGCGGCAACAGAGTAGGCCAATCACCCCTCGTCTCAGGGGGTACTGCTCTCAACATTTCAATGAGAGTCTTATTCATTTTTTCGCAGAGTCCGTTACCTTGCGGATGATAGGCGGTGGTCCGGACTTTCTGGCAGTTGTGCAGCAGACACATCTCCTGGAACAGCTATGACTCAAACGCAGACCCTTGGTCCGTGAGGATCCTCTCTGGGCAGCCGTAGGGCAACAGGAAATGCTTCCAGAACGCCTCCGCTGTGGTCTTGGCTGTCAGGTCTTTCACAGGCACTGCTACGACAAACTTGGTGAAGTGATCAATTATAGTCATGGCATAAGTATACCCAGAGCGACTCGGCTCCAACTTCACATGATCAATCGCGACAAGTTCTAGAGGAGCTGTACTTACAATAGCATGGAGAGGCGCCCTCTGGTCATGGCGTTCAGTCCGTCCCACAGCACAGGCAGTGCATTCTCGGCACCATTTTTCGATATCCTCTCTCATCCCAATCCAATAGAATCTCCTCCGTATGGTAGCCTCAGTCTTTTGCACACCGAAGTGTCTTGACTGGTTGTGGTACATGTCCAGTACCAGGCTGGCATCCCGACGTGGCAGGAGAATTTGGTAAACTCTATCACAGGACACTGGATCCAGACTCCTTCTGAGCAACAGACCTCTTTGAAGGAATAATTGGTGGCGATGTCTCCACAGTCTCACTAGTTCTGGGTCTGCACTCTTCCTGTGGATTCTCTCAGGGATTTTCCCACTGGTAAGGAAGTCGAGCAGTTCACCGAGGACTCTACTTTCGGACTGGAGCTTAATCCATCTTTCTTGATCGCCTCTGGACTCAGGATCATCTGAGGAGGGAGGATCAGCAGCAGGGAGATTTTCAGTACGGATATTGTCCTGCTGGGCAAATTTATTGTAGAACGCAGGCATTTCCACTTCTTCCCAGGCATCTTTAAGCTCATCTGGGGCCTCTGTAGTGGGAAGCCGCGACAGGGAATCAGCATTATCATTGGAGCGGCCTGCCCGGTACTTCACAGTAAAGTCATAGTTGGCAAGGCGGGAGGCCCACCTTTGCTCCAGTGCCCCTAACTTGGCCGTGTTCAGATGCGCCAGGGGATTATTGTCCGTGAAGGCAACAAACGGTGTGGCAGCAAGATAGTCTTTGAACTTTTCAGTCACAGCCCACACTAAGACAAGAAACTCCAGCTTGAAAGAACTGTAATTCTGGTCATTCTTTTCAGCTCCCTTCAGGGATCTGCTGGCGTAGACAATTACCCTTTCTTTGTTGTCTTGCACCTGAGCCAACACGGCCCCCAGGCCTCTTTTACTGGCATCCGTGTAGAGGAGGAATGGCTTCTGATAATCTGGGTAACCCAGAACAGGGGGTTCAGTCAACTTCTTCTTTAGGAGTTGAAAGGCAATTTCTCGTTCTTGGTTCCATTCAACAGGAATAGGAGTTTTCGGGCTCTTCTTTGGATGCCCCCTCAACAGTTCCTGGATGGGATCCGCAATTTGTGCGAAATGCGGGATGAAACGCCTGTAGTACCCTGCAAAACTGAGAAAGCTTCTCACCTCTTTCACGGTCGTTGGACTAGGCCAGTTGCGAACAGCAGCAAGTTTATCAGGATCAGGCTGTATTCCTTCGGCACTGACCACGTGCCCAAGGTATTTGACCGCTGGTTTCAGTAGGTGGCACTTGGATGGCTTGATTTTGAGGCCATATTTAGCAAGAATTTGAAACACCTCACCCAGGTGCTTTAAATGGTCCTCATACGTCTTGGAGTATACAATGACGTCATCCAGATATAAGAGTACAGTCTCAAAATTCCTATGGCCTAAACAACGTTCCATCAGCCTCTGGAACGTTCCTGGAGCGTTACACAGTCCAAACGGCATATAATTGAATTCAAACAGGCCCATAGGTGTAGTGAAAGCAGTCTTTTCTCGATCTTCTGGGGCCATGGGTACTTGCCAGTACCCACTGGTTAAGTCCAAGGTAGAGAAATAGGCTGATGACCCCAGGGCAGTCAAGGACTCTTCAATGCGTGGCAGTGGATATGCATCATTATGTGTGATTTGATTAATTTTTCTGTAATCCACGCAGAACCTTATGCTGCCATCTTTTTTTCGGACAAGAACTAGAGGCGCAGCCCAGGGACTATGGCTGTCCCGGATTATATTAGAGTCTTTCATTTCTTTTATCATCTCTTTCACAGACTGATAGGTAGTAGGCGGTATGGGTCTGTGCCTCTCCTTAATAGGAGGATGAGAGCCAGTGGGTATGGTGTGTTTGATTACACTGACCTCTCTGTAGTCCGTGGAGTGCTTGCTAAAAGCCTGGGGGTGCTCCTTCACCAGCTTCAGGACTCCCTCTATCTGCTCCTTTGGGGTAGATTCGTCCCCCACATGTAGTTCTTCCCACCAGGATGTCGTAGGGGTGCTGCTGCTCTGTGTGGTCTGGAACGCCTATGTGGCAGGCAGACGGATTACATCCTGGAAAGACACCTGGAAAAGCTGAGCAACGGGGCAATGTTTAAGGAGAGTAACGGGATGATCACCAAAGTTAATTAAGCGGACAGGCACTTTACCTTGAGACACAGTCACCATGCTCTTGGCTGTCCGTATGAAGGGATGATTTTCAAAGGGAATAGGTTCCACTAGGGCTTGATAGTCCTGGCCCTGGATCCCTAACACAGCACGGCACCACAGGATGATCTGGGAGTTTGGAGGCAGAATTACCGGTCGGTTATCCCGGATCCGGACAGTGCAAATTTCTCCTTTCTTGTTGGCAAACTTTTGTTGAGCACACAGCACACTAATAGTCTTTTGGATAACTCTTCTGGAAGCAGGTGAGGCTGAAGATATAGTTTGATTTAATGCGTCAAGCACTTCAGAGTAGCAATTTTTCAGAACGTTAGTCCCTAAGATCACAGGGTGTCCTCCTTTATCTCCTGCTTGTACCACAATCACGCCTTGCTGTGGCAGGGTGGCTTCTCCCACCTGAAGGGTAGGTTCCCAATACCCATGCACTTTCACTGGCTTACCGTTGCTGGCAATGATATCTAGCCAGGACTCTGGTGGCTGGGTGAGAAGACTTGGATCCCAGTACTTGTCAAAGGCAGGCCATTGAATGGTGGTGACCTGTGACCCAGTGTCCAAGAGGGCTTCAAAGGGTATCCCGTTGATACATATATTAATTTTTGGACGAGATCCTACATACTTAGGCATCCAGCTTGGATCCTTTGGACCTACTGTTCTACCTCCCGAGGGGCGGTCCTCTGCCTCAGGGGTTGCCCGTTTAACTGCCAACACATTGATTCAGTATGTCCATATTTCTTGCAGTGGTAGCAGACAGGCTGTTTCCTACTTCTGGGCCGGTACCTTGGTCGCCCATCAGGCTCTTTTGGGTATACGTCTCCATATGCAGGTGGGAGCCTTGGAGGAAAAGGACCTTCATCTTCTAGTAACAATGGTCTTGTCACGACCGCTATCCCAGCAGCGGTCGTGTCGCACCAGACAGAGGGGAAGGGGGACCCTTATCTATGGATGGGAAATAGAATGGCCACCCCTGACTAACCCTCAGCTGGCACCTGTCTGCCCTGATACCCTAGACGGGGTGTGAACCCGTGCGGCGAGCAGGATACCTAAAACCCTCAGTCGCCCTAACTAGACTGGACTGAGGAAAGGCCGATGGGAGCGCTAGTCACCATCACTCACGTCTAGGGAAACAACAGGGGAAGACAGCAACAAACAATCTATGGCAGTGATAGACTTATCCAGTCCCGAGCAGAGAAGGTGATCCCAAACACGACAGTCCAGGCCGGACAAGAGCTCCACAGCAACACCATAAAACGATCTCCTTCCAAGGTCAGAGTAGCACTGGTAGTAAGGACTATATCTGGCAATGACTGAAAGTGAAAGTGAAACTAATATAGTAGCTGGGAGTGGCAGACAGGACTCACCTGAGGAGGATGCCTACAAACTCCCAGTCAGGACAAAAAGGTTCACAAGGCAAAACCCAGATGACATACCCTGAACCACGGAGCAAACTCACAAGCTATCGCGAGTAGCAAGTCGCTGCGACCTTCTCCTCCCAGACCTGTCTGGATCAGTCACAGTCGTGACAGTACCCCCCTTTCTACGAGGGGCCCCTGGACCCTCAAGACCAGGCCTCTCCGGATGGGAGCTATGAAAAGCCCGAATGAGTCTGTCCGCTTTTATCTCTGATGCTGGAACCCACATTCTCTCTTCGGAACCATAACCTTTCCAGTGCACCAGGTACTGAAGAGAGCGGCGAACATATCGTGAGTCCACAATCTTTTCTACCTGAAACTCAAGACTGCCATCAACAACCACCGGTGGAGGCGGTAGTGGCAATGGTTCAGGAGGTTCTACATATCTCTTAAGCAGAGATCTGTGGAAGACGTTATGGATCCTTAGAGTCTGAGGTAGCTCCAGACGAAAAGCCACCGGGTTAATGATCTTAATTACCCTATAAGGACCAATAAATCTCGGACCTAATTTCCACGAGGGAACCTTCAACTTGATATTTCTGGTAGACAACCACACCAAGTCATTCACCCCAAGGTCCGGACCTTCAGAGCGCTTCTTATCAGCCGCACGTTTGTATCTACCACCAATTCTCTTCAAACTTTCTTGCACACTCTGCCACACTGAAGAAAGTGAAGACGCAAATCGTTCCTCCTCGGGAATCCCAGACGGCCCCCCCTCACTAAACGTACAAAACTGAGGATGGAAACCATATGCACCAAAAAAGGGTGACTTATCGGTGGATTCTTGACGACGATTATTAATGGCAAACTCGGCTAACGGTAAATAAGATGACCATTCCTCCTGATTTTCGGAAACAAAGCATCTCAAATATGTCTCTAGGTTTTGATTGGTACGTTCAGTCTGACCGTTGGACTGTGGATGGAAAGATGAAGAAAACGACAGATGAACCCCTAAACGAGAACAAAAAGCTTTCCAAAATTTAGAAACGAATTGGGTGCCACGATCCGAAACAATATCGGAAGGGACCCCGTGAAGCTTCACGATGTGGTCAATAAAAACCTGAGCCAGTGTGTTAGCATTAGGCAATGCGGCAAGAGCAATAAAGTGCACCATTTTGCTGAATCTGTCAACAACTACAAGAATAACAGTCTTCCCCGCTGATACTGGTAGATCCGTAATGAAATCCATTGACAGGTGCGTCCAAGGCCTGTTGGGGATGGCCAGAGGTAACAGACGCCCTGCCGGACGAGTATGATTTACCTTAGAACGAGCACAGGTAGCACATGCAGACACAAAATTCAACACCTCCTGGCGCCATTTAGGCCACCAGAACCGACGAGACACTAACTCAGAGGTTGCCCTACTACCTGGGTGTCCTGCCAGTGTGGAGTTATGGTGTTCTTTTAGTATCTCCAGTCGTAAATTTTCTGGCACAAACAGTTTCCCCGAGGGGCAGGAGGCCGGGGCGTCCCCCTGAGCTTCCAACACCCTCCCCTCCAAACCTGAGTGTAATGCAGAGACCACCACCCCCTTTTGCAAAATGGGCTCTGGTACCTCAACATCACCCCCTCCAGGAAAACTTCGAGACAATGCATCCGCCTTAGTATTTTTTGCCCCCGGGCGATAGGTTATTACAAAATTAAACCTAGTAAAAAATAACGACCACCGAGCCTGTCTAGGGGTGAGACGTTTAGCAGACTCCAGATACAATAAGTTTTTGTGATCAGTAATCACCGTGACGGGATGAACCGCCCCCTCCAAAAAATGACGCCACTCCTCAAAAGCCAACTTAATAGCCAAGAGTTCCCTGTTGCCAATATCATAGTTCCTTTCAGCAGTAGACAATTTCTTCGAAAAGAAAGCACACGGACGCCATTCACCAGGGGACGGGCCCTGAGATAGTACCGCTCCCACCCCCACCTCTGATGCGTCAACCTCTACAATAAAAGGAAGCGAGACATCTGGCTGTACGAGAATAGGGGCCGAGGTGAATCTCTCCTTCAGAGATGCAAAGGCAGTTTTGGCTGCATGTGACCATTTGGAAAAATCGGATCCCTTTCGGGTCATGTCCGTCAGTGGTTTGACCACCAAGGAATAGTTCTTTATAAACTTCCTATAAAAATTGGCAAACCCCAGGAAACGTTGCAATGCCTTCAGGTTCTCAGGCAGATCCCAGTCTATAATCGCCCGGACTTTCTCTGGATCCATGCGGAAACCTGAATCTGACAACACATACCCCAGAAATGGCAGTTCTTTTACGGCGAACACACATTTTTCTAACTTAGCAAACAATTTGTTGGCCCTTAATATCTGCAGCACTTGTCTCACATGGACCTTATGTGTATCCAGATCCGGGGAATAGACCAGGATGTCATCAAGATATATCACAACAAATCTCCCGATAAGGTGACTAAAAATATCGTTGACAAAATGTTGGAATACCGCAGGCGCATTAGTAAGACCAAATGGCATGACCAGATTTTCATAATGCCCTTCCGGAGTATTAAAAGCCGTCTTCCACTCATCCCCCTCTTTGATGCGAACCAGGTTATAGGCTCCTCTGAGATCCATTTTGGAGAACCATTTAGCACCAGCAACCTGATTAAAGAGGTCGGGAATGAGAGGAAGAGGATAGGGATCTCGGATAGTTATCCGGTTTAATTCCCGGAAATCCAGGCAAGGACGTAGGCCCCCATCTTTCTTTTTAACGAAAAAGAACCCTGCAGCCACAGGTGAAGAAGAGGGTCTGATGTGTCCCTTAGCCAAACTCTCCGAAATATAATCTTTCATAGCCTTCCTCTCCGGGCCGGAAAGATTATATAACCGGGTTTTAGGTAGTTTTGCCCCAGGTAATAGATTAATCGGGCAATCATATGGACGATGAGGTGGTAACCCCTGACAACCCTTCTCAGAGAACACATCCATAAAATCTGACAGAAAGGCAGGTAAAGATGTTACAGAGAGTGTAGAGCACCTACTACTCAAGCAGTTGTCCTTACAATGTTCACTCCACTCCACAATCTCCCCGGCCTGCCAATCCACCACTGGATTGTGAGTCACCAGCCAAGGAAGCCCCAATACCATAGGAGCCGGAAGACCGTCCAGGACATAACACGAGATATGCTCTTTATGGAGGTCCCCTACCTGCAGATGGATATTATGGATGATCTGAGTTAACTCTCTCTGAGTAAGAGGGGAGGAGTCGATGGCAAACACAGGAATATTTCTGCATACCGGTTCCGGAGTTAAACCCAGAGCCTGAGCAAACCGTGAATCCACCAAGTTGACCCCCGCCCCACTGTCCAAAAAGACGGAACAGATCTCAGTCTTATTGCCCGCCTCAACGGTAGCGGACAACAAAAACTGAGATATGCGTATGGAGGAAACGAATACGCCCAGACTGTTCTCCTCCGCACAATCTGGGGACTCTAGTTTTCCGGCGGCTCCTTAGTTTGTGGTCTCTTGGGTTCCGAGGGACAAACCTTTACAAAATGACCCCTCCCCCCACAACGAAAACAAACCTCTGACCTACGGCGGAACTTAGGAGGATTCACCCGTCTAGTGGCGCCCCCTATTTGCATTGGTTCGACTGGACCATAACAGACCGATCCCTGCCCTATAGAGGCCTCCGTAAAATTAAATAGTCTCTCCCTGAGTCGTCTGTCGATTCTTATGGACAGAGACATAGCAGCCTCAAGAGACCCAGGGACCTCGTATACCGCCAGCGCGTCTTTTAATTTTTCAGACAACCCCTGGCAGAACTGACTCCTAAGGGCCGAGTCGTTCCATAAGGTATCAGTAGCCCACCTACGGAATTCGGAACAATATAGTTCAGCAGACCGGTTCTCCTGCCGAAGTCCACGTAGCTTAGACTCAGCCAGTGAGACCCTGTCCGGGTCATCATATACGAGACCCAGGGCTTCAAAAAACTCCTCCACTGATCGTAAGGCCGGGGAGTCTGATGGTAGGGAGAAAGCCCAAGCCTGCGGATCTCCTTGCAGGAGAGAAATTACAATGCCCACCCGTTGTTCCTCACCGCCGGAGGATCTAGGGCGTAACCTGAAGAATAACTTGCAAGCTTCTCTGAAGGTTACAAATTGGTCTCTCCCTCCTGAGAACCTATCAGGTAAAGCCACTTTTGGCTCAGGAGTACCTTGGTTACCCGTAGCAACGGTGGAACCCAAGGATTGCTGCTGCAGCACTGTTGCTTTTAATCCTGCCACTTCAAGGGATAACCCCTGTAATTGTTTCGCCAAAACCGAAACCGGATCCATAGTGGAACAGACAAAATACAAAGCAAGACAGCAAGCAGAGAGAAAAAAAAAAAAAAAAAAAAAAGAAATGTCACTTTTTTTTTTTTTTTTTTTTTTTTTAAAAGGCCAGATATACTGTCACGACCGCTATCCCAGCAGCGGTCGTGTCGCACCAGACAGAGGGGAAGGGGGACCCTTATCTATGGATGGGAAATAGAATGGCCACCCCTGACTAACCCTCAGCTGGCACCTGTCTGCCCTGATACCCTAGACGGGGTGTGAACCCGTGCGGCGAGCAGGATACCTAAAACCCTCAGTCGCCCTAACTAGACTGGACTGAGGAAAGGCCGATGGGAGCGCTAGTCACCATCACTCACGTCTAGGGAAACAACAGGGGAAGACAGCAACAAACAATCTATGGCAGTGATAGACTTATCCAGTCCCGAGCAGAGAAGGTGATCCCAAACACGACAGTCCAGGCCGGACAAGAGCTCCACAGCAACACCATAAAACGATCTCCTTCCAAGGTCAGAGTAGCACTGGTAGTAAGGACTATATCTGGCAATGACTGAAAGTGAAAGTGAAACTAATATAGTAGCTGGGAGTGGCAGACAGGACTCACCTGAGGAGGATGCCTACAAACTCCCAGTCAGGACAAAAAGGTTCACAAGGCAAAACCCAGATGACATACCCTGAACCACGGAGCAAACTCACAAGCTATCGCGAGTAGCAAGTCGCTGCGACCTTCTCCTCCCAGACCTGTCTGGATCAGTCACAGTCGTGACAGGTCTCTCCCATTCCTCTATCTTCTTGCACACCTTCTCCAGACTTAGAGTAAGATGGTTCACTTGCTCCATGAGGGCTGCCACTACATCTGTGACTGGAGCTTGGGTGGCCTGACTGACCCCTGCAGACCCCACATTAACAGTCTTTGGCTGACAAGCCTGGGGTTCATAGGAGGCTGCTGGCCCTGGAGCAGGGTTCTGGCCTAATATACTGATGGCCAATTCCTTAAAGTCCAGAAATGCACAGTGGGGGTGTTGAGCTGACAACATGCGTAGCTGGCCCTTTAAATGCTCATTACTTACGCCTGCAATGAATTGCTCTCTAAGAGTCCGGTCCTGGTCCTCAGCTTCTTTGGGATCCACTTGGACTACAGCTCTCAGTGTCTCTTGTAAGGACAGGGCAAAATCACGGAGCGACTCTCCAGGCTGCTGCTTTCTGCTGAAGAAACGCATTTTAACTTCTGACACCATTCTGGCCTCAAATGTGGTGCCCAAGCGATCAAAAATCTGTTCCAGGCTACTTTTCTCAGAGCGGGGCCACGACATGACTTCCCTGCGGGCGGCCCCTTCCAACTGAGCCAGGAGGATCTCCATTTGCTGTTCAGCAGTTATGGGATAAAGCCGGAACAAGGCCAGTATCTGCTCCCTAAAGTCCTTTAACTTATGGGCTTCCCCTGAATAACGTGGGAACCAGGGGGCCCCAAAATAGTACGGCATAGTTAGCGGCATCAGACTTGGCGGTGCCGCGGCGGCAGGGGCCCTAGGGTCGGCTGGGGATACTCCAGAAGACACGACTGGGGCCACCTGTCCGATTTCCTCCGGTGTAGACATGGTGTTGCTAGGTGGGTATGGCCCTTTAAATGTAGCGGAGCAGACCGCAGCGGCAATGGTAATAATAATTTTTTTTTTTTTTTTTTAGAAAAGTCTTTGGCTACTAACGGGAGTCCCTCCGGTACCCTGGCAGGGGTCGGGAAGATTCCGGTAAGGTGATCGGGGGAGCCAGCAAAAGTTTTAAGTCGGTACTCACTCCGGTGGTGCTCGCTCCAAGTCTCGCGAGATGCGTGGCTACGGGCGTCGGACGTCCTGCGTACAGCGTCAGCAGGTGGGCGCGGCCTCTGGTAGCTCCAGGACTCAGGTAGGCGGCACCTTTTGCTCCAGACAGGGCGGCGTTCTTCCTCCTCGCCGGCTGGGTGATGGCTCCGCCTGGTTCTTTTCGCGCCAAAGTCCTCTTTTTCGCGCCAAATAGTTCACCGGGCGCACTTGCAATCCACCTCAGGTTTAAGTGGCAAAATGGCTGTCTATTCACTGACAGCAAGCGGTGGCTCAAACAAGCAGCAAACAGTCCAGAAAACGTTATCTTCACACCGCTAATTCTTTTCAGTTCTTTGGCCCAGCAATTGTCCTTTCTAGAACTCCTGTCTGGTTTCAATCCCAAGGCCCGGATGCCTAAATGGTGGCTTAAATCCTTGGTATATATATATATCTTCCTCTCGTATTAAATCCTTGCTTTGCTTCCTATATAGCATCTGCCCATCAGTGTTACTTATCTTTGCTGGTAAGATCCTGACTGGTCTTGATAATGACTGTAGGTTTCTCCCAGGAGGTTCTGTCCTGCAACTGGGGTGTCTCTACTGAGCTAATCCTAGCCTCATGAGCTTCAGGTGGACGAAGTAACTCCTCTAGTCCCCTGGAATGAACTACCACTCCCCTGTCTGGGCCTTCCTATATATATCTAGTGCTCTCTAGCTCCCTCTAACGTCTGGGAGGCTAAACTACACCCTGACAGGCCTGACACCCAGCTAACACAGGGAAATGCATACATAACATTAAAGGTAATAAAGACACATTAACCCCTTTTGTGCAGTGCCCACCTTTATCTAGTGGGACACTACAATAACCCCTGGAAATGAGCAGCACATAATGTAATGGAAAAATTAATGAAGTCAACAAAGGAGGCAATATGGACAATCACAATACATTAGTAAGTGCCTTGTATTAACCTTCTCTACATGATAAATGCCATTTGCTGAAGCGAGACGACCCCTTTAATAGTTTCTTAAAGTCCCCAAGACTCAAAATGTACACAAAGGGTTAAGTACCAACTATAGCACACAAACTCATCTTAAAAATTAGTTGTTGGTTCCCCTGGAACAGCTAAAGCAGCCCTTTATTTGGATGTACTGGGCAAACAGGGCCATAGATCTCAGCTTCCTGTACCTCTTCTGTCTAGTGCTGTGCTATAGGAGAAACATTAGTGGTACCATAGCAGCAATGAATGATTTTCAAGTCCACGCTAGACCATATATGTGCAGGAAGTTGTCACGCAGATGCTTCCACCGTTTGAGGTTCTTTTGCTGTACAGTCCCTGAAAAAATGGGAACATGAACATTCAATATCATCAGTTTTATTATTCAATGCATACACCTTCGTAAAATACATTGTGCAAGGGTGGACTGAAGGGTCGTGGCCACATAAAGATAGTGGACCATGAAGTGGACCTCAGGGTGGCATCACTGACAGCTTTTGATGGTCAGCCCCTTAATCAACTATGGGTCTGTCAGCAGTTTCGATCCTTCAAAACTGCTGACAGTGCTGTACAGATAATTGTTACGGACGTTCCCGCGACAGGTGGCAGCAGATCGGTGAGACTGGCAACACGTGGTTTGATCTGACATGTTTTCCGTTTGGATCATATGACGTCTGTGTTGTTTCTGGTGCTTGCCTCACCTTCTTTCCCCAGGTGTGACTATTAGGGTCATTTAACCTTCTCTATTTATAGTTGTTTCTCCCACTATGCTGTGCGGTTTATAGCTTCTGTTGGAGTTGTGGATAGCTGGTGTGTGGATCTCGGCTGAGTTCCTGGTGCTGCCATAGACACTTGAAGTTAAGTGTTTTCTTTCCCTTTTGTATTTTGTTTGGGTTATTTTGTGTGTTGCATTTCCCTGTCATTTATATTAAGGCCTGAGGGAGACTCCTGTTCGTCCTTTCTTTTGGAGGAACAGGTTGTCTCAGTCCTGACATTAGTACCAGGGTTCTATAGGGCGAGTTAGGACACTAGGTATTCCAGTGTATGAACTCACCTACCTCTGGGGTCTGTTCATACTGGTAGTTAGTCAGGACTTTGATTAGGGTTTTACTAGGAGGTGTCCATCTCCTTTCCCTAGTTTCCAGGCCTTATTCCCTCACTCCTTTCCCTCCTATGTTTGGTGTGGTGTTTCCCTCCTACACCCGAACGTAACAGTAATGGAGTAAGAAGCGTGAGAATACCTGGTTGCATGACCAAGAAATCCAACCTTTATTCCCCCTACATTGCGATCACAAGGGCCAAGGAGGTGGACGCTTCATGCTCCTTGCTCTCAGCTCTCTGCACTAAACCCTTCCCCGACCCTCTCCACAAAGGGACCACCTCGATGGCACCTGAGATCACAACGTCCAGGTGATTAAAAGTTGGATTTTAGTCAAGCACCCTACATGACCTTCACCCCACGTATGCCGACACTGCTTCTCATCACCATCATCATCATAAAACTGTCAGCACTTTTGGGCACTCAAAACTGCTGACAGATGCCCTTTAAGTGACCAAGCACTCAGGGACTTCACCCTCGCCATTATGTATCTAGCTTAAAAAAAAAATCTGTATTATTTCCCACTTAGGTCAGTCTTGTAAAAATTCCAAATTTATATCAAGTGTACGGCTACATGGCGACAGCCAGTCAAAGAAAAGTCACGCGACACAAAAGGATATGACTAGGGATCAGCGAACCCGAACTGTATAGTTCGGGTTCGTACCGAATTTTGGGGTGTCCGTGACACGGATCCGAACCCGAACATTTTCGTAAAAGTCCGGGTTCGGGTTCGGTGTTCGGTGCTTTCTTGGCGCTTTTTGAAAGGCTGCAAAGCAGCCAATCAACAAGCGTCATACTACTTGCCCCAAGAGGCCATCACAGCCTTGCCTACTATTGGCATGGCTGTGATTGGCCAGTGCAGCATGTGACCCAGCCTCTATTTAAGCTTGGGTCACGTAGCGCTGCACGTCACTCTGCTGATTCAAGCATAGGGAGAGGTTGCAGCTGCGACGTTAGGGCGAGATTAGGCAGATTAACTCCTCCAAAAGACTTCATTCTGTGATCGATCTGCAGCTGTGGATCATTGAAGTGCTAATATCGACTTGCTCACTTTTTTGAGGCTGCCCAGAGCGTTTTTAGATCACTTTTTTCTGGGGTGATCGGCGGCCATTTTGTGACTTGTGGTGCGGCAGCACAAGCCATCACCGAGTGTATTTAACCATCAATAGTGTGGTTATTTTGTGCTATATCCTACATCAGCTGCAGGCTGAGCCTGTGTCATCGAAGTGCATTTAACCATCAACAGTCTGGTTATTTTTTGGCCATATACTACATCAGCTGCAGGCTGAGCCTGTGTCACCGAAGTGCATTTAACCATCAACAGTCTGGTTATTTTTTGGCCATATACTACATCTGGTGCAGGCTGAGCCTGTGTCACCCAAGTGCATTTAACCATCAATAGTGTCGTTATTTTTTGGCCATATACTAAATCAGGGGCAAGTTGAGCCTGTCACCCAGCGCCAAAAAAATAGACCTGACATTTCTATTCAACCAAATTTGTACTGTTATAGCTGGTCAAGTTATTTGTAGTGACCGTAAAAGCACATTTTTTGTTCTGGGCTGAAAAACTATTCCCAAATTTGCCATTCTCAAAATAACTAGTTTCTGCTATATGAGGCCTACTTGAAATCTATCCCAAAAAGGATATCTTACATTGAAGGTGCTGATAGTGTCATTCAGAAAAACCTAAGACACACGCTACCGTGCAGATAGAAGTCTGATTCTGTGATTAAACCTTAACCTGTCACACAGCGCAAAAAAAAACAGGCCTCACATTTCTATTCAACCAAATCTGTACTGTTTTAGCTGGTCAAGTTATTTGTAGTGACCGTAAAAGCACACTTTTTGTTCTGGGTTGAAAAACTATTCCCAAATTTGCCATTCTCAAAATTGTGGTGAACGGGAACAATGAGGAAAACATCTAATAAGGGACGCGGACGTGGACATGGTCGTGGTGGTGTTAGTGGACCCTCTGGTGCTGGGAGAGGACGTGGCCGTTCTGCCACAGCCACACGTCCTAGTGAACCAACTACCTCAGGTCCCAGTAGCCAGCAGAATTTACAGTGATATTTTGTGGGGCCCAATGCCGTTTTAAGGATGGTAAGGCCTGAGCAGGTACAGGCATTAGTCAATTGGGTGGCCGACAGTGGATCCAGCACGTTCACATTATCTCCCACCCAGTCTTCTGCAGAAAGCGCACAGATGGCGCATGAAAACCAAGCCCATCGGTCTGTCACATCACCCCCATGCATATCAGGGAAACTGTCTGAGCCTCAAGTTATGCAGCAGTCTCTTATGCTGTTTGAAGACTCTGCTGCCAGGGTTTCCCAAGGGCATCCACCTAGCCCTTCCCCAGGGCTGGAAGAGATAGAATGCACTAACGCACAACCACTTATTTTTCCTGATGATGAGGACATGGGAATACCACCTCAGCACGTCTCTGATGATGACGAAACACAGGTGCCTACTGCTGGGTCTTTCTGCAGTGTGCAGACTGAACAGGAGGTCAGGGATCAAGACTGGGTGGAAGACGATGCAGGGGACGATGAGGTCCTAGACCCCACATGGAATGAAGGTCGTGCCACTGACTTTCAGAGTTCGGAGGAAGAGGCAGTGGTGAGACCGAGCCAACAGCGTAGCAAAAGAGGGAGCAGTGGGCAAAATCAGAACACCCGCCGCCAAGAGACTCCGCCTGCTACTGACCGCCGCCATCTGGGACCGAGCACCCCAAAGGCAGCTTCAAGGAGTTCCCTGGCATGGCACTTCTTCAAACAATGTGCTGACGACAAGACCCGAGTGGTTTGCACGCTGTGCCATCAGAGCCTGAAGCGAGGCATTAACGTTCTGAACCTTAGCACAACCTGCATGACCAGGCACCTGCATGCAAAGCATGAACTGCAGTGGAGTAAACACCTTAAAAACAAGGAAGTCACTCAGGCTCCCCCTGCTACCTCTTCTGCTGCTGCCGCCTCGGCCTCTTCTGCTGCTGCTGCTGCTGCCGCCGCCTCGGCCTCTTCCTCTGCCTCTGGAGGAACGTTGGCACCTGCTGCCCAGCAAACATGGGATGTACCACCAACACCACCACCTGCGTCACCAAGCATCTCAACCATGTCATACGGCAGCGTTCAGCTCTCCATCTCACAAACATTTGAGAGAAAGCGTAAATTCCCACCTAGCCACCCTCGATCCCTGGCCCTGAATGCCAGCATTTCTAAACTACTGGCCTATGAAATGCTGTCATTTAGGCTGGTGGAGACAGACAGCTTCAAACAGCTCATGTCACTTGCTGTCCCACAGTATGTTGTTTCCAGCTGCCACTACTTCTCCAAGAGAGCCGTGCCTTCCTTCACAAACAAGTGTCCGATAAAATCAAGTGTGCACTGCGCAACGCCATCTGTGGCAAGGTCCACCTAACCACAGATACGTGGACCAGTAAGCACGGCCAGGGACGCTATATCTCCCTAACTGCACACTGGGTAAATGTAGTGGCGGCTGGGCCCCAGGCGGAGAGCTGTTTGGCGCACGTCCTTCCGCCGCCAAGGATCGCAGGGCAACATTCTTTGCCTCCTGTCTCCTCCTCCTCCTACTCAGCTTCCTCCTCCTCTTCTTCCACCTGCTCATCCAGTCAGCCACACACCTTCACCACCAACTTCAGCACAGCCCGGGGTAAACGTCAGCAGGCCATTCTGAAACTCATATGTTTGGGGGACAGGCCCCACACCGCACAGGAGTTGTGGCGGGGTATAGAACAACAGACCGACTGCGCTACAGCGTAACTTTGGCCTTCCCGCTCACCGCCTCATATGCGACGTACCCACCAGGTGGAACTCCACCTTGCATATGCTGGACAGACTGTGCGAGCAGCAGCAGGCCATAGTGGAGTTTCAGCTGCAGCACGCACGGGTCAGTCGCACTGCGGATCAGACACACTTCACCACCAATGACTGGGCCTCCATGCGAGACCTGTGTGCCCTGTTGCATTGTTTCAAGTACTCCACCAACATGGCCAGTGGCGATGATGCCGTTATCAGCGTTACAATACCACTTCTATGTCTCCTTGAGAAAACACTTAGGGCGATGATGGAAGAGGAGGTGGCCCAGGAGGAAGAGGAGGAAGAGGGGTCATTTTTAGCACTTTCAGGCCAGTCTCTTCGAAGTGACTCAGAGGGAGGTTTTTTGCAACACCAGAGGCCAGGTACAAATGTGGCCAGACAGGGCCCACTACTGGAGGACGAGGAGGACGAGGATGAGGAGGAGGTGGAGGAGGATGAGGATGAAGCATGTTCACAGCGGGGTGGCACCCAAAGCAGCTCGGGCCCATCACTGGTGCGTGGCTGGGGGGAAACACAGGACGATGACAATACGCCTCCCACAGAGGACAGCTTGTCCTTACCTCTGGGCAGCCTGGCACACATGAGCGACTACATGCTGCAGTGCCTGCGCAACGACAGCAGAGTTGCCCACATTTTAACGTGTGAGGACTACTGGGTTGCCACCCTGCTGGATCCCCGGTACAAAGACAATGTGCCCACCTTACTTCCTACACTGGAGCGTGATAGGAAGATGCGCGAGTACAAGCGCACGTTGGTAGACGCGCTACTGAGAGCATTCCCAAATGTCACAGGGGAACCAGTGGAAGCCCAAGGCGAAGGCAGAGGAGGAGCAAGAGGTCGCCAACGCAGCTGTGTCACGGCCAGCTCCTCTGAGGGCAGGGTTAGCATGGCAGAGATGTGGAAAAGTTTTGTCACCACGCCACAGCTAACTGCACCACCACCTGATACGGAACGTGTTAGCAGGAGGCAACATTTCACTAACATGGTGGAACAGTACCTGTGCACACCCCTCCACGTACTGACTGATGGTTTGGCCCCATTCAACTTCTGGGTCTCCAAATTGTCCACGTGGCCAGAGCTAGCCTTTTATGCCTTTGAGGTGCTGGCCTGCCCAGCGGCCAGCGTTTTGTCTGAACGTGTATTCAGCACGGCAGGGGGCGTCATTACAGACAAACGCAGCCGCCTGTCTACAGCCAATGTGGACAAGCTGACGTTCATAAAAATGAACCAGGCATGGATCCCACAGGACCTGTCCATCCCTTGTGCAGATTAGATATTAACTACCTCCCCTTAACAATATATTATTCTACTCCAGGGCACTTCCTCATTCAATACTATTTTTAATTTCATTTTACCATTATATTGCAGGGCAACCCAAAGTTGAATGAACCTCTCCTCTGCCTGGGTGCCTGGGCCTAAATATGTGACAGTGGCCTGTTCCAGTGGTGGGTGACGTGAAGCCTGATTCTCTGCTATGACATGAAGACTGATTCTGCGCTGACATAAGGCCAGATTCTCTGTTACGGGACCTATCTCCTCTGCCTGGGTACCTGGGCCTAAATGTGTGACAGTGGCCTGTTCCAGTGGTGGGTGACGTGAAGCCTGATTCTCTGCTATGACATGAAGACAGATTCTGTGCTGACATAAGGCCAGATTCTCTGTTACGGGACCTCTCTCCTCTGCCTGGGTGCCTGGGCCTAAATATGTGACAGTGGCCTGTTCCAGTGGTGGGTGACGTGAAGCCTGATTCTCTGCTATGACATGAAGACTGATTCTGCGCTGACATAAGGCCAGATTCTCTGTTACGGGACCTCTCTCCTCTGCCTGGGTGCCTGGGCCTAAATGTGTGACAGTGGCCTGTTCCAGTGGTGGGTGACTTGAAGCCTGATTCTCTGCTATGACATGAAGACAGATTCTGTGCTGACATAAGGCCAGATTCTCTGTTACGGGACCTCTCTCCTCTGCCTGGGTGCCTGGGCCTAAATATGTGACAGTGGCCTGTTCCAGTGGTGGGTGACGTGAAGCCTGATTCTCTGCTATGACATGAAGACTGATTCTGCACTGACATAAGGCCAGATACTCTGTTACGGGACCTCTCTCCTCTGCCTGGGTGCCTGGGCCTAAATGTGTGACAGTGGCCTGTTCCAGTGGTGGGTGACGTGAAGCCTGATTCTCTGCTATGACATGAAGACAGATTCTGTGCTGACATAAGGCCAGATTCTCTGTTACGGGACCTCTCTCCTCTGTCTGGGTGCCGGGGCCTAAATATGTGACAGTGGCCTGTTCCAGTGGTGGGTGACGTGAAGCCTGATTCTCTGCTATGACAAGAAGACTGATTCTGCGCTGACATAAGGCCAGATTCTCTGTTACGGGACCTCTCTCCTCTGCCTGGGTGCCTGGGCCTAAATGTGTGACAGTGGCCTGTTCCAGTGGTGGGTGACGTGAAGCCAGATTCTCTGCTATGACATGAAGACAGATTCTGTGATGACATAAGGCCAGATTCTCTGTTACGGGACCTCTCTCCTCTGCCTGGGTGCCTGGGCCTAAATATGTGACAGTGGCCTGTTCCAGTGGTGGGTGACGTGAAGCCTGATTCTCTGCTATGACATGAAGACAGATTCTGCACTGACATAAGGCCAGATTCTCTGTTACGGGACCTCTCTCCTCTGCCTGGGTGCCTGGGCCTAAATATGTGACAGTGGCCTGTTCCAGTGGTGGTTGACGTGAAGCCTGATTCTCTGCTATGACATGAAGACTGATTCTGTGCTGACATAAGGCCAGATTCTCTGTTACGGGACCTCTCTCCTCTGTCTGGGTGCCTGGGCCTAAATATTTGACAGTGGCCTGTTCCAGTGGTGGGTGACGTGAAGCCTGATTCTCTGCAATGACATGAAGACTGATTCTGCGCTGACATAAGGCCAGATTCTCTGTTACAAGACCTCTCTCCTCTGCCTGGGTGCCTGGGCCTAAATGTGTGACAGTGGCCTGTTCCAGTGGTGGGTGACTTGAAGCCTGATTCTCTGCTATGACATGAAGACAGATTCTGTGCTGACATAAGGCCAGATTCTCTGTTACGGGACCTCTCTCCTCTGCCTGGGTGCCTGGGCCTAAATATGTGACAGTGGCCTGTTCCAGTGGTGGGTGACGTGAAGCCTGATTCTCTGCTATGACATGAAGACTGATTCTGCGCTGACATAAGGCCAGATTCTCTGTTACGGGACCTCTCTCCTCTGCCTGGGTGCCTGGGCCTAAATGTGTGACAGTGGCCTGTTCCAGTGGTGGGTGACGTGAAGCCTGATTCTCTGCTATGACATGAAGACAGATTCTGTGCTGACATAAGGCCAGATTCTCTGTTACGGGACCTCTCTTCTCTGCCTGGGTGCCTGGGCCTAAATATGTGACAGTGGCCTGTTCCAGTGGTGGGTGACGTGAAGCCTGATTCTCTGCTATGACATGAAGACTGATTCTGCGCTGACATAAGGCCAGATTCTCTGTTACGGGACCTCTCTCCTCTGCCTGGGTGCCTGGGCCTAAATGTGTGACAGTGGCCTGTTCCAGTGGTGGGTGACGTGAAGCCAGATTCTCTGCTATGACATGAAGACAGATTCTGTGATGACATAAGGCCAGATTCTCTGTTACGGGACCTCTCTCCTCTGCCTGGGTGCCTGGGCCTAAATATGTGACAGTGGCCTGTTCCAGTGGTGGGTGACGTGAAGCCTGATTCTCTGCTATGACATGAAGACAGATTCTGCACTGACATAAGGCCAGATTCTCTGTTACGGGACCTCTCTCCTCTGCCTGGGTGCCTGGGCCTAAATATGTGACAGTGGCCTGTTCCAGTGGTGGTTGACGTGAAGCCTAATTCTCTGCTATGACATGAAGACTGATTCTGTGCTGACATAAGGCCAGATTCTCTGTTACGGGACCTCTCTGCTCTGTCTGGGTGCCTGGGCCTAAATATGTGACAGTGGCCTGTTCCAGTGGTGGGTGACGTGAAGCCTGATTCTCTGCAATGACATGAAGACTGATTCTGCGCTGACATAAGGCCAGATTCTCTGTTACAAGACCTCTCTCCTCTGCCTGGGTGCCTGGGCCTAAATGTGTGACAGTGGCCTGTTCCAGTGGTGGGTGACTTGAAGCCTGATTCTCTGCTATGACATGAAGACAGATTCTGTGCTGACATAAGGCCAGATTCTCTGTTACGGGACCTCTCTCCTCTGCCTGGGTGCCTGGGCCTAAATGTGTGACAGTGGCCTGTTCCAGTGGTGGGTGACGTGAAGCCTGATTCTCTGCTATGACATGAAGACAGATTCTGTGCTGACATAAGGCCAGATTCTCTGTTACGGGACCTCTCTCCTCTGCCTGGGTGCCTGGGCCTAAATATGTGACAGTGGCCTGTTCCAGTGGTGGGTGACGTGAAGCCAGAATAAAAATTAGATGTGAACATAAAGTCCCCGATTCAGGATCAATAAATTCTCTTACAATATGGCTGGAAGTTATCTCGTGAATATTGTCTGTCTTGGCTTAGGCAGCACTTAGGAAATGCATTAAGATTGTTTTATTCCCTTGTAATACAGTAATTATTAAATAATCAATATCCACAGTTCATCCTTGCTGTGCAGACAGCGTAGAATACAGTCCTATCGTTTCAGTGCAAAGGAGAAGAAAAGCCGCAATTCCTCCATTGTCCTGGCTTTCTAAGGGTACAGTATGGTCGGCCCGTTATAGTCACTGGCCAACCATGTGGCTTGTGAAGAAAGTTGAGCGGAGCCAACAGGAGGCAAATTGGCACTACGCCTACACAGCGACACTGACACTTCATTCTAGCGAGCAGAGGGGGTCTAGCCAATCAATTATTGGTGGCATGTACCAAAGAGATGTCCCCAACGTCTATCCCTAGACAACCCGTTTTCTCATTCTGAATGTGATGTCCATCATACCTCAGATTTCTTATTCTTTCTATCTCTTGAGCTAATGGTTACCCCCTGGAAGTAATATGCTTCCATGAAAAGTTGAGAAAACTCATTTCTGGACTAGAAAGATGGTCGTAACTAAAGTCCATTCAGCCACTTCCCTGACAAACTGTCAGCTGCTAAATGATTGCACCTAAGGATCTGGCCTGACTGAAGGCTCCTTTTTTATGTAGTCAACCTTATTCAATACCCTGTTAACTTTTTCTATCAAACTGGCTTCATATTTTGCTAAAATGTTGTCTTCAATCAGGAAACTCTGGTCGAGCTCTTTTTGCTTGGGTTCTCGGTAATGGCAAAGTTTGGCAATGTCACTGGGAACTTTGTACTCACTACCTGTATACTCAAGTGGAACATGGACCGATACTTGCACAATGCTCCTGGGATTTACGATCATCTTCGTAGGATTGATCTCGTGAGGTCGGTTGGGTTCCCGGTATATATGGTGGAGGATGTTAACTCCTGGGACAGAGATCCAGTCTTCTGGTGTTTTCTGGTTAGTCTTATCTTGAGAAGTGGTCGGAAAGAGATGGTTTTCGAAGATAAACACGTTGAAGGTAGGGTCGATACTGAGAAGATAGTCCAACATTTCTGGCCAGTCTTTGTGGACTATTGGGATGATCAGCTCATCAATGTCATTAAGAGCTATATACTTACTCCTGTACATGTTGCGATAAATGCAGTCGTTCAAAGCTGCGGTCTGACCAAAGTAATGGAGATCTCCGGGATGATCTGGGTAGTGCCAACCCTTGGAAACATTTATGAAAGAGGTAATGGGCCAAGGAATAAGTTCTACAAAGTTCAAGTCTCCTCCTCCTGAGGAAGCAAACTATACGCGAAACGCGCGTTGAGGAGCGCCATTGCCCTGGTACCTGTCCCTGCTCTGTTGGTATGTAGCCCCATACACCTGCTTTACCTTATATTTTTGGATCTTGTGTCTGCCATTTTGGTATTCATGCACTCCGGTGTATTGAGGCAAGCGCACCCTTGCTATAGATTCTCCGTGCTCCTGGTATTATATCCTTTGGGATAATAGATTATTTATATATTACATACATGGAGATCTATTTACGTCCGTCCAATGGATGGGGCAGGTAGCAGTGTGATGCAGGATTGTGGTGGTCCCTGCTCATTTATTGTCTTATAATATGTATCATGTATGTCTTTTACGGATATTTAATAAAATTGATTTGTATTTTCTCATACCGGTGTGTCAAGCACTCTTTTTCTTTATTGTGGTATCATGTAATTGCAGGAGTGTACCGTTTATTTTCAAGACCGCAGGTGATTTAAAGTTCAAGTCTATGTAATAAGACAGAATTTTCTGCATATGTAGACTAGATTCAGTGTGGTAAATGATCACTTTTTGGGCACCCAACATGCGGTACATCTCCATTGACTGAATAAACTGAAGTTCATTGCTGTAGGCACCAAACATGGCTGAGATGCAAATAATAAAGTTATACTGGAAATCAGGCTCTAATACATTAAACTGTTCATCAATGTTTTGTATTTTAAGGAATACAGGTTCAGGGTTGTCCTTTGGGTACAGAGATACGTATTCAGGGGCTACGTTGCCCTGAACGTTGCATAGAAGATCTGTTGTACCATAAGGAAAATCAAAATGGTCAGTGTGGACTTGATGCTCTGCCAAAATGCAGATATTTGTGTAAATTTGACAAAAGTCACACAGCAAAGAATCGGGTTCATTTCGATAGGTTATGCCCAAAATTCGGACAATCCTGCTAGAACGAAAGTCCAAGTAGGCCGATACAAGGAAGGTTTTACTGTTTTTGACTTTGACAATGGTATCTTGTATTACGTTGGGCTTACATACTGGATATTTTGACGTTGTTGATTTGAGGAGGGTGAAGGTGAAGGAACCATTAGGCAAACCAACTTTTACAAACACGATAATGTATATCAAGTAGACCAGGGAGAAAGTCGCAAAAATGACAGAAAAGACTTTACAGAGTTTCTTGAACGATGCACATAGCTTCATTCCGGATAGGCGATCAAGATCCAATGTTTTATCTTCTGTTCTTAATTTCTGCCATTGAAGAGTTATAGTCTATAAAAAAAATTAAAAAAAATGGGTAAGTTTCAAAATTCATATGTTATGATCTATCATTAAACCCCTAGTATCAATATTAGAACCGTTCTCTGCCATACAAATCCCTTTTTGGTAGAAGGATCCTCAGATAAGTCATTTACAGAATGTACCAGTCCTGGGATCACCAATGATTGGTAAAGGAACCTCGCATCAAGTGTTCAATTTCCCTGTAGTGCCACCACTGGGGAAATGAGGCATTACACCATCCCTATTGACATCAATGGGTTCTCCATATCATGCACAGATGAGTTGGGTCCTCCAGAAGAAGAGTTTCTCTTTGTACTCTCCATTCTGGATAATAAATGAAGGTGCTGAACAGGGGACTCCATTCTGTATATCTATTCTTCATTTTTAAATATATTATTTGAAAATGGGTGTTTTAGACCACACAACCGCTGTAACTTGCACCTATGGGAAACAGGGTCATGGTTGACTCTTTTGTCTACTTAAATTGTAGTACCATCTTAAAGGGTTGGTCTCAGGACGACAACCCATGTTCATATGAGCATCACAAAGGAGATGCCCCAATCTGAACTAGAGTGAATCAGTTCTAAAATGCAGGAATTTGATTTAAAAAAATCCAAAAAGTTCAGATTCAACAGAATTTGAATTTTTGTGTGATTTGTTTAAAAAACAATAGGAAAAACAGACAGAAGAGACAGAGAGGAGAAGAATTTAAGTATAGACAGAAGACAGAGAGAGGAGAGAAAGCGAGATAGAGAGAGATGGATTTCCAGGCAATCAGGGCACTTTATTTGGACCCGAGTACAATTGGATCACCAATTTCGGCAATTTGGAGCTGAATTGAATTTTAAGAAATTCACTCATCACTGCTCAGAATCCATCGTTTGGCACCTGAAGATACAGCTGATTACTACACCACTTCATTTTACAAAGGGGTTGTCAATATTACGCAACCCCTCTAAAGAAATATAATATTTTGGCATGCAAGATAGAGGGAGCCTCCATGATCAGATGCTATTTCTGTGGCTGGACACTATTATGTAAGAACACAACATAAAGCATTTCATTAAGGGACCCTCCTTGACAGCTCAACATGCCTCAAAGGGTTTGTCCAGCACTTAATTACTGATGATCTATCCTCAGTACAGCTCATCAATATCTAACTGCAAGAGTCCAAATCACGACGACCCCGCCGGTCAGCTGTTGATATCACTTGCCTCGGTCACAAGGCCATTCTGCAGCTCAGTCCCATGCAAGTGGATGGTATCCAAAAAAGCAGAAATCCAGCTTCCAATAAAACCGTGGCAGCTTTTATTAAAATAGTGCATTAAAAACCAATGTTGGATTCCATGTCTACGCGTTTCAGATCATTTAATACTGATCCTTACTCATGACATGCAAGTGGATGGAACTGAGCTGCAATACCAAACACATCCACTATACATTGTATGGCGCTGTGCTTGGTACAGCTTTCAAATAGCTGTTCGACAGGTGGATGCCAGGAGTCAAGTCCTCAGATATTGATGACACCCTGTGGATAGTACATGAGAAAACCCCTTTATTAGCATTTAGGAGACAGACCCTTTTAATTGCATTGCATTCATTAAACATCAATCTAGTTGCCTAACAGTGGGCTGAATGAGGATGGACGTACAAGTTAATGACCAATTCAACTCCACTGCCTATTTATTTTTTTTTTTATTTTTTTAACAAAAAAGGGGTTTTGCAATCATGACTTTATGCGATGACATGTGATGTTGTAATTGTGACCCGGCTTCATTACACATTGCTGCTAAACTTCCCAAAAGTCAGAGGAACTCCGTTCGGTTCAACCCTGTGTCAAGGTTATGGTCTGATTTTCAGCTAACAGCAAGCTCAGACTATAACAGAACATTTTTATTACATGTGCACCATATAGAGAAGCCTCTAGACACTATAAAACTGTAGGCAGACAACTGCCCACCCAAACAACTGGAGCCACTAGATGGACCAAGGATCTGGCACAAGAAAGGAAGCCTCTAAGGAGATTCATGGCAAATCCTATGGATATTATAGGCTACGGCCACCATTTGTATCATTGCATTTGACCAATTTTGGGCTAAAAATCATGTTTAAAATTAGTCTTTATTGTTCATAGCTTTTGTCAGTAGATCCCTCCATAATTGGTCAGATCTGGAGCAACAGGAGTTGACGTTCTTGCGGGGTAGGAACTCTGTGTAGATAGGCCGGTGAACACTAGCATTGCCCCCTTCCCCAATCAGGGCCTACTAGGGACAGTGGTTCCCTGCACCAGTCTACATGTTTCCTTCTGCGTCCTGCCATTTGCCCATACAGCATTTTACGACCACATATGGGGTGTTTCTGTAAACTACATAATCAGAGCAATAAATATAGAATTTTGTTTGGCTGTTAACCCCAGCTTTGTAACTGGAAAAAATGGATTAAAATAGAAAATCTGCCAAAAAAAGTGACATTTTTAAATTTTATTTCTATATTCCATTAATTCTTGTGGAACACCTAAAGAGTTAACAAAGTTTGTAAAATCAGTTCTGAATACCTTGAGGGGTGTAGTTTGTAAAATGGGGTCATTTTTGGGTGGTTTCTATTATGTAAGCCTCGCAAAGTGACTTCAGACCTGAACTGGTCCTGAAAAAGATTTGCTTCTAAACTTCTAAGCCTTGTAACGTCCCCAAAAAATAAAATGGCATTCACAAAATGATCCAAACATGAAGTAGACATATGGGGAATGTAAATTAATAACTATTTTTGGAGTTATTACTATGTATTATAGAAGTAGAGAAATTTGGTATTTTTTTATAAATAAAAATTACGTTTTTTTAATCCATTTTACCAGTGTCATGAAGTAAAATATGTGACGAAAAAACTATCTCAGAATTGCCTGGATAAGTAAAAGTGTTTTCAAGTTATTCACACATAAAGTGACACTGGTCAGATTTGCAAAAAATGGCCTGGTCCTTAAAGAGGACCTTTCACCGATTCTTACCCTATGAACTAACTATACAGACATGTGGAGCGGCGCCCGGGGATCTCACTGCACTTACTATTATCCCCGGGCGCCGCTCCGTTCTCCCGTTATGCCCTCCGGTATCTCCGCTCACTAAGTTATAGTAGGTGGAGATTCCAGTCCCTAAGTTATGGTAGGCGGAGTCTGCTCTAGCGCTGGCCAATCGCAGCGCAGAGCTCACAGCCTGGGAGGGTATTTTCTCCCAGGCTGTGAGCTCTGCAATGCGATTGGCCAGCGCTACAGAAGAACAAGGGCAGACTCTGCCTACCATAACTTAGGGAACGGAGATACCGGAGGGCATAGCAGGAGAACGGAGCGGCGCCCGGGGATAATAGTAAGTGCAGTGAGATCCCCGGGTGCCGCTCCACATGTCTGTATAGTTAGTTCATAGGGTAAGAATCGGTGAAAGGTCCTCTTTAAGGTGAAAATGAGCCCGGTCCTTAAGGGGTTAAACAGATGATGCAGCTGATAACATCAGATCAGCTGCCCCAGAGGCGCCCCTCTTCAAAGAATCTGTGGGGTCCTCCTTCCTTTAGGACCATCAATGTCCCTTTCTTTTCAATCCTAGTGATCCACTGATCTAAGGATTACTTTTGCACATTTTGGATCTCTTCCCCTGATGATTTATCACTTGAAACGTGACACGTTGGGAACCATCCTGTAGGGCAAAAATAGGGATACCCGCCTAATCTAGGGTAAGGTATCCGGACAGGGCCACCCCTTGCGGGGTAGGAACTCTGTGTAGATAGGCCGGTGAACACTAGCATTGCCCCCTTCCCCAATCAGGGCCTACTAGGGACAGTGGTTCCCTGCACCAGTCTACATCTTGCAATTACCTACGACTACATCTAACCCTCGGCCCAGACGCGGTATTATTTCCACCACGCTAGGCTGATCCCTACCAGGGGGCGTCTGAATGGTAAGACTGTTCCATAAATTTTAGCCATATCTCAAGCATCTGTTTGTGGCGCTATATATTTTATATAAACTAATAGTAAAAGTTATATTTTAAGCTCTCCCAAATTCTCTATTGTTTATTAAATTGTTAGTGGGAGCGCCGATATCTATAAATCCTAACTACCTTACATAGAATTTTTCGGTTAAACAGATGAATTTAACAGATTTTCTTTCACTATCACAAATGCAGTGCAGGGCGCAAATGTACTTTTTAGCAAAAAAAACGGAAGCAGCCCGTGTGCCTTCCACAATTTGCGGAACAGGCGGCCCATTGTAGAAATGCCTATTCTTGTCCGCAAAACGGACAAGAATAGGACATGTTATATTTTTTTGCGGGGCTACGGAACGGAACAACGGATGCGGACAGCACACGGAGTGCTGTTCGCATCTTTTGTGGCCCTATTGAAGTGAAGTGAATGGGTCCGCATCCGAGCCGCAAAAACTGCGGCTCGGATGCATGAGGCCTTACTTGGATTGTACTTTACATAAAAAAAATGTGAATATGTCACCCCCTGGGTCCCTGAACTCACAGACGGATTCCCTATATTATTTTCCATTCTCCTGGCACATATGCAGGTGCAGGTGCACCTAAAAAATGGGAATATATTGCCCACTGAACTAAAAGAACAGGGTTAAATTAGGTTAAATTATTGTCCCTGGCACATATGCAGTGCTGGTGCACTGAACTTGCACAAAATGGCCGCCGACACCCACCTAACTAACAGACGTATAAAACTTATTTTTTTGTGTCACTGGGCTCAGGGCAGGGTACAAAATTGTTGCACTGCACCCACAAAACAGAATCGCTGTAGATCGCAGCGTTAATAACAACAAGTTGTGATGTGATATCAGATAGATTATTTTCTATTCTCTCCCTCACAGCAGCAGCATCCTCTCCCTACACTAGTAAGAGCAGAGTTACGTGCAGCGCAGCGTTAATAACAACAAGTTGTGATGTGATATCAGATAGATTATTTTCTATTCTCTCCCTCACAGCAGCAGCATCCTCTCCCTACACTAGTAAGAGCAGAGTTACGTGCAGCGCTACGTGACTCCAGCTTATATAGAGGCTGGGTCACATGCTGCACTGGCCAATCACAGCCATGCCATTAGTAGGCATGGCTGTGATGGATTCTAAGGGCACACGAGTTAAACCCTTGTTGATTGGCTACCCTGCACCGAACCTAACACCGAATTCGAACCCGAAATTTTACTGAAATGTTCGGGTTCGGGTCCAGGGTCCAAAAATCCTAAAGTTTGGTACGAACCCGAACTTTACAGTTCGGGTTCGCTCAACCCTAGCCATTCCCGAAGCAGCGGGGTTACCCTTGTAGTTGCTGGACCTGCCTGGGAGTTACCACTTGTCTTACTCGTGCACCATGAGTAGGCCATTAGTATTCAGCGACCGCAGAGGCAGTCCGTTTATAGAGAACAGAGCTGCAGGCGCGTACATACAGGGGTCGCAGCGGTCGCAGTTGCGACCGGGCCTGGCACTCCAGGGGTCCCGGCCGCCTGTGGACCCCTGGCCCCTGCAGTAGTGCTGTACCCAAGGCAGCTGGGGCCCGCAGCCCCACCGCAAATGATTTTAAAAGTTTTAATAGTATATGGCCGGTCGGGCCCCGGCCTCTGTGCCTGGCCGGCGGTGCAGCACTGCGCACTCGCAGTTAGTACCTTACGCGGCGGCCCCTCCTCCACCCATCCAGGGCTGCTGCCAGTGCCTTGCTCCAGACCCATGACCCTCACGTCAGGTCTCGCAGGATCACGCTGGTTGATGGGATGACGCGGCCGACGCACGCCAGAAGACGGGATTATGAACAAGACGGCGGGAGCAGAGCAGGTTCAGAGTAGGTAAGTTTTTTTTCTTTTTTTTGTATGTGCCGGCTCATAACACAGGGAGCTTCTGTCAGTGCGGCAAATCCTTCATAGGGGCCCGACCCGGGGCAAATTTAATGAAATATTTGGCAAAATACAAAAAATGACAAAAATGTAATATATACAGAGGGGGTAAAAAATGGAATACATACACAGGGGACAAATGGAATATATACAGAGGGGGCAAAATGGATAAATAAATATATATATATATATATATATATATATATACAGGGCCCCTGTATATATATATATGCATGTTGCCCCCTTTGTATATATTCCATTTGTCCCCTGTGTATATATTCCATTTTTTGCCTCCGCTGTATATATATTCCATATTGCCCCCTGTCCTAGGGGGAACATATCTAGCCATAACTACAGTGAGGGGCACATATCTGGACATAACTACTGTAAGGGGGACACATATCTGGACATAACTACTGTGAGGGGGACACATATCTGGGCATAACTACTGTGAGGGGGACACATATCTGGGCATAACTACTGTGAGGGGGCACATATCTAGCCATAACTACAGTGAGGGGCACATATCTGGACATAACTACTGTAAGGGGGACACATATCTGGACATAACTACTGTGAGGGGGATACATATCTGGGCATAACTACTGTGAGGGGGACACATATCTGGGCATAACTACTGTGAGGGGGACACATATCTGGACATAACTACTGTGAGGGGGACACATATCTGGGCATAACTACTGTGAGGGGGATACATATCTGGGCATTACTACTGTGAGGGGGATACATCTGGCCATAACTACTGTAAGGGGGGCATATATCTGGCCATAACTACTGTGAGGGGCCACAAGGAGGACATAACTATTTTGAAGGGACCACAAGGTGGGCTTATTTACTGTGAGGGGCCACAAGGTGGGCATTAGTGTAGTGTCCCACTAGGTGAATGTGGGCACTACACAAGGGTCAATTGGGCCACGTCGTACTCCACCTCCTGTGGAACAGTGGCATTGTATTTCACAGTACATTTTAATGCATTTTAATATGTATTTATGTGTATTTTCCTGTGATATGTGTAGCAGGCCTTTGAGGGTGCAGTTCATCGTCCTAGGCACTAGAGGGAGCTAGGTAACACCTAGTATAGATATCTAGACCGAGACAGGGAGGAGTCAATCTGTAGTCTGTGAAGTCAGGAGTCTGTGTAGAGACAGAAGAGAGTGTGCACCTTAGCCAGAGAGAAGCTGAGGGCCACATCCTGACATGCAGCTAGACAGCCCAGGCTTCTAGTTGACACCAGGAGGCTAGTGAGTGTGGATCAGCCTGCCTGAGGATATTGAGCCAGAGTTAGCTCAGAAGATTCGTCGCCAGGGGAAGAGTTGCCTCCTGAGAAGCCAAGTTCCCACAAGCAGAGCAGAGCCAGTGTTCCAGCTAGACAAGTAAGCTGAAGGGCAGAAGGATTTATACTTAAAGCAAGGATATATACGAGAGGAAGTTTTCTACCAAGGATAAAGCCAGCATTAGGGCATCCGGGCCTTGGGATAAAGACAGACAGGAGTTCTGAGGAACAGTGTACAGTATTTCTGAGGAGAAGGTGCAGCCTGATCTGTGATTGTGTTTAACCCTCTGAGTATCTTGCAAAGAACATTGTTGCCTGCCATTGATGTAAAAGCCTGCTTGTGATGTGACACTGCTATATGGAACTGAACTTACAAAAGTCTGTACAAAGTTAACCGTTTTCCAGTAAAGAAAGTTTGGTTCACCACAACAACGTGTTCCCTACTTATTACTACCACCAATCGGTGTGCCACCGTTACGGGCACTGGCGTCACGAACCTTAAAGGGACCTTGCCCTAGGCACATTAAACATCTGCAACACCCAGGGCACCTCATCTACCATCAGGCCTGGTCCCTATATACAGAGAGTGCCCCAGAGGACTACTGTGCCAGCCTCTCCATCACTGCTGTACGCTGCCCAGGGTCATCCTACAAACTGTGAGTAACCCATAGCAACCCTCGTTTGCCTAAGTAACCGTGACCTCACATCGCAATACCCTGCAGGTCTGCGTACTGCATTAGTATTGTGTAGTAGCACTTAGGAGAAATGTATGCTATACATTGGCATGGCTCAGTGTTACAGGCCAGCACAGCATCCCCCTGCTGGTGATTTGACAAGGGCAGTCACCATCCCTTCCTTATGTGATTATTCTTTTTTTCTCTAACACCACAGGGACCTTGTTCTGGATCCAGCAGACATCACGCCGACGCCAGCGACACCCTGGATGAGGTGGGACCAGATTTTATTCGTTAGGACTGGGTGAGTGTAGTCATGCATTGGGCTCAGGGCTCTTTCACACGAGCGGATCCTGTGCGGGTAACCCGCTGCGTGAAAGACAGCCAAGCCCCGTACTGGACAGCGGAGAAACAGAGCATTAACATGATTAATAATGCTCCGTGCCTCTCTGTGATCTATTTGCTACAAAATCACGGTGACAACTTTATCTCACTGTGATTTTGTAGTAAAAAGGTCACAGAGAGGCACGGAGCATTATTAATCCCAATCCAGGGGGCCCAAGTAAATTCTTGCGACGGGTTGGGGGGGCGACAGGGAGGGGGCTTCATGGATCAGTTTCGCACCGGGGCCCCATGGATTTTGTGTACACCACTGCAGAGCTGTAAAGCAAGGCACACAGAAGTAAGGTGCTACTGATCTGGCTAAGTGCAAAAGTAAGGCTTCGTTCACATCACCGTTCAGCCTTTCCGTTCTCCTGCTCCGTTTAGGAGCAGGAGAACAGAACGGACGGAAAAGGCACATAACTGACGCCAAACTGAGTCAAACGGAGCCCTTAGGACCCCATAGACTATAATGGGGTCCGTTATGTTTCCGTTATGGGGTCCGTTATGTTTTCTCAAGTAACCTGAGAAAGGGGATAAAACAATACACAAACTTGGCACAAACTGTGGCGTAAACAGTTGTTGAAGATGAGGGGAGTCCTGACAAACGTGGCCATCCAGCTGAGGCTGTAACTAACGGCAACGGAGTAAAACAAAACTGGCCAACAGTCTCTCAGTTTTCAGGATCAGTCCACACTGTGGCTCCCAGTAGTTCTTCTATTAAGAATAATGAGGCATTTAGAGAAGGACTTGCAGGTCCTCCTCACTGCTTGAGCTGCTGAAGCTCATTAGAGGGCGCTCCTGCCTTTGGTAACTCAGCTTTGCGGCTATAGTGGTGCGCCACTGCCCTCTTGTGGTGTATTTTGGAATTGGCTGAGCAGTCAGCCTGGTGAACGCTGTTGTGACCTGCTGCAAGCCGGAATCCCTAGCCGGTGCAGAGGTGGGCAAAACTTCTGGCTGAAGAGGCTCTGGAAGGCAAACTGAGGGTAACTTTGGGAGCTTCCAGGGTTGTACATAGGTTTGTACTCTGGGGTTAAAAGTTAGTACTGAGTTATTTATCTGACCCACCCGTAATGTTGTGGGTGCTGCAAGGTCAGGGATGAGGGGCTCTGGCTCCGGTTGTGCACATTCCCTGAAACGCAATTGGCCATCTGGGGTCTCTTGTAAGCATCGGACTCTCCCTGCAGAGCCTGAGTCTTTCTGCCAGGTCTCTGGGTTAGAATCAGGGGTTAATGGTTTGGCCAGAAGGGTCACTCCTGCCGCAAAGGGGCCTTGTACGGACCGCATCTGGGTGAATTCCACCTGATCTGCGACATATAAGTTGTGGCAGGCCTGCGGCAGATAGGTCCGCTTAACAGAGCGGCGGCCCACGAATACTTCTACTCCCGAATAATTATCCTGAAGGAAGACCGATGCGCCGGGCGAGTTTAGGATCGCCGGGCCAGGGGTCATCCAAGACTTGCTTAACCCACTCTTCAACTTTGCTTTGTGTCAATGTGATGCCAATGTTACGGATTTATTATTTCCGGAATTTTCTCATCTCTGTTGGCGACAAACATATGGAGATATCGAGCTTCGTTGTTTATGTATCCTAGGACAACTTGTGAGTCTATCCAAAAATATTCTTCATCTATTTTCAATTCCAATTATTCTCTCAGAAACTTGCTTACTGATGCTGAAACTGCAACTGCTGTCAGTTCAAGTCTTGGTATTGTCTGAATACTGGTAGGTGCAACTCTGGCCTTCCCCATAACCAGGGCACAGTGTATCTTTTCTTCTCCTATTACTCTGATGTAGGAGCACTGACCATATCCATAACTACTGGCATCTGAAAAGTGATAAAGTTCTATTTTCTTGTACTTTCCGAAATCATGAGGGTATTTGAACTTCTCTGAAGTTTTGCAAGTGTCTTATCCAACTCTCCCACCTTGGCCTCAAATTTTCAGGTATGGGCTCATCCCATCCCAACTTCTGTCTGCATAATTATTGCAGTATTTCTTTTGTTCTGAGGATTACTGGGGCCAAGAATCCCAATGGATGAAATATAGAGGCCACTGCGGAAAGAATGGTACGTCTAGTTGCAACTTTCTCATCAATAGCTACTTCAAAGAAGAACTTGTCGTTCTCTAAATTCCATCCAAATCCAAGTACGTTCTGAACTGGAAGATGATCATAATTGAGATCTATATTCTTCATTGTTACTGCACGTTCAGAGTCAATGATGGATTCCAGTACCTTTCTGCTGTTTGAGATGAATTTGTGAAGGCGCAGGTTTCCTCTTGCGCATAACCCTTGGCTTTCTTTCACTAATTTGATTGCAGATTCTATAGACTCTAGACTTATGAGACCATTATCTACATAAAAGTTTTTTTTCAGAAAATTTGCTGCTGATGGGCAATCATTTTTATTCTGATTAGCCAGGTACTTCAAACCATAATTGGCACAACCTGGAGATGATGCTACTCCAAACAAGTGTACAGTCGTGGCCAAAAGTTTTGAGAATGACAAAAATATTAGTTTTCACAAAGTTTGCTGCTAAACTGCTTTTAGATCTTTGTTTCAGTTGTTTTTATGTGGTGTAGTAAAATATAATTACACGCACTTCATACGTTTCAAAGGCTTTTATCGACAATTACATGACATTTATGCAAAGAGTCAGTATTTGCAGTGTTGGCCCTTCTTTTTCAGGACCTCTGCAATTCGACTGGGCATGCTCTCAATCAACTTCTGGGCCAATTCCTGACTGATAGCAACCCATTCTTTCATAATCACCTCTTGGAGTTTGTCAGAATTAGAGGGTTTTTGTTTGTCCACCCGCCTCTTGAGGATTGACCACAAGTTCTCAATAGGAATAAGATCTGGGGAGTTTTTTCAGGCCATGGAGCCAAAATGTCAACGTTTTGGTCCCCGAGCCACTTAGTTATCACTTTTGCCTTATGGCACGATGCTCCATCGTGCTGGAAAATGCATTGTTCTTCACCAAACTGTTGTTGAATTGTTGGAAGAAGTTGCTGTTGGAGGGTGTTTTGGTACCATTCTTTATTCATGGCTGTGTTTTTGGGCAAAATTGTGAGTGAGCCCACTCCCTTGGATGAGAAGCAACCCCACACATAAATGGTCTCAGGATGCTTTACTGTTGGCATGACACAGGACTGATGGTAGCGCTCACCTTTTCTTCTCCAGACAAGTCTTTTTCCAGATGCCCCAAACAATCAGAAAGAGGCTTCATCGGAGAATATGACTTTGCCCCAGTCCTCAGCAATCCATTCACCATACTTTCTGCAGAAGATCAATCTGTCCCTGATGTTTTTTTTGGAGAGAAGTGGCTTCTTTGCTGGCCTTCTTGACACCAGGCCATCTTCCAAAAGTCTTCGCCTCACTGTGCGTGCATATGCGCTCACACCTGCCTGCTGCCATTCCTGAGCAAGCTCTGCACTGGTGGCACTCCGATCCCGCAGCTGAATCCTCTTTAGGAGACGATCCTGGCGCTTGCTGGACTTTCTTGGACGCCCTGAAGCCTTCTTAACAAGAATTGAACCTCTTTCCTTGAAGTTCTTGATGATCCTATAAATTGTTGATTGAGGTGCAATCTTAGTAGCCACAATATCCTTGCCTGTGAAGCCATTTTTATGCAACGCAATGATGGCTGCACGCGTTTCTTTGCAGGTCACCATGGTTAACAATGGAAGAACAATGATTTCAAGCATCACCCTCCTTTTAACATGTCAAGTCTGCCATTTTAACCCAATCAGCCTGACATAATGATCTCCAGCCTTGTGCTCGTCAACATTCTCGCCTGAGTTAACAAGACAATTACTGAAATGATCTCAGCAGGTCCTTTAATGACAGCAATGAAATGCAGTGGAAAGGTTTTTTGGGATTAAGTTAATTTTCATGGCAAAGAAGGACTATGCAATTCATCTGATCACTCTTCATAACATTCTGGAGTATATGCAAATTGCTATTATAAAAACTTAAGCAGCAACTTTTCCAATTTCCAATATTTATGTAATTCTCAAAACTTTTGGCCACGACTGTACTTTCATTCTGTATTCTGCTGGCTCTGTATCTGTATCTCCACCCTCCCACCATAGAAACCTCAGGAAGTCTCTATCTTCATTCTTCACATGAAACTGGTGGAACATCTTTTCAACGTCACACATGACCGCTACGGGATACTTTCTGAATCTACAGAGTACTTCAGGCAGAGTGTTTGTAAGATCTGGTCCATTTAGTAGATGATCATTCAATGCAACACCATTGTACTTTGCTGAGCAATCAAATACCACTCTAATCTTATCTGATTTATTTGAGTGGTAAACACCTTGATGTGGGACTTTCTCTGCATGTCCTTCTTCAAGGATGCCTTCCATAAATTTTAAATAATCCTGCTTGAATTTGGGATCTCTTCCCATCTTTATCTTCAAACATTTCAATCTTGCTAGGGCAAGATTTCTGTTATTTGACAGACAAGGTCATTCTCTAAAAGGTAAGGGCATTTCAAGATGACCTTGTTGATTCTGCTGAATATTTTCAGATTCAAGGATCTTTATTACTTTTTATGGACTTACAGTTGGTAACTCTTGGACAGATATTCGATGACACAATCCTGTCACCTGTCTTGAGTTTGCGATCTGCTGTTTTCCTCCAACAACACCCCATCCTAGATCAGTTTGAACAGTGTAGGGTTCACCCTTTCCTCCTGTGATTACCTTTCGTGGTACCAAGGCTTCGGGACAATCCAACACCAAACTTCAGCGGGGACATTTCATGAGATATGACAGATAGGTGTTCCCATTCATTGGCTGTTTCACAGGTAGGTATATGTCTCATTGACAAACTCAGAGAACTCTTTAAAACTTGGGAAGTTCTTACCTAAATCTAACTGTTTAGTCACATAGCTATTCCATCTAGAATCCACTTCTTCAGGTAGCTTAGTTAGCATCCTGTGGTTTTCTAGATAGTCGTTCAGTACTTCCAGTCCTTGAACATGTGGGATGGCATTGCTGCATGCTTGCAGGAAGTCACCATACTTTTGGAGTCTAAAGTGTTCTTTAGGACCTATTTTAGGCCAGTTATTCAGTTTCTCTCTAAAGGCTCTTTGTACTAAGAAAGGATGACCATATCTTGCATTTAATTTTTCCCAAGCTTGCTTGTAGGCTTCTTTGTCTTTTCTATAGAAGTTACCTTCAAGAACTTCCTTGGCTTCTCCACCAACATACCTCTGAAGGTAGAATAACTTGTCAACTGGACTGAAGCAATGATGCTCAATGATCATTTCAAAACTTGCCTTCCACTCTATGAACTTCAGTACGTCTCCTGAAAATACAGTGGGTTCCGGAACGGGAAGTCTAGCTAGGACTGTTCTCTGTTGTCTTGCTGGGACAATGGTTGTAACACTCTCCTGAGCATTACCATGACATCTAGGAATAGAATCACCCGGTTCTATTTTCTCACTTAGTTCTGAATTAGGTAAGTCCTTTTCTTCATCTTTTCCGATAGAGATAGAGGGTAAATTCACACACCTTTTTCCTAACACTGGACTAGGCCTCTCTTTGTTTTTATGTGCAGGGATGGAAGGATAAAGAAAGAGCCGGACTGGGGGCGTAGCCTTGGGGGGAGGCGACCATGACGGGGGGCTGGTTTGAGGGAGCCCCCTGGGAAGCCGATTGGCTAATTTAAGTGATGGGGCGGCGTGGAGCAAGAGGTTAAAAGGGCGAGGGTCTGGGGAAGAAGGAGGCCATTTTATGGTGAATCGGAGCTGCGCACACCGGCACTCACCATGGACGTCGATTCTCTTCTGGCGGATCTCAGGACGGCGGCAGCTGCTCGGGGACCTGGCTTGCTCCAGGAACAGGTCCAGCAGCTGCTCAGAGGGGCGGCTGAGGCACCCGCTCCGCCTCAGCCACCTGCATCCCGGCCGCGGCGGTCCAGGCCGCCGGCGCGCCTTAGCTCAGATGTTGCCTCTCCTCGGGCTTAGCGCTGAAGAAGGATCCCTGCTTCCCAGGACCCTTCACGCCTGCAGGCGCTGGGTGCCGCTCCTGCCCGGGTGCCCAGGTGTGGAAGGAATCCAGCCAGTAGGCGGAGCCCTCGTGCAGGCCACAGTAGGCCTCTTCTGCAGCCCAGCAGCGCCACCTTGTGTTCAGGACCAGGAATGGCGGGCTCTCTCCAGGATCGGGATGTGGATGAGGCCCTTCAGCTTGATCAGTTTCCCAGAGTGCACGGGGCTGCTGCGGACCGCGGCAGCAGGCCCTCGTCGTCCAGGCAAGTTGAGGATGAAGGTTTCGCCGCGCAAGAGGTATCCAGGGAAGATCCGGAAGATTACGTCCCTGGTCCCAGCCCGGCCAGGGGACATCCGTGGGAGCTTGCTGTGCCAGGACCGTCACAGAGGACCGAGCGTCAGGATTCAGGACCTTCGGCTGATGGGGACACAGCACCCAGGCGAGACACCATGGGGACCTTTATGTCAGTTAGTGTCTGGGGGGGGCTGGGGGGCCCCAGTCAGACTTAAGTAAGGCACAAGGAAAACGTATACGTCCCACGGCACAAAAAAACGTCAGCCAGTCACCAGGATCAGGAAAGGAATCTTTTATTGCAGCGATACAACGCGTTTCGGGGAATCACTCCCCTTCATCAGGTACAAAAAAGCTGCACAAGTTTACCAGCACAAAAATACACATATTTATACATGCAAAGTACCGCCCATAGAGGGGTCACAGGGTCAGGGTGGGTGTTCCCTAGATGGATAAAGGACAGATACAATGTGTATATCGGCACGGTCCTCATAAAGAACTTTTAGTATACACAAACTTATTTTGCTTGTGCAATGTGTGACCAAAAAAACCAATGCTCTTTGCTTATTTGATAAAGATCTCATGATCACATGACGGGGCGGTGCCCATAAGGAGGCCGGCACTAGAATAAGAAGCCATTCGAGGCGCATCAGGAAGCGCATCTGCCGCGTCCAAAATCGCGCATAGTGGTGATGTATTGCTACCACGTGTTCCGGACCCGCATTACATGAGCAGGGCCGGATCACGTGGGAGCCGTTGCCGGGTGACAGAGATGCTCCGATGACACGGGAGCAGTCTGCTATTTGGAGGCGTGTTACGGATTCCGAACCAGCGTCACGTGATAGAGGCCGGATCACGTGAGAGCCGCTGCCAGGTAACAGGGACGCTCCGATAGTGTGGGAGCGGTCCACTGTTTACGGAGGCAAAGACAAGATGTTCAATCAGTGTGACTTATACTGATGTCACGGCCATGGCCATGACCGTGACTCCTTAACCGCATGCGGTTGCCTGAGGTTTGTTTTTGGTTGTTCAACCACAGGTGAGGGCTGCTTGTGTGTTGCCTCACTTGTGGTTGCCGCGGGCAACAAGTGGTTGGAGATTGTCGCAGATAGCAGCCTGAGCTGGTGCTAGGCAGCTTGCGGCATCTTCATGCGGTTACACCTAGCTACCGCTTTGTTAGGTGTGTGTGTGTGTATGTATGTATGGTGTGCACTGTGTTTATGTTACGTGTGCACTGAGACCTTTCCCTTCACTGTGGCTGCTCGCAGCAACGTTTTGTATAGTGTGTACATGTGGTGGCAGTGTCCCGGCCTTCGGGCTGACTCCCAGGACATGGTAGCCACCCATGTCGTTGCCTGCGGCAACAGCCACAGTGTGACTTTCGTTTTGACACTTCCCCTTTAAGTTGGTGTTTTCCCTTCCCTGTGGTTTTGGAAGGGTTAACTCCCTTTCTGTGTGTATGAGTCACGGGGTGTGTCTGATTGTGTGGGTGTGGCCACTTAGGCCTATATAGCCTTGGTGTTTGGCATGGCTCAGTAGGTTGCTTCAGCCATGCTTAGCTGGAGCAGCTTCCTGTGTTTACCAACTGCCAGTGAGAGCCACCCTTGTGGTTCATAAATATTATGACACATTAAGTTTATGTTCATTTTTATGTGTGATGTCTATGTGATGGTCTGTTGGGATTTTCCTATGTTGTTTAGTGCAGCTTATGGATCTGGATTCCTGTTTGCACAGGGATCCAGTCAGCAAGGCTGTGGCAGGTAGGTGGAACTCGGATAGTTCACCTGCCATATACAGTACAGACCAAAAGTTTGGACACACCTTCTCATTCAAGGAGTTTTCTTTATTTTCATGACTATGAAGGCATCAAAACTATGAATTAACACATGTGGAATTATATACATAACAAACAAGTGTGAAACAACTGAAAATATGTCATATTCTAGGTGCTTCAAAGTAGCCGCCTTTTGCTTTGATTACTGCTTTGCACACTCTTGGCATTCTCTTGATGAGCTTCAAGAGGTAGTCTCCTGAAATGGTCTTCCAACAGTCTTGAAGGAGTTCCCAGAGATGCTTAGCACTTGTTGGCCCTTTTGCCTTCACTCTACGGTCCAGCTCACCCCAAACCATCTCGATTGGGTTCAGGTCCTGTGACTGTGGAGGCCAGGTCATCTGGTGCAGCACCCCATCACTCTCCTTTATGGTCAAATAGCCCTTACTTTCAAAGTTTTCCCAATTTTTTGGCTGACTGACTGACCTTCATATCTTAAAGTAATGATGGCCACTCGTTTTTCTTTACTTAGCTGCTTTTTTCTTGCCATAATACAAATTCTAACAGTCTATTCAGTAGGACTATCAGCTGTGTATCCACCTGACTTCTCCTCAACGCCACTGATGGTCCCAACCTCATTTATAAGGCAAGAAATCCCACTAATTAAACCTGACAGGGCACACCTGTGAAGTGAAAACCATTTCAGGGGACTACCTCTTGAAGCTCATCAAGAGAATGCCAAAAGTGTGAAAAGCAGTAATGAAAGCAAAAGGTGGCTACTTTGAAGAACCTAGAATATGACATATTTTCAGTTGTTTGACACTTGTTTGTTATGTATATAATTCCACATGTGTTAATTCATAGTTTTGATGCCTTCAGTGTGAATCATAAATTTTCATAGTCATTAAAATAAAGAAAACTCTTTGAATGAGAAGGTGTTTCCAAACTTTTGGTCTGTACTGTACGTAAGTCTGTTTGTGTTCCCCTTTTCCCTGCAGCTTGGCCAGTGATATCCCTGTTCCTCCGTGTCCAGTAGGAACAGGCCGTCTTACCTTGACTCCTAGTCCAGGGACCGGTCGGAGGGTGAGTTAGGGATCCGAGGTTCCGGAGCATGGGTCCTCCTACCTTAAAGGTCGGCCCATGCAGCTAGGAGTTAGGGTCAGGTTAGGGACGCTTTAGGAGGTGACCTGCTCCCTAATCCTGTTGTCCTGGCCGAGCAGCCATAACATCACGTGGCATCGCACGGCTGAGGATTTTCCCCATCCTCAGCCGTGACAGTATGAACCACAAAGGCTCCTCACGTGGCCTTCCCTCGAAAGAGGGGGCAGCATGTACCGCCATCTATGGATGGGGTGCATGCGCGTTCTCCGGAGGGAGAGCGTTATAGGGGTATCACCGGTTACGGCGCGGTGAGTGGCATTCCCCGCCATTCCTTTCTCACCGTGTCCGTGTTGGTGTCTCCTTGTTTGTCATTCCCCTCCCCCCCCTCCCATTGTTTTTTGTGCCTCACCAACCTTCCCCTTTTGTTGTTGGGAGGGGCTTTGAGGGGTGGGAGTATCCGGCCCTCGAAAGAGGGTGAAGCATGTACCGCCGTCTGCGGAAGGGGCACATGCGCGCTCTTCGGAGGGAGAGCCTTCTGGGGGTTTCGCCTCTGATGGCGCAGTGAGTGGCATTTCCCCGCCATCCCTTCACCATTGCCTCGTTTGGCGTCCCCCTGATTTTATGGCACCGGTGTGTTTGTTTGGTGTGCGGGTGCACACCTTCGCAAGAGGGTGCAGCATGCAGTGCCATCCCCTTGTGGCCTGCATGCGCGTTCTCCGGAGGGAGAGCGTTCCGGGGGGATCACCGTTAACGGCACGGTTGGTGGCTTATTCCTCGCCACCTTACCTTCCGTGTCCGTGTTGGGGATCCCTCGTCCCTCTCCATGTTCCCATCTCTGGTCGTTTGCTGGCAGCACTCCGTAAGTGGTCCGGCTGCGTGCTGGTTAGGAGTGTCTGCTGGCAGCGACTGGAGTGGGGACGTGTGTGGAGAGTCCCCTCGTTCATCTCTCTGTGGTTCTCCCCCCTGTGTCGCTGGTGCGGGCTGCAGGCCTCGTCGGACTGGCTGAGTTGTGTGCTGGGAGAGGATGCAGCTGACAGCGACTTTTTGGGAACCGTGTCTGAGAGTGGACGTCCCCTTCTCCGATCCCCTTGTGTTAGTCTCTCACCAGTTTCCTTTTTTTTTGGTGGGGGGGCTTTGAGGGGTGGGAGTGTCACGGCCATGGCCATGACCGTGACTCCTTAACCGCATGCGGTTGCCTGCGGTTTGTTTTTGGTTGTTCAACCACAGGTGAGGGCTGCTTGTGTGTTGCCTCACTTGTGGTTGCCGCGGGCAACAAGTGGTTGGAGATTGTCGCAGATAGCAGCCTGAGCTGGTGCTAGGCAGCTTGCGGCATCTTCATGCGGTTACACCTAGCTACCGCTTTGTTAGGTGTGTGTATGTATGTATGGTGTGCACTGTGTTTATGTTACGTGTGCACTGAGACCTTTCCCTTCACTATGGCTGCTCGCAGCAACGTTTTGTATAGTGTGTACATGTGGTGGCAGTGTCCCGGCCTTCAGGCTGACTCCCAGGACATGGTAGCCACCCATGTCGTTGCCTGCGGCAACAGCCACAGTGTGACTTTCGGTTTGACAGTTCCCCTTTAAGTTGGTGTTTTCCCTTCCCTGTGGTTTTGGAAGGGTTAACTCCCTTTCTGTGTGTATGAGTCACGGGGTGTGTCTGATTGTGTGGGTGTGGCCACTTAGGCCTATATAGCCTTGGTGTTTGGCATTGCTCAGTAGGTGGCTTCAGCCATGCTTAGCTGGAGCAGCCTCCTGTGTTTACCAACTGCCAGTGAGAGCCACCCTTGTGGTTCATAAATATTATGACACATTAAGTTTATGTTCATCTTTATGTATGATGTCTATGTGATGGTCTGTTGGGATTTTCCTATGTTGTTTAGTGCAGCTTATGGATCTGGATTCCTGTTTGCACAGGGATCCAGTCAGCAAGGCTGTGGCAGGTAGGTGGAACTCGGATAGTTCACCTGTCATATACGTAAGTCTGTTTGTGTTCCCCTTTTCCCTGCAGCTTGGCCAGTGAGATCCCTGTTCCTCCGTGTCCAGTAGGAACAGGCCGTCTTACCTTGACTCCTAGTCCAGGGACCGGTCGGAGGGTGAGTTAGGGATCCGAGGTTCCGGAGCATGGGTCCTCCTACCTTAAAGGTCGGCCCATGCAGCTAGGAGTTAGGGTCAGGTTAGGGACGCTTTAGGAGGTGACCTGCTCCCTAATCCTGTTGTCCTGGCCGAGCAGCCATAATATCACGTGGCATCGCACGGCTGAGGATTTTCCCCATCCTCAGCCGTGACAACTGAAGGGGCAGAATTAGATCATAAATATGATTATGCACTGGAGACAAAAGAATAAGACTCCTGGATAAAAATATTCATGGCAATATATGAACACAGCTTTGATTACCCTAATTCACAAAAAAGGGAAGGATCCGGAGGACCCTTCCTCTTACAGACCAATCTCTCTGATCAACCATGATATGAAATTGTTATCTAAAATTTTGGCTAATAGGCTGGCGGTTGTCCTCCCTTCTTTAATTTCACCCCAACAAGTGGGATTTATCAAGGGGAGGTCTGCGGTCATTAATATAAGATAGGTCTTTTTGGCACTTTCTTTAGCTGGATCCCCGAAATATACTGCGAAAAACCCAGCTATTGTCACGCTGGATACAGAAAAAGCGTTTGACCGTATAGGTTGGCTTTGGTTAGATCAGGTCCTTGATGTTATGGGCTTCAAGGGTCTCTTTCGCTCGGTCTTATCGGGGATATACACAAACCCCAAGGCCAGGGTCTCTGTGGCAGGATTCTTGTCAAACAGCTTTACTTTACAGAGAGGAACTAGGCAGGGATGCCCCTTGTCCCCCCTCCTTTTTGATCTAGCGCCATGTATGAAGGCTTGGCAATGATGGGCCCTCACAATATGCGCTTGGCCTTACTTGCGGATGACATTGTCCTGTTTATGGCGGATCCTATTGCTGATTTAGCTAGAGTAATGCAGATGCTCTCAGCTTTTGGCTCATTCTCTGGATTGCAAATAAATTAGTGTAATTCTCTTCTTACGAAGTGTTGGTTCAGGAGGAGGGGAGAAGGTAGTGGAGAATATACCAGTCGCCAAGTCATTTATCAAGTATCTTGGCATCAAGATAGGCAAACCCCTGGAATCCATCTACAGGCTAAATTATGTCCCTTTAATAAATAATATTATAAGTGAGCTACGACAATGGCATAACCTTCCTTTGTCATTGATGGGCCGTAATCATCTCCTTAAAATGATGTCAATGTCTAAACTATTATATCCCCTACAAACTATCCCTATTATTTTGAAGCATGCTAATATAAATAGGTTAAACAAAGCTTTCACACCTTTCCTCTGGCATGGCAAGAGCCCAAGAATTAGTTTGCGCAAGCTAACGCCCAGATGTGAGAGGTTATAATTTAGCTTGCATGACAAGACACTTTGCTGATTGGATAAATTAGCAGTGGCTTTTATTCTGCCCTGCCCTTCGAGACTGGTTTCTGTGCTCCCTGGTCCCTAGTGGCTCTATTGCAGGCGAGATTGATTAGCATTCCCGCTTGGATTAAAAACTCTGTCCTCATCAAGGATACCATTGCAACTTGGAGAATTCTGAGGAGAAAGTTTTGGTTACCGTACAGGATATCAAAACACCTTCCATTATGGAATAACCCTGAGTTTTCACAAGGTCATACAAATAGTCCATTTAAAGAATGGAAATTAAAAGGAATCTCACAGGTCAAACATTTGTTGCATCCTGTGGAGCCCAGGTGGCTTCGGGAGTCGGAAGTAGTTGATAAACTCTCTCTGACTCCTTTTCAAACTATACAATCTGCTCAAGTAAAGGCAGCCATACATTCAAATTTACTACTAGTCCATAAGGAAATAAAGCAAAATATATTGGATAAAATATTGGAGCTGGGAGGACCTCACTCTCCCATATATACTACAGATCTACAGATTGCGAACTGAAGAACTATTAAATGACAGAGGAGGAGGTTTTCAGAAGTGGGAAGAGCAGTTGGGATTAGTAAACATTACCCAAATGATGTATAAGGGTTGGTTGCGAGTTAGGAAGCATATTGTAAATGAGGTATGGAGGCACATTTTAGGTTTTAATATACCTTCTCACCCGACCGTATAACACACTGTCCTAAATGTCATATGGGCCATACGGATCTTTTACATGGACTTTGGACGTGTCCCAGAAGTAGTCAGCTCTGGTCTGAGGTGGGTGATATGGTGGAGGAACTATGGGGGAGAAACTTGAGTTTGACCCCAATACTGTTCCTATTTCACTATGAAGGGGAAGAAATTGATGGAGGAAGCCTTCCTGATCTTTTCCACTCAATCTGCATGGTTGTTGAACGCTGTATCTTACAGCAATGGCTGCAATCAGAAACTCCCACATTTTACACTATTATAACTCAACTAAAGCAGTTGTTTCATCTAGAACGATTGGCGACCTTTCAGTCAAAGGAACGATCCACTCACAAATTGTTCAAAAAATGGAAACATTTTATCCTCAAATACATGTCGGGCAATGAGATTCAATTCATAATGAAACAATTTTCCTTAACAGAATGGTACTTATTAGAACAACTGAAAGGAAGATTGGGCAGGTTACAGATTCGGGACACGAACACAGTGGGATAGGTGGGATGCTGAACACTAACCTCTTTGGCCTTTAGTTTACCGCTACCCATATAATATTAAAATTGGGCAGGCTGTACTATTGCAATTTCACACATGACATATGATATTTCTCTCACTTGTTGATCCTTTGCGAGTGATGTTCTAAGGATGTGATTTTATTAGAGATTTGTTCTGGATCTGCTTGTTCTCTATATATTGTGTAATTGGGTCTGCATACCCATAGTGTATTTGCTATATAATTTAATACCTCTTTTTGCCTACTATTACATCCAATGGGCGACTGTCACAGTCGTTACCTCTGGCTGTGACCTTCTGTCTATGCTCTCGCTGCAGTTCTGTTCCTGTGTGTTGTTTGTTATTCTTTATGGGTTTACTCCCCTGTGTTCCTATCTGGAGTTAATCCTCTCTGTCTGCTCCATGGGTGTGGCCTCTCTGCTGCACCCATGGAACCTGTATATATAAGGCTGAGGTTTCCTCAGTTCTGTGTCAGCTCTCCTGGTGTGTGTTGTCTTGTCCTGCTCCTAGTTTGTACTAACTCTCCCATGCTGCTGACCCATGGGATCCGTGTCTGTCTGTGCTCTGTGGGTTTCCTACTTGTTCATTCCCGTCCTCTTTCTTGTGTTTTATCTGTTCTGCCAGTTATGTTTGAGTCACCTTGTGTGTATTCATATGTTTCTGTTCAGCAAGCCCTTGCTGCAGAGTGCTATGGGCAAGGCCACGCAGTATACCACTGGTGGAGCTAGTCCTTCTCTGCTCATTGCCACTCCTGTTCCCTTGCGTGAACTCCTGCTTGTGTTTTTAATTGCCTGCTGCTTGTATTTGCCTGTTTGTTATGTTTGCTATGTACCGTCGGTACCTTCTGGTACCTGTTATCCGTTTTTTCCTGTTGTCACTGTCTAGTTCACGCTCCAGAGTGGACCCTGGCAACTCCCTGCGGCAAAGCCTAACCCTACCATCTGGGGCCCTAGTGAATACCAGGAGTTGCTTAGTCACGCCCCTCTGGAGTATTACTAGACAGTAGCGCAGTGGGGGTTTTCCTCCCACTGTGCGGACGGTACATAGAGCTCTCAATTTCCCTGTGTTTCCCTCCTTGGATTCTGTTTGTGCAATAAACTCTAATGTGACTGTACCGTATTGCTGTATGTTTTTGCTTGACAACTCGAAGGTCTCTCCTGGGACCTCCAACTCGTGACAGCGACATGCCCTATTTGTCTGTTTTGAAAAAGATGAAAAAATAAATAAAAAAATAAAATAAAAAAACATGATCCCGGGGAAGTCATTCAGCTTTCAGTTCACTCTGTATTAAGAGCTTATAAGGGAAGTGCTTGTGTTCCCAATGATATTGTAAGCCTTCACCATGGCTGGTCACCAAAGCAGCCAAATCTCCCACTGACATCTCTCATAAAAAAGACACAACCATATGTTTGTGAGCTTCCTCACTTTTCAATCATCCTTCCCACCCTGGTGCCCCAACATTGTGATCCTGTGGCTACCACCCTTATACTGTGCCCGCTCTGCTTCCCTAAGGTGCCCCAAAGGTCCAGGAGAAAAAAAACATTTGACTGTCTTTAGAGCCAATCACATGCCACTAGGGCCTATTTCTTTAAATTACAACCTATTAGACTAGATAGATGATATGGGGGTTGGGCCTGAGAATCAGTGTCGGACTGGCCTACCAGAATACCAGAGGATCCTCTGGTGGGCCCTGGCTCTAATACCATAGTGGGCCCCAAAACATTTGGCTGCTTTTGGAGCCAATCACTTGCTACTAGGGTCTATTTCTTAAATTAAAGATCTATTAGACTGTATTGATGTTATAAGGGCTGGGCCTCAAGAATAATTTCGACTGGTGGACCCAAGGAACCCCATTCCAACACTGCTGAGAATAAAATCCTCTGTTGGTCCCAAGGAACCCCAGTCCGATATGGGTGTTACTTTTATCATTACTGTTGATTGGATTGATCATATATTCTGAATTATTATTTCTCTACAGTCAGATGGACACTATATCATCTTTACGGGGGATCTGTCAGCAGTTTTGTACCTGTGAAACTGGCTGACCTGTTACATGTGCTCTTGGCAGCCAGGGCCGGACTGGGGTTAAAAACCAGCCCTGAAAAAAGTTGCATACCAGCCCCACAGCTTTGCGTCATTATTTACTTGTTTATAAAAGGGTAAAGCATTCATTTTAAAACACGTGTGTAAACACGAATATGAACTTTGCCCCACAATAGCTCTTTTGTAGAACCCCCATTGTTTATATTATCACAGTAGACCAGCTTTTCCCAACCAGGATGCCTCCAGCTGTTGCAAAACTACATCTCTCAGCATGCCCAGACAGCGTTTGGCTGTCAGGGCATGCTGGAAATGTAGTTTTGCAACAGCTGGAGGCATCCTGGTAGGGAAAGACTACAGTAGACCATTATCCCATCCAATTGGGTCAGAACTAAGAATAATTAAAGAACTTTACTTTAAAGTAGAGGTGGGACGAATCCAATTTTTCTAGAATCCGAATCCGAAAAGGTTCTCGACTCTCTCGAATCTTTCGAATCTTGAATCCTACAAATCCTGTACATAAGAATTGTGTGAATGGTGTAAGAAACAAAGTGATCCAAACTCAATATTCTTTTAATATGAAAAAATAAAGAGTCCTTTTTTAACAAAGTATTTGGATTTGGATTCGAAAAACATTGAAAATACAGGGTAATACAGCGCCCCATACCTCTTACATCCAGTGATGTCTCTTTGATGTAGATGTTCTCTGTCCTCGTCTTCTCCTCTCAGACCTTCAGACCACACCAGACCAAGTGCCTCTCTCCTTCCCACCCCCCCATGTGCCAGTATCATAGTGCCAAACCCCCCATGTGCCAGTATCAAGTGTCTCTCTCCTCCCCCCCATGTCCCAGTATCATAGTGCCATCTCGCCTGGTAAGTTTTATCCTGCAATCCATGTACCAGTTTAGTAGCTCTTCTCTGAACTCTCTCCAAAGTATCAATATTCTTCTGGAGATATGGTCTCCAGTACTGAGCACAATACTCCAAATGAGGTCTCACTAGTGCTCTGTAGAGTGGCATGAGCGCCTCCCTCTTTCTACTGGTAATGAATCTCCCTATACACCCAAGCATTCTGCTAGCATCTCCTGCTGCTCTATGACATTGTCTGCCTACCTTTAAGTCTTCTGAACATCTGTGAACAGCAATTTTCAAGTCTTGCCACAGATTCTCAATGGGATTTAGGTCTGGACTCTGACTAGGCCATTCTAACACATGAATATGCTTGGATCTAAACCATTCAACTGTAGCTATGACTGGATGTTTGGGGTCGTTGTCCTGCTGGAAGGTGAACCTCCGCCCCAGTCTCAAGTCTTTTGCAGCCCCTACCAGGTTTTCCTCCAGGATTGCCCTGTATTTAGCTCCATTCATCTTCCCATCAACTCTCTACCACCACCATGTGTCACGGTGGGGATGGTGTGTTCAGGGTGATGTGCAGTGTTAGTTTTCTGCCACACACAGCATTGTGCACGTGGCGAAATTTTTTTACTTTGGTCTCATCTTACCAGAGCACCTTCTTCAACATGTTTGCTGTGTCCCCCTACATGGCTTGTGGCAAACTGCAAACGGGACCTCGTATGGATTGCTTTCAAAAATGGCTTTCTTCTTGCCACCCTTCCATAAAGGGCAGATTTGTGGAGTACACAACTTATAGTTGTCCTGTGATATAGCCAGTCGTTACAGACATGGTAATACCAAATATGTCTATTTTTTTATTTTTTTTTATTTTACAAAACAAGGATTTTTTTTGGGGGGGGAGTCATGTTTTCGTGTGACAATTTTCTTTGAGCCCTATCTTTTTTATTTTTCTGGCGATGGTCTTGTGTGAGGGCTCATTTTGTACGGGATAAGGCAATGTTTTCATTGGTATCCTTTTGGGTTTCGTACGTCTTTTTGATAGTTTGATATTCAGTTTTTTGAGAGGTGAGGTACCAAATAAAAATATATTGATGTTTTGGCATTGTTTTTTTTTTTTTTTTTACGGCGTTCCCCAGATGACATAGATCATGTGATATTTTAATAGAGAGGTAGTTACGGATGCGGTGATACCAAATATGTCTTATTTTTTTTCAATTTTTGACAATTTTTTAATTTCTTGACATGGGGAAATGGGCACTTTTTCAAACCTGAACCTTTTTTTTATTTTCATAAAACACTTTCTTAATTTTTTACATTTGTTTTTGTATTTTACATTTTGTGTCCTCCATAAGATCATACAAGACCTTTGAGGGACATTTAACATTACTTTTTTTATTGCTAATTTCTCCTATAACTGAAGCTGACATATGAGCTTCAGATACAGGGGTAATACAGCCCCTCAAAAGGTAGTACAGCACTATACAATGCTGTACATCCTCACTGCAGGTCTGATCAAGGTTTAAGTAAGACCCAGCAGCTCCTGCAGTCTCCCGGCCCCAGCAGTCATAGCGCTTCCTGATCTGTATACATAGCACTTGTTTAGCGCTGTATATACAGCAATCCAGAGGGCAGGGACACTGTGGACCGGTCCCTGCCTTCTCTATGAGGTGTCATGGTGTCATTGACAGTGGATCCACAGCTCAGCAGCTACACGGTTAGCGTGCAGCTGTGACCTCTGAATGGACGTTTCAGAGATAAGTCCCGACCGCCAGGACGTTTGTAGTTGATGGGTGGTCAGGAACTGGTTTCGGAGACAATCAAAGCATCCATAGGTTCATATCAATTATTCCTCAGTTAACACCTGACAATTAAGACCAAAAGAAGCTAGAACGACACACTTTTATAACCCATACATAACTATATCACTGCACTCCAGCTATTAAAATGTTTTCCTTTTTTGGGGGGGGAAGGGTTTTTTGGTGTGCTTTGTATTTTAATTTACTAGGAAAAATAAAAGTGAAGTTTTATTAAACAGTGTGAAATCTTGGGAATAACCTCCTCTGTGCGAATGAATTAACTAGTAGTTACATCCAATATCATACGATACTAATCTGCTGTACTCTCCCGAATGAAACAATTAGGGAGGGTGTAACTGAATTAATAATGAGCTGTGGATTAAATAGTGTACAATTTAAAATACAGAAAGAGCTGGTGGAACTACTTAAAGCTTGTCTGCATCTCTGGTAAGTTTACTGCTTGTGAATGCCCCGCGTCATGAGAGTGTAGTTTTAAAAACTGCGGTAGCTAGCTGTACTTTCCAAAATTTCAGCCAGGAGCTTGGCAATATAACTGATTCTCTTACATTTTCAGAGGTTTTGCCTGTCTATAATCAGAAAAACAAGGCACCTTGTATCTTAGTGGTTTAGAAACTGAAGGTTTTGGATGTTTTAGTAGATGGAGGGAGCAGAAATGTATGTTATAGATGATTTCTGTACATGGTAGATGTTGGAAGAGTAGCTGCAGTTCATGATGTTGCTGGGATAGTAGATGCAGTTATAATATGATATTGTTGGGTTGGTAGTTAGAGTTGATGATGTAGATGTTCGAATAGTAGATGCAGTTGATGAGGTGCAGTCATTTTTTGGGATAGAAGATGCATTTTATAATGTAGTTGGGATGGTAGATGCAGTTGATGTTGGGATGGTAGATACAGTTTGTGAGGCAGTTGATAATACAGTTGGGATGGTAGATGTAGTTACTGTAGATGTTGGGATGGTAGATGTAGTTACTGTAGATGTTGGGATGGTAGATGTAGTTTGTGAGGCAGTTGATAATACTGTTGGGATGGTAGATGTAGTTACTGTAGATGTTGGGATGGTAGATGCAGTTACTGTCGATGTTGGGATGGTAGATGTAGTTACTGTAGATGTTGGGATGGTAGATGTAGTTACTGTAGATGTTGGGATGGTAGATGTAGTTACTGTAGATGTTGGGATGGTAGATGTAGTTACTGTAGATGTTGGGATGGTAGATGCAGTTACTGTAGATGTTGGGATGGTAGATGCAGTTTACTGTAGATGTTGGGATGGTAGATGTAGTTACTGTAGATGTTGGGATAGTAGATGTAGTTACTGTAGATGTTGGGATGGTAGATGCAGTTACTGTAGATGTTGGGATGGTAGATGTAGTTGGGGTGATAGATACAGTTGATAATGCTGTTAGGATGGTAGATGTAGCTGATGTAATTGGAATGGTAGATACAGTTGATAATGTAGTTGTGCGAATGGTAGATACAGTTGATAATGTAGTTGTGCGAATGGTAGATACAGTTAATAATACTGTTGGGATAGTAGATGTAGCTGATGTAATTGGAGTGGTAGATGCAATTGATAGTGTAGCTTTACAGATAGTAGATATAGTTGATGTAGTTGGGACAGAAGGTGTGGCGGATGTAGTTGGAATGGTAGATGCAGTGGATGATGTATTTTGGACAGTATACTGTATGTAGCTGATGTAGTTTGAATGGTGGATGCAGTTGATGAGTTAGTTGTTGGGATGGCAGATATAGTTAAAGATATAGATGTTGGAATAGTATTGCAGAAAAGACCGGCACTCGCTGTAGATCAATCTTGTATTTATTCAGTCACATATACAGGGAATAAGTGACGCGTTTCGGTGCTACCGCACCTTCATCAGACTTATCATCATACAAGGAACATTTCATCTTTAAATAGAGCGCCCAAACACAGGGAAATGACATCACACAGAAAACCACCAATCAGTGTTAAATCAAAACATGTGAACAAAATGAAAACACGCTTTGTAGGAGCATTTCTTTGGATTCAATCTATATTAGTGTTTCCTTGCTTATTTGTGTTCTCCTTTTCTTAGGTCCGCTATAAAAAATATAAGAAAAAAATAATTTTTTATAAAAGAATAATAAGAATTTTGTATTTATTTTCCCCCAAAAAATTTGGGGAGTTTTTATCAAGAAAAAAAGGAGTTGTATTTTTTTGTGTTTTTAGTAAGGTAATCTAACAAAGGAAGCTTTGTATGTAGCATTCACGATTGAGTCCACGGGGCTCAATCGTTTGTAGTCGGTGTATCCAATAAGCCTCCCTTTGAAGCAATCATTTATTTCTATCTCCACCTCGGCGTGGGAGGGGTACACTTTCAATAATCTGATACCGCAACTGTGCCACTGTGTGTCTATGTTCATGAAAGTGAAATGGTACAGGAAATAATAAATTTTGCTTTCTAATGGTAGATTTGTGATTGCTTAATCTATCTTTCATCCTTGTGGAAGTTTCTCCCACGTAAAATAGACCACAAGGGCACTTCAAAATGTACACAACGAAGCGGCTATCGCATGTAAAAAAGCCTTTGATAGGTATACGTTCACCCGATTGTGGGTGGGTGAAATGTGTACCCTTGACTACGCTGGAACAGTGTACACAATTTAAACAGGGAAAAGTTCCCATTTTGGGGGTAGCCAATACTCTCTGTATAGGTCCAGTTCTATTGCTGCCAATATCTGCCCGCACTATACAGTCACGTATGTTGCTAGCTCTTTTAAAACACATCATGGGTGGTTGTCTAAATTCCACCACTTGTGGGTAGGATTTTGATACCACATGCCAATGTTTGTTTATTATCCCTCTCAATCTCTGGATCCATGGATGATACTTGACTACAAGTGGAATCCGTGGTTGTTTCAAAGGTTTATCCTGCTGTATTTCCTCAACTCTGTTGGATAGCCTCTCTCCCTAAATTTCTGAGTCATCTCGTCTAGTCTAACCTTGCATAACTCGGTATCGCCCACTATACGCTTAACCCTTTGAAACTGGGAATAGGGGAGATATTTTTTTGTAGCTACTGGGTGGTTACTAGTGTAAGTAAGCAAACTGTTCCTATCAGTGCTTTTTGTAAATAGATCCGTGTATATCACACCCATGTCACCATTAATTACCCACGTGTCCAGGAATGAAATTCTATGTATGTCAAAATGCAGAGTGAACTTTAATTCAGGTCAGACGGAATTGAGGTGCAGTGTAAATTGTTGAAGGCATCGAACGATGTTGGAATAGTAAATACAGTTGATGATGTACTTGGGATGGTAGATGTAGCTGTAGTTGGGATGGTAGGTGCAGCTGATAATGTAATTGGGATGGTAGATTCAGTTGATGTAGATGAGATGGCAGTTAATAACTTAGTTGGGATGATATATACAGTTGATAATGTTGGGACAGTAGATGTACAGTTGTGTTCAAAATAATAGCAGTGTGTTTAAAAAAGTGAATAAAGCTCAAACTCCTTCTAATAGCTTTTATTTCCATACACACAAATGTATTGGGAAAATACTGAGGAAAATAAACTGTCAGATGAAATGCTGAATGTAAAAATAAATTCCCCATTAAAAGTGTCCTGTCTGACCCAGGAAGAAGTACACCGGCGTCTTAAAAAGATTAAAATAGACAAATCGCCAGGACCAGATGGCATACACCCCTGTATCCTAAGGGAATTAAGTAATGTCATAGCCAGACCCTTATTTCTGATATTTGCAAACTCTATACTGACAGGGAATGTCCCACAGGATTAGCGCATAGCAAATGTGGTGCCAATATTCAAAAAGGGTCCAAAAACAGAGCCTGGAAACTATAGGCCGGTAAGTTTAACATCTGTTGTGGGAAAACTGTTTGAAGGTTTTCTAAGAGATGCTATCTTAGAGCATCTCAACAGAAATAAGCAAATAACGCCATATCAGCATGGCTTCATGAGGGATCGGTCATGTCATACTAATTTAATCAGTTTCTATGAGGAGGTAAGTTCTAGACTTGACAGCGACGAATCAATGGATGTCGTATATCTGGACTTCTCCAAAGCATTTGACACTGTACCACATAAAAGGTTAGTATATAAAATGAGAATGCTCGGACTGGGAGAAAATGTCTGCATGTGGGTAAGTAACTGGCGGAGTGATAGAAAACAGAGGGTGGTTATTAACGGTACACACTCAGATTGGGTCACTGTCACTAGTGGGGTACCTCAGGGGTCAGTATTGGGCCCTATTCTCTTCAATATAGTTATTGATAAGCCTTCTATGTGGGACAGTATCAAAAGCCTTACTAAAGTCTAGATATGCGATGTCTACTGCACCTCCTCCATCTATTATTTTAGTCACCCAATCAAAAAAATTAATAAGATTAGTTTGACATGATCTCCCTGAAGTAAACCCATGCTGTTTTTCATCTTTCAATCCATGGGATTTTAGATGGTCCACAATCCTCTCCTTAAGTATGGTTTCCATTAATTTCCCCACTATTGATGTCAGGTTTACTGGCCTATAGTTGCCCGATTCCTCCCTACTACCTTTTGTTGTGCCCATTCACAAGAAAGGTAGTAGGGAGGAATCGGGCAACTATAGGCCAGTAAGCCTGACATCAATAGTGGGGAAATTAATGGAAACCATACTTAAGGAGAGGATTGTGGACCATCTAAAATCCCATGGATTGAAAGATGAAAAACAGCATGGGTTTACTTCAGGGAGATCATGTCAAACTAATCTTATTGATTTTTTTGATTGGGTGACTAAAATAATAGATGGAGGAGGTGCAGTAGACATCGCTTATCTAGACTTTAGTAAGGCTTTCGATACTGTCCCACATAGAAGGCTTATCAATAAAGTGCAGTCATCGGGCTTGGACTCCCATATTGTTGAATGGATTAGGCAGTGGCTGAGGGACAGGCAACAGAGGGTTGTAGTCAATGGAGTATATTCAGACCAAGGTCTTGTTACCAGTGGGGTACCTCAGGGATCTGTTCTGGGACCCATATTGTTTAATATCTTTATCAGCGACATTGCAGAAGGCCTCGATGGTAAGGTGTGTCTTTTTGCTGATGACACAAAGATTTGTAACAGGGTTGACGTTCCTGGAGGAATACACCAAATGGAAAAGGACTTAGGAAAACTAGAGGAATGGTCAAAAATCTGGCAACTAAAATTTAATGTTGATAAGTGCAAGATAATGCACCTGGGACGTAAAAACCCAAGAGCAGAATATAAAATCAGTGATACAGTCCTAACCTCAGTATCTGAGGAAAGGGATTTAGGGATCATTATTTCAGAATACTTAAAGGTAGGCAGACAATGTCACAGAGCAGCAGGAAATGCTAGCAGAATGCTTGGGTGTATAGCAAGAGGAATTACCAGTAGAAAGAGGGAGGCGCTCATGCCGCTCTACAGAGCACTAGTGAGACCTCATTTGGAGTATTGTGCGCAGTACTGGAGACCATATCTCCAGAAGGATATTGATACTTTGGAGAGAGTTCAGAGAAGAGCTACTAAGCTGGTACATGGATTGCAGGATAAAATTTACCAGGAAAGATTAAAGGACCTTAACATGTATAGCTTGGAAGAAAGACGAGTCAGAGGGGATATGATAGAAACTTTTAAATACATAAAGGGAATCAACAAGGTAAAAGAGGAGAGAATATTTAAAAGAAGAAAAACTGCTACAAGAGGACACAGTTTTAAATTAGAGGGGCAAAGGTTTAAAAGTAATATCAGGAAGTATTACTTTACTGAGAGAGTAGTGGATGCATGGAATAGCCTTCCTGCAGAAGTGGCAGCTGCAAATACAGTGGAGGAGTTTAAGCATGCATGGGATAGGCATAAGGCCATCCTTCATATACGATAGGGCCAGGGGCTATCCATAGTATTTAGTATATTGGGCAGACTAGATGGGCCAAATGGTTCTTATCTGCCGACACATTCTATGTTTCTATGTTTCTATGTTGTAGAAGGCTTGCATAGTAAAGTATAAATTTTCGCAGATGACACTAAACTGTGTAAAGTAATTAACACTGAAGAGGACAGTATACTGTATATATATACTACAGAGGACAGTGTACTGTATATATATACTACAGAGGACAGTATACTGTATATATATATATATACTACAGAGTACAGTATACTGCTACAGAGGGATCTGGATAGATTGGAGGCTTGGGCAGAGAAGTGGCAGATGAGGTTTAACACTGACAAATGTAAGGTTATGCACATGGGAAGGAATAATGCAAGTCACCTGTACATACTAAATGGTAAAACACTCGGTAACACTGACATGGAAAAGGACCTAGGAATTTTAATAAACAGCAAACTAAGCTGCAAAAACCAGTGTCAGGCAGCTGCTGCCAAGGCCAATAAGATAATAGGTTGCATCAAAAGGGGCATGGATGCCCATGATAAGAACATAGTCCTACAACTTTACAAATCACTAGTCAGACCACACATGGAGGACTGTGTACAGTTCTGGGCTCCAGTGAACAAGGCAGACATAGCAGAGCTGGAGAGGGTTCAGAGGAGGGCAACTAAAGTAATAACTGGAATGGGAGGACTACAGTACCCTGAATGATTATCAACATTAGGGTTATTCACGTTAGAAAAAAGACGACTGAGGGGAGATCTAATTACTATGTATAAATATATCAGAGGTCAGTACAGAGATCTCTCCCATCATCTATTTATCCCCAGGACTGTGACTGTGACGAGGGGACATCCTCTGCGTCTGGAGGAAAGAAGGTTTGTACACAAACATAGAAGAGGATTCTTTACGGTAAGAGCAGTGAGACTATGGAGCTCTCTGCCTGAGAAGGTGGTGATGGTAAGTACAATAAAGGAGTTCAAGAGGGGCCTGGATGTATTTCTGGAGTGTAATAATATTACAGGCTATAGCTACTAGAGAGGGGTCGGGGATCAAGGGAGTTATTCTGATGCCTGATTGGAGTCGGGAAGGAATTTTTTATTCCTCTAAAGTGGGGAAAATTGGCTTTTACCGTTACAGTTTTTTTTTGTCTTCCTCTGGATCAACTTGCAGGATGACAGGCCGAACTGGACGGACAGATGGCTTTTTTCGGCCTTATGTACTATGTTACTATGTAACACTACACATTCTATTCCAAATCGAAACATCAAGAAAAATATATCAAATTTGTGTTATTCAGTGTTTGTATTCTTCTTTACAAACTCAAACATTCACTATATAAACTGGAAAATGTTTGAAGATTTTCTTTCCTCTGAATCCCGTCACTAATATTTAGTTGTATAACCGCTGTTTCCGAGACCTGCTGGACGTCTGTGCTGCTCGGAGTCAACCAACTTCTGGCCCCTGTGAACAGGTATTCCAGCCCAGGATGATTGGACTACATTCCACAGTTCTTCTCTATTTCTTGGTTTTGCCTCAGAAACGAAGTTTTTGATGTCACCCCACAAGTTTTCTATTGGATTAAGATCCGGGGATTGGGCCGGCCGCTCCATAACGTCAATCTTGTTGGTCTTGAACCAAGATGTTGCACGTTTACTGGTGTGTTTGGGGTCGTTGTCTTGTTGGAACACCCATTTCAAGGGCTTTTCCTCTTCAGCATAAGGCAGCATGACCTCTTCAAGTATTCTGATGTAGTCAAACTGATCCATGATCCCTGGTCTGCAATAAATAGACCCAACACCGTAGTATGAGAAACATCCCCATATCATGATGCTTGTCCACCATGCTTTACTGTCTTCAAAGTGAGTGTACTGTGGCTGGAATTCAGTGTTTGGGGGTCGTCTGACAAACTGTCTCCAGCCACTACAGGGAGTGCAGAATTATTAGGCAAGTTGTATTTTTGAGGATTAATTTTATTATTGAACAACAACCATGTTCTCAATGAACCCAAAAAACTCATTAATATCAAAGCTGAATATTTTTGGAAGTAGTTTTTAGTTTGTTTTTAGTTTTAGCTATTTTAGGGGGATATCTGTGTGTGCAGGTGACTATTACTGTGCATAATTATTAGGCAACTTAACAAAAAACAAATATATACCCATTTCAATTATTTATTTTTACCAGTGAAACCAATATAACATCTCAACATTCACAAATATACATTTCTGACATTCAAAAACAAAACAAAAACAAATCAGTGACCAATATAGCCACCTTTCTTTGCAAGGACACTCAAAAGCCTGCCATCCATGGATTCTGTCAGTGTTTTGATCTGTTCACCATCAACATTGTGTGCAGCAGCAACCACAGCCTCCCAGACACTGTTCAGAGAGGTGTACTGTTTTCTCTCCTTGTAAATCTCACATTTGATGATGGACCACAGGTTCTCAATGGGGTTCAGATCAGGTGAACAAGGAGGCCATGTCATTAGATTTTCTTCTTTTATACCCTTTCTTGCCAGCCACACTGTGGAGTACTTGGACGCGTGTGATGGAGCATTGTCCTGCATGAAAATCATGTTTTTCTTGAAGGATGCAGACTTCTTCCTGTACCACTGCTTGAAGAAGGTGTCTTCCAGAAACTGGCAGTAGGACTGGGAGTTGAGCTTGACTCCATCCTCAACCCGAAAAGGCCCCACAAGCTCATCTTTGATGATATCAGCCCAAACCAGTACTCCACCTCCACCTTGTTGGCGTCTGAGTCGGACTGGAGCTCTCTGCCCTTTACCAATCCAGCCACGGGCCCATCCATCTGGCCCATCAAGACTCACTCTCATTTCATCAGTCCATAAAACCTTAGAAAAATCAGTCTTGAGATATTTCTTGGCCCAGTCTTGACGTTTCAGCTTGTGTGTCTTGTTCAGTGGTGGTCGTCTTTCAGCCTTTCTTACGTTGGCCATGTCTCTGAGTATTGCACACCTTGTGCTTTTGGGCACTCCAGTGATGTTGCAGCTCTGAAATATGGCCAAACTGGTGGCAAGTGGCATCTTGGCAGCTGCACGCTTGACTTTTCTCAGTTCATGGGCAGTTATTTTGCGCCTTGGTTTTTCCACACGCTTCTTGCGACCCTGTTGACTATTTTGAATGAAACGCTTGATTGTTCAATGATCACGCTTCAGAAGCTTTGCAATTTTAAGAGTGCTGCATCCCTCTGCAAGATATCTCACTATTTTTGACTTTTCTGAGCCTGTCAAGTCCTTCTTTTGACCCATTTTGCCAAAGGAAAGGAAGTTGCCTAATAATTATGCACACCTGATATAGGGTGTTGATGTCATTAGACCACACCCCTTCTCATTACAGAGATGCACATCACCTAATATGCTTAATTGGTAGTAGGCTTTCGAGCCTATACAGCTTGGAGTAAGACAACATGCATAAAGAGGATGATGTGGTCAAAATACTCATTTGCCTAATAATTCTGCACGCAGTGTAGACCCAAAAAGAACAATCTTACTTCCATCAGTCCACAGAATGTCTCTTTAGGCCGTCAATGTGCTCTTTGGCAAATTGTAACCTCTTCAGCACATTTCTTTTTTTCAACAGTGGGACTTTGCGGGGGCTTCTTGCAGATAGCTTGGCTTCACATAGGCGTCTTCTAATTGTAACAGTACTCACAGGTAACTTTACACCTTCTTTAATCTTCCTAGAGCTGATTGTAGCCATTTTGGCTATTCTTCTATCCATTCGAATGGTAGTTTTTCGCTTTTTTTCCACATCTTTCAGGTTATGCTTGCCATTTTAAAGCATTTGCGATCATTTTAGCGGAGCAGCCTATCATTTTCTTCACTTCTATATATGTTTTCCCCTCTCCAATCAACTTTTTAATCAAGGTACGCTGTTCTTCTGAACAATGTCTGGAACAACCCATTTTCCTCAGAATTTCAGAGAGAAATGCACTGCAACCAGCATGTACAACATTTGCTGCCTTCCTTCCTTAAAGAGGACCTTTCACCAGAGGAAAGCCTCTAAACTAACTATACAGAAGTGTAGAGCGGTGCCCAGGGATCCCGCTGCACTTACTTTTATCCCCGGGCGCCGCTCCGTTCGCCCGGTATAGCCTCCGGTATTTAAGTAGTTAGGCTCCACCCACTTGATCCTGCCGTGGTCTCCTTCTCCTATGCTGTAGCGCTGGCCAATCGCAGCGCTCAGCTCATAGCCTGGCTATGAGCTGAGCGCTGCCATTGGCCAGCGCTACAGCATAGGAGAAGAAGACGCCGGCAGGATCAAGTGGGTGGAGCCTAACTACTTACATACCGGAGGCTATACCGGGCGAACGGAGCGGCTCCCGGGAATAAAAGTAAGTGCAGCGGGATCCCTGGGCACCGCTCTACACTTCTGTATAGTTAGTTTAGAGGCTTTCCTCTGGTGAAAGGTCCTCTTTAAATAAGGGCAATAATTGCCACCTGTTTTTCAAAGAATGAATGCCCTCACTCATTGAACCCCACACTGCTATTACAGGGAGTGCAGAATTATTAGGCAAGTTGTATTTTTGAGGATTAATTTTATTATTGAACAACAACCATGTTCTCAATGAACCCAAAAAACTCATTAATATCAAAGCTGAATATTTTTGGAAGTAGTTTTTAGTTTGTTTTTAGTTTTAGCTATTTTAGGGGGATATCTGTGTGTGCAGGTGACTATTACTGTGCATAATTATTAGGCAACTTAACAAAAAACAAATATATACCCATTTCAATTATTTATTTTTACCAGTGAAACCAATATAACATCTCAACATTCACAAATATACATTTCTGACATTCAAAAACAAAACAAAAACAAATCAGTGACCAATATAGCCACCTTTCTTTGCAAGGACACTCAAAAGCCTGCTATCCATGGATTCTGTCAGTGTTTTGATCTGTTCACCATCAACATTGCGTGCAGCAGCAACCACAGCCTCCCAGACACTGTTCAGAGAGGTGTACTGTTTTCCCTCCTTGTAAATCTCACATTTGATGATGGACCACAGGTTCTCAATGGGGTTCAGATCAGGTGAACAAGGAGGCCATGTCATTAGATTTTCTTCTTTTATACCCTTTCTTGCCAGCCACGCTGTGGAGTACTTGGACGGGTGTGATGAAGCATTGTCCTGCATGAAAATCATGTTTTTCTTGAAGGATGCAGACTTCTTCCTGTACCACTGCTTGAAGAAGGTGTCTTCCAGAAACTGGCAGTAGGACTGGGAGTTGAGCTTGACTCCATCCTCAACCCGAAAAGGCCCCACAAGCTCATCTTTGATGATACCAGCCCAAACCAGTACTCCACCTCCACCTTGCTGGCGTCTGAGTCGGACTGGAGCTCTCTGCCCTTTACCAATCCAGCCACGGGCCCACCCATCTGGCCCATCAAGACTCACTCTCATTTCATCAGTCCATAAAACCTTAGAAAAATCAGTCTTGAGATATTTCTTGGCCCAGTCTTGACGTTTCAGCTTGTGTGTCTTGTTCAGTGGTGGTCGTCTTTCAGCCTTTCTTACCTTGGCCATGTCTCTGAGTATTGCACACCTTGTGCTTTTGGGCACTCCAGTGATGTTGCAGCTCTGAAATATGGCCAAACTGGTGGCAAGTGGCATCTTGGCAGCTGCACGCTTGACTTTTCTCAGTTCATGGGCAGTTATTTTGCGCCTTGGTTTTTCCACACGCTTCTTGCGACCCTGTTGACTATTTTGAATGAAACGCTTGATTGTTCGATGATCACGCTTCAGAAGCTTTGCAATTTTAAGAGTGCTGCATCCCTCTGCAAGATATCTCACTATTTTTGACTTTTCTGAGCCTGTCAAGTCCTTCTTTTGACCCATTTTGCCAAAGGAAAGGAAGTTGCCTAATAATTATGCACACCTAATATAGGGTGTTGATGTCATTAGACCACACCCCTTCTCATTACAGAGATGCACATCACCTAATATGCTTAATTGGTAGTAGACTTTCGAGCCTATACAGCTTGGAGTAAGACAACATGCATAAAGAGGATGATGTGGTCAAAATACTCATTTGCCTAATAATTCTGCACGCAGTGTATTTTGAACATGCCCCTTTCAATAAGTGATTGAATTACAGAAAATCAGCAGCATGCATGTCATGAATGTTGCGTCTGTTGGATTTATATTACTCTACTACACCTGCTAGTATAATATTTGCCATGTAGAAATATCATTTCTACCAAAAACTGTGATTGATCAGGTTAGTGATGTCTGACTGCTATTATTTTGAACACAACTGTAAGTGATGTAATTAGGATGGTAAATGTAGCTGATGTACTTGGAATGGTAGATGCAATTAATGTGGTAGTTGTTGGGCTGGTAGATACAGTTGATGATGTAGATGTTGGCATGGTAGATGCAGTTTATGATGTACTTGGGATGGTAGAGGTAGGTGATAATGTAGTTGGGATGGTAGATTCCATTGATGTAGATGGTTTGGTAGATGCAGATGATCATGCATTTGGCATGGTAGAAGCAGTTGATATAGTGGGGATCATAGATGTAGTTGATGTAGATGTTGGGATGGTAGATACAGGATGTAGTTGGGGGGTAGATACAGTTGATGATGCAGTTGTTAAAGAGGACCTTTCACCGCTCCTGACATGCCTGTTTTAGTAGCTTCATGCATTCCCCGTGTAATAACAATTCTGGAGCCTCTATTCTTATGGTTCTATGTTGTGCAATTCCTTTATTATTCCTTCTAGAAGTTATGAATGAATTGCTACCAGTTTGCAGTAAGGAAACAGAGGGGAGGTAACCAGTTTGGGGCGTGTACCTGCACAGACTCGCTCTATCCAATCAGTGCTGCCATTTTCAGACTGTGCAGGTACACACCCCCAACTGGTTACCTCCCTCTGTACCCTTACTGAAGGCTAATAGCAATTCATACATAACTTCTAGCAGGAATAATACAGGAATGGCACAACATAGAGCCATAAGAATAGATGTACCAGAATTGTTATTACATGGGGAATGCTTGAAGCTATTAAAACAGGCGTGTCCGGAGCGGTGAGAGGTCCTCTTTAATACAGTTGGGATGGTAGATGCAGTTTCTTTAGATGTTGGGATGTTCGTGTGGTAAGGTGAACAGAAAGGTGAATGGTAAAGTCCTGGAAGGGGTGTATATCCCACCCAGCTTCCTCAACTGGGTGAGGTAAATAAAATCCAGGACAGGTTTTCCCCTAGCCTGAGGGATCCCAGCTGAAGCCAGCTGGGATCATCAAGGGGAAATAAAGCACAGTCCAGGCTGTCAGTCTGGGGAGAGGAATGCCTGGAGAAAGCCTGGGAAGATGGCTGCGCTGCTGGCTAGAGAAGCCGAGTTCTCTGTGTGACCTGTGTTCAATAGGTGAGCTAGGATCTTCACTGTATTAGCCAGAGCCCAGACGGGCAGGTGTTTATTTCAGTTTGGTTTATGTTTTGTGGTGCTGGTCCTTCACCTTACCCAGTGAGTTATAACTGGGGTTGCCTGTATTGCCGGAGTGTGATAAATAAAGCAGCATTTGGACTTTAACCCTGTGGTCTGCAAGAGAATCTGTCATCGCCGCCCAGCCTGAGAGTGTAACCCCTTACAATAGATATAGTTGGGATGGTAGATGCAGTTGATAATGTTGGGAACTTAGGACTTTAGATGTAGTTGACGATATAGATGTTAGGATGGTAGATACTGTTGTATCAACAGTCAATGATCAGCTCACCGCTCCTGCAATGTGTGGACCTTGTTCTGTGCTTGGACGATTCAGTAGGCAATCCAATAGTGGTAAATATAATATTATCCAGCAACAGGCTTTGGTCTCAGTAAAACTTCTTCCGATTAGTTTCACAATTAAAAGACAGTGATACAACAAGGAACCCCAAGAGATAATCAGCAGTTGGCCTACGGGTTTTGGACTATAACCAGGGGCGTAGCTATAGGGGGTGCAGAGGTAGCAGTCGCTACCAGGCCCAGGAGCCTGAGGGGGCCCAAAGACCCTTGTGCCGCATAAGAAGACACACAACGCACTGAGGGAAGGGGGGCCCAAGCTGAACTCTTGCACCAGGGCCCATAAACCGCTAGCTACGCCCCTGACTATAACTAGTCCAGGGTCATGAGAAAGTACTATTTATAGTCCGAAAGTGTGCAGACCAAGGGTCATGGGCTGTATTCCTGGATTTTAATTGTGGAACTAATAAACTGGAAGATGTTCTACTTAGACCTACGCCTGGTTCTATAAATTATTTTTTGCCACAATGAGGTAGTTGCTGGAATGGTAAACGTAGTGGATGATGTTAGTCTGAAACTGACAGTAATTCACAATACACACAAAGAGCAAGAAACTCAGCGTTTTCATGCAAACTAAAGAAAGGACAGGGATTAGAATTGGATTTATAAGCTTCCAGGGCAAATTAAGGATTATGATAGTAAATATTTAGAAAAGCTCCACCAGCATACTACCGGAGCCCAGCCTTTCAGTTACCAACTGAAACAAAAACGAATAAATCAATAATAATTTAGGCTGGCTCTCAGTATTTTTGCATAAACAAATTTATTAACTCATTAAAAATTAGATACAACTTGGTTTAGTGTCCACATTTCAGCATACATGTGTGTATAGATATAAATAAAGTGCGGAGCTCACGCACAAACCCATACAGCTGGAGTACTCCAAATAAATAAGCAATTAAATAAGACCTTTTGGCTAATAGTGTTGTCGTCTCACTGCAAGATTCATTCAATTAATCAACTCAAATGTATATATGTTATATACTGGTTTTACCAGTTGTTGGAACCAAAAGGTCTTATTTAATTGCTTATTTATTTGGAGTACTCCAGCTGTATGGGTTTGTGCGTGAGCTCCGCACTTTATTTATATCTATACACACATGTATGCTGAAATGTGGACACTAAACCAAGTTTTATCTAATTTTTAGTGAGTTAATAAATTTGTTTATGCAAAAATACTGTGAGCCAGCCTAAATTATTATTAAGGATTATGATAACCTGCTGGTTGAACTCAATATGTAATAAAAGGAAATCATATATAATTATAGGATATTTCAACATGCCTGATTGGACCTGCAGTAAAGGTATTTGGCAGGCTGTTCTGGCAAAGGAACAGCTTACGAGATTTCACTGCATCTGGTCTAACTGGATAGTGCACTCACCGTCAAAACACACTGACTATAACCTACTGACAGTTTACGGCATGAGCGTCGGGTTTGGCCAAACAAAAATCTGACATTCATGGCATATCCTAGCGTTATGTGAAAAATGGGCCCAGGTATAACGGTTCTTCTCCAGTGTTTTTGGAGGCTGATGTTTTAGGTGAATTTGCATGTTTTAAAGGCTATGTACAGTCGTGGCCAAAAGTTTTGAGAATTACATAAATATTGGAAATTGGAAAAGTTGCTGCTTAAGTTTTTATAATAGCAATTTGCATATACTCCAGAATGTTATGAAGAGTGATCAGATGAATTGCATAGTCCTTCTTTGCCATGAAAATTAACTTAATCCCAAAAAACCCTTTCCACTGCATTTCATTGCTGTCATTAAAGGACCTGCTGAGATCATTTCAGTAATCGTCTTGTTAACTCAGGTGAGAATGTTGACAAGCACAAGGCTGGAGATCATTATGTCAGGCTGATTGGGTTAAAATGGCAGACTTGACATGTTAAAAGGAGGGTGATGCTTGAAATCATTGTTCTTCCATTGTTAACCATGGTGACCTGCAAAGAAACGCATGCAGCCATCATTGCGTTGCATAAAAATGGCTTCACAGGCAAGGATATTGTGGCTACTAAGATTTCACCTCAATCAACAATTTATAGGATCATCAAGAACTTCAAGGAAAGAGGTTCAATTCTTGTTAAGAAGGCTTCAGGGCGTCCAAGAAAGTCCAGCAAGCGCCAGGATCGTCTCCTAAAGAGGATTCAGCTGCGGGATCGGAGTGCCACCAGTGCAGAGCTTGCTCAGGAATGGCAGCAGGCAGGTGTGAGTGCATCTGCACGCACGGTGAGGCAAAGACTTTTGGAAGATGGCCTGGTGTCAAGAAGGGCAGCAAAGAAGCCACTTCTCTCCAAAAAAAACATCAGGGATAGATTGATCTTCTGCAGAAAGTATGGTGAATGGACTGCTGAGGACTGGGGCAAAGTCATATTCTCTGATGAAGCCTCTTTCCGATTGTTTGGGGCATCTGGAAAAAGGCTTGTCCGGAGAAGAAAAGGTGAGCACTACCATCAGTCCTGTGTCATGCTAACAGTAAAGCATCCTGAGACCATTCATGTGTGGGGTTGCTTCTCATCCAAGGGAGTAGGCTCACTCACAATTTTGCCCAAAAACACAGCCATGAATAAAGAATGGTACCAAAACACCCTCCAACAGCAACTTCTTCCAACAATCCAACAACAGTTTGGTGAAGAACAATGCATTTTCCAGCACGATGAGGCAAAAGTGATAACTAAGTGGCTTGGGGACCAAAACGTTGATATTTTGGGTCCATGGCCTGGAAACTCCCCAGATCTTAATCCCATTGAGAACTTGTGGTCAATCCTCAAGAGGCGGGTGGACAAACAAAAACCCACTAATTCTGACAAACTCCAAGAAGTGATTATGAAAGAATGGGTTGCTATCAGTCAGGAATTGGCCCAGAAGTTGATTGAGAGCATGCCCAGTCGAATTGCAGAGGTCCTGAAAAAGAAGGGCCAACACTGCAAATACTGACTCTTTGCATAAATTCATGTAATTGTCGATAAAAGCCTTTGAAACGTATGAAGTGCGTGTAATTATATTTCACTACATCCCAGAAACAACTGAAACAAAGATCTAAAAGCAGTTTAGCAGCAAACTTTGTGAAAACTAATATTTGTGTCATTCTCAAAACTTTTGGCCATGACTGTACACCTTTGGAGGCAATTTTTATGATTGCCTGTTATTCATTTTGGGCTAAAAATAATTTTTTTCAGTTGGTCTTTATTAAAAAATATTGAGCCCCTCTGTCACAAAGGGTTAACTGTTTTTCTAGCTGTGTGAATCGTACTTTCACTTTGTGCTGGTCATCAAATAAATCTTCTCTCTAGATTACTAAGCGGTCAAAAACACTGGCAGACTAAGCAGGTGATCGTCGGGAGGGAAGTGTTCCTTCCCGGCAATTGTCTGCTCGCTAGCGGAGGTGACCGCTGCTATTACAAGCAGCTATCTCCTCCTCAGTATGGGGGTGAGCGATCGCTAATGCCATCGCTCTTCCCCATACTGACTCATTATTTACCGGCAGGAGGTTGCTGATTTCACAGCACGATCTGCCGCCGGCAAATGATTATTTTTAAACATGTTGAAAGACTCCAATTACCAGATGAACATGCGCTTGCTCATTCATCAGGCAATCGGCGGCAGTATTACACTGCCAGATCATACAAAGTCAGTTTTGGTACTTGCTTCCGAGTCCTATTTTAAAATGTTTTTAAATACGCAGATAGGAATACCAAAGTCATTCATCGAAGTCTCGCGCAACTTCGGCCGGGACAAAGTTTTGCAACACGGAGCCCATACATTTTAATGCTGTATGGAAATGTCATTAGTCTGTTAAAGCCATACCTTTTTTCCATTTGATTATGGCACATGGGGCATTTATGTCATTTTTTTTTTTTTTTTTGTTATTTTTCATACCCGTGAAAATATAAAAAAATAAAAACATTGTCTGTTTTTAATTTTTTTACTAGCACAAAGTGCAACTAAAACACAATTTTTACATTATGTCCCCTTTCCAAGACAATTGTTTTCATATAAAGAATGTATGGTGGCTTTTCTTAAATAATTGTTTTTATTTTGTAGTTTTTTAATGTTTTTATTTTTATTTTACATTTTGGGGAGATTTATCATCTCCCTTGCACCAGAAAAGTTGCTTTAAGTCTACGGCAGAGCTGTTGTAGATTTCTGTTTAGGAGCATGGACTGCAGGAGGATGAGCCTAATTTATGACGATGCCTGCGACTCGTCAAAAGTTTTGGGCATCCTCCAGCAGTGCAGGGGATATCAAGACTGGCACAGAAAGCACCTGTCTTGATAAATCTCCACCGTTGTGCCCCCACTGCCATTTTAACATTCCAATTTTTTAATTGCTGATACCTCCTGTAACAGGGACTGACATATTAGTTCCAGTTACAAGGGGAATGGAGCCCCAATGGCTTTACAATGTTATAAATCCTGACTGCAAAGCTGATCTGGGTCTGCTAAGACCCAGCAGTTCATGCATACATCCGAGCCCTGGCGATCACAAGATTGGTAGGACCAGAGTAGGAAGCAGCTGCATTACCACTTTTTAATCTGTATATACAGGGCTGATTGAGTGGCAACTATAGTAAAAAAAAAAAGTACCTGTCTTCTCTCTGGAGAACCTAGCTGTCACTGACAATGGACACCCGATCTCGCATGATTAGCATGCAGCTGTGATCTCTGCAAGGACGTTCAGGAACATCCTTGCAGAGATGAGCATGGACTGCCCTGACGTCTATAGTCAACAGGTGGTCCGGAAGCAGTTAAAGAACAATCACTGATCTGGTCAACCAATCCCTTCCAGCAAATGATCTTCCTGATGATAGTATTTATATCCTCAATAAGGGTAGCTTGAGAAGAAGCCAGTAACTGCAGGCCAGTTAGTTTGACATCTCTAGTAGTTAAAATAGTGGAAACTTTCCTGAAAATGAGGACCACCTAACAACCAACAACTTGTTGGACCCAAAACAGCATGGTTTCATTGAAGGCAGATCTTCTCTATCAAACCTTATTGGACTAATTTCACTATGTAAAGTGTTGGATGAAGGCGGTACCGTGGACATCACTTATCTGGATTTCAGCAAAGCCTTTAAAACAGTGCTGATAAAGAGCTTATTTATTAGCTGAACATTAATGAAAATTGGACTTAATCCCTGGAAAGTTCAGTGGATTATGGAAACAGTTTTTTTTTTTTTTTTAAAATATAATTTTTATTATTTTTTCTCCCAATCCAAAAAGTAACAACTTGACATCATATCATTGCATACATGAAAATGACTTTGACATAGATAATAAGACAAATAGCAAAAGAGCTATTGAGGATACATGTTCAGCATGTTACACCTTTGGAATATTAAAATAAAATTAACATAATGTAACATTTCCCCCCTTCCCCCCTCCCTTCCCAGCATCAGCTTAAGCACCACACCTGGCTTCACATTACTATATATGTTCTTGGTAACACCTATGTCACTTTCAAAATTCCCAGTCTATCCTTTAGATCCTCTAACAAATACCACTCCGTCAATTTAAAAGGGGACATAATCCGATTGTGTTCTCCTTGATCAATATGACCCAGAATAAATTTGCGCCATGTTAAATATAATTTTTTCCCTCTAACCTCTTTTTGTTGTATCGCTTCCAGCCATTCTATATGAAATATACGTCTGAGACGCGTGATGACCATAGAAACAGAGGGAATCTGAGATTGAAGCCATAAGCTTAACAAACATTTTTTTGCCCCTAGCACGATCTTGTGCTCTAGTGGCAAAAGAGATGTCGTTGTGTAGCTATCGGACTGGTCCTCTTTGTTGTATTGGACATGTAGGATCACCATTACAGGAGTAATTTCCGTCTCGTTCCTGCCACACTTTTTCAGTAGATCCGAGACTTCATCCCAATATGATCTCAATCTCGGACAGCTCCATAGTCCATGGTATAGATCTGATCTAGGAAAATCACATTTTGGGCATGCTACCAATCTGTCTTGTCTTGAGCCTGCATTTGGAACATCAAAACCATATAATGCGTGATGCAAAATTTTGAAGTGAGTCTCACGCTAATTTTCATCTGGAACAGCCTGATGTAACGCCCCTTTGCCTGCCCAAACCAACTGATGCACATCTTTAACCTCCAATAGTATTTCCCACTTCCGAAACATTTTCTTGGGGTCAATCCTCTCCCATTTATTTCTCAGGGATTGATAGAGAAGTGAAATTGTCGGTCTAATTTTTAGCCACAGGAGTCTGTCAAATTCATTTGCCCTCCATTCTTTTGTTAGATCCTTACACAATCCTTTGCCATATGACATAAGTTGCATGTACGGTAAAAAAGTTAGACCCTGCAATCCCCACTTCTCCTTCAGTTCCTCCTGCGTTTTCCATCTGGATTCTGTCTCATGGAATAAATCACCCATCTTCCTTATCCCTTTACTTAACCATACTGCTATATCTTTGCTACTCCTTCCTGGCTCAAAACTAGGATTGGCTGCAATTGGGAGATGCTTAGATATTCGATAAGGCAATTCATACATCTTCCTCAGTATTTTCCATACTATAATAGTATCTCTTAATAACAATGACCTTTTTAATTGATCCTGGTAGATTAGGTATACTGGTATGTAATAATGTCATCAGATCCCAAGGTTTTGCTAACTGTTTCTCCAGGCTGAGATTTGTATAATAAGAAGTTTGATTTGCCCAATCCAATATGTATCTGCTATTACACGCAATATTATAACCCCTGACGTCCGGGAAATTGATTCCCCCTACCTCCCTTCTCAGTTTCAGTTTGTCCAGAGCAATTCTCGGTTTTTTGCTTTGCCATATAAACCGCACAAATTTGCTTTCCAGTAGTTTGACATCAGCATGTCTTAGTAACAATGGAATAGTCTGCATTGGATATAACAATCTAGCAACTCCCATCATCTTCACCAAGCAACACCTTCCCATCAGGGAGAGGGGCAGGCCTCGCCATCTATCCAGATCGGCTCCTATGCGGGACAGCAATGGTGGGAAATTTTATTGATATAGTGAGTGTGGGTCTCTCCCTATTTTCACCCCAAGATATGTTATGCTAGATTTGGCTATACTAATTCCTTGATCCCTTTTTACCTTTTGTAAGGTATTGTTCATGGGCACCAAGGGTAAGAGATTACATTTGGAAATATTAACCTTATATCCTGAGTAGCTTCCAAAAGCCTCTAAAGCCTCAAATATAACTGGGATGTGTTCCCCCGGTCTAGCCAGAAATAATACCACATCGTCGGCAAAGAGCGCCGCCTTCACTTGTTTAGTTCCCACCTCAACACCTGTATACAGATCTGACGAGCAAAGAAGCCGTGATAAGGGCTCAAGTGCTAGGTTGAAGAGCAGGGGAGAAAGCGGGCACCCCTGTCTTGTACCCTTTTCCAGTTTAAACGGTTTGGAGAGGTAGCCCTGGGTATATACCCTTGCTTTTGGGTTATTGTACAAATTTGTAATAAATGTCCTAAAAGCCCCTTTAAATCCCAATCTGTCCAGTACCGCCTCCAGCCATGCCCACCTTACATTATCAAAGGCTTTTTCTGCATCTAAGGTGAGCATGGCTGGATGTTCCCCTGGCTGAGGGTCGTGTCTAACCCTATCTAGGACTGCTAAGACTGTCCGAATATTTTTGACCGCTGAGCGGCCCTGGACAAACCCCACTTGTTCATCACCTATCAAAGACGGTAAAAAAGAGGCTAGCCTGTCAGCAACGATTTTAGATAGGATCTTTGTGTCTACGTTTATTAGGGATATAGGTCTATATGAACTAGGCATAAGGGGGTCTTTCCCTGGTTTAGGCAGGAGTTTAATGTAGGATACATTATCTTTATCTGGATGGGATTTGCCCTTCAATATATCATTATAAAGCTGTACCATTATTGGGGAGACCTGTGAAATTAATACCTTATAATATTCTCCCGTGAAGCCATCAGGCCCTGGAGCTTTTGCGTTCTTCAGACCCCTGATGACCAGCTGGAGTTCCTCTACGGTCACATCCGCGTTTAATTTCAGGAGCTGTTCAGATGTCACCGTGGGCAACTCCACCCTATCTAAGAGAGTATCCACTAGTGATGTTGAAGAATGATCCTTGTATAATGTCTCATAATATTGGCCTACTATCTCGCTAATGCCTGCCGGGTCAATGACTATCTTCCCTTCATCGTCTTTTAGACAGGATATATACTGAGGCTCTCTCCGGCCTTTTGCTAAATTGGCCAGCAAACGACCCGCTTTATTACCAAAACGGTATAATTTAACTTCAAACTGGGTTTGTCTGAGAGATTCTTTATGCTTTTCACTAATTTCAAAGGCCTGGCGTGCCTCTACCCATTTTGCCTTATTATCCACTGTGGGCATTTCGGTGAATTGCCTGTACATTTGCCTTACTCTATTGCTTGCTCTTTCTAATGACTGCTGGCACGCTTTCTTTCTGCCAAAGATGTAACTCATGATGCGCCCCCTCAAAACTGCTTTTGACGTTTGCCAGAAAAGTTCTGGATTGTACATGTGAACCTGGTTATCCTCCTTATATTCTTCCCACCAGCCTATTAACTTATTTTGAAAGTCCTCATTTCCCAACAGACCTGAGGGAAATCTCCACAGGTAGTCTGAGCCCTTTGAGAAAGTGTCCCTCAAGATCAGGGTTACCGGAGCATGATCTGATATAATAATGTCCCCAACATCAGCATGTTCCACCAGCCCTGATAGAGAGCCCTGGATAAAAATGTAGTCAATGCGTGACCAAGAGTCTTGAGCATGAGAGTAGAAGGAGTACTCCCTGTCATCAGGATGAAGCTGCCTCCAGGGATCCATCAGACCTACTGACTCTATCATCTGTCCCAAAACTGCGTCGTGAGCTACTGTAGTTCTGCCTCCTTTCGACTCGGTCTTCCTGTCCTCCTGCCCCATCAAAACTGAGTTGAAGTCTCCTCCCACTATTAGGTTTGAGGTCTTGTCTAGCAGTAATTTACTTTCCAGCGCCCTGAAAAATTGTGAGTTATTGTCGTTCGGACCATATACATTGAAAATAGCGTATTCCATATTTTGGACCTTTATCGACACCTGGAAACTGGTTTTAAAGTGATGGATCCATCCCAGACATTGATAGCATATCTCTAGGACATGCCATCAATGTCAGATAGAAGTGAGTCCCAAAGGTGGGACCAGAACTCATCTCCAAAACAGGGTCCCCGAAGTGAAGGAGAATGCACCTCTCATGCACAGAGTGCTCTCCATTCACTGCGCTCTGCTATTTTGTGAAGCACCATAGCTGTGAAAGAAGAGTGTCCATCGCATGCCCGGCCTCCTCTCCATTCACTGCTATGGGATTACTGGAAAAAGCAGAGCCAGCTGTTGGCTATTTTCAGAACTCCTATAGCGACACACAGAGAGTGGCCGCGCTTGCGCTGTGCTGTCCTTCACTTTTTGGAGGGGGGGGTCAGTACTGGAAATAGGAGCAGGTTCTAGAGGTGGGACTCGCACCTAACTGACATTGATGGCATATCCTAGCAATATGCCATCAGTGTCTGAGATGGGAATAAACTTTTAACAGCTTGATAGTTCCGTGGATTTGTAGTTGGCTCATGGATACATATCAGAGATTTGTGGTCAATGTGTCACGGCCTATGGTGTGCACTGTGACATTTTCCCTTCACTTGTGGCTGCCCGTGGCAATGTGTGGTGTTGTACATGTGGTGGCAGTGTCTCGGCCTTCTGGCTGATTCCCAGGACATGGTTGCCACGCATGCTGTTGCCGGCGGTAACAGGTGGAGTGTGATGTTTATGGGTGTTTTTCCCTTTAAGTGGTTTCCGTTCCTTGCCTGGTGTAGGAAGGGTTAACTCCCTTCTTTGGGTGTGAACACTGGGTGTGTCTGTGTGGGTGTGGCTACTTGGGCTATTTAGCCTCTGCTCGATGCCTGTAGCTGAGGGGTACTTCAGCCATGCCTTGCTGGAGTCATCCTCCTGCTCTTATATACCATCTGTCCAGTGAGGGCCACCCTTGTGGTCATAAACTATATGTCTGATGTTAGAAGATGTCTTTATGGTCTATCTGTTTATTGCAGCTATGGATGTCCTGGTTACCTGTGTGATATGTGTTGTGTGCTGTGTCCCTTAGTGTTGTGTGGACATCAGTAGTCATGCACGGGTTCCAGTCAGCATGTCTGTGGCAGGTAGGTTTGGAACTGCTTTAGTTCACCTGCCATATCCATATGTTGTATTTGTTCCCCTTTCCTTGCAGCTTGGCCAGTGAGACTCCTGTTCGTCCGCATCTAGGAGGAACAGGTCGTCTTACCCTGCTCCTAGTCCAGGGCTACCCTGAGGGCTAGTAGGGACCCTAGGTTCTGGAGTATGAGCCCTCCTACCATCAGGGTTGGCTCATACAGCTAGGAGTCAGGGTCAGAATTAGGGATGTGATAGGAGGTGACCAGCTTCCTGATTCCTGTCCTGGCCTAGCAGCGACCATTATCTTCTGTCATCGCATGGCTGAGGGTTTCCCCCATCCTCAGTCGTGACACAATGGTGCTCATTCTGGAGAGCTGATAGTTGCATGTGGTGTACCACAAGGGTCTGTTCTTTTTAATATGTGACATAGGAGAAGGTTTGGTACCAGGTAAGGTTTCTCTGTTTGCACACAAAAGTGTGTTGACATTACAGGAGGTACGCATACGTGCATGTCCCACCTTCAGGGGCGGACTGGGAACTAAAAGTGGCCCTGGAAAGAAACGCCATAGGCAATCTCAACAGGAAAGTGTATTAACACAATTAGAGAATCTCCGTTCGGAAATGAGAAACCTATTAAACGCCAGCACTGCGAAATTATTTCTCTCCACGAGATATAAATTTTATGCTCATGGAAATAAAGCCACCAAAGTGCTCCTATCCCAGATTAAGAAAAGGAAAATATCCTCATATATACCCAATATTAAGACACCTAACTCTGACATAGTACGCAAAACCAACTTAATTGCTCAGCAATTTTGTGACTTCTATAGCCAACTCTACAATCTAAGGGGTACACTTTCTCCTTCTAGGGAAGAAAATTTAAAGTTAGCAACCAAACGTTGGCTGGATAATCTAAACTTACCCGTATTAACTAGAGAACAGTCAGCATCTTTAGATGTCCCCTTTACATTAACAGAACTGCAACTTGCACTGAAAGGATCCCCTCTTCATAAAAGCCCAGGTCCAGATGGTTTCCCAGTTTCATATTACACCACCTTTAAAGAGATCTTACTCCCATTTTTCTTGAAAACATGTAATGAGGCGAGGGAGGGAGGAGCCTTCAATAGAGACATGCTGCAGGCACGAATATCCATTATCCCAAAACCAAAAAAAGACTACTCACTCTGTGCAAACTATAGGCCGATATCTCTGCTAAATAATGACCTTAAGCTATATGCAAAAATGTTAGCAAATCGATTAAAAAAATTCTTGCCAGACCTAATCTCCCCAGAACAAGTAGGGTTTGTACCGGGCAGAGAAGGTAAAAATAACATTATTAGAGTGATACAACTTATGCAACTGGCAAAACGCACATTTACACCTTTGATTTTGCTCAGTATGGATGCCGAAAAGGCTTTTGACAGAGTGGATTGGAGATTTATGTCCCAAACATTAGCCAGGTTCGGTGTCCCTCAGTCATTTATTGATGGGGTAATGGCAATGTACAGACACCCAACAGCAAAAGTCCTAGTGAATGGCACTCTCTCCCCTGCCTTTAAAATAACGAATGGTACCCGACAGGGGTGTCCCTTGTCCCCTCTATTGTTCATATTGACAATAGAAACCTTGCTACAAGCTTTCCGACAGAACAAAGAGATAAATGGGATGACTGTAGGGAAGACAATACACTCAACAGCTGCATTCGCAGACGATGTCCTACTTATAGTCACAAACCCAAAAGAGGCGTTCCCAGCGATTATGTCTATTCTAGGTCAATTTCATGAACTCTCTAACTTCTCAGTTAACTTCTCAAAATCAACAGTTTTAAATGTATCTTTGCCGGCGCATGAACAGACTGCTTTGCAAAATGAGACATCCTTCCAATGGACATCTAAAGCAATAACCTTTCTAGGAATAGAACTTACTCCTGCGTTTAATCAGCTGTATAATGAAAATTTCCTGCCTATTCCTCAACAATTAGAAGATTTGATAAGTAGCTGGGATATCCCCTTTGTCTCTTGGTTTGGCCGCAAATCCCTCATAAAAACAATACTCCTCCCTAAAGTGCTTTATTACTTGCAAGCATTACCGATTCCTATCCCCCTGGCCTTTTTTAAAAAAGTTCAGAAAATATTCCTTAGATTTTTATGGGGAGGAAAGAAAGCGAGAATGCCCTCATCATACGTAATTCGACATCCCACACGAGGAGGTATGGGAATACCAGATATTTATACTTATCATAAGGCAATTCTTTGTACTAGAAGTCTGTATTGGCTACATCCTACCCCAGATCGACTGGACATTAAAGTGGAAGAAGCAATGTCGAATCTTCCCTTAAGGTCCCTACTTTTCCTAGATTTGGCAAACGTAAATAAAATGCTTATAACACACAGCTCAATAACTAAACACACAATTACTCGATGGTGTGTGATGAATATGATTCAGAAACTGATACCTAACTATGCTCTACTTATGCAAGTAAGGGACGTCCTATGTCAGTCAAATATATGTTTCTGGAACACGGTCAAAGAAGGGGACAAGGGTAATGCGACGCCAATACTGTGCCAAGATGGTGATTTGCCAACATTATCAGAATTATAGTTACACCCTGCTTTGAAACAATGTACTACGTTCCAAATTACACATTGTTATCATATATTTAAAAAACTGACTAGAGCTCCAATATGGGGCACAGATCATACAAAATTCGAAAAAATGGTCTTGCAAAAACTAGAACCTAAAAAGAAGATATCCCATTTATATTCCTTGCTCATTTCCACAAATGATACAAATAGATGTGCGTTTATTGATAAATGGGAGGAGGAACTAGCCATAAAATTTGATCAATGGGAGATGCCGAAGGTGTTAATGGCTTCAGGGAAAGTCTCTAGATGTGTAAAATTGCAGGAGAATAGTTATAAAGTCCTCACACGCTGGTATTATACACCACAAAGGTTACACACCATGTTCCCAGAGGTCAGTCCCATTTGCTGGAGGTGTGAGATTAATATTGGGTCTCAAAGTCATGTCTGGTGGTCATGTCCTAAAATTCAAAACTATTGGCAGGAGGTATGTAAGGTCCTATCCCAGGTATGCAGAATAACAGTCCGAGCGTCACCTAAGTTATACCTTTTTGGCCTAACGGGAGAGTTAACCAGTACTGAATCAAGAGAGGTTCACACTTTGTGTAAGATACTATTGGCAGCAGCACGCCTTCTGGTGGCAGTATACTGGAGAAAAATAGACCCCCCATCATTGCAGTATTGGTTTATGAAATGTCACCAGATCTATAGATTGGAGCAAATAGCACATTGGGATACCAGAAAACCTCAACGTTTCTCGGTTATTTGGGGCCCATGGAAGAAGTTTAGAAGATTTACTGATTAAACTAGGATTTCATTTGGGAATTGTAGGACTATTGCATGGTATGTGGAATCATGAGTCTTTCTAGATACACATTATCCTATACCCCCCTCCCCTCTGACTCCCCCCCCCCCTCCTTCCTTTTCCACGTTTGGAAATGTTTCTCCAAATTTATGTTTTACCAAGAAAGGTGATATACCGATTATATCAATATCTGTACAACTTTTGTAACAGCTGTAACTCAAGCATGCCGATTTATATATGATGGTCAAAGTTAACCTTTTCACGCCTATCGGCGAGTATTCATTTTTAGATTTATAAAACAATAAAAATATTTTGAAGTAAAAGTGGCCCTGGAAAAAAATTGTAAAAGTGGCCCCATATTGCAGGTATGTTCAAATTGACAGAAGATGGGGCAGCATAATTAGCCAGGGACAACAGAAGTAGGCAGAGTAATATACCGCCCCAGCTGAACCAAATACCACAGTGCAGCACAACATACTGCCACCTGCACCACAGTATTCAACTGTATTGCTGTCCTGTGGATGTCGATACAGTTGAATTTAGGAGAGCACCTGCGGCTTCTGGACAGGTACGTAAGAGAGAATCGTATCATTATGTACCTGGCTGGCGGCCATGTGAAGGGCTTGGGTGGCCCTCCTAGGCATCGGCCCAATGGGAAATTTCCCTGTAGGGTCTATGGCCAATCCGCCCATGCCCACCTTTGAAACCTATATCCACAATGTGGTCCCTGAAAGAGAAGGAAAGCACAAGAGCAGCCCCCGTCCATTCACCTCTATGAGAGTTCTGAAAATAGGCAAGCACTGGCCCGACTATTTCTGGTAGACCAATAATGGTGAATGGAGGTGGCCGTGCATGCTAGGTGCTCCTTCCATTCATCGCTATGGAACTTCTGAAAATAACCAAGCGAGCTCAGTCAGCTATTTTCGGAACTCGCATATGAGTGAATGGAGAGCACGCTGGGCATGCTCACCTTCACTTCAAGGGCCTCATTTTGGGAAAAGGAGAGAGGTGGGACCTGCACCTGCTTGACATTGATGGCCTATCCTAGCGATAAGCCATCAATTTCTGAGACAGACCAACCCTGGAGAGACTATAGAAGAAAACAAGAAAGACTATAATAATTTAATTTATATAACCTTAAGGAAAGAAGGGAAAGGGCGACATAAAACAATGTCAGACAATATTATTTTACTAAAAGACCAGTATTTTCTTGGCACAAACTTCTAGCAGATTTGTTTGTAAAAACTGTATGGAATGGAAGTAATATAAGGACAGATTGAATGGACCACTTGGTTTTTGACTGCAGTCATGTTTCTATGATTCTATGTGTCAACAATTCTTTTTCTAACCCGACCAGGCCGAGGCCAAGCTACACTGTGATTAGGTGAACAACTTCTCCAGTTTTCTTTCCAATAGTTTTTCACACTCACCGCTCTCCCATATTAAAAGTGTACACTTTTGTTTGCAGATATCCACCGTTCTTATTATTTTTGGGCATTCGTCCACAGTCACTATGAAGCTGTGTTTTGCGATCTTGATGCTGAACATCATTTTCCTAATTTCTTATTTTCGCGCTTTAACTAATGAAAGAGCCAGACGAAAAAGCCCGGACATTTCCAGGTATACAATCATCCATGTAGAAAACAATAAAACAATGTAATTTCCAATTACTCCTTAAGATAACAATAAAACCTTTGTCATTTCCAGGGACACGATCACCCCTCTAGATAACAATAAAACCTTTGTCATTTCCAGGGACACGATCACCCCTCTAGAGAACAATAAAACCTTCATCATAGCAGCTTATTATGATGGCAGAGAGTCCAGCCAAGTGCGTGTGTTGACCATTATCAAGAAAGAAGATGTGAAGGAGCTATATTGTTGGTTTTACTGTATGAATGACCCTGGATATGTTTCCGTAAAAGCAGCCATAGAGATCTACTACCATTGGTTTGGGTTTTCTTATGGTCCAGCAGATGTGGTCTGCCCTGAACCTCTGAACTGCTCTTCTCAACATATCTCCATCCATTGGTCCAACATAAGAAACACAAATAATGTTCCTGTGTTTGAGATAAAGAACCGCAATCCCCAGCCTTTCTCTGCAAACTTCACAGTGTGTATCTCTACCATGTTCGGAAACCAGGACAATATATTGCAGTTTATCCAGGCCATAGAGATGTATCGTCTTCTAGGAGCCCAGAAGGTGGTCATCTACAAGAATGGCTGCAGTAAGGCCATGGGACGAGTGCTTGATTTCTATGTCTCAGAAGGATTTCTAGAGATTGTACCTTGGCCAATAGACACATTTTTAAGAACATCTGCTGACTGGCATCAAAGTATGAACCCTAAAAGCCAAATTGGTTATTACGGGCAGCTCTCAGCACTGAATGATTGTATGTACAGAAACATGTACAAAAGTCGATATGTCACCCTCAATGATGTGGACGAAATCATTCTGCCGAGACATAGCACAACATGGGATGAAATGATGGAAGCCCTAGAGAAAGCCTATCCAGATACGGCTGTATACCTGGTAAAAAACTACATATATCCAAAGAAAATCACTGCTCCTAATTTTCAGACGGCTTTCCCCAAAAATGTACCAGGAATCAACATTCTTCAGCTGATATACTATGAGCCAGGAATTCCAAATGGCTTCAACAACCGTAAGATGATAGTCAACCCACGAGAAGTCATTCAGATGTCAGTTCACGTTGTATTAAGAGCTTATAAGAAAAGTGTTTATGTTCCCGATAATATCGTAAGCCTTCACCACGGCCGGTCACCAATGCAGCCAGATCTCCCACAGACATCTCTCATAAGAGACACGACCATATGGAAATACAGTTCTTCTCTTATTACAAATGTTAACAAGGTTTTGAGACAACTGAACTATCACTGAAATCCAGGTTCTCCATACTGTATGTAGATACTCACCTGTCAGGAGATAAATATAGACAAAAATCAAGAATTCATACGATCGTTGTAAAGAGTTAAAGGAACACTAAGCACTTTCTGTGAGTTCCTGAAACAAGCAGTCGAATAGAAATCTTTGTGTAGAACAAAAGGGTTAATCTCCCGATGATCTCCTCCATCTTCAGCTGGAGACGGACCAAGCCGAATAGGATTGGCTTCGGCTATTTTCACACTTGATCCGGCGGGCAGTTCCACCGATCTGCATGAGACTGAAAGCATTTGTGAGATGCATCCGTATGCGGATCCGTCCCAAAAATGCATTGCAAGAACGGATCCGTCTCTGCGCTTGTCATGCGGACATTTTTACTGGTCTGCGCATGCGCAGGACGGATCCGGCATTCCGGTATTTTGAATGCTGGATCCGGCACTAATACATTCCTATGGGGGAAAATGCCAGATCAAGTCTTCAGTTTTTTTTCGCCGGAGATAAAACCGTAGTATGCTACGGTTTTATCTTTTGCCTGATCAGTCAAAACGACTGAACTGAAGACATCCTGAACGGATTACTCTCCATTCAGAATGCATGGGGATATGCCTGATCAGTTCTTTTCCGGTATAGAGCCCCTGTGACGGAACTCTATGCCGGAAAAGAAAAACGCTAGTGTGAAAGTACTATAAGGGCTCTTTCACACCTGCGTTCTTTTCTTCCGGCATAGAGTTCCGTCGTCGGGGCTCTATGCCGGAAGAATCCTGATCAGGATTATCCCAATGCATTCTGAATGGAGTGAAATCCGTTCAGGATGCATCAGGATGTCTTCAGTTCCGGAACGGAACGTTTTTGGCCGGAGAAAATACCGCAGCATGCTGCGCTTTTTGCTCCGGCCAAAAATCCGGAACACTTGCTGCAAGGCCGGATCCGGAATTAATGCCCATTGAAAGGCATTGATCCGGATCCGGCCTTAAGCTAAACGTCGTTTCGGCGCATTGCCGGAGCCGACATTTAGCTTTTTCTGAATGGTTACCATGGCTGCCGGGACGCTAAAGTCCTAGCAGTCATGGTAAAGTGTAGTGGGGAGCGGGGGAGCAGCATACTTACCGTCCGTGCGGCTCCCCGGGCGCTCCAGAGTGACGTCAGGGCGCCCCAAGCTCATGAATCATGTGATCACATTGGACACGTCATCCATGCGCATGGGGCGCTCTGACGTCATTCTGGAGCGCCCCGGGAGCCGCACGGACTGTAAGTATACCGCTCCCCGCTCCTACTATGGCAACCAGGACTTTAATAGCGTCCTGGGTGCCATAGTAACACTGAAAGCATTTTGAAGACGGTTCCGTCTTCAAAGGCTTTCAGTACACTTGCGTTTTTCCGGATCCGGAGTGTAATTCCGGCAAGTGGAGTGCACGCCGGATCCGGACAACGCTAGTGTGAAAGAGGCCTTAGTGATCTTCTTGTCCTACTGCAGATGGAGCCTCCCTGCTGTGCCCTTGCTCCAGCCAGCTTCTCACAGTCCTGTGAGGAGGAGGAGGAGGAACATGGCTGACCTCCCAGGACATGGAGAGAAATTTTCTTTATTTATTTCTTGGTTTTAACTATAATGTGAAACAATATAGAACCAAGGGAAGGTAAGAGATGAAGGGATATTTTTTGTGTGTGCATTTTCTGTGTTTTTTGTTCTTTTAAACGAGGAGGCGCTGTTAGCAATCCTCAGTCCTCTAGTAAGAACTGCTGATTTGGGCTCTTTGTAGGGAAAATATCCAAAATTAAGCAGCACTACCGTTAGGTCCAAATTGGACAGTTCATGAAGTGATGGTGCCAGCAGTGTTAGGCCTTTATAATGAAGGATTATGGAGGAATACTGCAGCACACAATGTTTTCAATGCAATTCCTAATTTCTTCACCAAGAATGCGACAATTTGATTGCAATGAGTCTTTTTGAAGCCACTCTGCTTGACAAATACTCATTGTGTAACACCCCAGAGTTGTGTTACGAAACTCTTTTACCCCGCTACAATCTGTTAAAAGCATTTACCTTGTCATCTCATGTAATTTTACATTATGTCTTCACAAATGTGCATGAAACCTTGTTAAATCTAATATTGCTGTAATTTCCATGTTCACCAGCAAGTGGCAGCAATGCGTTGGTAAGGACTTAGCTATAGTTTAGTACATCTAAGCTGGAATAGTTCATTCCAGTTTAGCTCCCCCCTCTGCGAGCAGAGTGGGCTGTGCCCATATCCTGCAGCATGGTGAGAGAAGGAAGTTAGAGTGAGTGTAGCCCGCCTCCTGCTAGGGGTAGGGTGTGCATGTTAGGAGCTCCCCGAGATAGAGAAGAAAACCGGGATCTTGTCTCGGCTGAGACATTGATCATCATCCCCAGCCTGAGCCCTGCCACCTCGGCTGGATGAAGCAAGCAGACAAACTCCAGAATTCCAGGAAGAAAGCATACCCTGTGAAGAGAACTGTGAGTAAAGTCCAGAGACCCAGGAGAAGCCATATTCCTCTTCAGCTAGTCAGTCCCCAGACAGCAGAAGATAGAGAGTGCAGAAGCCAAATTCCTGCCACAGTATAGAGCTAACAAGCAGACGTCCTTTTCTGCAAGCTCCAGGTACATGAGAGAGCAGAAGATAAATTCCTGCCAACCATTGCCAATACCTGCTGGGACCTAAGACTAATGCTGTATCTTGCTTGGATGAAAGCTCCAATCAGCAAAGACAAGTTTGAACTTTACCAAGGGTCTGGATCTCAATTACTGCTGCAAAATCCCTCTATTATTCCTACTAGCACTACACTCAATTTATTGCAAGTGAGCCAGGATCCAGGAGTCACCGTTGACACCATTATCACCACCATACAGAGACATTACACCACTCTGGCATTCCTAACCTGGGGCGTGAGTTACAACACCTTGGAGGGCCCTGTGACAGTACCCTGCGCACGCTGCAATTGGCGTCACAAACAAAACTATAGACTATCGCCTACACCTGACCCAGCCATTGCAGAATTTGGCATCAGAGTGCAAACCCCGGTCCAGCTCATTGCATTTTCAGTCCAAACGTCACATTCTTGGTGAAGAAATTAGGAATTGCATTGAAGACCTCGAGTGATGCAGTATTCTCCCGAATCCTGTCTGTAGAGATGCCAACTTGAAAGTGAAGCCTAGTGTGTCCTGAGAGTATTTCCACTGTTGATGTGTGAAGGTACACCTCCAGCGTCACCCTCCTCATCAGTCTGCTAGATGTTGTTCACTGATATAACCAACACACTGCACCCTCAGTTTTTTTCTAAATATGAGCTTTGGAAAGGGTATTCTAGTGCAAAATAAGATGTCGGCTGACCATCAAATAATAAAATAAAAAGTAAGCAAGCTTATACTCACCTCTCCAATCCCCCACTTCAACAGTGTCCAGGTCCCTGATGTGCTTTACTTTTTGCTGACATCTCGACACGGGAATACCACCAATCCCTGCAGAGGGGGGTCAACGCTACAACCACTGATTGGCTGAGCAGGCATTTTCTGCTGTGATGAGACAGGAGCAAGACGTGGCATATAAAGGGGACTTGGGCGCCGTCCGAACATCAGCAGGGATCGGCAACGTTAGCATAAGTTAGTTTATTTCTTTTTTAACCATTTGAAGGCTCATATCTTTTTTTGTTTTTGTTTACTAAAACAAAAATGAGTCCGGTATGGAAATTGATGATTTTTGAGTTGCACCTGCAAAAACCTGTAGTGGTGTTCTCATTAAAGTTAAATATATATATGAGCAATCTTCCGATACCAAATATACCATGAATTGGCAATCCATATTTAAAATTCAGAAACTTCCTTTAAACTGGTTCAGGTGCCGCTGATTTGAGAATATCCTGAAAAATATTTAATATTTATAGATTCTAGATTTTGTAATCTTCACCTTCTCAGCACAGGCAACAAACAGATGAAGAACATATATGAAAGGAAAGGCATTGCACACATACATGGGAAGTCAGCAAGGTGAGCAAGGGGAGTACAGAGCCGCCTCCAGCGGCGGGTGACGGCTTTGTAATACAGCCGACCGGCAAATACTGGCATCGGAGATAACTCTGATCCTGGTTATTTAACCCTTAACAACCCCAACATCTGAGAGGTTATTCAGATGGAGGGGGCTCTCCCTGAACTACAGTTGGACCCCCATAGGGAAATCACAGGATTCGGATCTGTTGCTCTGGCGGCCTGGTGCCTTTTTAAGGCTCCCTAATGGAGAATCCCCATAATAGACAGTACTGAAAATCCCCATACACTGCAATAGTAAACAATTACAGTCTATGTTATAAGTGATCGAATGATGTTCAAGCCCCCTTGGAGGACTAATAAAAAAATCAATAATAAAAAAAAAAGAAACAAGTTTTAAAATACAGTTGCAAGAAAAAGTATGTGAACCCTTTGGAATGATATGGATTTCTGCACAAATTGGTCATAAAATGTGATCTGATCTTCATCTAAGTTACAACAATAGACAATCACATGAAAGTAAGTTGCGGTTCCAGCTCATCTTATGCATGAATACTCGGCGTGCACGGAAGGACCAGGGAATCCAAGACGTAATGATGAAAAACAAATCCGGCACAATGGATACTTTGCAGTAAAATCTTCCGTTTATTTCAGCAACATAACTCCGCGGTATGCCAATTGACACGTTTCGGACAGAGTCCTTAGTCGTAACTTATGACTAAGGACTCTGTCCGAAATGCGTCAACTGGCATTCAGCTTGTGTCTGCACTGTCTGGACGTGGAGTTATGTTGCTGAAATAAACTGAAGATTTTACTGCAAAGCATCCATTGTGCCGGATTTGTTTTTCATCAATAGACAATCACAGTCTGCTTAAACTAATAACACACAAAGAATTAAATGTTACCATGTTTTTATTGAACACACCATGTAAACATTCACAGTGCAGGTGGAAAAAGTATGTGAACCCCTAGACTAATGACATCTCCAAGAGCTAATTGGAGTGAGGTGTCAGCCAACTGGAGTCCAATCAATGAGATGAGATTGGAGGTGTTGGTTACAGCACCCTGCCCTAAAAAAAACACACACCAGTTCTGGGTTTGTTTTTCACAAGAAGCATTGCCTGATGTGAATGATGCCTCGCACAAAAGAGCTCTCAGAAGACCTACAATTAAGAATTGTTGACTTGCATAAAGCTGGAAAGGGTTATAAAAGTATCTCCAAAAGCCTTGCTGTTCATCAGTCCACGGTAAGACAAATTGTCTATAAATGGAGAAAGTTCAGCACTGCTGCTACTCTCCCTAGGAGCGGCCGTCCTGTAAAGATGACTGCAAGAGCACAGCGCAGACTGCTCAATGAGGTGAAGAAGAATCCTAGAGTGTCAGCTAAAGACTTACAAAAGTCTCTGGCATATACTAACATCCCTGTTAGCGAATCTACGATACGTAAAACACTAAACAAGAATGGATTTCATGGGAGGATACCACAGAGGAAGCCACTGCTGTCCAAAATAACATTGCTGCACGTTTACAGTTTGCACAAGAGCACCTGGATGTTCCACAGCAGTACTGGCAAAATATTCTGTGGACAGATGAAACCAAAGTTAAGTTGTTTGGAAGAAACACACAACACTATGTGTGGAGAAAAAGAGGCACAGCACACCAACATCAAAACCTCATCCCAACTGTGAAGTATGGTGGTGGGGGCATCATGGTTTGGGGCTGCTTTGCTGCGTCAGGGCCTGGACAGATTGCTATCATCAAAGGAAAAATGAATTCCCAAGTTTATCAAGACATTTTGCAGGAGAACTTAAGGCCATCTGTCCACCAGCTGAAGCTCAACAGAAGATGGGTGTTGCAACAGGACAACGACCCAAAGCATAGAAGTAAATCAACAACAGAATGGCTTAAACAGAAGAAAATACGCCTTCTGGAGTGGCCCAGTCAGAGCCCTGACCTCAACCCGATTGAGATGCTGTGGCATGACCTCAAGAAAGCGATTCAAACCAGACATCCCAAGAATAGTGCTGAACTGAAACAGTTCTGTAAAGAGGAATGGTCAAGAATTACTCCTGACCGTTGTGCACGTCTGATCTGCAACTACAGGAAACGTTTGGTTGAAGTTATTTCTGCCAAAAGAGGTTCAACCAGTTATTAAATCCAAGGGTTCACATACTTTTTCCATCTGCACTGTGAATGTTTACATGGTGTGTTCAATAAAAACATGGTAACATTTAATTCTTTGTGAGTTATTAGTTTAAGCAGACGGTGATTGTCTATTGTTGTGACTTAGATGAAGATCAGATCACATTTTATGACCAATTTGTGCAGAAATCCATATCATTCCAAAGGGTTCACATACTTTTTCTTGCAACTGTATATATAATATAAATGTATAAACGTGTATATATATATATATATATATATATACAAAAAAGCAAAAATAGTCAGCAGCACTCTATAAGATGCCGGGTGCAAATCCACAAGCGCTCCTGGACAAGGAACAGTGTAATAGAGATGATGAAAAATGGGCAGCACTCCGGTCTTGTGAAAATTCAATGATGTTTATTCACACCCCAACGCAATGCAGCATTTCAGCCCTCTCAATGGAGCCTTTGTCAAGCTTGACAAAGGCTTCATTGAGAGGGCTGAAATGCTGCATTGCGTTGGGGTGTGAATAAACATCATTGAATTTTCACAAGACCGGAGTGCTGCCCATTTTTCATCATCTCTCTCTCTCTCTCTCTCTCTATATATATATATATATATATATATATATATATATATATATTTGTATACAGTTTGTGTGTGTATATATATATATATATATATATATATATATATACATATATACACAGTACAGACCAAAAGTTTGGACACACCTTCTCATTCAAAGAGTTTTCTTTATTTTCATGACTATGAAGGCATCCAAACTATGAATTAACACATGTGGAATTACATACATAACAAACAAGTGTGAAACAACTGAAAATATGTAATATTCTAGGTTCTTCAAAGTAGCCACCTTGTTCTTTGATTACTGCTTTGCACACTCTTGGCATTCTCTTGATGAGCTTCAAGAGGTAGTCCCCTGAAATGGTCTTCCAAAAGTCTTGAAGGAGTTCCCAGAGATGCTTAGCACTTGTTGGCGCTTTTGCCTTCACTCTGCGGTCCAGCTCACCCCAAACCATCTCGATTGGGTTCAGGTCCGGTGACTGTAGAGGCCAGGTCATCTGGCGCAGCACCCCATCACTCTCCTTTATGGTCAAATAGCCCTTACTGTCAAAGTTTTCCCAATTTTTCGGCTGACTGACTGACCTTCATTTCTTAAAGTAATGATGGCCACTCGTTTTTCTTTACTTAGCTGCTTTTTTCTTGCCATAATACAAATTCTAACAGTCTATTCAGTAGGACTATCAGCTGTGTATCCACCTGACTTCTCCTCAACGCAATTGATGGTCCCAACCCCATTTATAAGGCAAGAAATTCCACTTATTAAACCTGACAGGGCACACCTGTGAAGTGAAAACCATTTCAGGGGACTACCTCTTGAAGCTCATCAAGAGAATGCCAAGAGTGTGCAAAGCAGTAATCAAAGCAAAAGGTGGCTACTTTGAAGAACCTAGAATATGACATATTTTCAGTTGTTTCACACTTGTTTGTTATGTATATAATTCCACATGTGTTAATTCATAGTTTTGATGCCTTCATAGTCATGAAAATAAAGAAAACTCTTTGAATGAGAAGGTGTGTCCAAACTTTTGGTCTGTACTGTATATTTATGTTATTTTTATTTATTTTACTTACCAATTAGATTGCACCTTCCATTTTTAACAGGAGCTCTGAAAATGGTGGGATAAGATACTTTAAACCAGTTTACCTAACGCCTTAGGCTACTTTCACACTTGTGGCAGAGTGATCCGGCAATCTGCATGCAAACGGACAGCATTTGTAGACAGATCCGGATTCGTCTCACAAATGCATTGCAAGAACAGATCAATCTCTCCGTTTGTCATATGGACAAACGGATCCGTTTAAATATTTTTTTTCACATTTTTAATGGTCTGCGGAAGGACGGATCCGGCATTCCAGTATTTTGAATGCCGGATCCAGCACTAATACACTTCAATGAAAATGAATGCTGCGGTATTTCCTCCATCCAAAACGCCGTTCAGTGACTGAACTGAAGACGTCCTGAACGGATTTCTCTCCATTCAGAATGCATGGGGATGAAACTGATCAGTTCTTTTCCGGTATAGAGCCCCTGTGACGGAACTCAGTGCCGGAATAGAAAAGCGCTAGTGTGAAAGTACCCTTAATCCTTTAAACCAGTTTTGATCTATCCTGCACCACATTAGATGCAACCCTGCGCTGGAGGTGCATTAGGTGACCAGGGTGACGTACAAAGTGGGGGTCAACACACAAAGTGGACAGAGCACCCAGAAAAGGATCAGGGCTCTGTACATAGGAGAAATGTCCTCACCCATAATAGGTCACTTGTAAGGTTTTTAAAAGCAGAGTTTTTTAGGGTCTGTTCAGACTTTCCTTTATAATGTAAACTACGAGGGCAGTGACGGATCCATCACACAAGAGACACCCACTTGAAACAAGAATGCGACCCTTATTGGGGCCTTTTGGGCGTCCGTCGTTCAGACCGGGGAGGGGGGGTGTTGCATGCTGCACAATTCTTCCTGACGGTAGGTAATATGCGCCCAACTTAGGCAGCTTTAAACAAAAAAATGGATGCTGTATTTTAGGCATCCGTTAGGCTCAGTTATACACATTTTAGCCATTTCCGTCTGCGATTTGTTATTAAAGTCCTACAGTAAGTTTTTTAACGGATAACGGATCTCAGACAGAAATGGCTAAAACGGATGCAAAATGTGCACAACTGAGGATAACGGATGCTTAAAATACAGGATCCGATTTATTTTTTTATTTTTTCTGTTCTTCTGACACATCAGAAGAATGCAAGACTAAATAGGAATATGAACCTGGGCTTAAAAATAGAAGCAAAAATGTTACATTAAATGTCCACCAGAGGGGGCTATTAACAAGCAAATCTTCACCAGACGAGACCAGTAGTGCAACATAGAGTGAGTGGATCTGTGTGATGTGCCTCAGGCAAAGCATGGACCGCTGGAGAGCGGGGACTAGACAAGGACTATGGATCGGGGTATGCATGGTAATATAGACGTACTGCATATTGGCTCCTTTGCTGGCTGGATTCATATTTCCATTACATTATATGCTGCTCATTTCCAGAGGTTACGACCACCGCCGCAGCGCAGATACGAGGTGGCCGGAAAGGAAGCTGCTGCGCATGCGTGCCTAGGAGCGATTTTTCCTATCGTGTGCAAGCACGACCACTGCTGATGGATTGCAGGGTGGTCATAACCCCTGGAAATGAGCAGCATATAATGTGATGGAAAAGTGAATGAAGTCAACAAAGGAAGCAATATGGACAATCACAATACATTAGTAAGTGCCTTGTATTAACCTTCTCTACATGATAAATGCCATTTGCTGAAGCGAGACGACCCCTTTAATAGTTTCTTAAAGTCCCCAAGACTCAAAATGTACACAAAGGGTCAAGTACCAACTATACCACACAAACTCATCTTAAAAACTAGTTGTTGGTTCCCCTGGAACAGCTAAAGCAGCCCTTTATTTGGATGTACTGGGCAAACAGGGCCATAGATCTCAGCTTCCTGTACCTCTTCTGTCTAGTGCTGTGCTATAGGAGAAACATTAATGGTACTATAGCAGCAATGAATGATTTTCAAGTCCACGCTAGACCATATATGTGCAGGAAGTTGTCACGCAGATGCTTCCACCGTTTGAGGTTCTTTTGCTGTACAGTCCCTGAAAAAATGGGAACATGAACATTCAATATCATCAGTTTTATTATTCAATACTTTAAAACTGTGTCCAACCTGAGAGAAAAATGCATACACCTTCGTAAAATACATTGTGCAAGGGTGGACTGAAGGGTCGTGGCCACATAAAGATAGTGGACCATGAAGTGGACCTCAGGGTGGCATCACTGACAGCTTTTGATGGTCAGCTCCTTAATCAACTATGGGTCTCTCAGCAGTTTCGATCCTTCAAAACTGCTGACAGTGCTGTACAGATAATTGTTACGGACGTTCCCGCGACAGGTGGCAGCAGATCGGTGAGACTGGCAACACGTGGTTTGATCGGACATGTTTTCCCGTTTGGATCATATGACGTCTGTGTTGTTTCTGGTGCTTGCCGCACCTTCTTCCCCCAGGTGTGTGGATCTAGGCTGAGTTCCTGGTGCTGCCGTAGACACTTGAAGTTAAGTGTTTTCTTTCCCCTTTTGTATTTTGTTTGGGTTATTTTGTGTGTTGCATTTCCCTGTCATTTGTATTAAGGCCTGAGGGAGACTTCTGTTCGCCTTCCTTTTGGAGGAACAGGTTGTCTCAGTCCTGCCATTAGTACCAGGTTCTAGTAAAAAGCAGGGCGGCACTACCTTCTTTGAATTCGCGGTGCACGTGTCCGTGGAATGGCGTCCAAACGTTAGTACCAGGGTCCTATAGGGTGAGTTAGGACACTAGGTATTTCGGTGTATGAACTCACCTACCTCTGGGGTCTGTTCATACTGGTAGTTAGTCAGGACTTTGATTAGGGTTTTACTAGGAGGTGTCCATCTCCTTTCCCTAGTTTCCAGGCCTTATTCCCTCACCCCTTTCCCTCCTATGTTTGGTGTGGTGTTTCCCTCCTACACCCGAACGTAACAGTAATGGAGTAAGAAGCGTAAGAATACCTGGTTGCATGGCCAAAAAATCCAACCTTTATTCCCCCTACATTGTGATCACAAGGGCCAAGGAGGTGGACGCTTCATGCTCCTTGCTCTCAGCTCTCTGCACTAAACCCTTCCCCGACCCCTCTCCACAAAGGGACCACCTCGATGGCACCTTAGATCACAACACCCAGGTGATTCAAAGTTGGATTTTAGTCAAGCACCCTACATGACCTTCACCCCACGTATGCCGACACTGCTTCTCATCACCATCATCATCCTAAAACTGTCAGCACTTTTGGGCACTCAGAACTGCTGACAGATGCCCTTTAAGTGACCAAGCACTCAGGGACTTCCCCCTTGCCATTATGTATCTAGCTTAAAAAAAAATTCTGTATTATTTCCCACTTAGGTCAGTCTTGTAAAAATTCCAAATTTATATCAAGTGTACGGCTACATGGCGACAGCCAGTCAAAGAAAAGTCACGCGACACAAAAGGATATGACTACATGGCGACATTTATCTTGTGGCACATAATATAATTTATTTCAATGCTCCGACTGCAGCAGTTACAAATAAAATTAGACTTGGATGGATTTTTTTTATGACTGTCGCGTTGAAGCTGCAGCGTGTCCCATTGCAATATCATTGAAATACATAGTATTAACATGTTGCATGACCTTCTTGTGTTGTCACCATGTAGCCATACCCTAAATGAGTTAGGGGTCATGCACATGGCCACAGTTTCTCTACGCATCAGATCCGCATTTTTTGTGGATCGGATGCAGAACCGTTCATCTCAATGGAGCCACAAGAGATGCAGACAGCAAACCATGTGCTGTCCGCATCCATGTGTCCGTTCCGCGGCCCCGCAAAAAAAAAATAGAACATGTCCTATTAATAGGATAGGAAATTTTTACAGGAGTTTAAAAAAAAAAGACCGCATGCACTCGTCGGGGATCCGTGTTTTGCGGATCCGCAATTTGCCGTGTGCATGAGCCCTTAAAGGGGTTGTCTCATCTCAGACAATGGGGTCATGTCCTAGCGATATTATGCCCCCATTGTGTGAGATCAGACAACCCCCTTAAAGATATATATTAAAGATTCTACTCCTGTGTCAAGGCTGAGGTTGCAATGTGAGAAGACCTTCTCTGCCTGTGTGCCAATGACAACACTTCCTGTCTCTGTTCTCTGGCAGAGAAACACTGGGCCTCATAACAACCCGTGACGATGCAGAATGAAATTCTCTAGAAACCTAGATCTGGTTGGTTGTTTCGAAGCCTCGATGTCTGTACGATAGATCACAGAGCACACAGACAGGCAGTGTTGTCGTGGGGACCCAGGCAGAAAAACGTCATTCAACTTTTTTGCTTCCTCAGACATTCACGTAAATGTAGATACAGCTGAAAATTCCCCGGAGAAGTTCCCTTGAAATGATCTATTACGGCAGAGGCTGCGACGGGAATAAAATGATCCTTCTTTTATTAACTCTTTCCCTCCTGTCACACTTCTGGACTCTTTGGTACAAAATAATTTTTGGTTTGTTTCATATCACTTAAAAAAAAAAAAAGAAGAGATGTGAACATAAAGTCCCCGGTTCAGGATCAATAAATTCTCTTACAATATGGCTGGAAGTTATCTCGTGAATATTGTCTGTCTTGGCTTAGGCAGCACTTAGGAAATGCATTAAGATTGTTTTATTCCCTTGTGAAACAGTAATTATTAAATAATCAATATCCACAGTTCATCCTTGCTGTGCAGACAGCGTAGAATACAGTCCTATCGTTTCAGTGCAAAGGAGAAGAAAAGCCGCAATTCCTCCATTGTCCTGGCTTTCTAAGGGTACAGTATGGTCGGCCCGTTATAGTCACTGGCCAACCATGTGGCTTGTGAAGAAAGTTGAGCGGAGCCAACAGGAGGCAAATTGGCACTACGCCTACACAGCGACACTGACACTTCATTCTAGCGAGCAGAGGGGGTCTAGCCAATCAATTATTGGTGGCATGTACCAAAGAGATGTCCCCAACGTCTATCCCTAGACAACCCGTTTTCTCATTCTGAATGTGATGTCCATCATACCTCAGATTTCTTATTCTTTCTATCTCTTGAGCTAATGGTTACCCCCTGGAAGTAATATGCTTCCATGAAAAGTTGAGAAAACTCATTTCTGGATTAGAAAGATGGTCGTAACTAAAGTCCATTCAGCCACTTCCCTGACAAACTGTCAGCTGCTAAGTGATTGCACCTAAGGATCTGGCCTGACTGAAGGCTCCTTTTTTATGTAGTCAACCTCATTCAATACCCTGTTAACTTTTTCTATCAAACTGGCTTCATATTTTGCTAAAATGTTGTCTTCAATCAGGAAACTCTGGTCGAGCTCTTTTTGCTTGGGTTCTCGGTAATGGCAAAGTTTGGCAATGTCACTGGGAACTTTGTACTCACTACCTGTATACTCAAGTGGAACATGGACCGATACTTGCACAATGCTCCTGGGATTTACGATCATCTTCGTAGGATTGATCTCGTCAGGCCGGTTGGGTTCCCGGTATATATGGTGGAGGATGTTAACTCCTGGGACAGAGATCCAGTCTTCTGGTGTCTTCTGGTTAGTCTTATCTTGAGAAGTGGTCGGAAAGAGATGGTTTTCGAAGATAAACACGTTGAAGGTAGGGTCGATACTGAGAAGATAGTCCAACATTTCTGGCCAGTCTTTGTGGACTATTGGGATGATCAGCTCATCGATGTCATTAAGAGCTATATACTTACTCCTGTACATGTTGCGATAAATGCAGTCGTTCAAAGCTGCGGTCTGACCAAAGTAATGGAGATCTCCGGGATGATCTGGGTAGTGCCAACCCTTGGAGACATTTATGAAAGAGGTAATAGGCCAAGGAATAAGTTCTACAAAGTTCAAGTCTATGTAATAAGACAGAATTTTCTGCATATGTAGACTAGATTCAGTGTGGTAAATAATCACTTTTTGGGCACCCAACATGCGGTACATCTCCATTGACTGAATAAACTGAAGTTCATTGCTGTAGGCACCAAACATGGCTGAGATGCAAATAATAAAGTTATACTGGAAATCAGGCTCTAATACATTAAACTGTTCATCAATGTTTTGTATTTTAAGGAATACAGGTTCAGGGTTGTCCTTTGGGTACAGAGATACGTATTCAGGGGCTACGTTGCCCTGAACGTTGCATAGAAGATCTGTTGTACCATAAGGAAAATCAAAATGGTCAGTGTGGACTTGATGCTCTGCCAAAATGCAGATATTTGTGTAAATTTGACAAAAGTCACACAGCAAAGAATCGGGTTCATTTCGATAGGTTATGCCCAAAATCCGGACAATCCTGCTAGAACGAAAGTCCAAGTAGGCCGATACAAGGAAGGTTTTACTGTTTTTGACTTTGACAATGGTATCTTTCATTAAGTTGGGCTTACATACTGGATATTTTGACGTTGTTGATTTGAGGAGGGTGAAGGTGAAGGAACCATTAGGCAAACCAACTTTTACAAACACGATAATGTATATCAAGTAGACCAGGGAGAAAGTAGCAAAAATGACAGAAAAGACTTTACAGAGTTTCTTGAACGATGCACATAGCTTCATTCCGGATAGGCGATCAAGATCCAATGTTTTATCTTCTGTTCTTAATTTCTGCCATTGAAGAGTTACAGTCTATAAAAAAAATAAAAAAATGGGTAAGTTTCAAAATTCATATGTTATGATCTATCATTAAACCCCTAGTATCAATATTAGAACCGTTCTCTGCCCTACAGATCCCTTTTTGGTAGAAGGATCCTCAGATAAGTCATTTACAGAATGTACCAGTCCTGGGATCACCAATGATTGGTAAAGGACCCTAGCACCAAGTGTTCAAATTCCCTGCAGTGCCACCACTGGGGAAATGAGGCATTACACCATCCCTATTGACATCAATGGGTTCTCCATATCATGCACAGATGAGTTGGGTCCTCCAAAACAAGAGTTTCTCTTTGTACTCTCCATTCTGGATAATAAATGAAGGTGCTGAACAGGGGACTCCATTCTGGATATCTATTCTTCATTTTTAAATATATTATTTGAAAATGGGTGTTTTAGACCACACAACCACTGTCACTTGCACCTATGGGAAACAGGGTTATGGGTGACTCTTTTGTCTACTTAAATTGTAGTACCACCTTAAAGGGTTGGTCTCAGGACGACAACCCATGTTCATATGAGCGTCACAGAGGAAATGCCCCAATCTGAACTAGAGTGAATCAGTTCTAAAATGCAGGAATTTGATTAAAAAAATCCAAAAAGTTCAGATTCAACAGAATTTGAATTTTTGTGTGATTTGTTTAAAAAACAATAGGAAAGGGAGGAGAAGAATTTAAGTATACACAAAAGACAGAGAGAGGAGAGAAAGCGCGCGAGAGAGAGAGAGATGGATTTCCAGGCAATCAGGGCACTTGCTTTTCGGGTTAAATTTATTTGGACCCGAGTACAATTGGATCACCAATTTCGGCAATTTGGAGCTGAATTGAATTTTAAGAAATTCACTCATCACTGCTCAGAATCCATCGTTTGGCACCTGAAGATACAGCTGATTACTACACCACTTCATTTTACAAAGGGGTTGTCAATATTACGCAACCCCTTTAAAGAAATAGAATATTTTGGCATGCAAGATAGAGGGAGCCTCCATGATCAGATGCTATTTCTGTGGTTGGACACTATTATGTAAGAACACAACATAAAGCATTTCATTAAGGGACCCTCCTTGACAGCTCAACATGCCTCAAAGGGTTTGTCCAGCACCTAATTACTAATGATCTATCCTCAGTACAGCTCATCAATATCTAATTGCAAGAGTCCAACTCACGACGACCCCGCCGATCAGCTGTTGATATCACGTGCCTCGGTCACAAGGCCATTCTGCAGATCAGTCCCATGCAAGTGGATGGAACTGAGCTGCAATACCAAACACATCCACTATACATTGTATGGCGCTGTGCTTGGTACAGCTTTCAAATAGCTGTTCGACAGGTGGCTGCCAGGAGTCAAGTCCTCAGATATTGATGACACCCTGTGGATAGTACATGAGAAAACCCCTTTATTAGCATTTAGGAGACAGATCATTTTAATTGCATTGCATTCATTAAACATCAATCTAGTTGCCTAACAGTGGGCTGAATGAGGATGGACGTACAAGTTGATGATCAAGTCAAGTCCACTGCCTATTTATTTTATTTTTTAACAAAAAAGGGGTTTTGCAATCATGACTTTATGCGATGACATGTGATGTTGTCATTGTGACCCTGCTTCATTACACATTGCTGCTAAACTTCCCAAAAGTCTGAGGAACTTCGTTCCGTTCAACCCTGTGTCAAGGTTATGGTCTGATTTTCAGCTAACAGCAAGCTCAGACTATAACAGAACATTTTTATTACATGTGCTCCATATAGAGAAGCCTCTAGACACTATAAAACTGTAGGCAGACAACTGCCCACCCAAACAACTGGAGCCACTAGATGGACCAAGGATCTGACACAGAGAATGAAGCCTCTAAGGAGATTCATGGCAAATCCTATGGATATTATAGGCTACGGCCACCATTTGTATCATTGCATTTGACCTATTTTGGGCTAAAAATCATGTTTAAAATTAGTCTTTATTGTTCATAGCTTTTGTCAGTAGATCCCTCCATAATTGGTCAGATCTGGAGCAACAGGACAATCCACCTCAATGTTCAGTTCTCCTGAAAGTGACTAGAAGTGTCCTCCTACTGGGACCTTCAACAACCATCTGTAAATCTAAGTGTTCAGTTTCACTGCAGCGCCCCCGCAGGGGAAATTAAGCACTACACAATGCTTATTCAACTCAATAGGCTGCTTATGTAAAGCAGGACAGGACAGGTCCTCCAGAGAGACAGAGAGAGAGAGACGCTCTTTATAACTGCTTTATACTCTGTCCTAGAGATTAGGATCCTAAACACTGGAACGCCCACAATTATCTAATAGGGTATATCAAACAGCGTTTATAAAGTGAAGAACCCCTAGGTTCTGATAACAGAGCCTTAAAGGGGTTGTCTCATCTCAAACAATGGGGGCATATCACCGACCACCGATCCGCTTCACTTCTATGGGCCCGACAGAAATAGCCGAGCCAGCGATTGGCTATTTTCGGCAGCCCCATAGAAAATGAACGGAGGGCGGCTGCGCATGCGCAGTGTGCCCTCCACCACTTTCGGGGCTCTGTTCTCAAAATAAATGGCGTTCTATAGTCAGTTGGCTAAATGTAAATAATAATCCTCTTGGAATTACGCCATTGCTCTGCCAAGGGGTCTTATGTAAATTAGGAGTTTTTTATCCATAAACACAGGGGCGTAACTACCATAGCGGCTGCTATGGGGCCCAGGGCAAGAGGGGGCCCAGTCTTAGTCGGGATTATCTCCTCTTCTACTGGGGGTGAAAACTTGGTCAGGACTCTACCCAACAACTTTTAGCAAATGAGGCATTGGAATAAATGGCCCAGGGGTCATTGAAAAGGGTTTAGGCAGAAACCCTTCTGTCCAACGTGGGGGGCCTGGTTTGATCCTTGCTGCGGGGCCCTTACTTCTCTATGTACGCCACTGCATAAACCCAATGGGTTTATCAGGTATTACTGAGGCTCGTTTCTCGAGTGACCAGATCTTTTAATAAAAATCAAAATAAAGTCATAAAATGACTCACTGGTCAGCGGCCCATCTCCCCATATAAACAATAGATCTGCAGCAGACAACATGCAAACTGAATGGGGATGAATTCATAAAGAAGATACACGACGCGTTTCGGTCCGTGCTAGCCTTTTTCAACTGATCCATTCATTTCCACATGGTATTCATTTATATCGAGACAGGGGATTGGAATCACTTCTTTTTCAAAAGGGGTTGTCCCATCTGGCTTATCAATAGGATATGCCAAAAAAGTATCAGTTAAGTGCATGCCCGTCAATTTTCAGAAGGTTTACAGCAGTGAATGGAGAGGAAGCCGCACATGTGCGGTCAAACCCTCAAGGACTTCCAAATTTAGCCTTAGCAATTTTTAGAAGTCCCAGATCAGTGGATGGAGGGGTGGCCCGTGCATGTGCAGTGTCCTCCACCACTGCTATGGGACTTCTGAACAAGCACGCCATTCATTTTGGAGACCTGTTCTTCAGAGGTGGGACCTGCACCTACCAGACACTTATAGCATATCCTATCAGTAAGGCATAAATGTCCCAGATGAGAATATCCCTTTAAGCTATAAAAGCACTCTAAGTTTCATTGGTGGCACAATGCTACATCACTACATTGAAACCATTATTCGTTTAAAGTCTAGGAGAACCTCACGTGGACGATGGGCTATGCCAACGACCCTAAGGACATGTCTGTCACAGACCATCCTGCCTCTTAGCTTGTAGGAAATCCTTAATAACTTGCGAAACCAAATGGGATTCATTTACTACACGGCCTTTGGCCATAAAGAAATGTGCAGGGTGAATTTTGTTTTGTTTCCGTTGCGGGGGGACTTTCATTAAGCCAAGGGCCCACCCGCTATTGTTAACCAGATTTCCTGTTTCATTGGAAGATACGGCTGACAAGTCTTCAGAGAAAAATGAGCTAGAATGAATCTACGCTCAGTGGTGATCAACAATCACAGGCAACCAGCTCATACCGCTCCTCAAAAGTGATACCATTGTATAAACTAGCTAAAATTCTAACTCCGTTTTTGCTTCCTGCAGCAACATTTTTTGGCAGTAAAGTTCTTGAAACGTGGGAGCAACCTGGCCCCACGGGTAGGTCCTGGTATTTCAGTAATGGTTTTCAGACAACTGTTTCCACATGACACAATAGAAGAGAGCGGTCTTGTGTCTGAAGGAATGTATCCCGAGGGCGTAAATGCTTTGATAAAACTTAAAGAGTCAAAGCCCGTCAGACGTTTTTTTTTTTTTCTTCTTACGTTATTATTTTAAGCTCGAAACTCTCAATTTATGGAGTTCAGCTCTCTTCTTGTTATGATTGGGCTCAGTGCTCCCAACGCTAAAATAAATAGTAGTGATATAGAACATGAGCCATCCACCTCACCGGGCAAAGAAAGCAAATCTAGCTGAACCGTTTCAGAACGTCTGGATCTATAAAATAACACAAAGTATAAAATATAGGAAAATGTCCGTGTTGTGTTTCTCTCCCTCCTTTCACACATCCGTTTCTGTGATGACGTCCGTGACAATATAGTTAATGGAAGATGTCCTTAAAGGGGTATTCCCATCAGAGACAATGGGGGCATATCGCTAGGATATGCCCCCCATTGTCTGTGATGGCAAAACCCCTTTAAGGGCTCATGCACATAAACATCGTTCGGGTTCGCCTCCGAACTACATTTTTTGTGGCTCGGTTGCGGACCCGTTCACTTCAACGGGGCCGCAAAAGATGCGGACAGAACTCCGTGTCCTGTCTACATCCGTTGCTCCCTTTTCGTGGCCCAGCAAAAAAAGATAGAACGAGTCCTATTCTTGTCCGTTTTGCGGACAAGAATAGGCATTTCTATTACGGACGGCCCGTTGCATTCTAAAAAATTGCAATTTGCAGATCACAAAACACGGCGCGGTCGTGTGCATGAGCCCTTAACGGGGGTTTTCCATGAGTTTTATACCGATGATCTGATCCGGGGATCCCTACCGATCAGCTGTTTTTAGAAAACATTAGCACTTGCGCCGCGGTTTTCTCCGTGTGATGTCACGTCCATCAGTCACAGCTCGGTTGCATTCAAGTGATTGGGGCTGAGCTGCAATACCAAGCACAACCACTATTCAATGTACGGTGCGGTAAGCAGAGAGAAGGCCATGGCGCTACTCAAGCACCTGATCGGTGGAGGTCCCAGGTGTTGGACCTCCACCGATCACCTATGAGGAGGATAGGCCATCGGTAAAAAAAACACTTGGAAAACCCCTTTAAATGACCAGTGCGTATAGTGGTTTTTCCATTGACCCCCAGTCAGCGGAAAATGACTGATGTGTAAATAAACACATTAAAATTAATTAGAACGGAGAACACGGATAGCACACGTCAATATAATCATCAAATGTAAAAATCCTGCATTCTTGTAATATTTTGCTTTCGTTTTCATTTGTTTGCATGATGGAAACCGTCAGCAAACTGCCGCTGATAGATCTGACTCGTGCCTATTAACTGTCTCTTTAATAAGCTGTGCTGAAAGATACAGTTAAAAATCACAAAAAAAGCCGAGTTAAAATAAATAAAGGACATAAAGTAAAAGTCCGCTGTATCAGCAGCAGATTGATGACAGTTTCCTGGCAGCAACAGACTTTTTCTACAGAAACGAGATAATATAACTAAAAAAAAGTACCAGAAAATAGCAAACACTTTCAGGAGGGCATATAACAAAGATGCCATATTTATGTACGGTGCCCAGAAGAGGCCATAAACCCCATCATGAAAAGGGAATGTGCACTTTTGCAAGAATTTTTCTCAAAATTAAAAAAAATGCAACTACTTTTGTAAATAGTTTCAAATAATAACACAGTTGTGTATACATCTTCCCGTGCAGACTCCTGTGTCTCCGTGGCAACAGACTACAAATAAACCCTGTGGGTAGTCAGATTCTGCAACCATATTCTACTCCCATAGCCTCTATTCTCGCTCACCTACAGAAAAAAGGGTGGGCGGATGGAAGAGGGTAACGTATGACTTTGGGGTAACGTCAGACTGTTTGTAGGCGGACACCATGGAAATACATAGGTCTGCATAGGAGCTGTGTACACAAAACGGGAGAATTTAGCGCTAGATATAGATGAAAGGGGTTTTCCAGAATTTAAATATTGATGACCTATCCACAGGATATCTTTTGATAGGTGGGGGTGTCCGACTCCTGACTCCTCCACCAATCAGCTGTTGGAAGGGGGCCTCTTCCTCGACTTGTGACGTTAGATCTATGTCCTTTGTGCAGCTCAGTTCCATTCAAGTGAATGGGATTGAGCCGCAATACCAAGCACAACCACTACCTAATGTATGGCGCTATGTAGGGCTCATGCACACGAACGTATTTTTTGTCCAAGTCCGTTCCGTTTTTTGTTTTTTTTGCGGAACCATACATTTCAATGGGGCTGCAAAAAAAAAAAAAACTGAAATGTCTCCGTGCGCATTCCGCGTCCGTTTGTCCGTTCTGCAAAAAAAAATAGAACATGTCCTATTCTTGTGTGTTTTTTTTGCGAACAGGCAATGTTACATTAGATCCGCAAAAAAAAAAAACAGATGCAACATGGACGCCACATGGATGTAATCAGTTTATTTTTTTTGCAGAACGCATTTTCTTTCCGGTTTGCGGAAACGGAAGTTACGCCGTGTGCATTCCGTTTCCATATGTCCGTTCAAAAAAAATAGAACTTGTCCTGTTATTGTCCGCATTATGAACAAGGATAGGACTGTTCTATTAGGGGCCGGATGTTCCGTTCCGCAAAATACGGAATGCACACGGATGTCATCCGTTTTTATTGCGGATCCGTGTTTTGCGGACTGCAAAAATACATACGTTTGTGTGCATGAGCCTTTAGTCTGAGCGTTGAGACACCTCCCAACATCTTGATCATTGACGGTGCTGGGAGTCGAACCCCCACCGATCAGACTTGGAACACAAATCTCAAGGATATGTAAATCCTGTAAAACCCCTTTAAGCTCGAACTATATTGTATTGCAAGTCGTGTAAATGAATGAAGAATGACAATGGCACGCATAACAACATGTACAACATCCAGGCTGCACCAGCAAACCTACAGGAGATCAGAAAGGCAATGGCTTGGACCAGATTACCTGAAAAGGCATGTCACCCACTATCACAGAAGATTTGCTTTGTCCACAGTTGGAGCCCGCTTCCTCCAATTGAATGGACTGTATTGTTTTTCAGGAATGGTTTGCAGTCACTTCCTGAACACGGAAATAAATGGATTTAGTGCAAATCAACACTGATAGGATATTACTATTGCAGTATGAAGTCAGAGTAGACTATTACTAATTGTCCAAAAAATTCTATGCGAGTGAAAAATAAGCTTATGTTAGAGCATACCATCCCTACCGCATGTGATACACATAATGTAATCACTGGGCAATATGCTATTTATCCACTACGTTGACCAAGTATGGGATGAATGTATTGCCCTGTACAATGCAAAACTTATGTATCATTTAGGACAGTGAAAAATAAGCTTATGTTAGAGCAAGAATACCAATAATTTGTACCTAGGACACTGGCTGACCTGTTACATGTGCAGCTGAAGGCATCTGTGTTGGTACCATGTTCATATGTGTCCGCATTGCTTAGAAAAATAATGTTTTGATATATGCAAATGAGCCTCTAGGAGCAACGGGGGCGTTACCATTACACCTAGAGGCTCTGCTCTCTCTGCAACTGCTGTGTCCTCTGCACTATGATTGACAGGAAAGGGCAGTGTAAACGTGATCACGCCGGGTCCTGTCAAAGTGGAGGAGGCGCGTCAGTTACAGAGAGAGCCTCTAGGTGTAATGGTAACGCCCCCGTTGCTCCTAGAGGCTCATTTGCATATAATAAAACACAATTTTTCTCAGCAATGTGGGCACATATGAACATGGGGCCGACACAGACGTCTTCAGCTGCCAAGCGCACATGTAACAGGTCAGTCAGTGTCATAGGGACAAAACTGCTGACAGATGGACTGCCAAAGCATACCAGCTCTAGCAGATATGATACCTACTGATATTATATTGCAATATATTCATTACATGTAAAGCAATGCGGAATATGTTGGCGCTATATAACTAAAGATTATTATTATTATGATTATTATTATAAAAAATTGCAATTTGTTCAAAAATGGGTAAAGAAATTATTGTTTTTGTAAAATCTATTCTATCACTCAGGTCAGTAAAATATAAGCTTATGTCAGAGCATAATATTTCCAACAGATACGGCATGTATATCCAATAATATTTCTGGGTAATATCCTGCATTTGCCTAAACTGGGATTAATTTGCTGCTAAAGTCCAAAAACAGTATTTACTTAGGTCAGAGAAGGATAAGCTCACGTTAGAGCATAGCGGCTCTACCAGACACGGCACGTGTGATCCTGCTGTGCAATGTGTTCACCACAAACCACAAATAGATTGATTATATGCACATTACAAACAAGATACACTAATGTCAATCGATCATAAGCCTATGTTAGAGCATGCTAGGTCTACATTATGGAGACAGAATAATGCTTATGTCAATCAATCAAAAGCCTACATTAGAGCATACTAGGTCTACGTTATGGAGAGAGAGATTTACGTTTCTGTCAATCAATAAAAAGCCTATATTAGAGCATACTAGGTCTACATTATGGAGACAGAATAATGCTTATGTCAATCAATCATAAGCCTATGTTAGAGCATCCTAGGTCTACATTATGGAGAGAGAATTATGCTTATGTCAATCAATCATAAGCCTATGTTAGAGCATACTAGGTCTACATTATGGAGAGAGAGATTTATGCTTATGTCAATCAATCATAAGCCTATGTTAGAGCATGCTAGGTTTACGTTATGGAGAGAGAGATTTATGTTTCTGTCAATCAATCAAAAGCCTATGTTAGAGCATACTAGGTCTACATTATGGAGAGAGAATTATGCTTATGTCAATCAATCAAAAGCCTATATTAGAGCATACTAGATCTACATTATGGAGAGAGAATTATGCTTATGTCAATCAATCATAAGCCTATGTTAACTAGGTCTACATTATGGAGAGAGAGATTTATGCTTATGTCAATCAATCATAAGCCTATGTTAGAGCATGCTAGGTCTACATTATGGAGAGAGAGATTTATGCTTATGTCAATCAATCATAAGCCTATGTTAGAGCATGCTAGGTTTACGTTATGGAGAGAGAGAGAGAGATTTATGCTTATGTCAATAGATCATAAGCCTATGTTAGAGCATGCTAGGTTTACGTTATGGAGAGACCGTCTAGTGATGGAGGACACTAACCTACACTGAGAATCCGAGGCTGCAGAGACAGTTCTACTTAAAGCTATGGCCTTGGGTAGACTCTGGATCTGCCCCGTTCTGGGTTTGCAGGACATGTGCACTCTAATGCGACAGAAGTCAGATGTTTACTTCACAACTCCAATTACGATGCCTCTGCGGTGTTCATTGCATCCTCCAATTTTAGCCACAAAACTCAGGAAACAGGCCCTGCAGACACACAACGTTCACACTTCAAGAAGTGCAGAAAAAAATTCAGTTGCAATTTGACTTTCCAGCGCCCCTGTGTGTGTGAACAGGAAGGAAGTCAGCAAAGATGGCGGTAATTGCATCGCGAGTATTTTATCACTTTTTTGTGTCATTAACCTTGGGTGACTAGCATGTGCTATACTAAACCCAAAAGCCCCAGGCGTGTGTAAACACGTGCTCTACCACTAGGAGGCGCTATTATACCAAAGTGATCTAAAATTTTCTGTCCAGTTGAATACAGTCGATTGCTCTCAGTTATCAGCCACGTAAGGCTGGAAAATGGATGAGTGTGGGCAGAATACTGTCTGCATTACAGCCTCTGTGACTAATATTAGCCGCTGGACTTTAGGTTGACCACTTTTCTTACAGAGCTTCTCTCAGGGTTGCAGACAATTCTCTCTCAGACAATTATGGTATGATCCATTGAGTATGTGCCTTCTCCATCCATGTGCTACTAAAAAAAAGTTGCACAAGGATGTGGTCTACCACAAACCATCTCCAAATGGAGATAGGACCCCACAAACCATCTCCAACGCTCAGGAGACCCTGCAAAGCTCAGGGGAAAATGGCCTCCCTTTGTTTTTGGAGAGCATGTCTTGCTCTTGCCTTCTTCATGCTAAGGCTACCCACCCAAGCCTCCACCGTGAGCTGAAGCCGAGAAGGGAGAATTGGGTTTGCCGGTGGGTGAAAAATCTGGTGGCCACACAGATCCCACACCCATATAAATATAGAGGATTGCCAGCAGGATCCAACGTTTTCAGCAGGATCAGGTGCTAGCCTATTGTGTATGGGGAGCTCCCCAGCAGGGGACACAAAGATCGGGTGTGTAAGGGGTTTTCCGAGATTTTCATACTGATAACTTATCCTCTGATCGGTGGGGGTCCGACAACTGGGACCCTTGCCGATCAGCTGTTTGAGAAGGCTCCGACGCTTGCAGTAGCTTAGCTTAGCCTAGACCAGTGTTGGCTAACCTCCGGAACTCCAGCTGAGGAGAAACTACGGCTCCCAGCATGCTCCATTCATTTCTATGAAAGTGTGCATCCTGGGAGTTGTAGTTTCACCACAGCTGGAGTGCCGGAGGTTAGCCATCATTGGAGCATGTTGAATGAGGTTGAGCTGTGATACCAAGCATACCGACTGCACAATGTACTACAAGAAAATTTAGACTAGCACATTCAAGGTGCATATCCATAAAGCAAGCATACAGAGAACTAATAAAATTTCACATGCAAACAATAGAACTGAGAAATGGGGGATCATTCTAGTATTATACCTACTATAAATGAAAAAATAGAAGCTCTTTGCGCTCATTTTTGATCAAACGTGTGTCGGGCCCATCTACCTACGTCAAGGTGGGTCCCTAACACTAACAGAACTGCCTCTCTTGGACTTACCTAAGTCAATGTATACAATGTACGGCGCTTTGCTTAGTGAGCAGAGAGAAGGCCGCGCACGCTACTGCGAACGCCGGTGCCTTCTCAAACAGCTGATCGGCGGGGGTCCCGGGTGTCAGACCCACACCGACCAGGTACTCATCAGTATAAAAGACCCCTTTAATTCAGTGCACATGTTCTCCAGCAGCAGCTTAATCCTTTCTCTCGACTGACAACCGTACCCCTCAGCCGAACCGGTGTATGGGCAGCCATCAATGTGTAATCCCAGAAAACTCTGCAAAATTACAAATAAGATTCTCTGAACCTCTACGTTTTTGCAAAACTGCATAAATAGCAATTCCCCAAGACAGCACTGAGAATATTACTTTCCTATATGTACTTGCACACGTTACATTGTATTATTATGACAATACCTTTGTAGCATGGGAAGAGCAGCAGGAAGGGTTAAGGACTTTCCTTTTCTGAACCCAATACCGTTTACCATTAACATATTAAAGGGGTGAAGCCCCCGGCTGCCCCCCCCCCCCTCCCACATTACACGCTGAGCTGTGACTCTGCTTTACATTTACTTTCTTCATAGAGTGATGGCTTTCTGCCGAACCGAATTTCCACCCCTGTTTCCTCCCCATTTCCTTCTATTAGATCACAGAGGAGGCTTCACATCGGGCCCATTGTTATACCGCCAAATATCGGACATCTGGGCCGCGGATGTGATAATAATCTCGCTCTCTGATTGGATAGATGCTCCTGATGTTAAAGGGGCTCTCTAGATTTCAAAAAATAGCACTGATTAAAGAAAACCCTGACATTTTGAGGTCTCAGTGATTGAGGCCACCCCTCCTCCACGCTCCGAAGACTGGGGGGGGGGGAGCACAATGGGGGGTTTACATTTGGGAAATGAATGGCTTTCTCTGAGATAATTAGCCGGACCCCCTGATGAGCTTATGAATAGGACCCCATCCCATTAGAAAGGCTTAAAGGGCTTGTCCAGGATCAACTCAAGATTTTAGTTAGATCCCTACACAAGAACCATCCAGTTAAGCGCTCTGGCTGCAGTTGGCGATCTTCCGATCCTGGGCTGTGGACGGAATCACATGCGCCAGTTCAGCCAATGACCAGCCTCAACGATAAAGTGTCTCCAAACTGCATTTTTTATTGCGGGGTGACGTGCCGCTTGCTAGGGTGGCTAACTCGCTACCAAAGGGATCCTGGACAACCCCTGTAAGGCCTCCTGAACACGACCGTATCCGTTTTTTGGGCCTGCTAAATATTGATGCGGTCCGCGTTCATCCTGCAATTTTTTCGCAGGGCCTGCTGTAAAAAGGCCTATTCTTTTCGGCAAAACGGACAAGAATAGGACGGATTCTATAATTTGCAGCGATGTCATCCCGCGTGCTGTCCCTTTAAAAAAAAAAATTGAGTACCCATAGAAATGAATGGGTCCGTGTATGATCTGCAAAAAAATACGGTCATGTGCCTAAGGGCTCATGCATACGAACGCATGCAGCCCGTGCCCGTATTGTGGCCCGCAAACAGCGGGCACAGGCCATTTGAGTGGGTCTGCAATCCGCAAGATACAGAGAAGTGCGGCGCGGCGGCACGGAGCACTTCCGTGGGAATTCGTTCAGTGCCTCCGCACCGCAAAAAAAAATATAGAACATGTTTTTTTGCGTTGCGGGCAGAATCTTGCGGATCGCTCACCCGTTCAAGTGAATGGGTCTGCATCCGCAAACAACGGGCACACAGCCGCTGCCCGTGCATTGTGGACCGCAACATGGGCACATCTGAATGGCTGGCATGCAATACCTCATTTCTCCTGCAGTGGGCGTATGGAGAAAGGAGAGATCCCACCAGACTGAAGAAAGCTCCAGCTGTCCATACACCCACTGCAGGAGAAATGAGGTATTGCATGCCAGCCATTCAGAAGAATGGCCTACCATGTAAAGCATGGACAAGCCATGTCCTCCAGGGCACGGGAGGAGGTCCCACTTTCCACCCCTTTAAGCCGAGCGTTGAGCGCTCTACATGCTCACACTTTGAAAAATGTGTATTTCATTTCTGAAAAGCAGAACTAGAGGACCGGAAAGATACCATCTGATAAGAGAAGAAGGCGCTCAGAGCTCTCCGCAGGCTTCATCTGTCGGCCCATAGACCCATCGTCTTTGGATATTAAATACCCATTGGGTATAATAGGCCACGTCAAACCATGTCAGCCCATAGCAGCATGCTGGAATATATCTCGAGTAAAAGGGGGCACGCAAAAGGTTTAAAGACTGAAGACTGGAATGATAAAAATGTGTAACTTCACCGTGCAGAAATGTGCAAATAACCGTCGTTATAAATTTACCTTCTTGCAAAACTGCGAGCGCCGGGTGCAACCAGAAATCCGGGTGTCAGCAGGAAAACAGACACACATCTTGTGGTCATAACGTTAATAAATATAATTTGGCATTAATAGATTAAAGGGCTTCTCCTCACGGGATGCAAAGTGGTTACCAAAGTGGGGATCCGACCACTGGAACCATCCGTGTGGAGGGGAACGCAAGGGACCATCGCCCAGTTGGTTCATATACAATCATGTGGGGGGTTGAGTCAACACAACCCGTATGTAGGTGCATATCACTATGGCGAAATACATATACAAACGGAAAATGCAAATGTGATCGCACACTACATCCAGCACTCTGCCCTGCCTCCATGCTGGATGAGACATTGGTGTACATTTTGGCCAAAGCGTAATAAGCCACTCACCGCGTCAAGGTCGCCTCTATGGAGTGGTCCCTAACACTAGTTCCTACCTGTTTATGGGCCATGACAGCCACACAAAGTCCAGGGAATGCAGGTCAGCATGCAAGCCAAGCACCCATGGCCCATAAACAGGTAGGAACTAGTGTTAGGGACCACTCAATAGAGGCGACCTTGACGTGGTGAGTGGCTTATTACGCTTTGGCCAAAATGTACACCAATGTCTCATCCAGCATGGAGGCAGGGCAGAGTGCTGGATGTAGTGTGCGATCATATACAATCATGCCTGCACACATGGTCAGCCGTCGATGTATTCTGAATGGGGAGAGGAGCTTTTTATTTATTTATTTATTTTATTTATGTAAATAAATAGTATTTGTGTATCTATTACTTTTTGTTTTTTGCCATCCTTTTAATGTATATAAAAAACGTATACGTGAAACGGATGCCTCAGTCCGATGCCATACAGTGGCACCCGTTCCTTTGTAAAAAATAAAAAAAAGGATACTTTTTTTATTTTATGAAACTGCGCAGGATACAAAACTGTGGTGTGCTGCGTTTTCGTAGCCTTCTTTTTGTAATGTATATGTCGAATGGAGGCATAAAACGTGATGTGGGCACACCCTCCCAAAAAGGAAAAAATAATAATAATAATAATTGGGGAAAAATCCTTCCCCGTACCTCGGGCCCAGGAGAGTGAGGGGAATAAAACAAAAAGGAAAGGAAAAGAGGGAGAGAAAAAATAAATAAAAAATAAATAGGAAAAAAAATAAAATAAATAAGATGCGCTTTTAAGATCACCATCTTTCTGTATTTAAGTTGCCTTCCGGTCGTAGCTAGAGGGGTTAATGCTTCTGCCCACAGGTTGCTACTAGTCTCAATTACCTACACAGTATAGGTTTGATTTTTAAAGGGGGGTTCCACCTAAAACAGTGCTCTGAATCAAACATGTCACGAAAAACAGCATGGAACAGATTCAGCCTCCCCACATATGTGCAGACTGGTGAGGCTGTACCCGTTCCATGTCAGAACATAATTTGAGGCGGACTTCCCCTTTAAATTTCCCAGATAGCAGATTCTGATGGAATGACCTACGGGTATCGTGGGTATGACTGGGTGCAGTGGGGGTGAGCGAGACGACAGGTTGCACCTAGCAGAGCAACAGGAACGGGCCCTGGGGTTGGGCTGAGCGTGTATGTGTTGTCGGTGGGGGAGAGAGGAGAAAGATGCTTCCAGACACTTCTGGTGGTGACTTACCATGGTCCTTTATTACCACCAAGTCCCAAGACTGAGAGCCAGGCCTGCTGGGCTTTATGGAGGTCTACATCAGCAGTGAGCGTCCTGCATACGGTTTTACGATTCAGTTCATTATATAGTGCTGTATGCAGTAAGCTCCCCCTAGTGGTGGCTGCCGGTGGCCAGAACTGGATAATCTAACGAAATGTCTATGGAAGCTCTATAAGAAAGCAAGAAGCTCTGAACACTATAAAGGATATATATATTTATATTAGTATATATATATATAAATTAATATTTTATAATTTGATAGATATATATATATATATATATATATATATATTGTAGGGGTTTTACTTATCAGCAGGGACACCTGCCCGCATCCTCCACCAATTGTAGGGGTTTAGCTCTTCTCCGGGGGTGATTCACACAAATATCGTCGCCAGACACCAAGTTTCTGGTCCAAACATCACTTTATTTGGCTCCTCAGCAATCCAAACATAAATGGTACAAAATAAACACCTGCCCGGCTGGGCTCTAACTAAACATATAATATCCTGACTCACCTAAAGTCACAGTTCACACCCTGTGAACACATGCGGCTTTGTCAGCCAATGTCCCACAGCCTCCTGGCTGTACAGAGCACAGTACGCCCACTGTCTCCAGTTCAGTATTTTTTGTGGGGGATTGGGGCTCAGTAGTCTGCCTGACTATGGCCCTGCGACCCTCCCAGGCGTCGCTGCGTCCCCCAACTCCAGGCTATCTCCCAGCCTTGTGGTCCCTCAGCCTTGCCCAGCTGAGACCACACAGACAGAGCCTCCAGGCCTCTGTCCACAGGTAACACACTACCCCCTTTCTGACACTCTGGGAGGTGCCTTATGCCAGGCTGATTACCTCCAGCTTCTCTCACCTGTGGTGGAACAGGGGTGTGGACCACACTATCCACTCCTTCCTTGCCTCTAACCTGAGTGAGACCTGTCACTGTCTCACATATCCCCCCCTTTGTTCAAGCCTGTGAGGGTGAACACCTGCATAACCACGGGAGGCTGGTGAGAGGGTATCGACCTGGCCTGGACGTGGGGAACAGCCACCCACCCTGCTCTTTGGCTGCTCCCAATAAGAACCGGCCCAGATTGGCTTTACAGCCACACTAAGTAACCCAGTGTCAGCGAGCACTAGCTGCCGCTGACACAGAAAATTACCGGTTCTTATTTCACCGAGGCCAGGAACCTCGGTGACACGTACCTTCCCTTTGTTCTGCCAGACCCATGCCAGCAGAGCTTGGTTTATCACCAAAACCAACATCTTGCCTAACCGAAACTGCCTAAAGGCCTCATGTGCCCATCTCATGACCAGATACTCTTTTCCTATTCTTTCCCGAGTGATATTGATGCGCTGTCGTATATTTTGATCTCTCTCTCTTTTTAGATTCTCTGGCTCCTGTACATGCGCCTCACGTCCTTTCTTGGACTGCTGCAGCTCTTGCCTGAACTGTTCCCAGTCATGGTCATATCCCAACACTTTCTCCTTTGCTTTGCAGGGCTCCTTCAGCAGAGCATGCTTGCCCCTACTCGCTTTTACGTGCATCTGGGTCACTTCTTCCTTCTTTCCAACAGTAGTTACTCCAGCTACTATGGCAGTTTTAGAGACCTCTGCTTCTTTAGCGGCTTTTTCCACTTCGGCCGCGGCTCCCTTTGGCTTAACTTTGGTCTCTGTAGAACCTGGGGACTTCATGTCAACCAACATATCGGCCTTAACTTTTTCACTCTTTGTCTTCTTGAAGTCTCCAGTCTCTTTGACCGCCTTCTCATCCTTCTCGGACATGGCACCATACACTTGCCCTGTTAACCCCTCCCCCTCTTTCTCATTGAGGCAGGAGGCACCAGGGTCTTCAGCAGACTCCTCGTCTTCTGTCATTTTCTCCAGAGGCTCACCCAGGACCCTGTTCTCATTTTGTGGAGAAGTCAGGAGATATAGCCCATTGTAATAACCTGGATCCGAAAACTGATCGTTCACCTCCTCGTACTTCTTCCCCAGCAGGCTGCTGGCTATTTGGAAGGCCTTGTATGCAGAGGGGACGTCTTCCAGGCCTAGGCTACACGCTACCACGGGTCTGTGGTCTTCGGCATCCACATCAGCCCCATCATCTGGTTTAGCAGAAGCATCTTCCATCTTCTCTGCCACAGCCAGCACCACAGTGCCACCCTCTCCAGTCCCATTTTTAACAGGCTCTGGCTTCTTGACATCTTCCAGAGAACTCTCCTCTTCAGGTTTCTCACCTTCCACCTGCTGTTTGAGAGCACACTTAGATTTCTCCAACTCATCTTTTAAGCGCATGAGATTTTCAGTCTCTGCTCTGAGTTGCTTGTTCAGCCTCTCCAATTCAGCATGCTCCTCAAGCGCTTTTTCCAGGGCTTTAGCCAAGGAGAGGGCCCTGGTCTCCTTTTCCCAAGCATCAGTCTCTGTTTGGTCACATTTTTCACCATATCGAGCCGAGATGTATTTCTCTTCAGCTAGGAGCCAGTCACATTTCTCCTGTTTCTTCGCTGGATTAGACATAACTTGCTTCTGGTGGTCCAGGTCCACCATCAGATCATCCAATCCTCGCTGAAGTTTGTTCTTGGTTTTCTCCACCTTTTTGTATGTCACACCCTGTTTCTCCAGGCGCTGAACCACCAACTCCATGTTTTTCAGCAGTTTCTTTTCAGCTTTTTGCACAAGCTTGTGGGAAGTGCCCCGCTTTTTGGCCTCCGGTTCCAGCTGCTCCTTGCTCGGCTCTGCTGCAGCAGAAGTAGGAGTATCACCATTCTCTTTCTGGCTCTCCTTCTTTGCCCTTTCTGAAGCCTTCTTCAGTTGCTCTGTGAAGACAGCTAGTCCCGTCTCTAACGTTTCTAGGGAGCGTGAGGAGAGAGAGAGAGAGATCATCCTCCTGTTTGCAGCTGTACTGTCGTGTCAGGTCACCTACAACTGTCTGGATATGGGCTTCAGACCCTAGGCTGACGTCACCCGACTTAATTCTCATCTCGTCAGATATAACTGTCTGGTCGCTACTAGTGACCACCTTTGTTTCACAGGACCTTGACATGGTAGATTCACTCTCTGGGTTGCTATCGGTCACAGCACATTGTTGTGCATTTTCATAAGTGTACAATGTATCTGATGATACCATATTCAATATGGATGATCATTGCCTTTAACAACATGTGATCAGCATGAACCTGAAAAAAACCAAGATGGGTTCATAGCAAGTTCAATGTGTTAAAAGTGAATATATAGAGAAGACTATACTTTTATTATTGTTTAGAGACATGGATTTATCTACACAGGTCTCTCTAAACTTGTCTGTCTGAGGAACAATGGGTGTTTCATGGCTAAACCATGATCTGATAAGAGACGTCCATAAAACACATCTGGTGTGGAACAGATATCTATTCATATATTCATATATAGATATATTCCTGTGTGCATTTATTTAGCGTTTGAACTTATTAATGATTCATATATACTATGCAATATTGATGTATTATAACCAAATATTATTAATGTATCTTTATATGTCTATATCTCACTGAGAGGGTATATTCTAGGGGATATAAAATGTGTTTAAGTGGAAATTTCTTAAATAGGGTTTATTTTAGAGGAGCTGATGTTATTTCAAACATCATTACTCAATAGCTGAAGACAGTTAAGGTACACAAACCAGAAAAACCATCATTACTCCTATCTGCCCCATAAATTCAGGGATTAGGAAAACTTCTGATACCGCCAGTCAGTCTGAGCAAAGTGTCAGAAAGAGCCCCTCCTAATTGATTTAAGGTGTGAAAGGGCAAAGTTTAAGTAGTAATAAAACAATCTGTATATATGTTAATTCTTAAAATATTTAAAATTGTTATGTGATACAACAGTGCCATCAAGTGGTAGATGGCCAGAAGTTTCTGAAGAATGTCAGTTAAGTGACATCATCCCCATGTTTAACATACGTCACACCCACCTTATCTAATTGGTAATCCCTATTCCAAGAGGGGATGGGCATAGATAAGGATTGGGATATCTGATCCAGTTTTGGGAGAGCAAGAGGCTTCTTCTTCAAACACTTCACAAACTTCACAAAAGGAAAAACTTCACAAGGACTTCTTCACAACGGAACTCTTTACAAAGATTTATTCATCAGCATCACTTCACACGTCAGGAACATACCATAGGACGGGACATATCTGAACCTTGGAAAGCTGAGTCCATTCTAAAAGCTCTTTATCCCAAAGCCAGGGGTAATGTATAATTTATTTCATTTGCAGTAATTATAAATCGCTCTAATTGGCATATAGTTGAGACCCCATTATTAGTGGGTCAATAGTGTTAAAACAATAATTTTATGGGAAATTTTAATGAACGTGCATATCATTAGAATTCTTGTAATATTGCTATCAGAGTGGAATCTCTGGTCGGATTTTATTATCCGTAGTTAGGCCAACGGGCGTATTTATAAGATGTCTCTTACTGCCATATTCTTTGATTGAGCATAAGGAATTTTCCACAGATTCATTTCTATTGTTTTGTTGTTATTGTTACATTATAATATTTTAATAATCGGTAATAATTTGATAATAATTTGAATAACATTGTATTGTACTTGGTGTACTAAATTAAGTAAGCCCGGCATAAACGGCGGAGCATCATTTTGTGGTCAATTTTGATATTATCCTTGTATTCATTTGTATGCCATTTTTACTGCATGTATTTATTTGTAATAAATTATATTTTATATAATTAATTGCACCCTGTTTCATTATCTGCACAAATTAACTTTAGATCTCATCAATAAAAGAACTGGCGTTTATATGTCCGCCAATAAAAATTTAAATTTTTAATTTTTCATATTTCATAAAAATATGAAATCATAATTTTTATGATTTCATATCTTATATGAAATAAATACCCGACATATTTGGAGGTCCCACCGAGATTGATTGAGATATTTCTATAACCAATTTGTGCAATTAGTGAAAATATTACTTAATCCTTATTGGCAAGTCAAATTGTTGTTGTTATTGATTATTGATCAAAATCATGAGTGTAACAGGCAGCGACCCAGGTAATGGCCAGGTTTTAGCAGATAGTCCATCTGACCCAGATAAGATAATCTCTAAGGTTATCAAATATGTTTATTCCCGTTTGAAGTTAGATAAAAATATAGATGAATGGACTAATGAGCTGCAGGCAAGAGCCTATGAAGAACGTGGAGATATATGGAAGTTAGGTGGCATGGTTGATAGATACCTGACATATATGGATTTGGCAACTGATAATACCAAGAGAGACCAACACCTCTTATGTGCATTGCCGCCTGTTTTGTATGCATTGTTGGCAGTCAGTACTCTTTCAAAAGTTAGGTATGAGTCTATAATGGGTACAAAAATATATGTGTCCAAGATAGAATCAGAACTACAATCCGCAGAAGCGAAGATCAAAGACTTAGAGTACAACCTTAGTCACAGCCATGATGCATACCAAAAGGCAAAAAGTGATTTAGAGGATTTATATCTCCAGTATTCCAAAATTAAACAGACAGATGGATCAGCTCATAATATAGTCAATGCTGAAAGGGATCCATCTAACGCTGTGGGATATCCTGATCCTCCATGTCTTACTCCCCACTATCCAGACATGCCACCACATGTTCCCCTGAGAAGAGATGTTAGGGTTAAATCACCTGTGCCGTATAAGTCTCATGAATGTTGTGAAAGGGCATGTGAGTCTGACAGTGATGTGGGGAAGCATGTGACTTATTCCTTGCCACAGGATCACAGGCGACCAACATATGCTGAGGTGGTTTCTAGGAATAAAAATTCTCAATATTCAGATAAGGATCAGAGCTCCTCCAGCATAATTAAGTTTTTGAATACTACAGTATCCAAATTTTCCAAGAAAGGTTCTTCTCAGATAGCCAATCACTTGGAAATGTATGAATCCACTTTGGATTCTTTAAAATTATACTCTGATGCTGACAGGATCAGATTCCTTCCATGGGCATTTGATGATAAGTATCGTCATTACTTTACCTCATTTGGGGAGAGAGGCATTCAAGATTGGCCAAGTGTTTTGCATGAGGTTAAATTGGAATTCGGACCATACCGAACCACCACTGCTGCAAAACGGGACATATATAGCCTTACATGTAGACCCAATCAGAGTCCCCGCGAATTCCTCTCTGTCCTCAAAAATGCCTATGGGTTAGCATATAGATCCCCAAAATGGGAATCTGAAGAATTCAAACAATTATTCTATGATGCTATGCCAACCCAGATCAAATTTAACTTAGCCAGAGATCTGGATATTGATGCCCCCTTGGATTGGTTGGTGACTGCTGCCACCACGCTGTATAATATCAGTGAGTGCCATGCAACAGAGGAGAGAAGGTTTAAAAAATCCCCAGAGCAAAAGGTAGCTGAAACTAAGGTAAACCCTAGTTTGGGATTTGAAAGCCAGCCACGAAGGTTCCCTCAGTCTACAGGACCTGCTCAACAAGCCCAGCAACAACAGGTAGGCCCGCCCAAACAGACCAAACCCCAAAATACTAATGGATCAGAGGGGAATAATTCAGGTAATGGGAGGTCTAACTACCGTCCCTATTACAATAGAGGCCCCCAGGGGTACGGGCCCTATAACTATAGGAATTACCAGGGTTACAGGCGCTGGGATAATAGACCCAGACAACAGAGGGAAGATAGGCAGGAATCCTCAAATTCACCCAGGAGTAGGTCACCTACCGATAACCAGGGTGCTCAGCAAAACCAAAATGTGCCCAGACCAAACAGGTTTGATCAGCTGGCAGAACAAGTGGCCCAGTTGAGTGACATTGTGAGAAAATTGGTATCTCCAGGAAAACAGCCTGAGCCTTTTTTAGGGGCAACTCCAGGTCCCAGCTCAACATCATAAAGCAAATTGGGCCGGGTCAGAACCCAGGCCACTGTAAGGATCTTAAGTTGATTGTGGTAGAATCTGATATGATTCATAATTCAATATTTCCTTGCAGTACCTCTGACCCTGAAATTAGGGCCAGGGGGGAAATGTCTAATATGTCATTTGTCTTGCAGTCTAATGATGTCAATTCATATGACCAGATGTCTGTTCCAGTGTGTAATCCCATCGTTCCAGCATCTAGCCGTGAGCCAGCTGTGACTTGTGGTGTCACACAGCTTGTCCCAAAGGCGGGGGCTGATGCTGCTCCTTCAGCTTGTCCTGGGAGACTCAGGAATGCAGAGGTCACGGAGCTGCAAAGAGGTCAACCTCTCAGACAGCAGATGGGTAAACATCCTAACTTTCTCTGTGATTTGTTCCAGGTGGATGGCCGATACTTTGTGGAGATATATCTCCAAAATGAACTTATCGGACCAATCAAAGGATTAATAGACACTGGATCACAAGCCACCATTTTATCTATCAGTTATTTCCAAAAGACTTTGAATTTAACATCAAAGAAGCCACGATTAAGGTCATTTGATGGCTCTTTGATAAGTGTAGGTGGAGATGCCTTACAGGTAAAAGGAACATCCTGGTTGACATTTAAGATTGGCAAGAAAACAATTAGACATCCCACATTGATTGTGGATCTTCCATATGATCGGATGATCATAGGAATCGATTTATTAAAAAGATTGAGTCCCATAGTTGATTTCATTAATGAAGCAGTATGGACTCAGGTGAAGGCACCCATTGCCTATGAATACTCTTGCAACACACAAGCACAACACAGTTGTCATGTGATTGAAGAGAAACCTAGCTCTATTGAAGTGCATTTCAGGAACAATCAAATACCGGAGGTCACAATCCTGAAGAATGGTAAGCCCGAGGAAGATGTCAATGGTGCCGCTCACATCATTACCATCCAGAGGGATATAATCAAAAAGGTAACTCTGGATGATGATATATTAACCATTTCTCTTGAAAAGGGTAATCACGAAGTCGCAGACCTGACAAGGCACATTCAATCGATGGTACGGATTAAAAAGGTCAATGACAATTTATTGATTCCCGTACAGGTAAACAATATAGCCCGGGTGAAATTTGCCAAGTTGGATTTGAAATCCGAAGCAAGTTACATAAGCCTAGGACTCTTGAAACAGATCACCAATCCTAAAATGATTAAAAGTTTCTCTCCACAGGACCAATGGGTTCATGATCTGGATGGAGATTCCCAAAGTCATAATGTGGTTGCAAGATGCGTTTTGTCTATCTCCATAGGAAATAAAACTACGGAGCACGTTTTCATCGTGATAAATGAACCACGGTATCAAATGTATATAGGTAATGACCTTCTGCACCGATTTGCCGTACAGATTGACCTGGTGAATAACACCTTATGGTCCAGATTGCCGGGAAACCCAGAGGGATTCCAGGATATAGAACAAGCCTTACGATGGGGACAACAGATGCCCTATGCCGTAAGTATCATGGTTGCTGAGAAAGTTGAAATTCCTGAAGGATGCAAACCATTTCTTCTACCCATTAAAGTAAAGAAGGGACAGAAGCTGAAGAACACAGACGCGTTGATCTATTTATCCAACAGAATACAGCAACTTGGCCTAAAGGTAAAGCCTACTCCCCTGATCAATATCCATCAGGATCCGTTACATATGGTAATTCATAACATGGTTTCCCATAGCATATCCCTACAAAAGGACACTGTAATTGGTTTGGCTATGGATTCGGAATACTACACATTTGGATTCCAAAATGATGTTATTGGAATAATTCCTGATGAATACCTGACAGAGGAACAAACAGTGGAACAACATTTTTCCTCAACCCCTGAGGGGTTATTTAACATCCACTCTGTTTATCCCTTCAGCTCTGAAGAAGGTACATGCCACATCGAAGAATCATCATTGGTTTTCAACCATGAGGTCGATGAAAAAGAGTATGAATCGTACCAGCAAGGAAAGGATAAGGTATGCTACACCCAGAACGATTTAACTAGTGAGCTTGAAGAAGCTTACGAGTTAAGTCAGCCTGAGATTTTCCCAGAATTTCAGGAGCGGGTGGAAGAACAAATCTCCATGGCTGACGCATGCTCCGATGAGTCAAAGCGTCAACGGCTAAAGGAGCTCTTCGCAGAGTTCCAGGAGATGTTCGCAAAGGATTCTTATGACTGTGGGGAAACAGACCTACACGTTACAAGAATCCAGACAGATCCCGATGCACCCCCTGTTTTTGTCAAACAATACCGACTTCCGCTGGCGGCTTACGAGTCACTATCGGAAATCGTCAAAAACTTGGAGGAGAAAGGTATCATCCGTCCAGTACACAGTTCATTCAATCATCCGATACTTGGAGTCCTCAAACCTAATGGTCAATTTCGTCTCTGCTCGGACCTAAGACAGTTGAACAAACGTGTTTATATGTCCGGATGGCCCGTGCCATATATTGACCAGTGTTTGGCACAAATACAAGGATCCAAAATCTTCACTGCCCTTGACTGTGCACAAGGATATTGGACGATTAAGATAGATGAAAGGGATCAGTACAAACTGGCCTTTACATTTGGCAAACGACAGTATGCGTGGACCCGACTGCCCTTCGGGTACATAAATGCAGGCCATGAGTTTGCAGTGTTCATGCATAAGGCAATGCCTGATGCCACTGAACGAGGTACCTTATCCTATGTGGATGACATCCTGATAAAAAGTACAACTTTTGAGGAACATATTCAGGAGTTGAGGCATGTACTAACCCAGCTGAGGAAAGCAGGTGTAAAACTTTCTTTGCAAAAGGCTCAATGGTGCCGGAACAAGGTTAATTTCCTAGGTCATGAAGTCACTGCGGATGGAATTAACCCACAGGAAAAGAAGGTGGAAGCAGTGACCAATACAAAATCTCCTACAAATCTCAAAGAGTTGAGATCATTCCTGGGCATGATGAACTACTCACGTAAGTTCATAGATAATTATGCCGAAATTACAAAACCTCTTTTACAGTTGCTAAAGAAAGGAGTAAAATGGGAATGGAGTGAGCGTCATGAGCAAGCTGTAACCGAGCTCAAGGCCAAACTTATTCAGGCTCCATGCCTTGCTTATCCAGAAGGGGGAAAACCTTTCTTTGTGGAAACAGGTTTCACTGATAAAAGCATAAGTGCAGTTCTTTTCCAAAAACAGGAAAACCGAAACAAGATCATCGCCTATGCCAGCAAGTCCTTGTCACCGGTTGAGGTAAAATTCAATGATTGTGAGAAAGCATTGTTGTCAACTGTATGGGCTTTGCAATATTTTAGGAGTTTTATCCAAGGTGAAAGGATCATTGTGGAGACCGCACATCAGCCACTGCAATACTTGCAGAGTGATCGTATAAGAGATGGAAACTTGTCAAACAGCAGGATAACCGCCTGGACAATGTCCTTAATGGGATGGCCATTGGAAATCAGGTACAAACAAAATAATAAGAACCCAGTTGCTCAAGGATTAGCAGAACTCCATGACTGTACCCATACGGAACGTAAAGGTGAGTCAACGGAAAATGATTTCCTGGATGAACAATCATCATCACCATATAAATCTTATGAAGAGGAGTATTGCAAATTGTTACCATGTGTGTACGTAGACGGCTGCTCCTTCCATATCGATGAAGGATCCGAACGTACATTGGTTGCAGGTATTGGAGTCGTATGGAATAATACATTCCTGGATGTATCCGTTGGATACAAGATTGGTTCCAAAAGCAGCCAAGTTGCAGAACTTACTGCTGTGTACAAAGCCGTACAAATGGCTATCGAATATGATGTTAAGGAATTTGTAATCATCACAGATTCTGACTATATTCGTAACAGCTTTGTGGAGTACTTTCCCGGATGGAAAAGGTCAGACTGGATTAGAAGTAATAACAAGCCAGTAAAGCATGGTAAGATGTTTTGTAAAATTGATGAGATGGTTACCGCCCACAGTCTTACTATTTATTGGAAGAAGGTAAGAGGTCATTCAAAATATCCAGGCATGGATAAAGAGGGGAATGACCTAGCGGATTCCCTTGCCAAGCAAGCAACCATTGATGGAGAAGTCTTTGACGTTGATGACCTCATGGGAACTATCCAAGTGTATGCTATGACAAGGAGTCAGGCCCAAAAGGGAGCTGAAGCCAATGTGGCGCAGTGGAGCCAAAATTCCCCTAGTGAGGATCTCATTGCAAGCCAAAAGGGGGATCCAATTATTGGTCTCTTTTATAAGCACATTGAGGATCCACATAACTATCCCATAACCACGGAAGACTGTGTGGGTAAGGAGGAGTTACGAATTTTGATGAAAGGTAAGTCCCAATTCTCATTACAGGATGAACTGCTGATAAGAACCTCTAAGAATGGTATCACGCAATGGATAGTACCTGCAGCATACCGAGGTCTGATGTTACAACATGCACATGATGCCCCAACAGCTGGTCATCGAGGTGAGAAAATAACGTACGAGTTACTACGGGACTACGCTTACTGGCCACATATGCTGCAAGATGTGCGAACATATTGTCAGGGATGTCTAATCTGCCCTCAATTCCAGCCACAAGGACCCACTCATCGGGCACCGCTGATGAAAAGGGGGATGTCCATGCCATGGTCAGACATCCAAATTGACTTCATTGGACCAGTAACAACCTCATCAAGAGGCAACAAGTATATGTTAACCGTAACTTGTCTGTTCACCAAATGGGTGGAATGTTTGCCGTGCAAAACATGCAGTTCAAGCGCATGTGCATCTCTGCTTATTAACCATGTATTTTCTAGATTTGGTCTTCCCCAGCGCATCGAATCCGATCGTGGAAGTCACTTCACCAGTGAGGTGATGACAAAGATGTGGGAAATCCTGGGGGTAAAGAGGAAGCTACATATAGCTTATCGACCAGCCTCTAGTGGTGGAGTAGAACGTTACAACCAGTCCATTGTGAACATCCTGAAAAAGTTTGTCAATGAATCTGGTAAGGACTGGGATGTCAAGTTGCCTTTGGTGCTTATGGCCATCAGAGCCACCCCAAGCGCAGCAACTAAACTTTCTCCCTTCGAGATGATCACGGGAAGGAAGATGGTGTTACCCCAGCATTTACTTTACAGGACAACAGACCATAACTTGATCAATGCTACAACGTCGCATCAGTATGTGGAAAATTTACGCAAGCACCTTCAACATGCTTTTGCGTTCGCCCAGAAAAATATAGAGAAAGCCGCAGTGAGTGCTAAGACATACTATGATCTGAAGACTACACAGAAGGAGTATCAAATTTCCGATCGGGTATATCTCTATAACTTCGCTCGGGATCAAGTGAAGGAGAGAAAATTCCTACCTTCCTGGAAAGGTCCCTATGTCATCACTGACAAATTATCTCCAGTGGTCTACAAGATCAAAATCCCTAAGGGGGATGAATTTATTGAAAAATGGGTGCACATTAATCAGCTACGTGTTTGTCATCCCAGTGCACGACTTCGAGAGATTGAAGGAGTTGGATGAAAAGAGGTGAAAAGACTTTATGGTTCCAGCTAAAGACGGAAATAAGGATTGGTATCGTATGAACGGAAAAACGTTATCTGTTATTCTACATCTTTAACGCATACTAACCCATCCTGATGTATGTTTCCTCTGTAACAAAATGTCTCCTAACTCACCTCTGAAACCAGAACTTACTCTGTTCAAGAAAAGAACTTATGCCAATCAGAGGTATATGGTATTAGTAACTCTTTTCTTGCAGGATAAAGTAAAAAAAAATGTATATACTCATATGTGTCATATAATATTTTATAGGCGTAAGATGTCATCAAAGATGATTGCCATTATCTACGTCGTCCTGATCTTGGGGAAGGAGTTCCATGCTGAGCCGATTGCTGTGCCAGGTCCTTCATCGGGGATCATGCTACAAGATACAGCGGGGTTCATCTTGACGAACAAGAGGATATTATCCCAGAAGGTCTACATCAGCCTGGATCCACGCGTTTTCGTCGAAAGGCAATTCAACGTGTCCGAAATCCAGTCCCCGGAAATCCAAGCCTGGTACCAAATGCACATCGGATATTCCCAAGAACGGATTACGCAAATCCTGGAGCAAGCAAGGAAGACTTTGACCAGAGAACAGTTTTCTACAAACCAAAGTGATTCATGTTTTTGCAGTCGTAGCCGCCATAATCTTTGGCGTAGTGGGCACTGTTATTACTACCGGTATGACAGTTGCCGATTCCATCTCCATCAAGATATTGGAACTTGAAATTGGTTCATTGAAAAGGAACCTATTAAACATTCACGTGGAGATGGAGAATCAAAACAAACCTTTATCGAACTTATATCCTGTTTTGCAGGATCTATGGGATGGTTGAGTTTGTTGACCATCCAAGTCATGCGTTAGATAAGGTTCTCCAGAAGAACTTTGGTCAAGCTCTGGTTAGAACATTATAAGCCAAGTCTACGCATCGAAGAAGATATATGAAAAGCCCTTTTAAGCATTCCAAATACATTCACATTTTATGGAATATTTTGGAATGAAGGGGGATTTGTTGTGCATTTTCATAAGTGTACAATGTATCTGATGATACCATATTCAATATGGATGATCATTGCCTTTAACAACATGTGATCAGCATGAACCTGAAAAAAACCAAGATGGGTTCATAGCAAGTTCAATGTGTTAAAAGTGAATATATAGAGAAGACTATACTTTTATTATTGTTTAGAGACATGGATTTATCTACACAGGTCTCTCTAAACTTGTCTGTCTGAGGAACAATGGGTGTTTCATGGCTAAACCATGATCTGATAAGAGACGTCCATAAAACACATCTGGTGTGGAACAGATATCTATTCATATATTCATATATAGATATATTCCTGTGTGCATTTATTTAGCGTTTGAACTTATTAATGATTCATATATACTATGCAATATTGATGTATTATAACCAAATATTATTAATGTATCTTTATATGTCTATATCTCACTGAGAGGGTATATTCTAGGGGATATAAAATGTGTTTAAGTGGAAATTTCTTAAATAGGGTTTATTTTAGAGGAGCTGATGTTATTTCAAACATCATTACTCAATAGCTGAAGACAGTTAAGGTACACAAACCAGAAAAACCATCATTACTCCTATCTGCCCCATAAATTCAGGGATTAGGAAAACTTCTGATACCGCCAGTCAGTCTGAGCAAAGTGTCAGAAAGAGCCCCTCCTAATTGATTTAAGGTGTGAAAGGGCAAAGTTTAAGTAGTAATAAAACAATCTGTATATATGTTAATTCTTAAAATATTTAAAATTGTTATGTGATACAACAGTGCCATCAAGTGGTAGATGGCCAGAAGTTTCTGAAGAATGTCAGTTAAGTGACATCATCCCCATGTTTAACATACGTCACACCCACCTTATCTAATTGGTAATCCCTATTCCAAGAGGGGATGGGCATAGATAAGGATTGGGATATCTGATCCAGTTTTGGGAGAGCAAGAGGCTTCTTCTTCAAACACTTCACAAACTTCACAAAAGGAAAAACTTCACAAGGACTTCTTCACAACGGAACTCTTTACAAAGATTTATTCATCAGCATCACTTCACACGTCAGGAACATACCATAGGACGGGACATATCTGAACCTTGGAAAGCTGAGTCCATTCTAAAAGCTCTTTATCCCAAAGCCAGGGGTAATGTATAATTTATTTCATTTGCAGTAATTATAAATCGCTCCAATTGGCATATAGTTGAGACCCCATTATTAGTGGGTCAATAGTGTTAAAACAATAATTTTATGGGAAATTTTAATGAACGTGCACATCATTAGAATTCTTGTAATATTGCTATCAGAGTGGAATCTCTGGTCGGATTTTATTATCCGTAGTTAGGCCAACGGGCGTATTTATAAGATGTCTCTTACTGCCATATTCTTTGATTGAGCATAAGGAATTTTCCACAGATTCATTTCTATTGTTTTGTTGTTATTGTTACATTATAATATTTTAATAATCGGTAATAATTTGATAATAATTTGAATAACATTGTATTGTACTTGGTGTACTAAATTAAGTAAGCCCGGCATAAACGGCGGAGCATCATTTTGTGGTCAATTTTGATATTATCCTTGTATTCATTTGTATGCCATTTTTACTGCATGTATTTATTTGTAATAAATTATATTTTATATAATTAATTGCACCCTGTTTCATTATCTGCACAAATTAACTTTAGATCTCATCAATAAAAGAACTGGCGTTTATATGTCCGCCAATAAAAATTTAAATTTTTAATTTTTCATATTTCATAAAAATATGAAATCATAATTTTTATGATTTCATATCTTATATGAAATAAATACCCGACAACATACGTCACCTATACCGCTCGTGTCATTATAAATTCTGACCTCTAGGGGCACCGATGAGCTAATCCCCACCTGGGACACTTCCTTAGTAACCAACCATTCTGGTAAAGCAGTGACATTCTCTCCCGCAGACTCATCAAGGTTGTGGTTGCTCCCAGCAACAGCTTTACTGCATCTCCGCACTCTCTCTCTAGGACTCCGGACACAGTCGCAGGGAAGATATGCACTCCTGAGAACCGCGCCGCTCTCCACCTCTTTGTCTTCCCGACGGTTGCCGTTGGCAACGGCATATCTTTGCCTTTTATCAGGAACTCCGCTCCACAACTGCCCAAACAACGGAAAGTCCTTGCCCAGTACAAATTCAACTTCCAGTGTCTCACATTTTAACAGCTCCCATTGCACAGAGCCATAGTCCGTCACAAAGGTCAGTGACACCGTAGTTTTTGTCTCTGGCCCCCTTGTTACAAAGTCCAGAATATTAGGCAGGACCCGAGACACTTGCTGGCGGGAGTCCAGACTGACCCCCAGCGGGATTCCGCCGATCACTAACTCGCAGGATTTCTCCCACGGGCTATACCATTTTGCAGCCATTTCCACTGCTCAGTCTCTTGTACTGGGCTTCTGGCCCTTTAAATCCTGCACGGTTTGCACCACAGAAAAAAAAAAGTCCAGTTTAACACCAGCAGTCTCTGCTCTGCAAACTAGCAGGCTTCCAGCATTTTTACTTATCAGCAGGGACACCTGCCCGCATCCTCCACCAATTGTAGGGGTTTAGCTCTTCTCCGGGGGTGATTCACACAAATATCGTCGCCAGACACCAAGTTTCTGGTCCAAACATCACTTTATTTGGCTCCTCAGCAATCCAAACATAAATGGTACAAAATAAACACCTGCCCGGCTGGGCTCTGACTAAACATATAATATCCTGACTCACCTAAAGTCACAGTTCACACCCTGTGAACTCATGCGGCTTTGTCAGCCAATGTCCCACAGCCTCCTGGCTGTACAGAGCACAGTACGCCCACTGTCTCCAGGTCAGTATTTCTTGTGGGGGATTGGGGCTCAGTAGTCTGCCTGACTATGGCCCTGCGACCCTCCCAGGCGTCGCTGCGTCCCCCAACTCCAGGCTATCTCCCAGCCTTGTGGTCCCTCAGCCTTGCCCAGCTGAGACCACACAGACAGAGCCTCCAGGCCTCTGTCCACAGGTAACACACTACCCCCTTTCTGACACTCTGGGAGGTGCCTTATGCCAGGCTGATCACCTCCAGCTTCTCTCACCTGTGGTGGAACAGGGGTGTGGACCACACTATCCACTCCTTCCATGCCTCTAACCTGAGTGAGACCTGTCACTGTCTCACAATATATATATATTATTTATTTTTATATTTATTAAAAGCAAGGCTGCTGGGTGGATTGATGGTTATTCGGCCCATAAATTGAATCTCCCCTCAGAGCAGCAATCCGTGTACTTGTCCAGTTTCCAGCTATGTGCTGGCATTGTGCTGTACAATGCACACCTGGCATCAGCGAATACCTGCTCTTGATGCTGATGGTAATATCCTGTCCTAAATGTATTTAACATGCTGCTCCGCTCCTTGTGGTGTAATAAAGTGTTTGCCCTTGGACGCTGGGGCTGGATATTTCTGCCAAAGTAATATACGGTAATTTCAGAATGGGACGGACACAGAAAAACTCACTTACTGGTGGAAAAACAGCAGCTGAGCTAAAGGTCACTCTGTGTGTACACAGCCTGGATTTCAGAACTGGATCACAGGTTATTCGGACGCACCAGCATCGCACACTTTTTCCTATCCGTAGCATATACATGTATACTGCATATTAGATACGAGTACATGTCTGCAGAAGAGCATTTAAAGCCCCCCCCAGTCTAGAAAAAACCTAAAAGATGACCCGTCACCTCTCCTGACTTGTCTATTTTAGTAAATACTTGCATTGCTCATGTAATAACAATTCTATGAAATGCCATTCCTCTGTTCTTCCTGCTAGAAGTTATGGAAGAAGTAAATAGCAGTTTGCAGTGAAGGTCCAGGGGGGTGTCACCAGTTGGGAATGTGCCCCTGCACAGTGTGATATCCAATCAGTCAGATTGTGCAGGGACACAACTGGTAACACCCACCCGGACCTTAACTGCAAACTGCCAGCAACTCATTCATAACTTCTAGCAGGAGTAATAAAGGAACGGTACAACACAGAGTCATAAGAATAGATGCTCCAGAATTGTTATTACATGGGGAATCCAAGTAGTTACTAAAACAGACACGTCAGGAGCGGTGGCAGGTTCTCTTCAAAGTGGTCCTGCCTCTTGTTTTAGAAATCTATATTGTTCCGTTCCTCTGTTATTCAACGTAGAAATGTATGAATAAATAGAAAATTGGGTCTTAACAGTTCGGGGCTCCCTACACAGTCTGACAATGTCCAATCAGTGCTGGCAGAGTGAGACTGTGTAGAGACAACCCCCCCCTACCCTCCAACTGGTAACATCCAGATCTCAATTTATCAGAGGAATAATAGAGGAATAGAAAGATGCCATAGAATTGTTCTTTTAAAGGGGTTGTCTCATCATGGACAATGGGGGCAGATTGCTAGGATATGCCCCCATTGTCTTATAGGGACCCGCACCTATATCAAGAACGGAGCCCCGCAAGTGGAGGAGGGTGCACTGCGCATGCGCAGCCGCCCCCTATTCATTTTCTATGGGGCCGGCGAAAATAGCAGAGCGCTGGCTTGGTGGAGGCCGGACCGGAGTCCTCCAGCCACCACCTTGCGGTGCTCTGTTCTCGATATAGGTACAGGTCCCAGCGGTGGGACCCGCACCGATAAGACAATGGGGGCATATCCTAGCCATATGCCCCCCATTGTCCATGATGAGACAAGCCCTTTAAGGAGAATACAAGTATTTAGTAAAATAGACATGTCATGAGAGGTGACCGGTCCTCTAAGCTATATACACTGCTCAAAAAAATAAAGGGAACACAAAAATAACACATCCTAGATCTGAATTAATTAAATATTCTTCTGAAATACTTTGTTCTTTACATAGTTGAATGTGCTGACAACAAAATCACACAAAAAAAATAAATGGAAATCAAATTTTTTAACCCATGGAGGTCTGGATTTGGAGTCACCCTCAAAATTAAAGTGGAAAAACACACTACAGGCTGATCCAACTTTGATGTAATGTCCTTAAAACAAGTCAAAATGAGGCTCAGTAGTGTGTGTGGCCTCCATGTGCCTGTATGACCTCCCTACAATGCCTGTGAATGCTCCTGATGAGGTGGCGGACGGTCTCCTGAGGGATCTCCTCCCAGACCTGGACTAAAGCATCTGCCAACTCCTGGACAGTCTGTGGTGCAACCTGACGTTGGTGGATAGAGCGAGACATGATGTCCCAGATGTGCTCAATTGGATTCAGGTCTGGGGAACGGGCGGGCCAGTCCATAGCATCAATGCCTTCGTCTTGCAGGAACTGCTGACACACTCCAGTTACATGAGGTCTAGCATTGTCTTGCATTAGGAGGAACCCAGGGCCAACCGCACCAGCATATGGTCTCACAAGGGGTCTGAGGATCTCATCTCGGTACCTAATGGCAGTCAGGCTACCTCTGGCGAGCACATGGAGGGCTGTGCGGCCCTCCAAAGAAATGCCATCCCACACATTACTGACCTAATGCCAAACCGGTCATGCTGGAGGATGTTGCAGGCAGCAGAACGTTCTCCACGGCGTCTCCAGACTCTGGCACGTCTGTCACATGTGCTCAGTGTGAACCTGCTTTCATCTGTGAAGAGCACAGGGCGCCAGTGGCGAATTTGCCAATCTTGGTGTTCTCTGGCAAATGCCAAACGTCCTGCACGGTGTTGGGCTGTAAGCACAACCCCCACCTGTGGACGTCGGGCCCTCATATCACCCTCATGGAGTCTGTTTCTGACCGTTTGAGCAGACACATGCACATTTGTGGCCTGCTGGAGGTCATTTTGCAGGGCTCTGGCAGTGCTCCTCCTGTTCCTCCTTGCACAAAGGCGGAGGTAGCGGTCCTGCTGCTGGGTTGTTGCCCTCCTACGGCCTCCTCCACGTCTCCTGATGTACTGGCCTGTCTCCTGGTAGCGCCTCCATGCTCTGATTGTGCCATCCTGGATAAGCTGCACTACCTGAGCCACTTGTGTGGGTTGTAGACTCCGTCTCATGCTACCACTAGAGTGAAAGCACCGCCAGCATTCAAAAGTGACCAAAACATCAGCCAGGAAGCATAGGAACTGAGAAGTGGTCAGGTCCCCACCTGCAGAACCACTCCTTTATTGGGGGTGTCTTGCTAATTGCCTATAATTTCCACCGGTTGTCTATCCCATTTGCACAACAGCATGTGAAATTGATTGTCACTCAGTGTTGCTTCCTAAGTGGACAGTTTGATTTCACAGAAGTGTGATTGACTTGGAGTTACATTGTGTTGTTTAAGTGTTCCCTTTATTTTTTTGAGCAGTGTATATAAATCTGCGGCCCTCCAGCTGTTGCAAAACTACAACTCCCAGCATGCCCTAATAGCTGTAGGCTGTCCAGGCATGCTGGGAATTGTAGTCTTGCAACAGCTGGAGGGCCGCAGGTTGGGCATCCCTGTTCTAGATGCGGATCCAAAGCAATCCGCATCCATTAAGGGTGGCCAGTTCTAGTACTAGTAGTACCGGGTTTATTACTTCTCTCTTTCTCACTGATTTCCCTTTTGTCATATTTAGTTATAGCACTTTTTTTTTTTTTGCTATGGCACTATGTTCATGAACCAGGAAGCTCAGGCTGAACAACATTGATCATTCTTAAAATAAAACATGTGACTGCACTACTGAAATTTAAGACTGGATTTCCACATTCCGTTTTTTTTTAGGGCAGAGCCAGGAAGGGATCATACAGAGGGGACACATATAAGGCGAGGACTGAGGCCCGAATGTGAATCCACTTCTGGTTTTGGCTTCAAAAACTGCATTAATAACCTGAACGTGTGAACTCGGCCTAAGGACAGCATCAGCCCAGGAGTTCTGCCGCGGATTCCACCGTGTGGACTTTACCCTCGGAGGACGGTAAAGAGTGAGCATTTGGGGGTCCGTAAGGAAATTTTGCAAATCATTACTCACCTCGTGATGCACAGCAGAACAGCAGAAGCGTAGCAGAGCGAGGTCTATGTATCCCCCCCCCCCCTCCTAATAACAACCTGTCAGTGTGAAACTACTTCTCGGAGATAATTTCCTGAGACAAAATGTTTCAGAGTGAAAACAAAACCTGCCGACGACGAGAAGAGGATGTGAAACCCTATGGCCTGTAACACTCGGTTCGCATTACGTTTTTTGTCTCCATTTAAAGGGGTTTTACGGGTCCTCGATATTGATGGCCTATCCTCAAGATAGGTCATCAATATCTGATTGATGGAGGTCCAACTCCTGGTACACCCGCCGATCAGCTGATTGAAGAGTCCGTGGTGCTCCGGTGAGCGCTGCAGCCTCCTCACAGCTTACCAAGAACAGCGCCGCCCATTGTATAGTGGCTGTGCTTGGTATTGCAGCCCAGGACCATTCACTTGAATAGGACTAGACCATATGAGCGATGAACGTGATCTCACTGGCCTTGACCTCTTCGAACAGCTGAACGGCAGGGGTACCACCAATCACCTATTGATGACCTGTCCTGAGGATCAGGGACGGACTAAAAACTTAAAGTGGTCCTGGAAATAAATAAAAACTTAAAGTGGTCCCATGTTGTAGGCAGGGTCCACACAAGTAGATAGGGCCAGCATAAGTAGGCAGGGACAACAGATGTAGGCGGGGGCCGGCAAAACCACAGTGCAGCACAATATACTGCCCCAGCAGAACCAACTACCACAATGCAGAACGAAATTACTTCTTAAACTTCCAACAGGAATAATAGAAGAATAGGATAATACAGATATAAGTAATGCTACTCCAGAATTATTACTCAGGGAACACAAATAATTACTAAAACAGACATGTCAGGGGAGGTGACAGGTCCTCTTACTTATAATAGGTGGAGGTACAGAAACGGAGAGCTGAGGGTCCCAATTACCTGGTAAAGAGATGGCGATACATCAGTCTCTACTGAACTACAGGGCCATATACACAAGAATAGTGTTAGCAGATTTCGGCAGGACCAGTCTATCCGCTAATACAGGGATCAGCAACCTTCAGCACTCCGGCTGCTGTGAAACTACAACTCCCAGCAAGCAAACATGCTCTGCTGTTCTTCTAACTCCCATAGAAGTGAATGGGAGTTGTAGTTTCAGAACACATGGCGTGCCGGAGGTCGCTGATCCCTGAGCTCATGTCAGGAGTCAGAAGTATGGGACTGCTGGACTTCAACATGTCCAGTCCTTTTACCGCAGAAGAGGCTTATTCTCTTCTTCCCACAGAGAGAACCGAGCATGCATGTGTATGGGGAGGTTGGGAGAGACACTGTCAGTCAAACCTTCTATCCGCCGACAGCACTTTAGGTATGGCCAGCCTCAGGGTGTATTCACGCACCCTTGTCCGTTTTGTGGACCGCAAACCACGGACACCGGCCATGTGAATGCACCCTTGCAGAAAATGAAGCTCCGCTGATACTGGGAAAGGGAGGGAAGTCCCAGTTGCTGTATTTCCTCCAGTCGCACCTTCATGATGTCTGATTGGCATGTCATAACATTTCACAGCTTTTATCCAGCCATAAAAATTCCTAAGTAAACCTAACGCATCAGAAATCAAAAAGCTTTTATTTTTTTTGCATTTTTTTCTTTTGCATTTACACGATATTTTCTCATCATCCCATTAAACCAACGTAGGCAAAAATATTATCAGCAGATAATTAATCCTGAGAGATTTATTATTTAAAGGCTTGTGGATCAGGGAGCGGCTGCTGACACAGACACTGCTCTCACTGATCAGCGCTGATTTCTGGAAAGCTCAGGGCTTCTATTCAAACCACGGCAGATAGAACGGGATGACAATAGCGCAGGAGCCGCTCCTGGCCGCTTTCCCTCTGGCCTTTTTGCCTCTTCCCTGTTTATGAACCACTTCCAAACTAGGCACATTCCAGTCCTTGCCACCCTGGACCAGGGCACTGTGTATGATGCGGCGTTGGGGGGAGGGGGTCAAATTAAAGAAAAATCTTCATCTGTTGGGACGGACACTGTGCTATCATATCAAAGAAGAAAACCCTGGCAGATACTAACTTTGGGGTGAAATATACGGTACTTCTTTAAAAATCGCCGATCGTAGACATTAGCTCTAGGTGTCTGCTGTTTAAAACATTAGAAACCCAACGGCTATGACGCCCGCTGAATGATTTTTAAACCCAGGACTTCTGTCGAAGGGGTTAAAGGGTTTGGCTCACAAACAAAATTGTGTTATAAATTATAATGTCAAAGAAGCAAACCCTGGCAGATACTGACTTAGTATGAAATATACTTCTGTAAAAATCGCCGACTGTAGACATTATTTCCGTGTGTCTGCTGGTTAAAACATTAGAAACCCAGATGCTCACTGCACGATTTTTAAACCCAGAATTTCCACCAAAGAGGTTTAAGGGTTTGGCTCCCGAACCAAATTGTGTTATCATGTCAAAGAAGCAAACCCTGGCAGATACCGACTTGGGATGAAATATACTTCTGTAAAAATCGCCAATCGTAGACATTAGCTTTGTGTGTCTGCTGTTTATAACATTAGAAACCCAGCGACTATGACACCGCTGCGCAATTTTTAAACCCAGGATTTCCACCGAAGGGGTTAAAGGGTTTGAGATTTACAAAAAAAGGTGCACTACAATGGTAAATGCAATTGACAATATATGGCTAAACCCTCACACTGATATTAAAATGAGACTTTTGCAAATATATTCTTATATCAAGAAAATACCGGAGCCCGCGCACCCCGTCAAGGTATCTCAAAGTGGCACGGGACCTAAAGCTAACCTACCTGTGCCGTATGGGCAATTACAGGGGCCGTATGGGCAATTACAGGGGCATAAGGTCCGAAACACAGCGAACAACTCCCAGTTACCTCCATCGTGGAATCACACATACAATGGGAGTAGGGAGGAGGCTGTGAGTCGCACCTACCACTGACTCATGTGACGCCGGCCGCACAGGTGCACCTGAATGTTACCCATCGATCAAAATCAAGGCACATGCAAAACTGGAGTTGCCACACCTCCAGGCGTGCATGTACAAACAGAATAACAGAATAAAGTGGTCTTAAAAGGCAGAAAATGCTCAAAATCCCATATGCTGTTGCGCATTTCTAACCAGGGGAGCAAATCCTGCACATGTGGTCCATTGTTAACAGCAATTCCCAGCAAAAATGTATACAATGGAGGATGCCCGCAGCGGACCACATGTACCACAAAGACATCCTACACAGGATAGCCAAATGTGTGGATGTGATTGGCTATATAAAACAGATTTACAAAAGATGGTGCACTACAATGGTAAATGCAATTGACAATATATGGCTAAACTTTCACACAGATATTAAAATGAGAATTTCGCCAATATATTCTTATATCAAGAACATACTGGAGCCCGCGCAACCCCGTCAAGGTATCTCAAAGTGGCACGGGACCTAACGCTAACCTACCTGTGCCATATGGGCAATTACAGGGGCATAAGGTCCGACAGACAGCAAACAACTCCCAGTTACCTCCAGTGTAAAATGACACATACAATGGGAGTAGGGAGAAGGCTGTGAGTCGCACCTACCACTGACTCATATGACGCAGGCGGCACAGGTGCACCTGAATGTTACCCATAGTGTGGAGGTGGCGGCAGCAGCAGCATCAGGAGGAGGCCACAGGGTGGCACAATGACAGTGTGGAGGTGGCAGCAGCAGCATGAGGAGGCCACAGATTGGCACAATGACAGAGTGTGGAGGTGGCAGCAGCAGCAGCATCAGGAGGCCACAGAGTGGCAAGGTCAGGGCCGGCGCCACCAGTAAGGCGACTTAGGCAGTCGCCTAGGGCGCCATTTAGCAGGGGGCGCCCGTTGCGGTGTAAAAAATAAATAAAAATTGGTTATATAAGTTCGGCCGGCGGCGCCCCTCATGCTGCGCCTCCTGAATCTCCGGCGGGGCCCGAGATTCAAATTAGAGCGGCAAGCGCTCAGGACGGAGTCCTGAGCGCTTGCCGCTCTAATTTGAATCTCCGGCCGCCGGCTCATTGCTGCGCAGCCTGCGCCTGCTGTGTGTCAGCTCTGTGCTTTTGTTAATGTAGCGTGGCCGAGCTCTGTTCGGTCCGCGGTAGGAGCTTTTGTTTCCTGTACCCGGCCGGACTGACAGGAAGTGCTCACTTAGTGTGCACTTCCTGTCAGTCCGGCCGGGTACAGGAAACAAATGCTCCTGTACCGCGGACCGAAGAGAGCTCGGCCACGCTACATTAGAGATGTGTGTGTGGGGGGAATAATGACATTGACAAGGGAGGGGGGGGAATAATGACATTGACAAGAGAGGGGGGGGAATAATGACATTGACAAGGGAGGGAGGGAATAATGACATTGACAAGGGAGGGGGGGAATAATGACATTGACAAGAGAGGGGGGGGAATAATGACATTGACAAGGGAGGGAGGGAATAATGACATTGACAAGGGAGGGGGGGGGGGAATAATGACATTGACAAGGGAGGGGGGGGGAATAATGATATTGACAAGGGGGGGGGGGGAATAATGATATTGACAAGGGAGGGGGGGGAATAATGACATTGACAAGGGAGGGGGGGAATAATGACATTGACAAGGGAGGGGGGGGGGAATAATGAAAGTGACAAGGGAGGGGGGAGGGGGGAATAATGAGAGTGACAAGAGAGGGGGGAGGGGGGAATAATGAGAGTGACAAGGGAGGGGGGTGTCGGGGTGGAATAATGACAGTGACAAGGGAGGGGGGTGCCGGGGTGGAATAATGAGAGTGACAAGGGAGGGGGGAGGGGGGGAATAATGAGAGTGACAAGGGAGGGGGGAGGGGGGAATAATGAGAGTGACAAGGGAGGGGGGAGGGGGGGAATAATGAGAGTGACAAGGGAGAGGGGGTGGAGGGGGGGAATAATGAGAGTGACAAGGGAGAGGGGGTGCCGGGTGGAATAATGAGAGTGACAAGGGAGGGGGGTGCCGGGGTGGAATAATGAGAGTGACAAGGGAGGGGGGAGGGGGGGAATAATGAGAGTGACAAGGGAGAGGGGGTGCCGGGGTGGAATAATGAGAGTGACAAGGGAGGGGGGTGCCGGGGTGGAATAATGAGAGTGACAAGGGAGGGGGGTGCCGGGGTGGAATAATGAGAGTGACAAGGCAGGGGGGTGCCGGGGTGGAATAATGAGAGTGACAAGGGAGGGGGGTGCCGGGGTGGAATAATGAGAGTGACAAGGGAGGGGGGTGTCGGGGTGGAATAATGACAGTGACAAGGGAGGGGGGTGCCGGGGTGGAATAATGAGAGTGACAAGGGAGGGGGGTGCCGGGGTGGAATAATGAGAGTGACAAGGGAGGGAGTGGGGGAGAAGAGAGTGACAAGGGAGTCCCCAGAGCCAGACCAAGAGCCAGAGACCAGATCATCTTATTGTCCTGGTGGTAAGTAGACAATGCAATATGTTTATTATGTAATTGTTTAGTTATTAATACTACATTGGAAACTAATTTACCTCACATTTAGGGTCCATTCACACATCCATGTGTGTTTTGCGGATCCACGGATACGCAAAACACGGAGAGCAGCAATGTGCGTTCCGCATTTTGCGGACCGCACATTGCCGGCACTAACAGAATATGCCTATTCTTGTCCGCTATTGCAGACAAGAATAGGACATGTTCTATTTTTTCCGGATCGGAATTGCGGATCCGCAATTCCGGATCGGGGCCGCACGTCATGCGGCCCCATAGAAATGTATGGGTCCGCAATTCCGTTCCGCAACTAAAGACAGCTACAAGAAGCTGGATTAACCCTAAGGGAAACCTAGCAGTTCTTTTTATTTAAAAGCTGAGAAAGGGGTGGAACATATGTGATGTCATGATATGGGCAGATTATCTGATAAGGGGGGGGCGGCAATTTTTATCTTGCCTAGGGCGGCAAAAATCCTTGCACCGGCCCTGGGCAAGGTGACAGTGTTGAGGTAGCAGCAGTATCAGATGACCACAAAGTGGCAAGGTGACATAGTGTGGAGGTGGCAGCAGCATCAGGAGACCACAGAGTGGCAAGGTGACATAGTGTGGAGGTGGCAGCAGCATCAAGAGATCACAGAGTGGCAAGGTGACATAGTGTGGAGGTGGCTGCAGCATCAGGAGACCGTAGAGTGACCTGGTGACAGAGTGGGAGGTGGGTGGCAATACCAGTACCAGCTGAAGATGGTGGGTGAAAGAAGGAGAACTTGGCATCAGATGTGTGGCATCAGGCAGGTTGCAGCATCAGAATAGTAGCTGAGGCAGGTAGCCAGAAGAACTCAGTCTCTTTTGTCAAAGTGTTTGTGTGGCACCATGGATGATCTAGTGTGATGCATCAGTCATTGGTGGGTGGAAATCCTGGCTGATCCACGCCTGATTCATCTTGACAAAGGTCAATCTCTCCACATTTTGGGTGGACAGGCGAGTTCTTCTTGGGGTAACTATGGCCCCCCCGCCGCACTAAACACCCGCTCTGATGCCACACTACTGGCCGGGCAGGACAGCTTTTCCAAAGGCAAACTCTGCCAGTTGCGGCCACAAATCCAGTTTGGCTGCCCAGTAGTCCAGCGGATCTTCAATGTGGGGTAGCAGGGTACTGTCCAAGTATGCCACCACCTGCTGGTTCAGGTCCTGCTCCAGGTCTAGCTGCTGCTGGTGAGTAGTTTTTTCACTAGGTGGGTAAAGAAAGCTGCTCATCAGTGACTCTAGACTCAAGTTGCTGCTGATGGAGCTGGAACTGCTCCTACCCACCCACCCCCACCCTGCCACAGCAGTAATGGCAGAGAAACGTGAGCGCACAGGGCCCCCCGGTCAGACAGGAAGAGGATGGACGATGGCAGAGATAGGCAGCGGCCAACTGACTACATAGGATGTCTCTATAGTAGTTCAGTTTGTCCTCCCTCTCAGCGGGTACAAAAAAGGCCTCAATTTTGGACTGGTAGCAAGGATCCAACAAGGTGGAGAGCCAGAAGTCATCCCTCTGCCGAATGGTGACAATTCAGCTGTCACTACGCAAGCAAGTAAGCATGCATCGGGCTATTTGTGCAAGTGACTTGGAGGGACTCCCTGCCTCCATCTCCACTGCATACTGCCACGGTGTGTCTGGGTCCTCTTCCTCGTCTTCCTCATCGCCCTGTAGCTCCTCTGGCTGCTCCTGCTCTTCCTCTCCTGTCACCTGTGTAGAAAAACTAATGACCAAAAGTGCCATTACCACTCCGCACCCCGCTACTGTCTTCTATGGGCTTACACAGTGTCATCTTATGCATTTATTTCAGTCCACTACAATGTGCATTGCTATTTCTATGCAACTGTTATTGTTCATGTAATGTACCTGGTTCCCCAGAAGGTGGCAGCAAGCATGGCAGAGCTACATTTGCAGAGGATGGAACCTTCTTTCCATTCTCTTCTCTCCTTTTAAGGAGGAGTTTAGTTAGATGTCAGTGGAGAGTACCCCCTGTTTGGGGAAGGAAGCAGGTCCACGTCGGACGTGTCCTTCCCAGCATAAAAGTTTTCCGGTATTGAGTTCCGTCACAGGGGCTCAATACCGGGGAAAAAAACGCTTCCGTTTTATCCTAATGCATTCTGAATAGAAAACATTCCGTTCAGTATGCATCAGGAGGTCTTCAGTTTAGTCCCTCTTACGATATTTGGCAGGTATTTTCTCCGGCCTAAATTCCAGAACACTTGCCGAAATGCCGGATCCGGTATTAATTTCCATTGAAATGTATTAATGCCGGATCCGGTACCAAGTGTTCAGGAAAACCGGATTTGGTTTCCAGACCTTTAAAATGTGAAAAAAAAAAATACCAGATCCGTTTTTCTGGATGACACTGGAGAGCTGATCAAGTGTTTCAATGCATTTGTCAGACGGATCCGCATCCGGAAACAAATGCTATCCGTTTGCCTACGGATTTCCGGATCCGGCAAGCAGTTCCGGCAACAGAACTGCTTGCCGAAATCCTCTAACGCAAGTGTGAAAGTACCCTAAGCCAGCTAGAGCACCTTCAGCTCTGCTGGACACATAGGCCAAAGCCTAAAGCCTCTGAAGCCAGGAGGTATAGATTCCCTGGTATTAATCTAGAGACAGAGAGAAGTTGCAGTATAAAGAAAGAAGCACAGTTATACAGTAAGCTTGCAAGCACAGCAGAGCCAAAGAGCAACAGATGTAGCAGAGTTGAGTTTGTTTTCCTGCCAGAGTTAATGCTAACACCTGCTGGGAACCAAGACAAAGCCTGGAACTGTTGGAGAAACGTTTATTCAAGTAAAGCTTTTATTTAAGTTCATCACAAGGTCTGGACTCAATTTATTTCTTTAAATCCCTTGATTATTCCCCCTATTTTCTCTACTTCGGACGACAACACCTGTGTTCCAGCATATCCAGGTAGGAGCACCGTGACACGTGCACCAACATTAAGGGCCATTTAGGCCACCCTACACCACTCTGGCCTTCCTACACCTGGGTACCATCCACTACATCACTTAAAGGGGCCCTGTGCCCTTGTTGATTCACTGCAACTGGTGTCACGAAAAACATTTGCTTTAAGGGACCCATTTCGCTACACATTGCTTGTGCTCCAATGTCCTTCTCCTCCAGTTCAGCCTCCACAGGGATCATGTGGCCGTGAGATCTATGCGCCACGTCTCCAGTCCTCTGACCAGCCAGATTTACCAGCATCTGTTCCAGGACATGAAGCAGTGGAATGATGTTGTTCATCCCGTAGTCCTGGCGACTGACAAATAACGTCGCCTCCTCAAAGGGCCTGAGCAAACGGTAGGTGTCACGCATGAGCTGCCACGTGCTGACAGCGAAGTTACACAGGGGAGTACTCCTGTCCGCTTGGATCATCAAGAAATCGTTTATGGCCTTTCTCTGTTCTTAAAGTCGGTCCTACATATGAAGGCTGGAATTCCAACGGGTGGAAACGTCACATATCAGCCTATGTTGGGGGACGCTGTTCTGTCGCTGCAGCTCAAGGAGGGTGAGCTTTGTGGTGTACGAGTGGCTGAAGTGCATGCAAAGTTTCCTGGCCATTTTTAGGATGTCTTGCAGATGGGTGGAAGACTTCAGGAACCACTCTAAGAAAGTGTGAGAAATGCAAAGAAAGAAAAAGAAATGCAAGAAATAAAATACTTATATTTGTTGACTGAATTATTAGGTGTCCTGTTTTGAGTGTATCTTGTACCATGGGTCTGGTGGTCTTAACCTGGCATACCCTTCTGTATAAAGAAAAGGGCGGATAGTTTCCATTATTTCTGATTCAGTGAAGAAAGCCGTCAGGAATAACCTCAATTTTTTAAAGAAGGAGTTTGTCAATGTCGATCTGTGGTATTCTGTTTCAATGCGTTCTAACACCAGGCATTTTGACGTCTGCTGTATGATCTCCTTCAGTGGTGGCGTATTGGGTTTCAGCCAGTGTGTTAGGATATCCTAGACATCTTTTAGCTACTAGGTCAGTAACATGGAACGCTGCCACTAGTTTGGTTGAACCTTTCCCCGCATGGAATAGAAGAATTTCTGGATCCATTGGGAGTTGTATATGGCATTTTGTTTCTATCAGGGATAGGAAGGATTGCCAGAAGGTTTCTACCTTGGGATCTGAGATTTGTGTTAGGGTACTTTCACACTTGCTTTGTGAAGATCCGGATTCCGGAAATCCCTGTGCAAACAGATAGCATTTGTTTACTGATCCGGATGCTGATCCATCTAACAAATGCATTCAAACACTGGATCCGTCTATCCGGATAAAACGGATCCGGTATATATATATATTTTTTTTTTTGCATTTTTAAAGGTCTGCGCATGCGCAGACCGGAAGACCGGATCCGTTTTGCTGGATTCGGCATGAATACATTCGGCATGAATACATTTCAATGGAAAATAATGCCGAATCCAGCATTCCGGCAAGTGTTCTGGAATTTTGGAAGGAGAGAATACCGTAGGCATGCGGCCAAATACCGTACAGTGACTGAACTGAAGACGTCCTGATGCATACTGAACGGATTGCTCTCCATTCAGAATGCATTAGGATAAAACTGATCAGTTCTTTTCTAGTATTGAGCCCCTAGGACGGAACTCAATATCGGAAAACTTTAACGCAAGTGTGAAAGTGCCCTTAGGTATCTGGCATTTGGGGCAATGTGTTATTCTACCCTCAACTTTCACACTAGTGTTTTTCTTTTCTGGTATTGAGTTCAGTCACAGGAGCTCAATACCGGAAAAAAAAACTGATCAGTTTTATCCTAATGCATTCTGAATGGACAGAAATTTGTTCAGGATGCATCAGTTCAGTCCCGCTTACGTTTTTTGGCCGGAGAAAATACCGCAGCATGCTGCAGTTCTCTCTCCGGCCAAAAATTCTGAACACTTGCCAGAAAGCCGGATCCGGCATTAATTTCCATTTAAGTGTTCCGGCAAAACGGATCCGGTTTTCCAGTCTGTGCATGCACAGACCTTTAAAAATGCCAAAAAAAAAACATAAATACCGGATCCAGTATTTCAATGCATTTGTCAGACGGAAGCAATTGCTATACGGATTTCCGCATCCGGCAAGCAGTTCCGTCAACGGAACTGCCTGCCGAAATCCTCTAACGCAAGTGTGAAAGTACCCTAAGCCAGCTAGAGCACCTTCAGCTCTGCTGGACACATAGGCCAAAGCCTGAAGCCTCTGAAGCCAGGATCCGTTTGACAAATGCCATCCGTTTGCGTCCGGATTGCCGGATCCGGTGGGCAGTTCCGGCGACCAAACTGCCTGCCGGAATCCTCTGCCGCAAGTGTGAAAGTACCCTTATTGGGGACTCGTGTAGTATGAAAACCATATATAGCCCTATGAATTATTTTGAAATAGCTCTCCCTCCACACCTCACTGCTCACCATTTTTTTAAATTAAAGCCCATTCCTCCAATAGTTGGTCTGGGAGAACTAAGTCTGGGAAGTCTTTAAGCCATGCCTTGAATAAGGATGGGTCTCCTTTCCTGAAGTTAAGTTCCCTCAGGGAACCAAATATGGTCTCAGGGGAGCCCAGAAAAGGGTCAAAGGCATTAGTAGTGGACTCTGATGATAATTCCTTCACCCTGGGACGTAAGAATGCCATTAGTTGGTTATATGCTAGGAAATGATCTAAAGGCAGATGGTTTTGGCCCTGTAGTTCTCTGTCTGGTTCCATATGTGTCTAACTTCGCCTATACCCATCTCTGGCCATTTCTGGAACTGTTTATTTATAGAGGTTGCGCGGAACTCCGGGTGTTTCCAAATCTCCATTCTTTTAGATATTAAAAATGGGTGATTATATAGTTTTCTGACCGTCTTCCAGGTTGCTATTGTGTCTCGTAACAGTACACTATGTTTTACCTGGCTAGGTAAGTTTGCGTATTTAGTAAGTAAGATAGCATTTAAGCTCCAGGGTCTAGCCATTTCTTCTTCAATGGATAGTACAGAATAGTGTGAGGATTTATTTATCCAGTCCAGTCCGTGTCTCATGAAGTTTGCCAGATTATAGTTTCTGATATCAGGAAGCCCTAAGCCACCTCTACTTCTGTGCCTGGTCAATGTGGTCAGAGATATCCTTTAGGAGTAGTTGTATATCTGCATGCTTCAGTAGGATTGGTAAGGTTTGCATGGGGTATAAAAGTTTGCTAAATCCCATCATTTTTAGTAGGTGACATCTTTCCAGGAATGAAACAGTAGAAGAGAGGAAACGCTGAACTTTACGTCGAGCGTGTGGACCTTAGAGGGAGCACTAACACAACCGGTCATAAGCAATATTTAGGTTTCAGCAAATTTCCATTTTATTCATAGACACCGCGTTTCGGGGTAGTGGAGACCCCTTTATCAAGTCTAGGCCGGGTCAGCAGAGCGAATGCCGCGGCTGAATCCAAGTTGCAAGAGGAGGACGCTGACCGAACCCGGCCTAGACTTGATAAAGGGGTCTCCAGTACCCCGAAACGCGTTGTCTATGAATAAAACGGAAATTTGCTGAAACCTAAATATTGCTTATGACCGGTTGTGTTAGTGCGCCCTCTAAGGTCCACACGCTCAACGTAAAGTTCAGCGTTTCCTCTCTTCTACCGTTACCCGAGCGGCAGGGTGGCTCCTGCCCAAGGCCATCGGACGAATCTAGGCTGCACCAACCGTTGCAATTCTCTTCTTTTGGCCTTCATTGTGGTTGTGCCCAATTGGTGCAACCGCAATAGGTGAGCAAACCATCTCTTATAGTAGAATTTTAATTTACTGAACATACTTACCCTATGAGCGCCTTTCTCTATCCTATTCGCCACCATTTGCAGGAATGAAACAGGCAGGTTTGACCAGGATTTAAGTTCTGAAAGTATTTTTTTTAAATGGGGGGTAGTTTAAATGATAGAGGGATTCTGGGGTCTCCCAAGTATTTGATACAGTGGGTCGCTGTGGTGACTGGTATATCTTTTAAGTTTCTTTTATGAAAGGATTGAGATGACGATAGATCTAGTAGTTCGCACTTGTTTATGTTTACTTTAACCCTGATATTCAGCGAAACTGAGAGAGAAGTTCAAATAAATTTGGGAAGTCTCTATGGGGATGTTCCAGAAATAGTAGCAGATCATCAGCAAACAAAGCGTGTTTGAGTACCTTATTACCAAACTGCAATACCTTCGATGTGATTAGGGTTATTGCTTTTGAAAGTGGTTCCAGGGTTAGATTAAATAATAGTGGTGAGAGAGGACACGCTTGTCTAGTGCCCTTCTGCAGACTGAAAATCTGTGCAGGTGTCCAGGAGTGGAAATCCTGGCCAAAAGGGCCTTGTATAGGGATAGGTGGGGTTTCACTCTGGTAGATAGGATTAGTGGACGCAGTATAGAGGCAACAAAAGTTCTTTGGATTAAACAGTTCAGTGTTTTATTCACACTTTAGGCAAGTGACAAAACAAGCAGTCATAATCAAACAAAAAGTCACCTTGCGGCAATTCTGCCTTAAAGAGTCCTTGACAATAGTAGCACCAACCTGTTTTCATGCGAAACAGGTAACAAGCCTTCATCCAGACACAAGGCTCCTAGATCCCACCACAGAGACCTGGCTTCTTAGCCCAGCTGCCTATTTAAGGACAGCCAGGTGCTGCTAAAACAAGGTGTCACGATCAGTGTGGGGGGGAAACTTCACACTGAACACAGGAGGGAAGGGGACCAGTAACTGGGCCTGGAAACTAGAGAAGAAACAGGTCACCTCCTAGACAAATCTAATCCAGGCCCTGACTACCTATCAATATGAATAGACCTTGAAGGTAGGAATATTCATAAGCAGGATACCTAGGCCCTGATTTCCCTATAAGGCCCTGGAATAAAGTAAAGGGCCAGAGACAACCCATTCCTCCCCAGATGGACGAATGGAAGTCTCTGTCTCAGGCCCAGATACACCAACAGCGAATATAACAAATACAAACAAACGCGACACTTGACTTCTGTAGAGATGGAAGAACAGGAACACCAAAGAGGATCTCACACCAGCTCAGCCAAACCCAAATGAAGCAATCAACCGCATAGTCAGAAGGGTGGGGTGAGACTATAAAGGGTAGAAGTGATGACCACTGAGCAACAGCTGAGAAAAGGGAAGTGGTCATTAACCCTATCAACACTGAATCAAGAGAAATCAAGGAGGCGGTTAGATTCCTCCACGCTCAGCCAATCTCCTTGATTTCCTGACATCAGTCACCTGAGGGATCGTGACACCAGGACCGGCACTAACATCTGGTCCGGTATTTGACCTCACCTGGCTGTAAATCAGCCCAGCAGCACATGCTGGGAGGCAAATACCTGTTTTCCCAGACAAAAGCTCTCACTGTGTCACAGATGTGATATAGGTTCTAAATTGGCCATTGAAGCCCATGATGTCTAATACTTCGTTCAACCATCCCCAGCTCACGTTATCAAACGCTTTTTCTGCTCTATAGCCAGGAGAGCTGGGGATGAGTGAAGGAGGGGGAGCAGCTTGATCTCATCGGGTACCGCTAATACCTTGCGTATATTATAAACCGCCGCTCTGCCTTGTATAAAGCCCGCCTGATGAGGTGTTATAAGTTTAGGTAAGAAAGTCGATAATCTGTCTGCTAATATTTTTGAAAAGTATTTAACGTTGTCAATGAGGGAAATCGGGCAGTAAGATGATGCTAAGGTATTGTCTTTGCCCGGTTTTGGGAACACTTTGATATAAGCTGTATACATGTCTGGTGGTATTCGCTAACCCAGTAGTACTTGATTGTATAATGCCTCACTCACACGGCCGTTGCCCCTCCATTGCCATATTGCAGCCCGCATAAAGCGGGTCTGCAATACACGGGGCACTATGGAGTGCTTCCATGGGGTTCCGTGCCTCCTCACCGCAAAAAGATAGAACTTGCTCTATCTTTTTGCGGAACGGATGGATCGCTGACCCCATTCAAGCGAATGGGTCCGCGTTCCGCATGCGGTTGGCCCGCGGTCGGTGCCCGTGCATTGCGAACCGCAATTTGCGGTCCACAGCACGGGCACGGAGCCCTTACGTTCGTGTGAACAAGCCCTAAGGATGTAAGGACTGGAGAAATTTTTGGGGCTAGTATTTTGTAGAACTCGTTTGTATAGCCGTCTGGCCCAGGGGCTTTTCCGTTTCCAGATTGGCGAATCACCCTCTGTACCTCGTCCTCAGTAACAGGTTGATTTAGGGGCGCCAGATCCTCAGGTGTAACTCGGGGCATTGATAGACTTTCTAGCCAAGCTTTCCCTGCTCTAAAGCCCTCTTTTGGTATTGTATATAGGTTTTTATAATAGTCCCTTAGTATTTCAAGTATTTCTTTCAGTTGATGGCAAAGCATACCGTGTGTATTTTTTTATTAATGGGTTTCATTCCCTTCGCCAAAGATGCCAGGAGTTTGCCTGACTTGTTCCCAAATCTAAATAGGGGCGCTGACCTCCGTCTCCCATCTAATTCCTCTTTTTGTCTGTGCCATCTATCATACTCCGCTAAGTCTCGTTCCATTTCTTTTTTGACTGAGCGGATTGGCGCATTTGAACTTCTGTATAAGAATCTCTGAGAGTGTTAGTTAGTTCATTTAACTTTTGATGTGTTATTTTTTTCGACCCCTTGTGTAGGCCAGAATTTTTCCCCGTAACACTGCTTTGCCCACTCTCCATGCCAGTTGTGGTTCACAGGAGAGTGAATTGGTATCCCAGTTCCCCCCCCACCACCACCAATGTCTCAACATTTCTCATTGGAGGCCAAATCCGATGGGAATCTCCAAATGAAATCCGTCCATCTTGGGATACTATCTGCAATTTCCATAGTTACTGGGGAGTGATCAGAGATGACCAAGTCATCTACAGGGATCTCAAGTCTCCCGGAGGTTCAGGGAGTCTCCCACTATTAGATAGCGGCTCCCTGACATGTGAGACAATATATCCCGGAAAGGTTTACTGATAGCAGAGCAGAGAGATAAAAGAAGTGACAGGACACAGAGTTTAGATTACAGGTTGAATTAACCCTTTAGGGTTAAATTGGCTTCTCAAAGAGATATATATGTTAAAGGCATCCCTTCTTCTGTCTCATTCAGTAGCTATAGAACTATTGAGAGAGATGTATTTTTTTTAATACATTTACACATTTAACCCTCCATTTTAATTATATTATTTACCCCAGTGTTAAATTTACACCCCCTGGATGCTTGTTTTTTTCCTACAGTGGGGTAGATAATTACACACAGGGTTTTAAAGAATAAACTTCCTGACTCAGACCAAGAGCCGACTCAGCGAGTGAATCCAAGCATCCGCGCATGCGTATTGCGCAACCTAAGCTTCGGTTCACTTGCTTCTTGTCAGCTCAGCGAATGAACTGAATCAAATGAACCGATTCATGTGAAAGATCCGAACTTCCCATCTCTAGTTTACTCGCAGTAAACCTTTCCGGCAACCTGTAGCAGTGTCCCCTTCTCGGCGCGTGCGCACAGTGCAAGAAGGAGCCGATGCCAGCAGTCCGCAACGGCGCATCAGGCTGAGCCTGTGCGCACGCGCAGGATCTCAAAGCGGGAAGAAGAGGGAGAGGCAGCACTGAGGAGTAGAAGGCGGCGCTGGGCACGAACGGCGATGCGTGCGGCCGGGCACCATGCATCCACAGACCTCCCCTGCTTGGGCACCTTAATCCAGTGATTGAGAGGTTAGTAAAACCTGTTTTTCCGCAGAATAAAGCCACAAATGGCTTTTATAAGGCCACCTTAGAAATCAGAATGCTACCTGGACATGAGCAGATGTTTAGCTCACAGGGCTTATAGGTGGTGAAAGAATCCCTTTAATCATATACATAAATATGATAATTTGGGGCAGGGTAATGAGCCCCGTCCTCCATACCATAGAGCACAGTGTGCAGATACTGCATATGTTTGGAAAATGCAATAAAAAGTTTGTGAAAGAAAAAAAAAGAAAACCTCCCTGAAATGAGTTTTTGCAGGTTGGGATGTCTGCATCTATGTCAATAGAGAGCATTTTTTGAATGATGTTTTCAGTCGCTAAGAAGTAGTCTATGCGTGACCAAGAGTTATGTGTGCTACATCAGGAGAGCAAGTGCCATGGTTGTGTGTCATGAACTGTGCAGAAATCCTATCATCTCTTCCCCTATGCAGAATGAGGGCTGTAAGTGTGTCCGCCATCACCTGCGGAGACTCTGCCCGGAAACAACAGATTAACAGCTGCACTTAAGGGTGTTTACCTGTAAAGCCTTATAAGGGCGATGGAATGTGATGATGTCATGTGACCTGAGATGAGAAAGGGGGGATTCGAAACTGCTGTTATCCCTCACATCTTGGCGAGGGGGGTATGAAAACTGTTGTTTTACCTCAATAAATCAGTTTATGTTCTGAGTTCACATGAACCAGAGGTGTGTGGTGTCTTCTCTGAGGAAAAGGGGACATTAGGATCGCATGGCTCTGGAAGTCCGAATGGCGTGATCTTGGGACAGTACGGAGCCACTCATTTGGGATATAAGGGCCCCGTTACAATGTGTTGTTGAGAAATGGGTGGATTCTCTCCCCTCTGGGTGTAACAGTCGCCGTGCGTCAAGTAGAGCTGTTTCTGAGGTAGCTCTATCTCTATGCCTGGGTATTATTTGTATTTGACGATTCTCCTCATGGATCATCATCACCTTATTCATATCGCCTGCAACTATTTGGTGAGGTACAGGGTCTTTAAGTAGCCCATTTCTCAGATGCTTGAAAAATTCACAATTGGTGTCGTTTGGGCCAACATTGGCACCCTGGCCACGCTTCACCTTCTGCCCACAGATTCTACAAATGGCCATGTTCACCTCCTCCGGCGGCTTAACAAAAAACTGCCACACCGCCAAGTACGTGATTTTACCAACGCACTGACTGACTTCTACTGCCGCTGCTTCCGTGAACCCCTGCACCACTACTTCCCGGGCAGGTAGGCTCCAGCGAAGAGGGTGGTCTACCGAAGGAAGTGGCGGATCTCTCCTCTAGTAGCTCGTCCTCGCTGTATAGTGGAGCTGAGCCCACAGCATATAATACTTCTCTGGCTGAGGGAACAGAAAAGGACAGAGGCAGGTTGAGGACAGGGCCTGCTCCCGGGCCATGCCAACTAAGCGTCGTGTCAGAGGAACCCACCGACTCTTGGCTGAGGGTGTCTGATGTCACTTGGGACAAAGTGGAAGACAGAGTTAACCATTCAATAACCGGTGGGTTGCTGGCCAAGACACGACCGCTGGATGACACCGGGAGTTTAGGCCTCTCGCTGCGACTCCTGCTGCCACAGCCCCTTACTCTGCTGCGACCTCTGCCTGCGCCAGAAACATTTAGGCCTCTGCCACTCCCCTGTGCAGGGCCTGGCACTTCTCTGTCTGACGTACTGTTAGATCAAATAAATAAATAAAAAGGAAATTAAATCACTCCAAAAAAGGCAGTCATTTTCTCACTTCACCACACAACGGCTAATAAGCCCTTTTTTCACACTAATACAAGCCAAAAAATGCTTTAGAACATAGAACTGCACCGCACAAGGGAAAATAATGGCTGTATCACTCAGCACCTGCACCCCAATAACAAGACCGGTTTGCTGGAATTACAGAGCTGTATAATGGCAATTTGGATCCCCAGTCAGTGCAGCAAGGTGTAATAGGATTGTTCCCATTACCCAGGCTGTAACCTCCCCTACTGAACCCTGTTCTGCTTCAATATTGTGGAATGATGCCTCCCTATCATTTTCCTGAATTTCTATACAGCAAAATAAAAGTTTTCAAGTCTTTCCTAGCACTGTCCCTAGCGCCTGCTGATGTCTCTCCCTGCACTAAGTGCACTGGAAAATAGCAGAATCCACGATAGCTGAGGCTATTTATAGGGCTGTGACATCACAGGGGCTGATTGGCTGCACGCATGGCATTGTGGGTGATCCCTCGTTCCCAGAGTTCTTTGCTCCATGTCTTCACACGTGCAGCAGCCATAATGTGATTTATTACCACGAAGCGTGAGGAAATTCGGATTCGGTGCGAATCGACTTCGTCAATTTCGATTCGCTCATCTCTAGTGATAAATGTATAATCACTGAGGGGTCCGACTGAGTCCCCCATGTGAGTAAAGTCATAGTATGAATGCATGTCCACCGCTCCCTTCACTGTCTACGGGACCGCTGAGTACAGCAGTAACATCTCATTTCAGGAACCCTTGTAACAAATGGGGGATTGCCCAAAGCGGAAAACCCAAGAAGATTAAAGTCTGAAGAAGACTGAAAGCACTGCCATGTCTGCAGTTTAGCGCTAGCAGGATGCACTACATGTGCAAGCATGCATCCTGGATATAAACTGATAGAAGATTGACTCAGCCCATGATCGCTCTCCTTGCTGTCACGAGTAGAAAGAGGAACTCCGAGGTATAACCCAGAACCTGCTTACTGACAGTTTCCACTCCAGTCGTATGTTTTACAGCTCTGTACATTGGGCTAAAGATGTACAAAATGTGCACATACACCCATTTCCCCCCCCCCCCCCCCCCCCCTGGTACGAATGTTTACAGCTATCCCTTTCATACCAAAATTGAGTTTTCTTTATTTATTTTTTTAAAAAAATATTAAAATTTCGGTTCCAGAATGGTGTGGCTTGCACAGTCTTTTTCCTGGCAATACCACCGAAAAAACAAAACTTCAACAACACCGCCTCAGTCATAGGTTAGAGGAAAAAAAGATCTCACTTGAAGACGCAGGAACATAGCTACAGGCAAATAGCCCCCCCGACTACCCACGTCCCCACCCCTAAATCTCATACCTACCAGACAACGACTCCTCGCCATTCAGCCCCAGCCAGGGCTCAATAAACCCTTCCGGTATCAAGGAAAACCCATCAGTTTTAACCATTTTTATATCTTTGTTACTTGTTTTAGACCCTGGGTGTAATGTGCATGCATTGCTTCTTATAGCTTTCATGCTGCACTGTAAAGCATCATGGGCTTTGCCAGAATGCACCTAAGTGTAGACTCTTAAAGGGGTTATCAGAAATGATGATATCCTCAGGATGAGTCATCAATATCTGATCGGTTGGGGTCCGATTCCAGGCAAGAGACCGGTGACGTCACGTTCATCAGTCACATGGTCTAGCCCCAGCTCAGACCGAGCTGCAGTACTAAGCACAGCCACTATGCAATAGATGGCGCTGTGTTTGGTTAGCTGCGAGCAATTGATCGGCGAGGGTGTCAGGAGTCAGACCCCCGTCGATTTGATATTGATGACTAACGGTGCATTCACACGAACGACTGTATGTATTTTGCGGTCCGCAAAAAAAATTACGATGACATCTGTGTGATGGACGCGTTTCATCCGTTTTTTTTTTTTTGCAAATCCATTGTAACAATGCTTATACTTTTCTGCGGGACTACGGTACGGACCTACGGGTCCGCATGCCATCCGCAAAAAATGCGGACTAAACATATGGTCGTGTGAATGGGGTCTTAGGGTGCAAGTAACAAGTAAATATAAGGCTCTGATTGTGGAACTACAAATCCCAAGATGTACACTTGCTTGGCTGTTCTCAGAACTCCATAGAAATGAATGGAGCATGCTGGGAGTCGTAGTTTTTCCACAGCTGGAGGTTAGCCATCACATGGTGACATTCTCACGAACCTTCCAGGTTATTTCGGTTTTGAATCTCACACCCCTACCTTAGGCCTCATGCACATGAACGTTGTTTGCTTCCGTGTCCGTTTCGGGTTTTTTTTGCGGATAGGATGCGGACCCATTCATTTCAATGGGTCCGCAAAAAATGCGTGTGCTATCCACATCAGTATGTCCGTTCCGTAGCCCCGCAAAAAAAAATAGAACATGTCCTATTCTTGTCCGTTTTAGGCATTGTTACAATAGATCCGCAAAAAAAACAAAAAACGGATGGCATGCGGTCCGCAAAACACATACGGTCGTGTGCATGTAGCCTTATTAGGAGCTGTAATATTGGTTGTCATCCAGCTTTCCCAGAAGCGGATATACTGTAGTTTACGGGTAAAATGCACACAATCGGGGGGGGCGTGGCTTGCCGCGGAAAGAGGAAGACGTCTCTCAGTGCAGCTCTCCTGAGAGTTTCTCAATCAAAGCCCATCTACGATCTTTCTGGGCTTGAAAGACCCTATTTCAGTCACCCTGGGGCTGTACCCTCAGCCACTTTCATTTTGAGACCTTCCTCGACTCACTCACCCGTCTATAGCCGGAGTTGCTGCTGAGGCCTGGTGGTGAGGTGAGGCCGCCGCCTATATTCGGCCCGGCGCGGCCGTTTCCTGGGTCTGGTCGCCCGCGGGAGACACATCTGTGCCAGCTCTGTGAAGGGGCAAGAGTCGCGCTGCTGCCGTGAGTTCCACGCGGCTCCGGGGAGCTTTGCCGGCTGGCGTGACATCGCGCCTGAAGCGGCCATTACCGTGAGGGCACCATCTTACTTTTACTGTGGCCTAGCAGTGTGGCGCATCCGCGGCCTGGATTTGCTTCTGCACGGCCGCCTACTGTCCGCACCACCGCCAGCCCAGAGATTCCATCAATATAAGCGCAGAGATAGTACCAGCGCTGCACCCCCGATGAACACTGTAAGCGGCCCCAGAAAGCTTCTGAAGCCGGCGTGACATCGCGACAGAAACATCAAGCAGGCGCCTTTTTTGGGGACTCGAACATCGCATCGCTCGGTGGCAAGATACCACTAACTGTCACCGGACCGCTAGCATTAAGGTACCCACCTTGCCCTCTAAACCCTGACCCACAGTGCGGCCCTAACACCCACCAGTTGGACTCCCGCTGTAGCACGCCGGGCTCCAGCTATCTCATTGCTTTGAGTGCAGAACTGCACTGGACCCTCTGGCTTCTCCTATAAGAGAGAATCATCAGTGGCACAATACTATTTCTACCTCTGGGCCCACAGAACCAACTTGAGTGCCAGCACTGAAAACCGCCAATTTAAAGGGACAGTAACCCTTTTTTGTCTCAGCAAGAATATGTTTTAAAAAAAGCTGGCTTTGGAGATTAGGCTCTATCTCCATTCATGTTCTGTTAATACAATGGTTCTTTAACCCTGAGATGATGCGGTGAGCACAATTCGCTTTAAGGGCAAGATCAAACGCACCTATGGTAAAAGTGGGCAGATATAGGGGAGTGGAACAGGACTCTCAGAAACAGGCAAAAGCTCCATCTCTTTCCCAATCAGATTTAGATCGTTTCATGATGAAGAAAAACACTGCGAACCAAGGGATCCCATCCTCTACCTCCAAAAGCAATCCTCAGAAACAACTAGCCACACGGCTTGATAGAGAGAGTGAGGAAGATGAACCTTTGGAGACAACCTCAGATCTACCTATTTCCAGATCCTTCATTTCAGAAGCTTTAACCAAAGCTTTAAACCCCGTTTTAGAAGAATTATCCGAAATAAAAAGAGAAATGAGACAAGTGGGCCAGAGAGTTGAAGCTTTAGAATCCACTCAAACGGCTGTTGCAGACTACACTAATAAAAACTCTGCCGCCCTCTCAGCTTATCAAAGCCACATAAATTACCTCTACGATTACATTGAGGATCAGGACAATAGAGGAAGAAGAAACAACATCCGCATCAGGGGAGTCCCAGAAACGGTTGCTAATGAGGCCATACCCAATGCAGTGAAAGAAATCTGCAAAGCTCTACTGGGTGAAGAATATCCCGACCCAATCATACTTGAAAGAGCCCACCGTGCCCTCCGTCCCAAACCCAAAATCGGTGATCCTCCCAGAGACATTATCTGCAAGCTGCTGAACTTTGCCCAGAAGGATCTCATTATGAAGAAGGCCAGAGAGAGCGAGGGAATTACATATGAAGACGCCCAAATCCTCCTCTTTCAAGATCTTGCACCTGCTACTCTAAACAAGAGAAGAGCCCTGCGGCCATTCACAGATCACCTAAGACACAGACGCATTGCCTTTAGATGGCTCTTCCCATTCGGAATGCTCATCACATGGAAGGAAAAGAAATTCATCCTAAGATCACCAAAAGACCTCCCAGATATTATGGAAGCATTGGAGATACAAGATGTGGACATTCCAGATTGGTCCGCCACAAGTGATGTATTCATACCACAGGACATCTTGCCTCCCACCACTTGGGAATTAGTCGGAGGTGGCAAATCCACTAAGTCCAAAAAAAAGCAGGGGAAACTAACCCCCAGACGCATTATTCCTGAAGAAGACTGAATGGACATTTCAAGGTTCACAGTGGTCTTGTCCTATTTATCTTGACCTTTCACTTTATAGCTGGAGTGATGGCGGGATTGCTAGCCGCACAGACCCCTAACGGTTGGAGTCTTTCACTGGTTGTGTAAATTCCATACTAGTCTCAGTCCCGGTGTGGACTGGTCTGGGCGGCTGGCGATCTTGGCTCATTACACCCAGTTTCCCTCCATGGAGATTTTCATATTATTCCTTTTATGTTCTTATGGGCTGCTTAGCATAACTGCTTTTATTTTAGTAGTATTCACAGCACCTCTCACCTCACCATCTCACTTATATGTTTACTGTTTAATGCCTCATTTGCTGTCCCTGTACTGTTTTCGGGGTAAAGTACTTCTATGCTGGAATAGAAGTACGGACCTGAACTGGTCCTTCATTGGGAAAATGAATTCCCAAGTTTCCTCTTTCAGCAGAGGTTCGTTCATACTAAGTTTATTCTATGTTCTGACGTTGTCTCCTTTACCTTCTAGCTCCTTCCCATCCCCCCTCAAAGGCATTTCATCTGCATTATGGTCACCACCAACCTCCATACCAGACTACAGATATGGAGTCGAACCAGGCATCCGTTGGCATCTTCTCCCCACCCCCTTACAAAACTGCTTCCTTGGCGCCTTAACCTCCACCACCATCTCCACTGAGCATAGGAAACGGAGTTGTACCAGGCATCCGTCGATACGTAAGTTCCCCCCTTGCTCTCCCCAAATATCATCATGGCTGACATTCATATAGCATCATACAATGTTAAAGGGCTTAAAGACCCATGTAAGAGAGGTCAGATCCTACACTATTTACACAAGGAAAAATCCAAAATTATAATGCTACAGGAGACGCATTTTAAAAATAATAAGATCCCAAATCTCTCCAGGTCATATTACAACCAATGGTTTCATAGTTCCTCCCCACACTCGAACAGACTGGGTACTAGCATAGGCTTTCATAAACAACTAGATTTTAGCATGACCGACACACTAACGGACCCGAACGGCCGCTTTATCTTAGTAAAAGGTACCATTAACTCCCAATTATATACCTTTGCAAATTTTTATGCACCCAATGAGGCCCAGAAAAGCTGGTTTGAAGAGACGTGGCAAAAATTTGAAGACTTCAGGGAAGGCATAGTATTCCTAGCTGGGGATTTTAACGTCGCCCTCAATCCTCTGCTTGATACCTCATCAGGAAAATCCTCTGTACCTTATAAAACCCTCAACTGTATACAGAAACTTATACATGGAAGTAACCTTATAGATGTTTGGAGAGCGAACAACCCTAAAGAAAAAGATTACACCTTTTTCTCGGCCCCTCATAACTCCTACCACAGGATTGATTATATCCTAGTGCCTTTATCACAAATACACCTGTGTACCCAAACGCATATTGGCAACATAGTTCACTCTGATCATGCCCCAATCTTCATTACCTGGAAACTATCTGATACCCGTCCTAAAACTTTTGTTTGGAGGCTAAATGAGACCTTATTAGATGACACACGAGTCATTGAAAAGATAAAGGGAAAGTTGTCAGAGTACTTTAAGGTGAATGCGACAGATGAAGTATCCCCGCATGTAATCTGGGAAGCACATAAAGCCGTAATTAGGGGAGAATTTATCTCCACAGCTTCACATATTAATAGGCTAAGACGCGCCAAAATCGCTGAGCTCTATGATAAATTATCTGAGTTAGAAACTGCTCACAAACGGTCCCGCTCTGAACATCACCTAATAGAACTGGCAGCAACTAGAGACGAATTGAAAGGACTCCTGAACAAACAATCAGCTAAACTTTATTTGGCCCTAAAACAAAAGTTCTTCGCCCATGGTAATAAACCTACCAAATTTATGTTAGCCCTAATAAGACAACGTAAAAGGAAATCCAGGATAGCGTCTATCCGAAATGAGAGAAAGGAACTAGTGGAAGATGATTTGGAAATAGCAAACGCCTTCCATGATTTTTATTCGGCGCTTTATAACATAGATAATTCAGATTCCGAAGACACCCGCCTAGAGAAGGCAGCCCGAACCGCTACCTTTTTGGACAGCCTTTCACTTCCTTCTTTGTCCCCTACGCAGGCCTCTGAGCTATGCACTCCAACTTCTCCCTCGGAGATTTCAGCCACCTTAAAACAAATGGCAAAAGGTAAGGCCCCAGGTCCGGACGGCCTCCCTTTGTTATATTACACCTCCTTTAAGGACACGCTAATGCCACACTTACTCAACTCATTTAATACTGCCCTCTCAGGTAAGGCGTTTTTGCCGCAAGCGGTGAATGCCCATGTCACCCTAATCCCGAAGCCACAGAAGGACCCCAGCCTTTGCTCTAGCTATCGACCCATTTCTTTGTTGAATCTGGACATAAAGATTTACGCAAGAATCCTAGCTAACAGGATTAAACCATTACTACAAGATCTGGTGCATCCAGACCAAACTGGGTTTGTACCCAACCGAGAAAGTAAAGACAGTACTTACAAAGTACTCAACACCATAGCCTTGGCGAAGAGATCAGGGACCCCCTTAGTGGTTCTGGGAACAGACGCAGAGAAAGCTTTTGATCGGGTGGCATGGGCATTCATTAAAAACGTCCTGACCAAGTTTGGTTTTCCCGAATGTTTTATCTCCGCAATTTTCTCAATGTACGGCGCACCTAGTGCAAACTTAAAGATAAATGACACTCTTTCTCACCCGTTTCAAATAAATAATGGGACCAGACAGGGATGCCCTCTCTCTCCAATTCTATTTATTCTCACAATAGAACCACTTTTACAGTTCATCAGACAATCAAAAGAAATAAAGGGGTTAGTATGTGGAGACTTAGAGATTAAACAAGCGGCCTATGCCGATGACCTTTTGCTACTAGTATCTAATCCCATACGAGCATTTCCGGCTATCATTAACGTTTTCACAGAATTTGGCTTCATTGCAAACTTTAAGATAAACCTCCCGAAGTCCGAGGCTATGAACATAAACCTCCCGCACAATCTCTTAAAAAAGCTTAAAACAAATTCCCCCTTTGAATGGTCACAATCCCATGTAAAATTTCTGGGCATAAACATAACACCTGACCTAGCTAAATTATATGATGCCAACTTTCCGCCTTTGCTCAAAACAATTCCTGACACTTTAAATTCATGGTCTCCCTCTTTCATTTCCTGGCTAGGTAGGCGCAATATTTTTAACTCCCTTATAGTACCTAAAGTCACCTACTTACTGCAAGTTCTACCGATAAAACTACCCAGTAGTTTTTTCAATTCCTTTAGAAGAATCTGTTCTTCCTACATTTGGGGTAACAAGAAACCTAGAATTTCGAACAAGATTTTATTGCTACCTTTTGTTAAAGGAGGGATAGGTTTCCCTTCCATCACAAGATACCACAGAGCGGTTCATATAAATAGGATCATTGATCTACTGAGACAGCCTAAACACAAGCTCTGGATCCCACTAGAGGAGAAACTGATAGGTCTCCCGATCAGGCCTCTATTGATGTCTGATACTAGTAGAGTTATGTCCCGGAGCGTGAATAGCCCATTTATTTCAACCACTCTGTCAATCTGGAACGCCCCAGAGGTAAGAAGAAGTTGTATGTCCTTCCCTTCCCCCCTCATGACCATTAGGGATTGCCTCAGCCGAAATACGGATTGCTTTAAAATTCTGCCTACACAAATACGAGACTCAACACTCCCTATTGAGGAACTCTTAGACAGTGATGGCACCTTCCTAAATGTTACAAATGTAATAAAGAAATTCCAGTTACCCAATCTAAATCAGATACAATATGCTTGTCTGAAAAACTCTATGAGCCCCACCATTAAGAAAATAAGATCAGACGCATCACTATCATGGTTCGAAAAACTAGTCTCACAAACTCGCTATCCTACTAAAATAATTTCCACTGTCTCTAAGAACCTGCTATTACTAGAATCCCCCCCCTCCTTATATTTCCTAAAGGAATGGGAAAGGGACTTAAATGTAAAATTCTCAGCAGAAGATAACAAGATATTGTTGAACGCACCCAGACTGTCTTCAAGATGTGTCACAATACAAGAAAATGCATATAAAGTACTCACCAGGTGGTACTTAACCCCTGTAAGACTGAGCCTGATGTATAGCAGTTCTTCTGACAGGTGCTGGAGATGTTTGGTAGAGAAAGGATCCTTCCTACACATATGGTGGACATGCCCATATATTCAGACATATTGGGATAAAATCTTTAAGTTAATTAGAGTCATACTGGGACTAAGTATAGTCTCTCTCCCGACTTGCCCTAAGACTGCCCTTCTGTCCCTTTTAACGCATCCCTTAGATAACCCAAAAAAAGCACTTCTGAGCATCCTACTGGCCGCAGCCAGACTTCTAATCGCTCATAACTGGAAGTCAACTCATACACCGTCAATATCACAGTGGAAAAGTAAAGTAGAAGCTTTAGCTAGACTAGAGGAGTTGTCACACTGGGAAACACGCTCGCATCATAAATACCTGAAAATCTGGTCTCCCTGGAGAGATCATACTGATTACATCACCACTCAACAGATTACTGAACTTGATACTCCCTCTCTGTAGTCCCCGCTCATGAGGTTCCACCTCACAATTACCCTAAGCTCAGTGCGTTACCTTTGGTGGGATGCTTGACACCAACTTCTCACGCAATGTCGACGAGATGCCTGGTCACTCCAGATAGCTCACGGATTACTGGTTTTATACTATAACCCGCAGGTTTAGTCTTCCGCCTTCATATCGGTGGTAAATGAAGGCCAACCCGCCACGTCCCCCCCCCCCCTTCCCCCCCCCTTCCTACTTGATTGTTCAGTTTTTTCTTTTTCTCCCAATTTCATTTATAGTTTCCTTTTGATTATTCTCTTCCTTTCTGGTTTTTCTTCACTTGATATTATTATTCTTATTGTCAGAAGCCTACGTACTGTCCGCTCGGCTCCTTGCACCATCCGGGCAAGGGCTTTCTTTGAAATAAAAAGGGATCTTGGTCTCGCGCGTCCCAGTTCAGGAAAGACTGTTTGAAATAGCCTTGATTTATTGGACGAAGTGAGGCCAGCAGAGCAGGTTGTAATGGTTAACTTATCAATAATGAATGTTTTATGCAATTTAGTATGCTCTACCTGCCTTAGTCGGCCAGGCTGTGTTCTAATGTATCAAATTGTACCCTTGTCCAATTGCTGTAAACCTTCTGTGCGGACTTACTAGTATACCTTTGCAGAATTTGCCTGTCTGCAATATTGTTTGTTCACCCCCATTTCTGTGATAAAATCAATAAAAAGATTTTAAAAAGAAAGAAAATGCACACAATCAGGATTGCGTGCGGATTTTCTGCGCAGATTTGCGTAGGTCATGTGCATTGTATTCTATGAGAATTTGAAATTCTCACGCACACGATGCAGATTTTTTCCGCGCGGATTTTAAAATCTGCAGCTTGTCAATTTATTTTATTTTTCCTGACTGGATTTTCTTCATTTACTTCAATAGGGAGAAAAAAATCTGCATGCAGAAAATCCGCGGATTTCCCTGCGAACACCTGCGGATTCTCACATAATCCTGGACGTGTGCATGAGCCCTTAAGGTTTTATTTTCTAAAGGAGTTGTCCTATTACAAAGGCTTATCCCCCTATGCACAGAATAGAGAATAAGTGCCTGATGGGTGGGGGTCCGACCACTGATGTAGAAATCGGGGGTCCTGTGTTCCAGTCTTTGAATGGTGTGACAATCATACAAGCCCGCTGATGCTCCATGAAACTCTATTGAACTGCCACATGTTATGCCCAGAACACAAGCATGAGGGGTATGGTTGGCAAGGAAAGAGTTAACCACCCTGTTCCTCCCCTTTTGGTAGGAGTGGTCTGGTCCTACTTCCTGCTTGGAGGCGGAGTTACTGTTTAGACAGAGAAGATGGTGAAATGACTACTCCAGAACCAAAACTAATTTCATCACCCTGCTGCAGGTGAGGGGCTACAGCTCAGACACCCATCACCTAGACAACAGACTTACTCCAAGCCTGTATTACACAGTGGACACCTATACCCACATGAGAGAGGCATCGGCAAGACGCCACATCTGACGTGGCATTAAACTGCCACTTATCCAGCCACCACACCTCATCATCTGGTGACAGAAATTGCACTTTGTAGTAGTATCACGAGTAAAGAGAGACTTTTATACTTTTACTTCTGGCCTGAATTACCTTTCCAGTGCACTGTTCCCCAGGAAGCAATGGCCTGAGGGCGTACATCGTGACACAATATCTCATCAGGGCCACTACCACTCCCATCCTCTGCACAGGCTCACCAGGGGCTCGCTGCAAAAGCAGCATAGATCAGTATGATGCAGTGAGTTCGGTTCAGATAAGCCATGGTCAGTCTGGAAAGTGCGACCATCGCACGGACCATTTTTGCTGGACCACATAAGGCTGTGTGAAAGCAGCCTTAGGCCTTGTCCACATTTCCGTGTCAGTGTCACGTCCGTAAAACAAAGAGTTTGTGTATCATCCATGAAGATGTCCGTGTGTCCGTTAATTCCCTCCATGTGTCATCCTCAAGTCACGGATGTCGCTCAGCTGAAAATTAATTTCAAGAGCATTTTCTATCTGTCTTCCGTGAAAAACGGACGCACCGCGGATGCCATCCGTTATTCATGAACTCAGACTTCAATGGGCGTGCTTGGTCCGCATTACAGATCAAAGTAGTGCGTGTCTCCGTGATTTTTTTTAGTCAGTAAAAAAATACTGAACAGACATATTTAAAGCAATGGGTACGTGCGCTGCCCGTAAAAAAAAAAACGGAAGTCGAACAGGGGTCAGTCGAACTGGGTGTAAAAACGTGGCCGAAGACTGGGGCAGAGAGAACAATGTGGAAATTCGTTGGGGCCATAAACGTTATAGCAGTAGATTTCGTTAGAATGCTTTGCCTTGGGCCAGGTATGTGTGTTCGGTATGTAGTAATAATACCGTACACCCTGTAGTATTACCAGCGCGCACATAACATATTAATGTAACTGCACCGAGGTTAACGACGCGTGACCCAGATCTGGCTGCTGGATAAGTCACCAATCATTACAGACTGAAAAGGGGAACAAAGCTGTGAAGGTCGGCATCAATCAATGGATTAAAAAACCGCCACACAGTAAGCGGGGCCTCCAGCCATATAAGCAGAGACCTCCTATAGTACAAAGCCTGAGCTCTGCTGTGTATGGAGCAGTAATAGGTCACCCGTAGACATATATGGGGACTAGCGTTGAGCGAATCAATTGTGATCCGAATTTCAGGGAAAATTCTATTCGCCGCAAAGCCAATATGGGGAAGCAGCCGAATGGAATTTTTCAATACTTTGCTCCTCTCTGATGGGGACGTTACTGTACCTCTGTGTGTGTCCGACCTGTACAAATCTGAATCCATTATAGTTTTAGAGCTGCCACACAAACTGCCATACCTATGTGCCATGTGCATGAGGCAGCGGAGTCACAAATCCATTCGCAAAGCTTATGTGGCAGTTAAACTGACAGATAAATCAATAGTAAAATATATAATTCATGTACATATCAGGGGATCCCCAGGGAGGATATTAAAAGGGTTGTTTCAAATACAGCGTTCATGACCTCAATAGGACATCTGAAAGCAACGTAATTATTCGGTGTGCCTAGACAGCAGAGTGATCAGTGAAAAACTACAGCTTTACAGACCCTGCTGCAGGTGAGGGACTCCGACTCAGACACCCATCACCTAGACCTCTTTCAGGCCAGTCAAACACCAAGCCTGTATCACATGATGTTGTAAGTGCCATTTAATTGCCACTTCTGCTAGATCTTCCTCAGGCTAGCAGCTCAGGGGCGTGTCCTCTCAAGGAGTCTTGTCTTTCTGCTGCAGCTCTCTCCCTATAACAGTTCAAGGAGTATTCCCTTTCTGCTGTAACCCTCTCATTATCACAGCCCTGGAGGTGTCTTTTCTGCTGCAGCTCTCTCATTATGACAGCTCAGGAGGTGTGTCCTTTCTGCTGCAGCTCTCTCATTATGACAGCTCAGGATGCATTTCCTTTCTGCTGCAGCTCTCTCATTATGACAGCTCAGGAGGTGTGTCCTTTCTGCTGCAGCTATCATTATGACAGCTCAGGAGGTGTGTCCTTTCTGCTGCAGCTCTCTCATTATGACAGCTCAGGAGGCATTTCCTTTCTGATGCAGCTCTCTCATTATGACAGCTCAGGAGGTGTGTCCTTTCTGCTGCAGCTCTCTCATTATGACAGCTCAGGAGGCATTTCCTTTCTGATGCAGCTCTCTCATTATGACAGCTCAGGAGGTGTGTCCTTTCTGCTGCAGCTATCTCATTATGACAGCTCAGGAGGCGTTTCCTTTCTGCTGCAGCTCTCTCATTATGACAGCTCAGGAGGCGTGTCCTTTCTGCTACAGCTCTCTCATTATGACAGCTCAAGAGGCGTGTCCTTTCTGCTACAGCTCTCTCATTATGACAGCTCAGGAGGTGTGTCCTTTCTGCTGCAGCTCTCTCATTATGACAGCTCAGGAGGCATTTCCTTTCTGCTGCAGCTCTCTCATTATGACAGCTCAGGAGGTGTGTCCTTTCTGCTGCAGCTCTCTCATTATGACAGCTCAGGAGGTGTGTCCTTTCTGCTGCAGCTCTCATTATGACAGCTCAGGAGGCATTTCCTTTCTGCTGCAGCTCTCTCATTATGACAGCTCAGGAGGTGTGTCCTTTCTGCTGCAGCTATCTCATTATGACAGCTCAGGAGGCGTTTCCTTTCTGCTGCAGCTCTCTCATTATGACAGCTCAGGAGGCGTGTCCTTTCTGCTACAGCTCTCTCATTATGACAGCTCAGGAGGCGTGTCCTTTCTGCTACAGCTCTCTCATTATGACAGCTCAGGAGGTGTGTCCTTTCTGCTGCAGCTATCATTATGACAGCTCAGGAGGTGTGTCCTTTCTGCTGCAGCTCTCTCATTATGACAGCTCAGGAGGTGTGTCCTTTCTGCTGCAGCTATCTCATTATGACAGCTCAGGAGGCGTTTCCTTTCTGCTGCAGCTCTCTCATTATGACAGCTCAGGAGGCGTGTCCTTTCTGCTACAGCTCTCTCATTATGACAGCTCAGGAGGCGTGTCCTTTCTGCTACAGCTCTCTCATTATGACAGCTCAGGAGGTGTGTCCTTTCTGCTGCAGCTCTCTCCTTGTAACTTTCATGGCTTCTAACAGCAGTCGGGGGATGGAATTGAGCATAGGCGACCACCTCAGTAGGTAGATATGCAAATTACTATACAGATTAAACACCAGGGGGCGTCATTGCAAATTGAATATCTCACAACTGGAGCATTTTTGTAAAAGACAGTAAATTACAAAAGTAACTAGTTTTTCATGCCGAGTTATATTAATATAGCACTTAATGGTGGCACAATTCCAATAAGGGACAAAACCCAGACCTTGATCTCAGGCATTTTATACAGGAAATTCAGTTATTGTGGAACGCAAATGGATAGGCGCAGACTATTGAAAATTTGGGATTAATGGATGGTCATATAAATCAGCTCTCCTCTAGAAGGAAGAGAAACCTCCAAAAAATGTTGGGGTTCTTTCCCTTTGGTCAAGTATTGAACATGTACGGTGATGTCCTAACAGTCCCCTGGGGGAAAAAAGGCTCAGGCAGGTTGGATTTTAACATGCCCGATCTTTGTGTTCTGGTGGGAGATAAGCTGCTGTCAGAGCCATGTGGCGGTGGCTTAGTCCGCAGGGGTCTCAAAACCTCAGGGGGGCCCTCTGCCACACAGCAGTAATAGGTGGTTGAGGGGCCCATTGCAGGTTTTGCATTAGGGCAGAGATGCTCAACCTGCGGCCCCCCAGCTGTTGTAAAATTATAACTCCCACCATGCCCTGCTGTAGGCTGTCTGGGCATGCTGGGAGGACCGCAGGTTGGGCATCATCCCCGTATTAGGGCCCTGAAGCTTCAAATTGCACCTCTGAAAACAAGTGCAGGACTACAGTATAAGGCCCCATTTTTGATCCGCATTTTTTGTGATTTGGAGACGGACCCATTCACTTCCATGGGGCTGTAAAAGATGGAGACGGCCCACCGCGTGCTGCACGCCTCCGCATATGTCCGTTCCGCAGTCCCACACACAAGATAGAACATAATCAAAAGGAAATGAGTGGGCACTCCTATATCTGGACACACACAGATTCAATATAGCATCACTAAATTAATTTATTATGTAGATGCATGTATCAAAGGTAACCGGAGATATAGAAATATAAAATATATAATATGAATAGATATCCGTACAGATATCTTCAAATATAATAAAACAAATATCTCAAGGAGACAACGTCATATGTAAGATTAGCAGTACTGCGAATATTCAAAAGAAATATAATAAAATATCTATATCAGTTTAAAACGTATAAAGTAGCTGCTGGGATACAGGTTTTAAAATCCAAGTAGAGTTCATTCCAATCTCAGGCAGAAGTAAGTGAATGAATCATCCTATATTGCAATACACAGATTTGAAAATGTGTCTGAAAAAATATAAAATTCAAAACTGTGAACTGTAGGTAAAGAAATCCGAGTCTGTGTGGAGTCTATATAATAATGTGAATAAATATGCAAAAAGATGGTGGGCGTGCAACAAAAATAGAAGTTGTAAACTTTAAAGTGCAAACGTGCTCACAAAGAGAAAAAATTAATAAAAAATATATATATAAAGAAAAAATATTTGGTCAAAGTGATGAATCATATATTGCCCACAGTCTGAGGGAACTCTGCAATAGTAATAGACAGATCGCTAAGGCTACTTTCACACTTGCGGCAGGACGGATCCGACATGCTGTTCACCCTGTCGAATCCGTCCTGCCGCTACTTCGCCGTGCCGCCGCTCCGTCCCCATTGACTATAATGGGGACGGGGTGGAGCTCCGGCGCAGCACAGAGAAAGCTGCCCGACTAAAAAGTCGGACGTGCAGGACTTTTTAGTCCGGCGGCTTTCGCTGTGCTGCGCCGGAACTCCGCCCCGTCCCCATTATAGTCAATGAGGACGGAGCAGCGGTCCGGCAGCACGGCGAAGTAGCGGCAGGACGGATCCGACAGGGTGAACAGCATGTCGGATCCGTCCTGCCGCAAGTGTGAAAGTAGCCTAAGATATATATCTGGTAGTTCTCCACGGAATGTAGCTTGTTATTGTTACTTCATATTCATATACAATGTTGCAGTCTGGGACATTCAATACACAGTGTGATCGAAAAAAAGTTCCGTATTAAACAGTGCTGTTTGTCAGAAGATAGTCCAGTACTCACATATATGGAGATGGTAGCCAATTCGTGGCGTCCCACGTGGAGTGAGTGAGGGGTAAGCTTACCTCTGGCTTTTATCTGTTGTGAATAGAGGGTTTCAGTAATACCTCATTGATGCAGATGCAGTCTGTGGGTGTCCAGATATAAGAGCGCCCACTCATTTCCTTTTGATTATATTCTTGGTGAACAGAGTGCGACATCAGTTTGGAGGACCTTGCCATCCCCAACCAGAGGGAGAGCCGCCCTATATTTCTCTTTATAAGATAGAACATGTCCTATTCTTGTCCGTTTTGCTACAATGCAATACAAAGACGTCATCCGTATTTTTTGCGGTCGTGTGAATGTGACACCTTGAACATCTCATACATTTCTTCACCTGTTACTCCTCAGCTTTACAACACAACGCAAAGTGACAGCCCGACACTGGGAGCTGGGCCGCGTTACTGACTTGGCAGAATGCACACGCCCCCCTGAGCTGCAGCAGAATGCACACGCCCCCCTGAGCTGCAGCAGAATGCACACGCCCCCTGAGCTGCAGCAGAATGCACACGCCCCCTGAGCTACAGCAGAATGCACACGCCCCCCCTGAGCTGCAGCAGAATGCACACGCCCCCTGAGCTGCAGCAGAATGCACACGCCCCCTGAGCTGCAGCAGAATGCACACGCCCCCCTGAGCTGCAGCAGAATGCACACCCCCCACCTGAACTCCAGCAGAATGCACACGCCCCCTGAGCTGCAGCAGAATGCACACGCCCCCTTGCGCTGCAGCAGAATGCACACGTCCCCCCTGAGCTGCAGCAGAATGCACACGCCCCCCTGAGCTGCATCAGAATGCACACGCCCCCCTGAGCTGCAGCAGAATGCACACGCCCCCCCTGAACTGCAGCAGAATGCACACGCCCCCCCTGAACTGCAGCAGAATGCACATGCCCCCTGAGCTCCAGCAGAATGCACACGCCCCCCTGAGCTGCATCAGAATGCACATGCCCCCTGAGCTGCAGCAGAATGCACACGCCCCCCTGAGCTGCATCAGAATGCACACGCCCCCCTGAGCTGCAGCAGAATGCACACGCCCCCCCTGAACTGCAGCAGAATGCACACGCCCCCTGAGCTCCAGCAGAATGCACACGCCCCCCTGAGCTGCAGCAGAATGCACATGCCCCCTGAGCTGCAGCAGAATGCACATGCCCCCTGAGCTGCAGCAGAATGCACACGCCCCCTGAACTGCAGCAGAATGCACACGCCCCCCGAGCTGCAGCAGAATGCACACGCCCCCTGAGCTGCAGCAGAATGCACCCCCCCCCCCGAGCTGCAGCAGAAAAGACACGCCCCTTGATATAAATCTAGCAGAGCAATGAACGGGGAGATCTCTGGATCCATGTGAGGTACGGGGCTGGTTCTAGCTTTGTTAGAAAGAGGTTGTCGTGTCATGGGATAACCCCTTTAAGCTTTAAATAATGGTTCTATCTTGCAAGGCTATTCCTTAATTTAGTAATTAAAAGGGTTGCCTCACTCTGACAAACCTTTTTTCTTTTCTACGACCCCAGCCTTATTGCTGTCGGGTCAGGTTTCTGAACCCCCTGGCCACACAGGTTCCTTGCAGGGCAAATGAATGGGCGTACAGGGGTATTACAGGAGCTGCTGTTATTATTGGCTGCCCGCTCTGGTTAATAGAGGGGGTCCCCTTAATAGCTTCCATATTCATTATGAGGGGCTGTTCTTACGAGGAGACCCCTTTCTGGAGGGTCCACTTCACTTTAATGACTGCTCCGTTGTTCTAAATTAAGAAATGCCTGAACTGTATGTGAATTTGGCTCGGACATTGTCATTTTTCCAGTTATACAAGATTTGCCAAAAATGCTGTTTATAATATACGCAGCTTGCTATGAAAACTTTTTCCTTTTCCAAAATATTGTTTGCGAGCTACATATTTCGGAAGCTTAAGTTCGAGATAGAAGATAATACTAATATACTGAAGATAAAGCCCGCAATGGCCGATTATTTTCTGATCATATGTCAACGATTAAGGAAACTTCTCAGTTTATTTACTGACATTTTATGTAGATTTTTTTCCGATTTATGTACTTTTAGCTCTTTCTGAAACTTCATGTTTTCTTCACTGCTCATGTCTAAGGTTAAAGGGGTTGACTCATCATGGACAATGGGGGGCATATCGCTAGGATATGCCCCCATTGTCTTATAGGTGCGGGTCCCACCGCTGGGACCCGCACCTATATCGAGAACGGGGCCCCGCAAGTGAAGGAGGGCACACTGCACTTGCGCAGCCGCCCTCCATTCACTTTGTATGGGGCCGGCAAAAATAGCCGAGAGCTGGCTCGGCTATTTCCGTCGGCCCCATAGAAATGAATGGGAGCAGGGGCCGCGCATGTGCGGTACGCTCCCATTCACTTCTATGGGGAGCCGGCTTGGTGGTGCCCGGACCGGAGTCCTCCAGCCACCACCTTGCGGTGCTCTGTTCTCAATATAGGTGCAGGTCCCAGCGGTGGGACCCGCACCTATAAGACAATGGGGGCATATCGCTAGGATGTCCATGATGAGACAACCCCTTTAAAGGGAGTCTGTCACCACATTTGGGCATATTAGACCGATCAAATAGGGTTATATGATCCACCCTGAACTTAAAAACGTTACCTTTGTTGTAGAAAACGGACTTTTCTTTTAGCCGAAAATGAACTTATAAGGTTATGTTAATGAGCCCTCTCAAGTGCCCAGGGCGGTCTCTCAATCCTCGGAGCCCCAGGCAGCACCTCCTAAACGGCTCATAACCCCGCCCTCCGTGCGCCTCTGCCCGCCCGTTTACTCTCCTCCCCTGTCCTTTTCCACTGCGGCTGTGCGGTCCAAATCGTAGCGGGCGCATGCGCAATGCGATGCCCGCTCCTGGCAGGGCATCGCGATACCTACTGCGCATGCGCCCGCTACGATTTGGACCGCACAGCCGCAGTGGAAAAGGACAGGGGAGTAAACGGGCGGGCAGAGGCGCACGGAGGGCGGGGTTATGAGCCGTTTAGGAGGTGCTGCCTGGGGCTCCGAGGATTGAGAGACCGCCCTGGGCACTGGGTCTAATATGCCCAAATGTGGTGACAGACTCCCTTTAATGCCTCATGCACACGGCTGTTCTTGGCCGGCCACCGTAGGGCTGCCGTATGCGGACACAGTACCCATTCACTTTGGGGTCCGCAATCCGCATCCAACGGTCCGTTCTGCAAAAAAGTAGTGCATGCACTACTTTTTTGCGGAGCGGAGGCACAAACAGAAAACCTATGGAAGCGCGCCGCAGTTCTTCTGTGGAGTTTCGTGCCCTCGTTCTGCACCGCACCTTCCGGATTGTGGACCCATTCACTAGAATGATGTGGTGCACAAGCGGCCGGTGGCCGTATATTGCAGAATTTGTCGCCAGCGACTTCCATATCTAACTGTTTGCATAGACACATAGCTGTGTTTCATCTGATGATCCGAGGCTCTGTTCCCAAGTTATGATATTTTTTCTTAATATACAAGTTAGGCCTTAGGTGCAATGAGGGTGTCACTATTGCTCTTGTTGAACGCAAGCTCCGCTCCTTTCTGTGGCCAGCCCCTTCCTGGCTGCTTTTCCACTGCCTGGCCCTGTCAATCAACACAGCCAAAGAGGGACTGGCCACGGAGAAGAGAGGAGCCTGGTGCAAACGAGAGCAACGGTGACGCCTTCATTGCACCAAAGGCCTAATTTGGCTCAACAAAAGAAAAACTGCGTTTTATTCAGGTGGAGGTTAACGCATAGAGAGGTCGCTGGGGATAGATTCCCTTTAAATTTGGATTTAAAAAGTAATTACAGCTGCTTAGTCCCATTCACTTCAATGGGAAGATGCCCGAGGTGTGTCCATCCATTCGAGATGGATTTTTCTGCGACTGACGCGTCGCAGTCGCAGCATGTCGCATGTCACAGTGCGACACCATAGACTATCATTATAAAAACTGTTGCGCGACAAATGTTGCAGTGCAGTTGTGCCCTATCTGACAAATGCCGCCGTGTAGACCTAGCCTAAGACATTTTCTGCGGATTTCACGACATTTGCTGCATTCGATTTCTCCGCAGTTGTAGAGCGCAGTCGCTGATAGACTTAGCAAGTGATTTGTGGCAGACAGCAGATGTGCACCATGCGCCAGACCCATTAACAGACACCCGCCCAAGGTCACAGATCAAACCAGAGATCTGACAGTTGTTGGTAATGGACGGTTTCGACATAAGGCGTTGTTGTCCAGAATGACAACATTCATCGATTTGCAAGACGAGACATTCAGAAAGCAGCTGGCCACGTGCTGGAGATTTCATAGGTTACATGCACAGGAGACTGATCGGGGGGAACGATCCTTTCACGGTGGCTCAGCTTTTTTTATTAGTTTTTTTATACTCTTATATAGCGCTTCTATATCTCACAGACATTATCATCACACCGTCCCCAATGGGGCTCATAATCTAACTTTCCTTATCAGTAGATCTTTGGAGCACGGGAGGAAACTGGAGAACAAACACGGGGAGAACATACAAACTCCAGGCAGATGTTGTCCTTGGTCGGATTCGAACCCAGGACCCCAGCGCTGCAAGGCAACAGCGCTAACCACTGAATTCACATGCAGAAATGGGGATGAATGATCGCTACTACGATTGTTCATCCCCCTACAGATATATTTTTGTCGGCAGCACAGCCCTGTTTATTTAGGGTGATGTGCTACTCACAAAATTGGATTTTAGGTGCCGCATGAAAGATGCGATCGCCCCGAAGAATGAGCGGTTTGCTTTGCTTCTGGGTCTGGTCCTAATTTTTGCACAGAAATATGCACATGGGATACGGACCACAAATATGGCTGTGAACTCAGAAAGGAACTATGAACAGCGAGGTGCAGAAAATGAGTCATCTTTTCTAGAGTACATAGCTCATGTCGCCTCCTCCCTCTGCTTCCTGAGAAAATCTTGCAAAAATTAAAGATTTCTCAGTCATAATCCGTGACAAATATAGCTTATGTAGCATTGTACGGAAGATAACCTCCGACACTTCAGGAAGCAGAAATTATAAGTGCATGCAGTTACTGATAACGGTGAGACAGACCAGACTGGACCAGATGTGGATTTCTGTGCAAAACATCCCTGTAATCTTCATAATTACATAGCCTCCAGGCTCACTGCCTCCGGAGGACTGAATATATATACTGTGTGTGTGTATATATACCAAACATCTATAAGATTGGCTCCTGGTGGGATATATTAGGCTTTCTTGAAGTCAATGTGCTGGAAGAGTAAGGCCCCTTTCAGATGAGCAAGTTCCACGAATGGGACTTGCAGAGCGAGTATGCGGCAGTTCTGTTTTATCCATGTTAAGTTTTAGAAAGCGAAAAGGCGATGTCACGGATGGTGTACAGGAAACAAGATGATACAAATAACATACGATGACTCCCTGGATCCACAACTAAGGAACAAAAAGGGAGACCCCTGCAATCGACCTGCCGCTCTCCCTTATTGCTCAGCCTATGCGACCACTCTAAAGGTGAATGGGCGCATATCCACGTACCTCGGCTATCTGAACCTGAAGGCCCTACAATAGTGAGGGGACACGACCACCGGCTCCCTACACAGACACGGAGGGAGTCAGGGTCACCTGGATCCAGACCACAGAAAATCATAAATACTAAAACAACACTTATCTGCAGACGAACTGAGAACTGGTAGTTGGGAGCTGGGAGCTGGGAGCTGGGAGCTGAAGACAGCATGCACACTCATTCCAGGAAGTTGTATCAGCCGCACACTACTGCCTTATGGGGAGGGATTTAAAGGGAAGTAATCAGTCCGACTGCATGACAGCTGAGATAGACTAACGAGGTGAGGAACAGAAACCAAAACAAAGAAACTCAAGGAGGCGGATCTGGACGGCTCCTGTCAGAGCTTCTCAACTGTCTGGTTGTGACAGTACCCCTCCCTCTAGGAGTGGACTCCGGACACTCAGGGCCCACCTTCTCAGGATGGGACCTATGGAAAGCCCTGATGAGACGAGAGGCCTTAATGTCCGTCACTGGGACCCACATCCTCTCCTCAGGACCATAACCCTCCCAATGAACGAGGTACTGGAGGGAACCGCGGACAAGACGAGAATCCACAATCCTAGAGACCTGAAATTCAAGATTTCCATCAACAATAATCGGAGGAGGAGGCAAAGGCGAGGGTACAATAGGTTGAACATAAGGTTTCAATAAGGACTTATGGAAAACATTATGGATCTTCCAAGTCTGAGGAAGATCAAGACGGTAGGCAACAGGATTGATGACAGACAGGATCTTGTAAGGCCCAATAAACCTAGGACCCAACTTCCAGGAGGGAACCTTCAATTTGATATTCTTGGTAGACAGCCACACCAAATCACCAACATTCAGGTCCGGACCAGGCACACGTCTCCTATCCGCCACACGCTTATATCTCTCACTCATGTTCTTTAGATTATCCTGAATCTTTTGCCAAATAGATGACAAAGACGAGGAGAATCTGTCCTCATCAGGCAAACCAGAAGAGCCCTCTCCAGAGAAAGTCCCAAACTGCGGATGAAACCCATATGCACCAAAAAATGGTGACTTATCAGAGGACTCCTGACGACGGTTATTTAAAGCAAACTCAGCAAGGGACAAAAAAGAACACCAATCCTCCTGATTCTCCGCCACAAAACAGCGCAGATATGTCTCCAGATTCTGATTGACACGCTCTGTCTGGCCATTCGACTGCGGATGGAAAGCAGAAGAGAATGACAAGCGAACCCCCAAACGAGAACAGAAGGCCTTCCAGAATCTGGAAACAAACTGCGTGCCCCTATCAGAGACAATGTCTGAAGGAATCCCATGCAATTTGACAATGTGGTCAACAAATGCCTGCGCCAGCGTCTTAGCATTGGGCAAACCAGGAAAAGGGATAAAATGCACCATTTTGCTAAAACGGTCCACCACCACCAGAATCACAGACTTCCCCGAGGAACGAGGCAAGTCCGTTATGAAGTCCATGGACAGATGTGTCCAAGGACGGGAAGGAATGGGCAAAGGAAGGAGAGGACCTGATGGCCGTGAATGAGGGACCTTGGCACGAGCGCAAGTCTCGCAAGCTGCCACAAAACCCTCAACCGACTTACGAAGCGCAGGCCACCAGAATCTCCGAGCAATGAGATCCAGTGTGGCTCTTGTCCCCGGGTGCCCAGCAAGGACCGTATCGTGATGTTCTTTAAAAATCTTGTGTCTCAAAGCGAGAGGCACAAACAACCTCCCAGGAGGACAAAGATCAGGAGCTTCTGACTGGGCTGCCTGCACCTCTGCCTCCAATTCAGGAAAAAGAGCAGAGACCACCACACCTTCAGCCAAAATGGGACCCGGGTCTTCAAAATTCCCACCTCCCGGGAAACAACGTGATAGGGCATCTGCCTTCACATTCTTAACCCCAGGGCGGAACGTAACAACAAAATTAAACCTTGAAAAGAACAGAGACCATCTGGCCTGTCTCGGGTTCAGACGCTTGGCTGACTCCAAGTAGGCCAGATTTTTATGGTCAGTAAACACGGTAATAGGGTGTCTGGCTCCCTCTAGCCAATGGCGCCATTCCTCAAAAGCCAACTTGATGGCCAACAATTCCCTATCTCCCACATCATAATTTCTCTCTGCGGAGGAGAGCTTCTTTGAGAAAAAGGCACACGGTTGCCATTTGGCAGGAGAGGAACCCTGAGACAAGACCGCACCCACCCCAACCTCAGAAGCATCAACCTCAACTATGAAGGGTAACGAAACATCAGGTTGTACTAGGATGGGAGCGGAAGCAAAACTCTCCTTGATATTAGAAAAGGCCTTACGCGCCTCTACCGACCAGGAAGAAAAATCTACCCCCTTTCTGGTCATATCAGTGAGTGGTTTAACAACAGAGGAATAATTCAAAATAAATTTCCTGTAATAATTAGCAAAGCCCAAAAAACGCATCAGCGCCTTCTGATTCTCAGGAAGCTCCCACTCAAGCACAGCGCGAACCTTCTCGGGGTCCATGCGAAAACCAGAAGCGGAGACAAGAAACCCCAGAAATTGGATCTCTGGAACCGCAAACACACATTTTTCCAGTTTCGCGAATAATTTATTCTCCCGCAGGATGAGTAAGACCTGACATAAGTGTTCCTTATGAGTCTTGAAATCAGGAGAAAAAATCAAAATGTCATCCAAATACACCAATACAAATTTTCCCATCAAATGATAAAAAATGCTGTTGACGAAATGCTGAAAAACGGCTGGGGCATTCATCAAACCAAAAGGCATAACTAAATTCTCAAAATGGCCCTCAGGGGTATTGAAAGCCGTCTTCCATTCATCTCCTTCTCTGACCCTAACCAGGTTGTATGCCCCTCTTAGGTCTAATTTGGAAAAGACTTTCGCCCCAACAACCTGGTTAAACAAGTCCGGGATCAGAGGAAGCGGATAAGGATCACGAATAGTGATACTGTTCAGCTCCCTGAAATCCAGACAAGGTCTTAAAGAACCATCTTTCTTCTTAACAAAGAAAAAACCAGCGGCAACAGGTGACTTCGAGGGACGTATGTGTCCTTTTCTCAGACTCTCAGAGATATAAGCACGCATAGCGACCCTCTCAGGTTGGGAAAGATTGTATAAACGAGATTTAGGCAGCTTGGCGCCTGGGATGAGATCAATAGGGCAATCATACTCCCTGTGCGGAGGTAAACCCTGAACTCCACTCTCAGAGAAAACATCTAAAAATTCAGAGAGGAAAGGTGGTACAGTCTTAGTAGATACCTCAGAAACAGATGTTACGAGGCAATTCTCTCTGCAAAAGTTACTCCAACCATTTATTTGCCTCGCTTGCCAATCAATGGTGGGGTTATGTTTAGTGAGCCAGGGTAGCCCCAACACTAGAGGAGTAGGCAAACCGCTAAGGACGAAACATGACACATCCTCAACATGAGCATCATTCACAATTAAACGGATATTGTGAACTATGCCCTTTAATGATCTCTGAGAAAGTGGAGCTGAATCAATAGCAAAAACAGGAATATCTCTTCCCAAAGTGCATACCTGGAAACCATGAGTTATTGCAAATTGATTATCAATGAGGTTGACAGCTGCTCCACTATCCACAAAAATCTCACAAAAAATGCTCTTGCTCTCTAGCGGCACCCTAGCAGGCAGGACAAAACGGGAACTACAAGCAAAAGGAAAACCTTCAATTTCCGCCTCAACCCTGCCAATAGTAACAGACGGAACATTCTTAAAAGATTTCTTCCTTTTTGTCTCTTTATTACTCCCAGAAAACTGCCTGAATCTCCTAGAGGGACAAACATTTGCCAGATGATTTATACCTCCACAACAAAAGCAAACCCTCCCCTGCGGGCTGAATCTTCTATTGTCAGAGGCAATCAACCCCAGCTGCATGGGCTCCTGCTCAGAAGGGGCTGACAGCGACTGAGACCCCTGTGCACAGAATGAGACCGCTGCACTGTCCCGGGACTGAGTATGACAGGAAGGAGAGATCTCTCCTCTCTCTCTAAGACGCCTGTCAATACGAACAGCCTGAGACATAGCAGAATTCAAGGAGGTAGGTCTTTCATGAAAGGCAAATGCATCTCTCAATCCCTCTGAAAGACCATAGCAAAATTGACTTCGGAGTGCAGCATCATTCCAACCCGTATCTGCTGCCCATCTCCGAAATTCTGAGCAGTAAATCTCTGCGGATTGTTTACCCTGGCATAACAGACGTAGTTTAGACTCAGCCAGAGCAATATGATCCGGATCATCATATATCTGACCCAGGGCTAAAAAGAATTCATCCACTGAACGGAGGGGCCGTGCCCACCCCGGCAGCGAAAAGGCCCAGGACTGAGCGTTACCCCTGAGCAGCGATATAATGATACCCACTCTTCGTTCTTCATCACCAGAAGAATGGGGAAGAAGGCGAAAATGGAGTTTGCAAGCCTCTCTAAAACGTACAAAATTCTCACTACCCCCGGAGAACGTATCCGGGAGCGAAATCTTAGGCTCAGCACAAACTCCATGAACGCAAGCTGAACCGGTCACTTGAAACTGAGAAAAAGTCTTACGGAGGTCAGCTACCTCCAAAGAAAGACCCTGAAAGCGTTCAGCCAAAAGTGTAACCGGATCCATGCTTTAGACGGTTTAGGCGGCTGATAATGTCACGGATGGTGTACAGGAAACAAGATGATACAAATAACATACGATGACTCCCTGGATCCACAACTAAGGAACAAAAAGGGAGACCCCTGCAATCGACCTGCCGCTCTCCCTTATTGCTCAGCCTATGCGACCACTCTAAAGGTGAATGGGCGCATATCCACGTACCTCGGCTATCTGAACCTGAAGGCCCTACAATAGTGAGGGGACACGACCACCGGCTCCCTACACAGACACGGAGGGAGTCAGGGTCACCTGGATCCAGACCACAGAAAATCATAAATACTAAAACAACACTTATCTGCAGACGAACTGAGAACTGGTAGTTGGGAGCTGGGAGCTGGGAGCTGGAAGCTGGGAGCTGGGAGCTGGGAGCTGGGAGCTGGGAGCTGGGAGCTGAAGACAGCATGCACACTCATTCCAGGAAGTTGTATCAGCCGCACACTACTGCCTTATGGGGAGGGATTTAAAGGGAAGTAATCAGTCCGACTGCATGACAGCTGAGATAGACTAACGAGGTGAGGAACAGAAACCAAAACAAAGAAACTCAAGGAGGCGGATCTGGACGGCTCCTGTCAGAGCTTCTCAACTGTCTGGTTGTGACAGGCGATGAAGGATGATCTAGAAGATAGACATTGTGGGATTCTGGATAGTAGAGTGGTGATGTCTGGACCAGAGAGGTAGATTTGTGTGTCGTCAGCATAAAAGTGATACTGAAAGCCATGGGACTCCATGAGATGTCCCAGGCCGAAAGTGTAGATAGAGAAGAGCAGGGGTCCTAGGACAGAGCCTCGCGGGACACCAACAGAGAGGGAATGAGACGAGGAGGTGGTGCGAGAGTGGGAGACGCTGAATGTCCGCTCTGTGAGGTATGATGTGATCCAGGAGAGGGCCAGGTCAGTGATGCCAAGAGATGAGAGAGTTTGCAACAGAAGGGAGTGGTCAACAGTGTCGAAGGCAGAGGACAGGTCAAGGAGAAGGAGGACAGAGTATTGTTTCTTGGTTTTGGCTGTTAGTAGGTCATTGGTGACTTTGGTAAGGGCAGTCTCAGTCGAGTGGTGGGGTCGGAAGCCAGATTGTAGGCGGTCAAAGAGGGAGCAGGAGGAGAGGTGAGAGGACAGTTCAGAATGGACATGTTCAAGTAGCTTTGAGGCATATGGAAGAAGTGAGATGGGGGCGATAACTGGACGAAGAAGATGGGTCAAGTGAAGGCTTTTTGAGGATGGGTGTAATGGTAGCATGTTTAAAAGCAGAGGGGAAGACACCAGAGTTTAGTGATAGGTTGAAGAGATGAGTTAGGGTTGGGATAAACACTGTGGTGAGGTTAGGGATGAGGTGGGATGGGATTGGGTCAGGTGCACAGGTGGTGAGATGTGATCTGGAGAGTAGAGTGGAGGGTTTTTCTTCTGTAATGGTGGAGAAGCGGGTTTTGGGAGAAGAGGACCGAGCAGTTGTGTAGAGGGTCTGTGGGAACTGTGCACTGAAGCTTTCTCTGATGTTGACTATCTTTTGTTTGAAGTTTGTGGCAAAGTCCTCAGTTGGGATGAGAGGAGAGGGTGGGGCCGCTGGGGGATGGAGAAGGGAGTTAAAAGTTGTTTAGGGCTGTGGGACAGGGAAGATATGAGAGGTGAGAAGTCGCCTGTTTTGCATCAGAGAGTGAGGATTTGAATGTGAGGAGGGATTGCTTGTAAGCGGTGAAGTGATCCTTAGAATGGGATTTCTTCCATTGCCGCTCAGCAGCCCTGGAAGCTTGTCTGAGTTTTTTGGTCAGGTTGGTGTGCCAGGGTTGTCTGTTAATTTTTCGGGTTTTATTGTGTGTGAGGGGGGCAACAGTGTCCAGAGCTGTACTTATTGTGGTGTTCTATAGGGTGGTGGCAGCATCTGGGTCTTGGAGGAAACAGATGGTAGAAAGTGGGAGAAGAGAGTCAGAAAGCAAGCGAAAGTCGAGTTGTTTAAGGTTCCTGCGGGGGTGTGCTAGTGTGTGGACCGGGGGAGCAGCAGAAGAGACCAATGAAGAGAAGGTGAGTAGGTTGTGGTCGGATAGGGGGAGAGGCGAATTAGAAAGGTTAGATAGGGAGCAGAGGCAGGTAAAGATAAGATCCAGAGTGTGACCATCTCTGTGGGTGGGAGCAGAAGACCACTGTGATAGGCCGAAGGAGGAAAAGAGTGATAAGAGTTTAGAAGCGGCCGAGTGGCAGGTGACAATAGGGATGTTGAAGTCACCCATGATGATAGTAGGGATGTCGGAAGAAAGAAAGTGTAGTAGCCAGGTGTTAAAGTGGTCAAGAAAGATGGTGGCTGGGCCTGGGGGGCGGTAAATGACAGCTACTTAAAGGTTGCAGGGAGAGTAGATGCGAACAGAGTGTACTTCAAATGAGGTGAGCGTAATGGAGGGTGGCAGTGGAGCTGTAGGAGCAGGTGTCTGATAGGAGAAGACCGACTCCTCCACCATGTTTGCAGCCGGGAAGGGGGTGTGAGTGAATTGAAATCACTATAAGAGAGTGCAGCAGGGGAGGAGGTGTTAGAGGGTGTCAGCCATGTTTCTGTGAGACCCAGAAAGGAAAGGTTTTGAGAGATGAAAAGTTCATGAATGTAGGACAGTTTGTTACAGACAGAGCGTGCATTCCATAATGCTCCTGCAAGAGGAACCAAAGGAACAGGGGTCAAAGGAATGGTTATTAGGTTTAAGGGGTTGCAGAAATTTGTAGAAGGAGATTTGTAGTAGGAGGTAGAGGTGATAGTGGGAATTTGCTGAGGGGGGCCTGGATTTGGAGAGATATCACCAGCAATAAGGAGAAGCAGAGCAAGTGTTAATAGGTGAGAATAAGAGAGGGCATGATGTATCTGTGTGTGTTTGGGAAGGAAGTGTTTTATGTTGTCAAACAGGTTTGTGCAAGATGAGAAGGTAAGATGGAGGGAGAGATGAATAGTTCCTTGCTGGGTGAATGGATGTGAGGGTATTTCAGGAGGTGTTGGAAAAGTGGGAAGAGTCATGGATCTGCACAGACAGATCCGCACACATAATACAACCGTCTACCTCCGCATCGTCAGGCGGACACTAAAACGCTGCAAGCAGCATTTTGGTGTCCGCCTCCAGAGCGGAATGGAGATGGATCGGAGGCAAACTGATGCATTCTGAGCGGATCCTTTTCCATTCAGAATGCATTAGGGCAAAATTGATCCGTTTTGGACCGCTTGTGAGAGCCCTGAACGGATCTCACAAACGTAAAGCCAAAACGCCAGTGTCAAAGTAGCCTTATGGTGTATTTGTTATTTTATCACTTGAGAAGCTGAGAGAAAAATGAGAATCTGCAGAAACAGCATTTTATGAATTTCTCCGGAAGCTTAGTTTAGAAAGTAGTAAAAGTGATACAAAGCAGTCACAACAAGCACTGGAGCCGACACCCATACACTCAGACGCCAGGAATTTTTTGCAAGGTTACAGATGAGAAGCATAGTGGTCCCATGTCAAGGTCCATAAAAAATCCGAAGGAATGCCATATTAGTACATGAAGAGATAACAGAGCGGGTTCCCTTGACTGGTTCTTGGCCATATTCAGCCTGGCTCCTGGCTCTATAAAGCCTCATTCACACGTCAGTGTCTTGGTCAGTGATTTCCATCAGTGACTGTGAGCCAAAACCAGGATCGGAGCCTCCACAGACATAAGGTATAAGGGAAAGATCTGCACCTTTTCTGTGTTTAGAGCCACACCTGGTTTGGGCTCACAGTCACTGAGGGAAATCACTGACCGAACACTGACTGTGTGAATGAGGCATAAGACTGCAGGTCGCCAGGAAGACTGGGCGGCTCCGCAGATAATACCAGCTGAGGGGTTTCAATCAGCGAGACCCACCACCTTTAGGCCTCTTTCACACGGGCGTTGCGGAAAAAGGTGCGGGTATGTTGCGGGAACATGCGCGATTTTTCCGCGCGAGTGCAAAACATTGTAATGCATTTTGCACGCGCGTGAGAAAAATCGGCATGTTTGGTACCCAAACCCGAACTTCTACACAGAAGTTCGGGCTTGGGATCGGTGGTCTGTAGATTGTATTATTTTCCCTTATAACATGGTTATAATGGAAAATAATAATGATCGGGTCCCCATCCCGATCGTCTCCTAGCAACCGTGCGTGAAAATCGCACCGCATCCGCACTTGCTTGCGGATGCTTGCGATTTTCACGCAACCCCATTCACTTCTATGGGGCCGGCGTTGCGTGGAAAACGCAGAATATAGAGCATGCTGCGATTTTCACGCAACGCACAAGTGATGCGTGAAAATCACCGCTCGTGTGCACAGCCCCATAGAAATGAATGGGTCCGGATTCAGTGCGGGTGCAATGCGTTCACATCACGCATTGCACCCGCGCGGAATACTCGCCCATGTGAAAGGGGCCTTAGGGTGGGTTCACACGTAGGTTTTTAGTGTTTTTTGTACACTTTTTGCAATAAAAACATCAGCTCCAAATGTTAGCTGAAAATCTACGGAAAACAAGTGGTTTTCTTCCCCTGGAGTTTACCTCAGGCTAGGTCATCAATATCCGATCGGCAGGGGTTCAACACACAGATCAGCTGTTTGAGGAGTCTACGGCACTCTGGGGAGCACGATGGCCACCTCAGAGCATATCAAGCACAGCGCCGTCCATTGTATAGAGGCTCTGCTTGGTATTGCAGCTCAGGCCCATTCTGTAGAAAAAGGTTCTGTAGAAAAAAGTGGTCGGCATGGTCATTTAGAAAAAAAGCTGCAAAAAAGCATAAATAAAAACTGCATGCATTATAGAAAAAAATGCAAGTTTTTTTTTGAAGTGGTAAAAAAAAAGAACATAAAGAGACAAAAATCATGTGTGTAGGGATGTTAAAGAGAACCTGTCACCTGGATTTTGGAAATAGAGCTGAGGACATGTGCTACTAGATGGCCGCTAGCACATCTGCAATACCTAGTCCCCATAGCTCTGTGTGCTTTTAGGCTACGTCCACACGACGACATTTGTCTCGCGACAGATAGGGCACAACTACACTGCAACATTTGTAGCGCAACATTTTGTTGCACCAATGTTGCCGACAATTGTTATAATGGCAGTCACTGCAACATGCAACATACTGCGACGTAACAGTCGCAGAAAAATCCATCTCGAATGGATTTTCTGCGACTGTTGCGTCGCAGTCGCAGCATGTTGCAGTGCGACACCATATACTGCCATTCTAAAAATTGTCGCGCGACATTAGTGCAACATAATGTCGCGCGACAAATGTCGCCGTGTAGACGTAGCCTTATTGTCTAAAAAAAAATGATTTTTATAGATATACAAATGAACCTGAGATGAGTCCAGCGTGAAGGAGCCCAGCACCGCCCCGCATCCTCCGAATCTCCTCCCCAACGTCACAAAGCTAGAGCGCCGTAATCTCGCGATGCGTGAGCTAGCGCATGCGCAGTTCGTTCCCTGAGGCTGATGCCGACACTGCGCATGCGCTAGATCGCGCATCGGGAGATTACGGCGCTCCAGCTTTGTGACGTCGGGGAGCAAGGAGGAGATTCGGAGGATGCGGGGCGGTGCCGGGCTCATCTCAGGGACAGGACTCATCTCAAGTTAATTTGCATATCTATCAAATAGTTTTTTTTTTTACACAATAAAAGCACACAGAGCTATGGGGACTAGCATCTAGCAGCCCATGTCCTCAGCTCTATACACAAAATCCCGGTGACAGGTTTCCTATTAGATTCGGGGGACTGTCCCGGGCCTCTTCCCCTCAACCCTTCCTCACTGCACGAGCAGACGAGCCTGCGCAGTGCCATTCCATTAACAGTCTACAGGACTGATGATGATGATGGCCAAGCGCAGTTCTGAGTGGAGCACCTGGCAACCCTAACTGGTGGGGCCCCAGCGATCAGACATTTGTCACCTATCCAGTGGATAAGTGGAAAAGGTTGGCTGTAAGAAAAATCCCATTTCTTCAAGGTTGTCTAAACTGGGCGGCAGTCACTGTAATTACTATCACTATATGGAGATGATTTAGAATACAATTAAATAACAAAAATAAATAAATAAATAAGAAACAATGTAACACCGAGGGAGAGCCATAAATGTAGACACAGGCCTTGTGAGAACCTCGGACTCCTGATCACAATTGTTGAGGTTTGTGCTACTTTAGATTCAAGGTCAAGACATGTAAACTACGACGAGACACACAGCGCGGAAGACAGCGGTGCACGAGAGAGGTATAGTACTGATTACTCTTTATGCATCTGTCTGATCCTGCACTCATACCCTAAGTTCGCGCTTGCGCGTTTTACAGCGCGTTCGAACGCGCTGTAAAACGCATAACCGATGCAAACCAATGCTTCCCTATGGGACTGGTTCACATTTTCGCGTTTTACAGCGCGTTCGAACGCGCTGAAAAACGCCCGACGCATAAACAAGTTCTTGAGCTTCTTTGGGGCGTTTTGACGCGCGTTTGCGGCCATAGGACACTGCTGTCAATCACACAAACACGCGTCAAACGCGCGTTTACTATTGCACACAAACGGTTTTTTTTCCATGTACGTTCCGTTTTTTTGCATTCCGTATACGGACCGTATATGTAACCATTCATTTCAATGGATCCACAAAAAAATGTTCTGTTCAAAGATAGAACATGTCCTAATATTGTCCGCGTAACGGACAAGGCTAGGACTGTTCTATTAGGGGCCAGATGTTCCGTTCCACAAAAAAACAGAATCTACACGGATGTCATCCGTATTTTTTGCGGATCCGTTTTTTGAGGACCGCAAAATACAGCAAATTACATACGGTCGTGCACACAAACGTTTTTTTTTTTCCATGTACGTTCCGGTTTTTGCGTTCTCCGCATAACGGACAAGGATAGGACTGTCCTATTAGGGGCCAGATGTTCCGTTCCCCAAAAAACGGAATCCGTATTTTTTGCGGATCCGTTTTTTGAGGACCGCAAAAAGCAAATTACATACGGTCATGCACACAAACGTTTTTTTTTTTTCCATGTATGTTCTGTATACGGACCATATACGTAACCATTAATTTCAAAGGATCCGCCAAAAAAAAAAAGGAAGGTACTCCGTATGCATTCCGTTTCCGTATTTCCGTTCAAAGATGGAACATGTCCTATTATTGTCCGCATAACAGACAAGGATAGGACTGTCCTATTAGGGGCCAGATGTTCTGTTCCACAAAAAACGAAATCCGTATTTGCTGCCGATCCGTTTTTTCAGGACCGCAAAATACAGCAAATTACATACGGTCGCGTGCAAGAGGCCTTAGGGCACATTCACACGTTGGATTTTGACAGAGTCATAATCGGCCACGTACTACTGCTCACGGCATAGATCCACTGAATGGGGCTCAACCACAAGTGGACACCTGCTGCGACTTTAAGGGACGTCCATTGGAACACAATGCCAAGAAGGGACATGTCCTTTCTTGGCAGGGTCTTGGCTTTAAACCGCCATTGTAAACAATTGGAGGCAGACACTAAGCTGCCATAAACATCCTATAGTTCGGCCAGCAGCTATTTCTCACCACTCGCTCCCGGCTCCCCCATACATGTACGTGTTTATGCCAAATGTATGTGTATTCAAAAGGGATAGGTGAGAAAGCGGCTGCCAGACACATCTGCGGGCAGCTTATCTCCTGGGAAAACAAAAGGACCGGGGGAAATATTCACTTCTCCCGATCCTTCTCTCCCCTGACATCTTGCCAATAATACACTAATGTGTGTGGGGGCCTGTACTCCTTAAGGCTACATGCACATGACCGTATGTGTTTTGTGGTCCGCAAATTGCGGATCCGCAAAATAAATGGATGACGTTCCGTATGGCATCCGTTTTTTTTTTTGCGGATCCATTGTAATAATGCCTATCCTTGTCCGCAAACTAGAAAAAAATAGGACATGCACTATTTTTTTTGCGGAGCAACGGAACGGACATACTGATGCGGACAGCACACGGTGTGCTGTCCGCCTTTTTTGCGGACCCATTGAAATGAATGGGTCCGCATCCTATCCGCAAAAAAAAAAAGATCGGACACGGAAACAAAATACGGTCGTGTGCATGAAGCCTAAGGCACCATTTACACGACTGTAGGGCCAACGTACCTGTGTTGCACACCGCAAACTGCAGGTCTGTAAAACACAGTCACCAGCCGCGTGAACTCTGCATCAAGATACGGCAAAATATAGAAAAATTTCCTATCTTTTGCGGCATGGACCCAGAATCCCAAGGAAACACACGGAACCCTTCCGTGGGCTTCCGAGTCCATGCCTCCGCTCCGCTCAACACATGTCCTATCTTTTGCGGCACGGAGACACGGACCCAGAATCCCAAGGAAACGCACAGAACCCTTCCGTGGGCTTCCGAGTCCATGCCTCCGCACCGCAAAACACATGTCCTATCTTTAGCTGTATATTGCAGATCTGGCCCCTTTCAAGTCAATGGGTCCACACCGAGATGCGCCAATGCAAGTGTTTTATGGACCGCAGTTTGCGGTCCGCAATGCAGGCACGGTGGCCCTATGGTCGTGTGAACGGGGCCTTACATCTCTGTTCTACTCCTTCATAGGTTACCAAGACATAGGTGCCATATGGAAGACAATGCCACTACAGAGCACGCTCAGAGCTTGTTTGTAGTCTGATTAGTCTGCATAGATACTGTGGATGCAAAAATTGTATGGGGTTTATAGTGAAGACTCCCTGCAGAGTTGCTCTATTTTTCATTTTAGATGCACTGGAACAAAAAAATATAAAAAAATCATCAAGATGGACTTTCCCTTTAAGCCGGCCGTAGACAAGAGAGACGAGACACCGCCAGAACTCCATGGTCGTTGCTTATCTCTGAGCAAAGCATTTGGTAGGCTAAAATTCAACATAGAAAGCAAACAGAAAGCTCTACGGATTTTGTTACTGGATTTTTCGCAACGGAAAATCAGTTACATTCACTTGAATGGGGCTTGCAGAAATCCATGTGCTTGCCGCCCCGTTGAAACGAATGGAACGGATTTTCAGTTGCGGAAAATTCTGCAACACAATCCGCAGCGTGGGAAGGCGCCCTCGCCTACACTTGCTGGAGGGCAGTCCGTGCACCCAGGACCCTTTACACTGCACTATGTTTGGGCAGAATATCGCTTACGAGCTACCCGACGAACCAGCATACACATAAAGGTCCCAGTACGCCAGTGACAGGTTGGAGACCTTACAAGTGTCAGGCAGAGCATTTTACAGTAATCAGGAGGATTTAGCAAAATCTTTGCAAGCATTTGGTTTAAATGTAAATTTTCTAACATATTTACTGTATATTGTACATTTATATGAAAAGAAAAGAGGAAAAAAGAAAACAGGGAAATACCCAAAATACTTTCCACAAACTGAAGTCATGTCCTAGAATAAAACACCACAAAGTAATTCCACTGCCAATCACAACAGCATTGTCCCTTCTCAGGAAAACCACTGCTGCCACAAACAACTGTCTCCAGCTGGAGCACACATATATACTATAACTACAGGTCACACACAGATGACTGTACTATAACTACAGGTCACACACAGATGACTGTACTATAACTACAGGTCACACACAGATGACTGTACTATAACTACAGGTCACACACAGATGACTGTACTATAACTACAGGTCACACACAGATGACTGTACTATAACTACAGGTCACACAGATGGCTGCACTATAACTACAGGTCACACACAGATGACTGTACTATAACTACAGGTCACACACAGATGACTGTACTATAACTACAGGTCACACACAGATGACTGTACTATAACTACAGGTCACACAGATGACTGTACTATAACTACAGGTCACACACATATATACTATAACTACAGGTCACACACAGATGACTGTACTATAACTACAGGTCACACACAGATGACTGTACTATAACTACAGGTCACACACAGATGACTGTACTATAACTACAGGTCACACAGATGACTGTACTATAACTACAGGTCACACACAGATGACTGTACTATAACTACAGGTCACACACAGATGACTGTACTATAACTACAGGTTACACACAGATGACTGTACTATAACTACAGGTCACACACACATGACTGTACTATAACTACAGGTCACACACATGACTGTACTATAACTACAGGTCACACACATATATACTATAACTACAGGTCACACACATATATACTATAACTACAGGTCACACACAGATGACTGTACTATAACTACAGGTCACACACAGATGACTGTACTATAACTACAGGTCACACACAGATGACTGTACTATAACTACAGGTCACACACAGATGACTGCACTATAACTACAGGTCACACACAGATGACTGTACTATAACTACAGGTCACACACAGATGACTGCACTATAACTACAGGTCACACACAGATGACTGCACTATAACTACAGGTCACACACAGATGACTGTACTATAACTACAGGTCACACACAGATGACTGCACTATAACTACAGGTCACACACAGATGACTGTACTATAACTACAGGTCACACACAGATGACTGTACTATAACTACAGGTCACACACAGATGACTGTACTATAACTACAGGTCACACACATATATACTATAACTACAGGTCACACACATATATACTATAACTACAGGTCACACACAGATGACAGTACTATAACTACAGGTCACACAGATGACTGTACTATAACTACAGGTCACACACAGATGACTGTACTATAACTACAGGTCACACACAGATGACTGTACTATAACTACAGGTCACACACAGATGACTGTACTATAACTACAGGTCACACACATATATACTATAACTACAGGTCACACACAGATGACAGTACTATAACTACAGGTCTACACACAGATGACTGTACTATAACTACAGGTCACACACATATATACTATAACTACAGGTCACACACAGATGACTGTACTATAACTACAGGTCACACACAGATGACTGTACTATAACTACAGGTCACACACATATATACTATAACTACAGGTCACACACAGATGACTGCACTATAACTACAGGTCACACACAGATGACTGCACTATAACTACAGGTCACACACAGATGACTGTACTATAACTACAGGTCACACACAGATGACAGTACTATAACTACAGGTCACACACAGATGACTGCACTATAACTACAGGTTACACACAGATGACTGTACTATAACTACAGGTCACACACAGATGACTGTACTATAACTACAGGTCACACACAGATGACTGTACTATAACTACAGGTCACACACAGATGACTGTACTATAACTACAGGTCACACACAGATGACTGCACTATAACTACAGGTCACACACATATATACTATAACTACAGGTCACACACAGATGACTGTACTATAACTACAGGTCACACACAGATGACTGCACTATAACTACAGGTCACACACAGATGACTGTACTATAACTACAGGTCACACACAGATGACTGTACTATAACTACAGGTCACACAGATGGCTGCACTATAACTACAGGTCACACAGATGACTGTACTATAACTACAGGTCACACAGATGACTGTACTATAACTACAGGTCACACAGATGACTGTACTATAACTACAGGTCACACACAGATGACTGTACTATAACTACAGGTCACACAGATGGCTGCACTATAACTACAGGTCACACAGATGACTGTACTATAACTACAGGTCACACACAGATGACTGTACTATAACTACAGGTCACACACAGATGACTGCACTATAACTACAGGTCACACACAGATGACTGTACTATAACTACAGGTCACACACAGATGACTGCACTATAACTACAGGTCACACACAGATGACTGTACTATAACTACAGGTCACACAGATGGCTGCACTATAACTACAGGTCACACAGATGACTGTACTATAACTACAGGTCACACAGATGACTGTACTATAACTACAGGTCACACAGATGACTGTACTATAACTACAGGTCACACACAGATGACTGTACTATAACTACAGGTCACACAGATGACTGTACTATAACTACAGGTCACACAGATGGCTGCACTATAACTACAGGTCACACAGATGACTGTACTATAACTACAGGTCACACACAGATGACTGTACTATAACTACAGGTCACACAGATGACTGTACTATAACTACAGGTCACACAGATGGCTGCACTATAACTACAGGTCACACAGATGACTGTACTATAACTACAGGTCACACAGATGACTGTACTATAACTACAGGTCACACAGATGACTGTACTATAACTACAGGTCACACAGATGACTGTACTATAACTACAGGTCACACACAGATGACTGTACTATAACTACAGGTCACACAGATGACTGTACTATAACTACAGGTCACACAGATGGCTGCACTATAACTACAGGTCACACACAGATGACTGTACTATAACTACAGGTCACACAGATGACTGTACTATAACTACAGGTCACACACAGATGACTGTACTATAACTACAGGTCACACAGATGACTGTACTATAACTACAGGTCACACAGATGGCTGCACTATAACTACAGGTCACACAGATGACTGTACTATAACTACAGGTCACACAGATGACTGTACTATAACTACAGGTCACACAGATGACTGTACTATAACTACAGGTCACACAGATGACTGTACTATAACTACAGGTCACACACAGATGACTGTACTATAACTACAGGTCACACAGATGACTGTACTATAACTACAGGTCACACAGATGACTGTACTATAACTACAGGTCACACACAGATGACTGTACTATAACTACAGGTCACACAGATGACTGTACTATAACTACAGGTCACACAGATGACTGTACTATAACTACAGGTCACACACAGATGACTGTACTATAACTACAGGTCACACACAGATGACTGTACTATAACTACAGGTCACACACAGATGACTGTACTATAACTACAGGTCACACACAGATGACTGTACTATAACTACAGGTCACACACAGATGACTGTACTATAACTACAGGTCACACACAGATGACTGTACTATAACTACAGGTCACACAGATGACTGTACTATAACTACAGGTCACACACAGATGACTGTACTATAACTACAGGTCACACACAGATGACTGCACTATAAGTACACCACCAGGTCACACACACACATGACTGTACTATAAGTACACCACCAGGTCACTACAGGTACAGCACCATGTTTGCCACCAGGTCACCCCAAGTCTCCCCCCAGGTCTGGTCACTTCCCCCCATTGTTCACCCAGTACTCCCAGTGCAGCTCCCACCCCTCCATATCCAGGGAGGATCTGACCTGGGACTGGGGCTCTGCCCGGGACACAGACTGCAGCCCACAGAGAAGGGATCCGGGAGATCCAGCGATCGATCCGTTTTACCTCAGCGCTGATCGTCCAGTTGATCTCCTTCCCAGGACATAGTGATCCGCTCTGCTGGGACACGCTGCTGGGCTGGGGGAGGGAGAAGGAGGGAGACCCCGCCCGGGGAGGAGAGGCAGCGTGCAGGGAGCACACAGCTGCTGCAGAACGTCCTGGGATGGGAGGAGTGATTGACATGTGTGATGGACGACCCGAGAGTCAGCGAGAGGTGCCCGTTATGTATCGGGTGTGACTGACGAGGGTAGTAACATGATAAACAGCTGTGATGGATGGTATAGGAATGATGGACAGATGGATGGATGATATAGGAATGATGGACAGATGGATGTATGATATAGGAATGATGGACAGATGGACGGATGGTATAGGAATGATGGACAGATGGATGTATGATATAGGAATGATGGACAGATGGATGGATGGTATAGGAATGATGGACAGATGGATGTATGATATAGGAATGATGGACAGATGGACGGATGGTATAGGAATGATGGACAGATGGATGTATGATATAGGAATGATGGACAGATGGATGGATGGTATAGGAATGATGGACAGATGGATGTATGATATAGGAATGATGGACAGATGGATGTATGATATAGGAATGATGGACAGATGGATGTATGATATAGGAATGATGGACAGATGGATGTATGATATAGGAATGATGGACAGATGGATGTATGATATAGGAATGATGGACAGATGGACGGATGGTATAGGAATGATGGACAGATGGATGTATGATATAGGAATGATGGACAGATGGATGGATGGTATAGGAATGATGGACAGATGGATGTATGATATAGGAATGATGGACGGATGGTATAGGAATGATGGACAGATGGATGTATGATATAGGAATGATGGACAGATGGATGGATGGTATAGGAATGATGGACAGATGGACGGATGGTATAGGAATGATGGACAGATGGATGTATGATATAGGAATGATGGACAGATGGATGTATGATATAGGAATGATGGACAGATGGATGGATGATATAGGAATGATGGACAGATGGATGGATGATATAGGAATGATGGACAGATGGATGTATGGTATAGGAATGATGGACAGATGGATGGATGATATAGGAATGATGGACAGATGGATGGATGATATAGGAATGATGGACAGATGGAATGTATGGTATAGGAATGATGGACAGATGGATGGATGATATAGGAATGATGCACAGATGGGATGTATGGTATAGGAATGATGGACAGATGGATGTATGATATAGGAATGATGGACAGATGGATGGATGGTATAGGAATGATGGACAGATGGACGGATGGAATAGGAATGATGGACAGATGGATGTATGATATAGGAATGATGGACAGATGGATGGATGATATAGGAATGATGGACAGATGGATGCATGATATAGGAATGATGGACAGATGGATGTATGGTATAGGAATGATGGACAGATGGATGGATGATATAGGAATGATGGACAGATGGATGGATGATATAGGAATGATGGACCGATGGGATGTATGGTATAGGAATGATGGACAGATGGATGGATGATATAGGAATGATGGACAGATGGGATGTATGGTATAGGAATGATGGACAGATGGATGGATGATATAGGAATGATGGACAGATGGGATGTATGGTATAGGAATGATGGACAGATGGATGGATGATATAGGAATGATGGACAGATGGATGTATGATATAGGAATGATGGACAGATGGATGGATGATATAGGAATGATGGACAGATGGATGGATGATATAGGAATGATGGACAGATGGATGGATGATATAGGAATGATGGACAGATGGATGGATGGTATAGGAATGATGGACAGATGGATGGATGGTATAGGAATAATGGACAGATGGATGTATGATATAGGAATGATGGACAGATGGATGGATGATATAGGAATGATGGACAGATGGATGGATGATATAGGAATGATGGACAGATGGGATGTATGGTATAGGAATGATGGACAGATGGGATGTATGGTATAGGAATGATGGACAGATGGATGGATGATATAGGAATGATGGACAGATGGATGGATGATATAGGAATGATGGACAGATGGATGGATGATATAGGAATGATGGAAAGATGGATGTATGATATAGGAATGATGGACAGATGGATGGATGGTATAGGAATGATGGACAGATGGATGGATGATATAGGAATGATGGACAGATGGATGGATGGTATAGGAATGATGGACAGATGGATGGATGATATAGGAATGATGGACAGATGGATGGATGATATAGGAATGATGGACAGATGGCTGGATGATATAGGAATGATGGACAGATGTATGTATGATATAGGAATGATGGACAGATGGATGGATGATATAGGAATGATGGACAGATGGATGGATGATATAGGAATGATGGACAGATGGATGTAGGATATAGGAATGATGGACAGATGGATGTATGATATAGGAATGATGGACAGATGGATGTATGATATAGGAATGATGGACAGATGGATGGATGATATAGGAATGATGGACAGATGGGATGTATGATAAAGGAATGATGGACAGATGGATGGATGGTATAGGAATGATGGACAGATGGATGTATGATATAGGAATGATGGACAGATGGATGTATGATATAGGAATGATGGACAGATGGACGGATGGTATAGGAATGATGGACAGATGGATGTATGATATAGGAATGATGGACAGATGGATGGATGGTATAGGAATGATGGACAGATGGATGGATGATATAGGAATGATGGACAGATGAATGTATGATATAGGAATGATGGACAGATGGATGGATGATATAGGAATGATGGACAGATGAATGTATGATATAGGAATGATGGACAGATGGATGGATGGTATAGGAATGATGGACAGATGGATGAATGATATATGAATGATGGACAGATGGATGGATGATATAGGAATGATGGACAGATGGATGTATGATATAGGAATGATGGACAGATGGATGGATGATGGATGGACAGATGGATGGACAGATGGATGGATGATATAGGAATGATGGACAGGTGGATGTATGGTATAGGAATGATGGACAGATGGATGGATGATATAGGAATGATGGACAGATGGATGGATGATATAGGAATGATGGACAGATGGGATGTATGATAAAGGAATGATGGACAGATGGATGGATGGTATAGGAATGATGGACAGATGGATGTATGATATAGGAATGATGGACAGATGGATGGATGATATAGGAATGATGGACAGATGGACGGATGGTATAGGAATGATGGACAGATGGATGTATGATATAGGAATGATGGACAGATGGATGGATGGTATAGGAATGATGGACAGATGGATGGATGATATAGGAATGATGGACAGATGAATGTATGATATAGGAATGATGGACAGATGGATGGATGATATAGGAATGATGGACAGATGAATGTATGATATAGGAATGATGGACAGATGGATGGATGGTATAGGAATGATGGACAGATGGATGCATGATATATGAATGATGGACAGATGGATGGATGATATAGGAATGATGGACAGATGGATGTATGATATAGGAATGATGGACAGATGGATGGATGATGGATGGACAGATGGATGGACAGATGGATGGATGATATAGGAATGATGGACAGGTGGATGTATGGTATAGGAATGATGGACAGATGGATGGATGATATAGGAATGATGGACAGATGGATGGATGATATAGGAATGATGGACAGATGGATGTAGGATACAAAACCTACAAACGACGACCAGACGGCTTATAAATCAATGTCATTTTATTACATGATTACACATATTACACAGACATGATTGAAAAGAACGTGGGGGCAGGGAAAGAAATGACATCATCTGGAGGATAACCACAGCGGATACCACGTCCATAGATCAGTCCATCTGTATGGAGGAGGCACCGCATGGGTAACCGTTCAATGTCCTTTTGATTGTGAATGAACCTGTTCTTGCACTTTATCCTGTATCATACAGATGGACTGATCTATGGACGTGGTATCCGCTGTGGTTATCCTCCAGATGATGTCATTTCTTTCCCTGCCCCCACGTTCTTTTCAATCATGTCTGTGTAATATGTGTAATCATGTAATAAAATGACATTGATTTATAAGCGGTCTGGTCGTCGTTTGTAGGTTTTGTGTCCTGGTGTTCTGCCATAGGCCTATGCTGGGTATTTACTCTTTGAGTAGCAATAGATTCCCTGGTTGGGGCGTATATTGGGTTTTGGGATGTAGGATATAAGAATGACACAGGGATGGAGCATTATAATGCAGAGCTCTTATGGACCCTTTACACGGGCTGAGAATCTTAAAGATAACCGCTAACGAGCGCTCATGGGAACACTCATTAGTGATTATCTGCGGTGTAAGGGCTCGTTCACACGAAGCCCGTGCTGTGGACCGCAAATTACGGTCCGCAATGCACGGGCACCATCCATGGGGCAGGCGCGTGGGGATCGTGGACCCATTCACTTGAATGGGTCCGCGATTCCTCCGTTCTAGAAAAATATTATGCATGTTTTATCTTTTCGCGGTGCGGATGCACGGAACGGAACCCCAGGAAGCACTCCCGTAGTATTCCGTTCCGTGCTTCCTTTCCGCATCTCCGGATTTGCGGACCCATTGAAGTGAATGCACACAGAACGGTGCCCGTGTATTGCGGATCCGCAATACGGCAACGGGCAGCACACGTTCGGGTGAACGAGCCCTGAATGTACCGCCGATTACCCGATGAACAATCATTTGTGCACTGCCACTGGCATTATTGTCACTGGCGGTGTGGCTCCCCCTGGTGGTGAGTTTGAACCGTGCACCGCCGCCCATTTACCATGTGCTTTTAATTAGATAGAGTGTACAGCTGTATTCTACTCAGCCCATATTGCAGGGACAGTTTAGGGAAAATCTCACAGCGGAGTTCAGCTGCGCACCGGACACTGCGCATGCGCCAGAGAGCCTCAGTAGGGAAATATTACGGCCCAGCGGCTAACTCCAGAAGATCCATCCGATCTCCGCGCCTGCGCAGTGTGGGTTGTAGGGAGATCTCATAACCATATTTTCTGTTCAATAAATATTCATTTAACAGTAAATATGGCCATGAGATCTCCCTAGGCAAAGTGTGGATAAATTTATAGATAAATAATTATGGATTTATAAATATATATATATATATTTAACAGAAAATATGGCCATGAGATCTCCCTACCCCCACACTGCGCAGGCGCGGAGATCGGATGGATCTTCTGGGCGCACTGGGCATTTCCCTACTGAGGCTCTCCAGCGCATGCGCAGTGTCCCGGTGTGCAGCTGAACTCCGCTGTGAGATTTTTCCCTAAACTGTCCGTTTGCGCATGCGCAGATCGTCAAAACTCAGGAACGCCTCCTCACGTCATTAGCGGTGCGACCGGAAGTTAGGAGGTAGGGAAATCTCACGAAGTAGGGTAATGTAACGTTACACCGGCACCAGATCATGCTGTGTAAACGCCATGTGCTGCCGGCAAGCAATGAGTCAGTGACGGCATTAGCGATCACTGCTCCCCTTACTGTGGAGGAGATCGCTGTGTGTAAGTGCTTGGTCTCCTCTACCAGAGATCAGGAAATGGTCGGGGAGGAACGCTTCCTTCCAGATAATCCGCTGCTCTGTCAGTGTCTACAGACAATTCAGTTAAGCAAGACTTGAGATTCTGTGTCCTTGTAGTATGAAAGTCATGCGCTTTTTACATATGTTTTTTTTTTTTGAGGGGGGGGTTGTGAATAGGATTTGGGAGCTATAACTGTTGGCCGACAGCTATTGATCGTTTATAGGCACCTTGAGCGTGGATTAGCATATTTTTTAATGGCATTTATTTTATTTTTTTTATTATTATACACCAACTCCACATATAAGCTTTTTTTTTTTTTACATGAATTTTTTTTTTTTTGGGGGGGGGTGCATTTTTATTATATAAATCACTGAAAAAAGGTGCACCACAATAATATGCGACTGACTATACTGGCTAAGGCTACTTTCACATTAGCAGCAGGGGAGTCCGGCAGGCGAATAGCCTGTCGGATCCGTCCTGCCGCTAGTTCACGTGTGCCCCCGGACTGCCGCTCCGTCCCTATTGACTAAAATGTGGGGGGGGGGGGGAGTTCCGACAGCAGCATACCGGAGAAGCAGCCAGACCAAAAGTACGACATACTGTACTGTTAGTCCGGCTGCCTCTCACCGTGCTGCCGCCAAAACTCTGCCCCCGCCCCCATTAAAGTCAATGGGGATGGAGCGGCAGTCCGGGGGCACACGTGAACTAGCGGCAGGACGGATCCGACAGGCTGTTCACCCGCCGCTAGTGTGAAACGAGCCTAACCCTCACGCTGATGTTAAAAGCTGAGACCTTAGCCAATATATTCCAGACAGGAACATATCCGAGCCCTGCGCGCCCCGTCAAGGTATCTCAGTGTGGCGTGGGTCCTACCGCTAAACTGCCTATCATGTGTGAACACGGTCTGATAGGTGCTAAGGACAGACTCACAGCCAAGCTCCTACATACCTCCATAGTAAGATCCCGCTACAGTGTTTGGGGTTCAGCATTTCCTCCCATTTAGGGTCCATTCACACGTCCGTTGTTTCTTTCCTGATCTGTTCCGTTTTTTGCGGAACAGATCTGGACCAGATCTGTACCCATTCATTTTCAATGGGTCCTGAAAAAAAATCAGGCATTGAGCTGTCCGATTTTTTTCAGGACCCATTGAAAATGAATGGGTACAGATCTGGTCCAGATCTGTTCCGCAAAAAACGGAACAGATCAGGAAAGAGACAACGGACGTGTGAATGGACCCTTATTAGGCCACTTTATTCAGTGATTTTGCATTTTTATTATACACCACCTCAAGATATAAGCTTTAAGTGTACGGGAATTGAAAGGCAGTACAAACATGCATTTTTTTTCTCATTTTTGTGTCCATGCCATTTTTTTTCTTAATCACAGCATTCACCGGCGATGGCATTTCTCCCATACACTTCTCTATAAGGAAAAAACACATGAAAAAATGGTAGAATAAAAAAAAAGGCACAAAAAAGCCCTGGACAAAACTAATATGAAAAAAAAAAATGTTTTTCATGGCGTCCAACCAAGTTTATGTGTGAAGGAGGCCTAAGGCCCCTTTCCCACGGGCGAGTATTCCGCGCGGATGCGATGCGTGAGGTGAACGCATTGCACCCGCACTGAATCCCGACCCATTCATTTCTATGGGGCTGTTCACATGAGCGGTGATTTTCACGCATCACTTGTGCGTTGCGTGAAAATCGCAGCATGCTCTATATTCTGCGTTTTTCACGTAACGCAGGCCCCATAGAAATTAATGGGGTTGCGTGAAAATCGCAAGCAAGTGCGGATGCGGTGCGATTTTCACGCACGGTTGCTAGGAGACGATCGGGATGGGGACCCAATCATTATTATTTTCCCTTATAACATGGTTATAAGGGAAAATAATAGCATTCTGAATACAGAATGCATAGTAAAATAGCGCTGGAGGGGTTAAAAAAATAATAATAATTTACCTCACCTTAATCCACTTGATCGTGCAGCCGGCATCTCCTTCTGTCTCCTTTCTTTGCTGTGTGCAGGAAAAGGACCTGTGGTGACTTCACTCCGGTCATCACATGATCCATCACATGATCTTTTACCATGGTAATGGATCATGTGATGGACCATGTGATGACCGGAGTGACGTCACCACAGGTCCTGTTGCTGCACAGATATCAGATGAAGACAGAAGGAGAAGCCGGGCTGCGCGATCAAGTGGATGAGGTGAGTTAAATTATTATTTTATTTTTTTAACCCCTCCAGCGCTATTGTACTCTGCATTCTGTATTCAGAATGCTATTATTTTCCCTTATAACCATGTTATAAGGGGAAATAATACAATCTAAGGAACACTGATCCCAAGCCCGAACTTCTGTGAAGAAGTTCGGGTTTGGGTACCAAACATGCACGATTTTTCTCACGCGAGTGCAAAACGCATTACAATGTTTTGCACTCGCGCGGAAAAATTGCGCATGTTCACGCAACGCACCCGCACATTTTCCTGCAACGCCCGTGTGAAACCAGCCTAAGAGAGGTCGTGGGTGTCCGGTGAAGGAGAAGGCACAGGAGCTTTCTTGGAGTCTATCTGACTGGCTGAGAAGTGGCGGTGTACGCAGAACGAGGGGGCCCATAGCAGAGATTAAAATAGGACCCCCCTCTGGTGTGGGCCCACTTATATAGGTCCCCTCCACCTATAGCTAAAGGGAGAGCACCCAAATTGGTTCCGGGACATGTCCTGCCTCAGGCACCCCAGGGCAACTGCATGGTCTGCCATAGTCACGTCCTTACTAAGAGGGTCCAGAGACACTAGTTCTAATACTACGCAACCTCTGGCACTCCAGCTGTTTTGAAACTACAACACCCAGCATGCTCCATACACTTCTATGGGAACAGCTGTTGTGCCGGAGGTTGATGATATAGTGCCTGCACCTACACTCACCTAAAGAATTATTAGGAACACCTGTTCTATTTCTCATTAATGCAATTATCTAGTCAACCAATCACATGGCAGTTGCTTCAATGCATTTAGGGGGGTGCTCCTGGTCAAGACAATCTCCTGAACTCCAAACTGAATGTCAGAATGGGAAAGAAAGGTGATTTAAGCAATTTTGAGCGTGGCATGGTTGTTGGTGCCAGACGGGCCGGTCTGGGTATTTCACAATCTGCTCAGTTACTGGGATTTTCACGCACAACCATTTCTAGGGTTTACAAAGAATGGTGTGAAAAGGAAAAAACATCCAGTATGCGGCCGTCCTGTGGGTGAAAATGCCTTGTGGATGCTGGAGGTCAGGGGAGAATGGGCCGACTGATTCAAGCTGATAGAAGAGCAACGTTGACTGAAATAACCACTCGTTACAACCGAGGTATGCAGCAAAGCATTTGTGAAGCCACAACACGCACAACCTTGAGGCGGATGGGCTACAACAGCAGAAGACCCCACCGGGTACCACTCATCTCCACTACAAATAGGAAAAAGAGGCTACAATTGGCACGAGCTCACCAAAATTGGACTGTTGAAGACTGGAAAAATGTTGCCTGGTCTGATGAGTCTCGATTTCTGTTGAGACATTCAAATGGCAGAGTCCGAATTTGGCGTAAACAGAATGAGAACATGTATCCATCCTCTGATGGCTACTTCCAGCAGGATAATGCACCATGTCACAAAGCTCCAATCATTTCACATTGGTTTCTTGAACATGACAATGAGTTCACTGTACTAAAATGGCCCCACAGTCACCAGATCTCAACCCAATAGGGCATCTTTGGGATGTGGTGGAACGGGAGCTTCGTGCCCTGGATGTGCATCCCTCAAATCTCCATCAACTGCAAGATGCTATCCTATCAATATGGGCCAACATTTCTAAAGAATGCTATCAGCACCTTGTGGAATCAAATCCTTCCCACTGCAAAAAAGTAGTGCATGCATGGGGGGGGGGGGGGTCCCATGGAAGCATCTGTAGCTCTTACATGGGGTTCCGTGCTTCCGTTCCGCACTGGACCTCCCGTATTGCGGACCCATTCAATCCCCGATCCGTGATAAGGGGTGTACATGGCTGGTGCCAGTATATTGCGGACCCGCTGTTTGCCGGCCACAATACAGGCACAGCCGACAACGGCCATGTGCATGAGGCCTAAGGGTACGATCACACGGTCAGGTTTCCTGATGCAGTTTTGGAGGCCAAAATCAGGAGCGAATCATAAAAGGAGAGAAAGTATAAAAAAAAATGATTCACTCCTGCATGGAGAAACATGGGCGTGTGCATGGTACCCTAAAACAGCAGGGTCTGTCTGGATGCAAATCATCCCCTAAGGGGTTAAACACCCTGTTTACATACGCCCTATTAGGTGCAGACTCCTTCCCACCAGTGATAACGACAAATTCGGAAACAAGTTCCCTGAACTAAAGAAGTCTTTAACCACTTCAGCCCCCAGTGCTTAAACACCCTGAAAGACCAGGCCACTTTTTACACTTCTGACCTACACTACTTTCACCGTTTATTGCTCGGTCATGCAACTTACCACCCAAATGAATTTTACCTCCTTTTCTTCTCACTAATAGAGCTTTCATTTGGTGGTATTTCATTGCTGCTGACATTTTTACTTTTTTTGTTATTAATCGAAATTTAACGATTTTTTACAAAAAAATGACATTTTTCACTTTCAGTTGTAAAATTTTGCAAAAAAAAACGACATCCATATATAAATTTTTCTCTAAATTTATTGTTCTACATGTCTTTGATAAAAAAAAAATGTTTGGGTAAAAAAAAAAAATGGTTTGGGTAAAAGTTATAGCGTTTAGAAACTGTGGTACAAAAATGTGAATTTCCGCTTTTTGAAGCAGCTCTGACTTTCTGAGCACCTGTCATGTTTCCTGAGGTTCTACAATGGCCAGACAGTACAAACACCTCACAAATGACCCCATTTCGGAAAGTAGACACCCTAAGGTATTCGCTGATGGGCATAGTGAGTTCATAGAACTTTTTATTTTTTGTCACAAGTTAGCGGAAAATGATGATTATTTTTTTTTTCTTACAAAGTCTCATATTCCACTAACTTGTGACAAAAAATTAAAACTTCCATGAACTCACTATGCCCATCACAAAATACCTTGGGGTGTCTTCTTTCCAAAATGGGGTCACTTGTGGGGTAGTTATACTGCCCTGGCATTCTAGGGGCCCTAATGTGTGGTAAGTAGTTTGAAATCAAAATCTGTAAAAAATGGCCAGTGAAATCCTAAAGGTGCTCTTTGGAATGTGGGCCCCTTTGCCCACCTAGGCTGCAAAAAAGTGCCACACATGTGGTATCTCCGTAATCAGGAGAAGTTGGGGAATGTGTTTTGGGGTGTCATTTTACATATACCCATGCTGGGTGAGAGAAATATCTCGGCAAAAGACAACTTTTCCCATTTTTTTTATACAAAGTTGGCATTTGACCAAGATATTTATCTCACCCAGCATGGGTATATGTAAAATGACACCCCAAAACACATTGCCCAACTTCTCCTGAGTACGGCGATACCAGATGTGTGACACTTTTTTGCAGCCTAGATGCGCAAAGGGGCCCAAATTCCTTTTATGAGGGCATTTTTAGACATTTGGATCCCAGACTTCTTCTCATGCTTTAGGGCCCCTAAAATGCCAGAGCAGTATAAATACCCCACATGTGACCCCATTTTGGAAAGAAGACACCCCAAGGTATTCAATGAGGGGCATGGCGAGTTCATAGAAATTTTATTTTTTTAGCACAAGTTAGCGGAAATTTATTTATTTTTTGTTCCCTTTCCGCTAACTTGGGACAAAAATTTCAATCTTTCATGGACTCAATATGCCCCTCACGGAATACCTTGGGGTGTCTTCTTTCCGAAATGGGGTCACATGTGGGGTATTTATACTGCCCTGGCATTTTAGGGGCCCTAAAGCATGAGAAGAAGTCTGGAATATAAATGTCTAAAAAATTTTACGCATTTGGATTCTGTGAGGGGTATGGTGAGTTCATGTGAGATTTTATTTTTTGACACAAGTTAGTGGAATATGAGACTTTTTAAGAAAAAAAAAAGAAAAAAAACAATTTCCGCTAACTTGGGCCAAACAAATGTCTGAATGGAGCCTTACAGGGGGGTGATCAATGACAGGGGGGTGATCAGGGAGTCTATATGGGGTGATCACCCCCTGTCATTGATCACCCCCCTGTAAGGCTCCATTCAGACGTCCATATGTGTTTTGCGGATCCGATCCATGTATCCGTGGATCCGTAAAAAAACATACGGACCTCTGAATGGAGCCTTACAGGGGGGTGATCACTGACAGGGGGGTGATCAGGGAGTCTATATGGGGTGATCACCCCCCTGTAAGGCTCCATTCAGACGTCTGTATGTGTTTTGCGGATCCGATCCATTTATCCGTGGATACGTAAAAAACATTTGGCCGTCTGAATGGAGCCTTACAGGGGGGTGATCAATGACAGGGGGGTGATCAGGGAGTCTATATGGGGTGATCACCCTCCTGTCATTGATCACCCCCCTGTAAGGCTCCATTCAGACGTCCGTATGTGTTTTGCGGATCCGATCCATGTATCCGTGGATCCGTAAAAAACATACGGACGTCTGAATGGAGCTTTACAAGGGGGTGATCAATGACAGGGGGGTGATCAATGAGAGGGGGGTGATCAGGGAGTCTATATGGGGTTAATAAGGGGTTAATAAGTGACGGGGGGGTGTAGTGTAGTGGTGTTTGGTGCTACTTATTACTGAGCTGCCTGTGTCCTCTGGTGGTCGATCCAAGCAAAGGGGACCACCAGAGGACCAGGTAGCAGGTATATTAGACGCTGTTATCAAAACAGCGTCTAATATACCTGTTAGGGGTTTAAAAAAATCGCATCTCCAGCCTGCCAGCGAACGATTGCCGCTGGCAAGCTGGAGATCCACTCGCTTGCCTTCCGATCCTGTGAACGCACGCGCCTGTGTGCGCGCGTTCACAGGAAATCTCGCGTCTCGCGAGAGGACTCGTAGATGCGTGACTCTGCGCAGGGCTGCCGCCTCCGGAACGCGATCCTGCGTTAGGCGGTCCGGAGGCGGTTAATTGGTCAGAACTCTATAGTCAGAGAGTAACGCATGACTCCACCGCACCGGATGAAACCTTCCACTTCCGCTTTTTTTCTCTCAATTCCACATTTTCTATACAAAAGAGCAGCCATGCTCAACCCAATGCCCTGCTGTAGGATGTCTGGGCATGCTGAGAGTCGTAGTTTTGCAACAGCTGGAGGGCCGCAGTTTGGGCATCCCTGCAAAAGAGGAACTTGTCAATAGGACGAAACACTGGATCAAGATAAAGCTTGCGGCATATGTGGTCAGATTGTAGCAGAGCCGAGTTTGTCATTTCAAACGTTTCATCATCTGTAGGTTTGCAGTTATCAAAAAGCAAAAAGGATGGTGGCTCACTCACTGTTCCACTTTTGGAAAGGTGCACTGCCCTGCAGCACTCCCTATTGCTGATAAAGTGAAAGGATAGAGAAATAGATTGGGCGTCACTCAAATATCAGGCAAACATATAGCCAGGTTGGTTATATCACAGAAAACTTTATATACAGTACAGACCAAAAGTTTGGACACACCTTCTCATTCAAAGAGTTTTCTTTATTTTCATGACTATGAAGGCATCAAAACTATGAATTAACACATGTGGAATTATATACATAACAAACAAGTGTGAAACAACTGAAAATATGTCATATTCTAGGTTCTTCAAAATAGCCACCTTTTGCTTTGATTACTGCTTTGCACACTCTTGGCATTCTCTTGATGAGCTTCAAGAGGTAGTCCCCTGAAATGGTCTTCCAACAGTCTTGAAGGAGTTCCCAGAGATGCTTAGCACTTGTTGGCCCTTTTGCCTTCACTCTGCGGTCCAGCTCACCCCAAACCATCTCGATTGGGTTCAGGTCCGGTGACTGTGGAGGCCAGGTCATCTGGCGCAGCACCCCATCACTCTCCTTCATGGTCAAATAGCCCTTACTTTCAAAGTTTTCCCAATTTTTCGGCTGACTGACTGACCTTCATTTCTTACAGTAATGACGGCCACTCGTTTTTCTTTACTTAGCTGCTTTTTTCTTGCCATAATACAAATTCTAACAGTCTATTCAGTAGGACTATCAGCTGTGTATCCACCTGACTTCTCCTCAACGCCACTGATGGTCCCAACCCCATTTATAAGGCAAGAAATCCCACTTATTAAACCTGACAGGGCACACCTGTGAAGTGAAAACCATTTCAGGGGACTACCTCTTGAAGCTCATCAAGAGAATGCCAAGAGTGTGCAAAGCAGTAATCAAAGCAAAAGGTGGCTACTTTGAAGAACCTAGAATATGACATATTTTCAGTTGTTTCACACTTGTTTGTTATGTATATAATTCCACATGTGTTAATTCATAGTTTTGATGCCTTCATAGTCATGAAAATAAAGAAAACTCTTTGAATGAGAAGGTGTGTCCAAACTTTTGGTCTGTACTGTATATACGTAATGGTCCTCATACAACATGAGTCATATATACGTAATGGTCCTCATACAACAGTGCTCAAGCAATACTCATATGACAGTTGGTATTGAAAGTGAGGGACCACCAAGAAAGAATCGCTTGTAACTACATGTCTTTAATTGGACTATAAGCTACAACGGAGCAAATCACCTGCACTTAAGGAGATTTGAAATCCCCGCCTGGAAATCTAAATCACATGACCGCCTAGTGCACCACGTGGGACGCCACATAGGTCCTGGCAGGTCAAAGTGGTGGAACAGAGCTGTACCGCTACAACAAACACTCAAGAGCCTGGGAAATCCTACCTGCAGGTCCTTGCAGCTCACAGCAGAGCATTACATCAAAAGCTCCAGGTGCACAAGCGAACTTACTACAATAGAAGACGCAGGAGTGGTAAAGTACCCTGTCATATGAGTATTGCTTGAGCACTGTTGTATGAGGACCATTACGTATATATGACTCTCATGTTGTATGAGGACCATTTACTAAAACCATGGAAAGATAGGGAGTCCTCTACTGCAGGCTGCCTTCAGTAGAGGACTCCCTATCTTTCCATGGTTTTAGTAAATTCACATGGTACACCTGCTTCGGCTTTCGCCTCCTTTGCTGGTGTACCTTGTAATTTACCTCTCCCACTTTCTCGAGTACCTCGTAGGGCCCCTGCCACCTAGCTAGGAACTTACTGTCTACAGCTGGTACCAGATTCAGAACCCGATCACCCGGGTTAAAGTTCCGGACCCGAGCCTGCAGATTATAGACCCTACTCTGGGCTCGCTCCCTGACCAGAGGCAACACTGTCTCCATCCGTCCTGTGGGTGACGTACTTAATAACACTTTTGTGCGGTGTGGGTTGTTGTTCCCATGCTTCTTTATCTATTTCCAACAGACCGCGAGGGTGTCTGCTATATAGCAGGCCTGGGGTTTCCTCTCGCACTGCGAACATGAGATAGGGCAGAAGAAGGTCCCAGTCCCTCCCATCCTTAGACACCACTCTTTTTAACATGTTTTTTAATGTTTGATTAAACCTCTCTACCAGGCCATCCGCTTGCGGATGATACATGGACGTCCATAGCTGTTTTATGTGGAGCAACTTACAGAGTTCCCTCATGACAATACAGATGGAAGCGATCATTGTTGAAGCGCTGACACCCGTGACCCAGTCCCACATACTGCGGCGGGGCAGGGAGCGGAGCGCATAGTTCCCTGCCCCGCCACCAATCACCGCCATAGGCTTCAGGCCTAGTAGGCCTGAAGCCTATGCAGTAGTGAAATGCAGGCGCGCGTGATGATGTCATCGCGCGTGCCTGTGCCGGGACTCAGCAGCACAGTGCCGGGACTCTGCAAGCAAACACAGGTAAGTATTTAGCTTTAGGGTTTCCTTCTTTCTTTCTTTTTTTTTTTTTCTTTTCTTTTGCCAACTTTGGGGGACATGAGGGGGCCGGGGTGCACAGAGGACGTGTGGGGGCAAACTTTTATTTTACAATGTGGCAACTTTGGGGGACATGAGGGGGCCGGGATGGACAGAAGACGTGTGGGGGCAAACTTTTATTTTTTCAATGTGGCAACTTTGGGGGACATGAGGGGGGTGCACACAGGAGGACGTGGGGGGAATATGGTGGGATACTGTGTGGCACAGTGGGGGGGGCAATTTATTATGTGGGGGACACTACTGTGAGGGGGACACTACTGTGTGGGGGATACTACTGTGTGGGGGCAGCGTGAGGGAAATTACTGTGTGGGGGGCAGCGTGGGGGATACTACTGTGTGGGGGATACTACTGTGTGGGGGCCACTACTGTGTGGGGGCAGCGAGAGGGAAATTACTGTGTGGGGGGCAGCGTGGGGGACACTACTGTGTGAGGGGCAGCGTGGGGGACACTACTGTGTGGGGGGCAATGTGGGGGACACTACTGTGTGGGGGGCAGCGTGGGGGACACTACTGTGTGGGGGATACTACTGTGTGGGGGACACTACTGTGTGGGGGCAGCGTGAGGGAAATTACTGTGTGGGGGGCAGCGTGGGGGACACTACTGTGTGGGGGGCAACGTGGGGGACACTACTGTGTGGGGGCAACGTGGGGGACACTACTGTGTGGGGGCAACGTGGGGGACACTACTGTGTGGGGGACACTACTGTGTGGGGGCAGCGTGGGGGACACTACTGTGTGGGGGGCAGCGTGGGGGACACTACTGTGTGGGGGGCAGCGTGGGGGACACTACTGTGTGGGGGGCAGCGTGGGGGACACTACTGTGTGGGGGGCAGCGTGGGGGACACTACTGTGTGGGGGGCAGCGTGGGGGACACTACTGTGTGGGGGGCAGCGTGGGGGGCACTACTGTGTGGGGGGCAGCGTGGGGGACACTACTGTGTGGGGGCAACATGGGGGACACTACTGTGTGGGGGCAAGGTGGGGGACACTACTGTGTGGGGGCAACGTGGGGGACACTACTGTGTGGGGGGCAGCGTGGGGGACACTACTGTGTGGGGGGCAGCGTGGGGGACATCGGACTTTTGCCTGAGACTCAGTGACAATGTCATGCTGGATTATGGAAGTGCGTCCAGGGAGGTCCGAGAACACATCCGTGTTCCGACTAATGAACTCCCTGGCGTCCTGAGTCTGTTTAGAGGAGAGGCTGTCAGCAATTTTTACTGTGGCAACTGCTTCTCTTGCATCAGACCGAGGAGCCTGAACCTTTTCTCCTACAAAACCTGGCAGCAGGCTGCCTTCAGTAGAGGACTCCCTATCTTTCCATGGTTTTAGTAAATTCACATGGTACACCTGCTTCGGCTTTCGCCTCCCCGGCTGGTGTACCTTGTAATTTACCTCTCCCACTTTCTCGAGTACCTCGTAGGGCCCCTGCCACCTAGCTAGGAACTTACTGTCTACAGCTGGTACCAGAACCAAAACCCGATCACCAGGGTTAAAGTTCAGGACCCGAGCCTGCAGATTATAGACCCTACTCTGGGCTCGCTCCCTGACCAGAGGCAACACTGTCTCCACCCGCGCGCCTGCATTTCACTACCGCATAGGCTTCAGGCCTACTAGGCCTGAAGCCTATGGCGGTGATCGGTGGCGGGGCAGGGAACTATGCGCTCCGCTCCCTGCCCCGCCACCGATCACCGCCATAAGCTTCAGGCCTAGTATGCCTGAAGCCTGTGCGGTAGTGAAATGCAGGTGCTCGTGATGATGTCATCGCGCGCGCCTGTGCCGGGACTCTGCAAGCAAGCGCAGGTAAGTATTTAGCTTTAGGGTTTGCTTCTTTCTTTCTTTTTTTTTTTTTTGCCAATTTTGGGGGACATGAGGGGGCCGGGGTGGACAGAGCACGTGTGGGGGCAAACTTTTATTTTATATTATGATGTGGCAACTTAGGGGGAGATGAGGGGGCAGATTATAGACCCTACTCTGGGCTCGCTCGATGCGCTGCCTCCATATGCTCCCTGACCAGAGGGAACACTGTCTCCATCCGTCCTGTGGGTGACGTACTTAATAACACTTTTGTGCGGTGTGGGTTGTTGTTCCCATGCTTCTTTATCTATTTCCAACAGACCGCAAGGGGGTCTGCCATATAGCAGTTCGAAGGGCGAGAACCCAGTAGAGGCCTGGGGTACCTCTCGCACTGCGAACATGAGATAGGGCAGAAGAAGGTCCCAGTCCCTCCCATCCTTAGACACCACTCTTTTTAACATGTTTTTTAATGTTTGATTAAACCTCTCTACCAGGCCATCCGCTTGCGGATGATACATGGACGTCCATAGCTGTTTTATGTGGAGCAACTTACTGAGTTCCCTCATGACCTTGGACATAAAAGGGGTCACTTGGTCAGTCAGAACCTCTTTAGGTAGTCCCACTCGGGAAAACATCTCCATTAACTCCTTAGCTATGAGTTTGGCTGATGTATGTCGCAGTGGCACAGCCTCCGGGTACCGAGTGGCGTAGTTGAGGACGACCAAGATGTGTTGGTGCCCTCTAGCGGACTTCAGTACTGGGCCTATGAGATCCATAGCCATTCGCTCGAACAGGACCTCGATATGTCGGGAGAGGCATCAGGGGGCTCCTGAAATGTGGCTGGGGGCTATTTATCTGGCAGGTTGGGCAAGATTTACAAAACTCTTCTACCTCTCTGAACACACTGGGCCAGTAGAACCGCTGTAGTATCCGGTCCTGCATTTTCTGCCACCCCAAGTGACCCCCAAGACCCCCATGTTGGTGGGCAAGCTCCAATACGATACGCCTTGGGCACCACCAGCTGTTCAATATGCTCACCCCATAGTTGGTTTACCCCATACAGCATTTCCTGGTGAACGACAAAATGGGGAAACATCGACTCAGCCCCAGGTTTTTGTGGTTCACCATCAATTATTACAACACTCTCCCAGGCCCCGGATAAGGTTGGGTCCTGGTGTTCTGCGGTTCTGAAATTTTCACCGAAGACATTGAGGTCTGCCAATTCAGGACCCCGCGGCAAGTTCTCAACGTCTCCTAACAACACACTCAGCGGGGTTGTCTTCCCCTCTGTCTCACCCCTAACGCTGACCCTTCGGCCTCGGGTTCCCAGGGTTCTGGCCTCCCAGGCCACTCTGCTAAAGTTACCCCTGACTCAGGGGCATCAACAACTCTCACAGCCGGCCACAGGGTCGGGAAGCCCGGAAAGTCTCTCCCTATTATTAGTTCATAAGGTAAAGTGGTAGCGATGGCCACCTCGTGGGTCCACTTGCCGCCTCCCGTGGGATAGTCCTTTAAATCTCCATGTATGCACACGACCTCGATTTTTCGACCAGTAGGGTAGCTCTTGCCAGAGACACCAAATTCCCTGAGTACAACAAAGCCACTTCCAGAGTGTCTCCCACTTCTACCAGGCACAGGTGGTTATTGTCTATAGTCTCTGGGATACCTGATGCACACAGCTTCCTGGCGTACAACAAGTTCCGGTATCCATAGTTAGTCTCCATGGGTTCGCCCCGATGGGGACAGTCGGCCCTTACGTGGTCAGACTCCTGACACCGCCAGCATACTATCGGAGCCGGGTCTACGGGGGGTACACCCTGGGCGGGCTTGGTTGGCACAGGTCTCTGGGTCTGGGATGGAGATTGCTGCAGTTTGGCTGTCCCCCTCCCAAACGAACCCCCTTTCAAATTCCTTGTAGCCTCATAGCGGTCCACCATCTCAAGGGCATTACCGGGAGACACCTGGCCGGTCCAGTGCTGGAGGGGATATGGCAAAGCCTTCCAGAACACATCAGCCAACAGACGGTCCAACATAGCAGTGGGACTCAGCACGTCAGGTTGCAGCCATTTTTGCAACAGGTGTAATAGGGTATAATACTGGGTCCTCGCGGGCTCAGCCGGGTTAAACTCCCACTGATGCACCCGCTGGGCCCGGAATAATACATTCGTCCCCAGTATCACCAGGATCTCACCCTTGACTGTCGGGTAATCAGCCGCTTGATCATCCGGTAAGTCAAAATACACCTGCTGGGGTCCAGACGCCAGGAACAGAGCAACGACCTCAGCCCATTGCTCCCGGGGTAGCTTCTCTCTCACAGCTACCTTCTCGAAGATCGCCAAATAGGTCTCGACGTCGTCTGCGGGGGTCATCTTGGGGTCCGCTTTCCGGACATTGTGGACACTCTGGGATGCTCCTGCTTCTTGTAAAGCTATCACATGTTGTATCAGCAGCTGGTTTGTTTCCTGCTGTTGATTATTGGCCTCCCGCTGTTGCAGGTTAGCTTCCATGAGGGCTTTCACGACAGCTTCCATTTTGTCGAGGGACACGTGTTGTAATCTCGCTGAATTGATGTAAGACATATGTAACACCCCAGAGTTGTGTTACGACACTCTTCTACCCCGCTACAATCTCCTAAGAGCCTTTACCTTGTAATCAGATGTAATTTTACATTATATCCTCACAACTGTGCATTGTAAACCTTGTTAAGTGTATATTGCTGTAATTTCCATGTTCACCAGCAGGTGGCAGCAATGTGTTAGCAAGGAGTTAAGATCAGTACATCTAGGCTGGAATAGTTCGTTCCAGCTTAGCTCAACCCTCTGTGAGCAGAGTGGGCTGTGCCCATATCCTGCAGCGTGGGGAGAGAAGGAAGTTAGAGTCAGTGTGCCAGCCACCCCTGTTGGGGAAGGCTGTGTATGTTAGGAGCTCCCAGATATAGGGAACCAAATTAGGATCTTGTCTCAGCTGAGACATTGATCATCATCCCCAGCCTGAGCCCTGCAGCCTTGGCTGGATGAAGCAAGCAGACAACTCCAGTTCTAGGAAGAAATCATCCCCTGAAAAGATAACTGTGAGTAAAGTCCAGAGACCCAGGAGAAGCCATATTCCTCCTGAGCTAGTCAGTCCCCCATACAGCAGAAGATAGAAAGTGCAGAAGCCAAATTCCTGCCACAGCCTAGAGCTAACAAGCAGACGTCTTTTCCTGCAAGCTCCAGGTTGATAGAGCAGAAGCTAAATTCCTGCCAACCATTGCCAATACCTGCTGGGACCTAAGACTAAAGCTGTACCTTGCTTGGATAAAAGTTACCCTCAGTAAAGACGAGTTTGAACTTTACCAAAGGTCTGGATCTCAATTTCTGCTGCAAAATCCCTCTATTACTCCTCCTATCACTACACTCAATTTATTGTAAGTGAGCCAGGAGTCCAGTCGTACCCAGGTAGAAGACACCGTTGACACCATTACCACTACCATACAGAGACATTACACTACTCTGGCATTCCTAACCTGGGGCATGAGTTATAACACCTTGGAGAGCCCTGTGACAGTACCCTGCGCACGCTGCAATTGGCGTCACGAACAAAACTATAGACTATTATATCCATATCCTGACCCACTGCATAATTTGGCGTCAGTGTAACCGTACCACGGTCCTGTGCTCTATTGCACATACAACCGTGCCCGGAAAAACTAAAATATTTCGGCCTTCACGCCAGCCTCACTGCAATGCCCGCATCTTCTACCAATTGTGGGGATTCGCTCTGGTAGTTTGGATAAGCGGGTGCAGTACAGAGGCAAAGTACAAGTTCGTAATTCAAATGTCCATGTTTATTCACACATAAGGTCAAACAAAAAACACTCTTTGTAAGGTTGGTGTTTGTTCACACCGAGTAGAAAGTTCGTGCATAACAAAAAACGTCACCTTGTCGGCGGTTCTGCCTCCAGCAGTCCAAATGCAGGCTTTAGGTGGCCTGTTCTCCCAATGCACAGGTCTCAGGTTTTCAGCCCAGCACAGGGCTCAGTTCCTACACCAGCGATTGCCAGAGCTCTTCTGTCAGAGAGAGGTAATCACTCTCAGCTGACACTGACGGCTGGGTTATTTTTAGGCCAGTCAAGACCCAGCCTGGAACGTAGGGAGTAGTCATCCACCTAGCACTTTGACTACTCCCAGTAAGAGCCGTCCCGAATCAGCTATACAGCCATACTAAAATAGCAAAGTGTCAATCAGCATTAGCTGCCGCTGACACCTGAAAATACCTGCTCTTACTTCACCGAGGCCCGGAACCTCGGTGACACCTACCTTCCATCAACGACCCTTGCGCCTTCCTACAATATGTATCCATAGGGCCTCATGCATCCAGCGCATACAAAAAGTGTAAAAAACGTAACTAGCATTATAGATAGAAAGATGATAGATAAATATTCTGTATGCCTAAATAATGACATATGTCACATCTTCCTGTTAGAGACATACGCCAGTGAGTATTCCACGTGTATATAACTGATGGAAGGAAAAAATAAAGTGTGAACAGGCCCTAAACTGACCCCCAATCAAACAGATAATGACAGCACAACACTTACATGTGCTGTAAATTATGAAGCATGGATTGTGAAACATTGCTGCCATCAAGTGGCAAAAACACATATTACATTGCAAATAAATTTGGCCAAAAAAAAATAAAAAAAATCAACATGAAAGTAAGGCCTCATGCACACGGACGTATGTATTTTGCGGTCCGCAAAAAACAGATCTGCCAAAAATATGGATGACATCCGTGTGCATTCCATATTTTGCGGAACGGAACAGCTGGCCCTTAATAGAACAGTACTATCCTTGTCGGTAACGCGCATAATAATAGGACATGTTCTATTTTATTGCGGAACGGAAATACGTACATACAGTACAGACCAAAAGTTTGGACACACCTTCTCATTCAAAGAGTTTTCTTTATTTTCATGACTATGAAGGCATCAAAACTATGAATTAACACATGTGGAATTATATACATAACAAACAAGTGTGAAACAACTGAAAATATGTCATATTCTAGGTTCTTCAAAGTAGCCACCTTTTGCTTTGATTACTGCTTTGCACACTCTTGGCATTCTCTTGATGAGCTTCAAGAGGTAGTCCCCTGAAATGGTTTTCACTTCACAGGTGTGCCCTGTCAGGTTTAATAAGTGGGATTTCTTGCCTTATAAATGGGGTTGGGACCATCAGTGGCGTTGAGGAGAAGTCAGGTGGATACACAGCTGATAGTCCTAATGAATAGACTGTTAGAATTTGTATTATGGCAAGAAAAAAGCAGCCAACAGTCTATTCATTAGGACTATCAGCTGTGTATCCACCTGACTTCTCCTCAACGCCACTGATGGTCCCAACCCCATTTATAAGGCAAGAAATCCCACTTATTAAACCTGACAGGGCACACCTGTGAAGTGAAAACCATTTCAGGGGACTACCTCTTGAAGCTCATCAAGAGAATGCCAAGAGTGTGCAAAGCAGTAATCAAAGCAAAAGGTGGCTACTTTGAAGAACCTAGAATATGACATATTTTCAGTTGTTTCACACTTGTTTGTTATGTATATAATTCCACATTTGTTAATTCATAGTTTTGATGCCTTCAGTGTGAATCTACAATTTTCATAGTCATGAAAATAAAGAAAACTCTTTGAATGAGAAGGTGTGTCCAAACTTTTGGTCTGTACTGTACGTCAACTAAATGCACACGGAGTAACTTCCGTTTTTTTTTGCGGATCCATTGAAGTAAATGGTTCCGCATACGGTCCGTTAAAAAAAACCTGAACGGACGCGGAAAGAAAATACGTTCGTGTGTATGAGGCCTAAAGGTGTAAAAAGCAACTAATATTGGATTCCTAATGACTACGCGCAACGATAGTCAGATGCATTGTTCATGCAGGTTTTTCTGGCATTTTGCAAAGGGGGGGGGGGTGCAGCATAAAATGGAAAGCTCCAGAACGCAGCGCAACCTGGCTTTTTTTGTAGTGAAGTTTCTTCAGCCTTGAGGTGCTTTATTTTGTTTTGGTCAACAGCATTTTTTTTAAGTCACTACATGCCAGTTTCCCTTACGTCCTACCAGCAGCACAGATGGGGTTAACCCCCCGTGGACTGCGAGGAGCGGCGGAATTATTAATGAGCCCAAGTAAATCATACAATTAAATACCCCCTAAAACCCCTTAGTGACCAAGCCAAATTTTGGAAATCTGAGGTGTCATTTTAGCTTACAATAACTTTATAACGGTTTTGCACATCAAAGTACTTCTGACATTGTTTTCTCGTCACATATTGTACTTTACTTAGGTGGTAAAGTTCTACCGATAAAATATGCGTATATTACTTTTTTTTATTTTATTTAGGAGACTGTTAAGGTAATTTTAACATAAATTTTAAAATTTTTGAAGTACATATTTTTTCCTGCAACAAGCCAAGTTTGCAGAGGCTTATAAGTGTCAGAATAATAGAACCCCCCAAAAGTGAGCCCATTTTAAAAACTAGGCCCCTTAATGTATTTATCTATGGGTGTAATGAGTTTTTTGAACAACTTGTTTTTTAAAGAAATGAATGCTAAGAAGGTGAAAAATAAATAAATTTTCAGTTTTTTTACACAAAAGTGTTAATTTAAAGACCTATTTTTCCTACAGAGCACATTATTATTGGTCCCTGATGGTTACTGTGCTGAAGGCAGATCTTCAGCACAGTAACCAGTGCGCATGTCTGCGCCATTTATTTTTATTTTTTAATTAGATGTGGGGGAAGGGGGCCCTAATAACTTTATTTAACACATCTGGGGGCCATATTACCCCGATCGGGGTGCTGGGGGACCCGATCGGGGCATAATTTGAACTTCTCTCTCCTCTCCAGAGAGACCTTACCGTGAGTGGCGGCGGCCGTCTTTCAGTCTGCGCATGCACCGGGCCGCCGCCGCCATCTTTCTTGAGGGTAAGGGGGGTGGGGGGTGAGGATCGTGACCCAGCTTAGGGCCGGAAGCGCTGGGGGACCCAATCGCTGCACCGGAGACTTTCTTACCTCCTCTCTTACATGAGAGGAGGGAGAAAGTTTAGTGCGGGCAGCTCCGCTGCCAGCATTTTCTGTGATCGCTGTGATAAAGTGTATCACGGCGATCATGTGATCAGAGACCGCTTGTCACGGTCTCTGATCTCTGCCCCGAACCCTCAGCTACCTCCGGTAGCTGCGGGCACGGACCTACACCGCTTGATTTTTTTCGCTAACTTGGGCTGAAGTGCCGCCGTAAAAAGGCGGCGCTCCAGCCCAAGGCCCCTTAGTGACCGCCGTAAAAACACGTATGGGTGGTCACTAAGGGGATAAAGGAGGGAACCACCCCAAGCCCACAGTTTTTTTTCTGTCCTTCCGGACAGGTGGACTCCTTTTTTTTCGGGGATCTCTCTTTCTTTTCAGGCGCTGGTCCTTTGGTCTTACTGGCTGTCGGCACCGTGCCATCGCACCTTGTTTTGCTCCTCTCGGCAGCGTCATCGGTCCTGTTTTCCGCGACCGATGGGCGCTGCCATCTTCCGTACGTGACGTCGTAATGGAGTCGGACGTCACTTCAGGGTATTCCCCGCGGCCGTGATTCACGGTCGCTGGGGATCATATTTTCTTCTTCCTCCTGTTAGGAGGATTTTTGTTACTTTCTTCTATGCTCTGCTAGGTAGCATTTCTTATATTTATAGGTGTTCCATAAGTTTGGTTATTTTTTCCTCGCCTAGGGGCGGAGTTTTTCTTCTTGGTTTAGTCTATTTAAGGAAGCATTGTGCACCGGCTCGGTCTCTGGCTGCACACGCATCACAGCTAGCTCCCAGAGTCCCTTATAAGCTGGTATTTTTTCTGCTTATAGGGGCCTTTGTTCTTGGATAACCTTTCTTCTGCTACCTCCGGTGCCTCTTACCTTTCTGCTTAGTAACATTTGTTTTAATATACAAATATCGTCTTTTCCTCCTGCAGTGATGTCTTCTCCCCGCGGGATCCTGATAGCAGAAAGTTGGCTTCCAAGAGGAAGCATTTATCTTGCTACGATTGTAGCACTCCTTTCCTTTGGAGGATTGCTATCCCTAATCTAGGTGTGACAGCTGCCGTCCGAGGGTCCAACCTTCTGGTGAACCTACCATGCATGACGAGGGTATCGGTTATCCCCGTTCGTCCCCTGCATACTTCTTTTCCTCTTATTAACCCCTTACCCCCAATAGATTTCCAACCCGGCGTTCTCCCCCCCCCCCCATCCATCCGTTAATAAAACTCGGACACCAAGCTGGAATAAATTGGCCACAGCAGCCGTTTATTAGCATGAATTATATAAATAACCATAAATAACCATAACCACTTAGTTATCAAAGCATAAACATAACCATTACTGCCGGGGGAGGTCCTTGAAGCACCAAAACTGAGTTGCCCCACCGGGGAAGCACCACTGAATGGCCCCCTTTACTTCCGCCACAACTGCTCACCCACCATGGGAGTCCAGCCCCAACCGTGGAGCCCTCCCAATATCCTCACCTGCAAATATCACCAACTTCAAGGACCCCCCACCGCCACTAACGCACAGATTTGACCCCTTAATTCTGTGCGTCCATCCACATTCTCAGGGCAGTCTCGATTCCCTCCTGCAACGCCAAACTCCACATATCCAGCCCGACTGCATTGAGATGCACTCCGTCGGACCGCCAAAAACCCCCAACACCCTTCTCAAGCTCCACATGTCTAACTGCCACCTCCCTATTCCTGGCCATAAAACGACCTATCGCCCTATTAACTTTAACTCCTGCCCTATTGACAGCATCCACCGACCTAGCGCCCCTCCAAACCATCCTCAGGACTATGTCCGACCAGACCGTCACTAACTTGGGGAACAACGCCCACAAGCCCAACATGTAGAATTTTGTGTCCCTCAGCAGCTCTCGAAATGGCTGCGCCGCCAAATCATTCCCACCCGCGTGCACCACTAACAAATCCGGTGCCCTATCCTGCTTAACAAAACGATGCACCTCCAGTAGCACTCCACTCCACACCATACCCCTACGACCCAGCCACCTTACCACAGCCGCTGAACGATCGAAACTCATTTGCTGACCGTCCGGCCGCACCGCTGCCCGGACGGCCCCCCAAAAGACGTAAGAATGTCCTAATATCCACACCATAGCGGGTACTGCTAACAACATCTGCAAGAAAACCCCTCATCTTCCCTATCTACAGACGATTCAACCGAATATAGGACTTAAAACGAGCCGATTCCCAACGCCCAATGCGCTTTATGACCTCATCACCCAACCCCCACAAAAAAATTGGCCTGTTAAGGGAGGGGGGCAAACACTCAGTTAATGAAGAGGTTAAAATCCGCATTTGTTTCTGTAGATTTTTACACAAAGGGTGAAATCTGGGGCTAATTCGTGTCAAAAACTGCAAGTAAGGGCTCATGCGCACAAACATATTTTTTCTTCCGTTTCCGTTCAGTTTTTTTTTACAGGTCCATATTTGGAACCATTCAGTTCAATGGGGCTTGAAAAAAAACCAGAAATTACTCCACGCACATTACGTGTCAGTATGTCCGCTCTGCAAAAAAAAATAGAACATGTCCTATTCTTGTCCGTTTTGCGGACAAGGACAGGTTCTGTTTCAATGTATCAGCAAAAAAATAAAATGGATGCAACATGGACGTCGCACGGCTGTCCGGACCGTAAATACATACGGTCGTGTGCATGAGCCCTAAAGCCTCATTCACACGTCTGTTTTTAAATCTGTGAAAGGGTGGTCGGTCATCCATCCGCGTTGGGTCTGTGCGTTATCTGTTTTATTGACACTGAAAAGCTGAAAAATCATTTTCAAAGCATCGCTTCCTAATGATCCGGGAAACGCGGTTGAAATCTGTGTTGCATCTGTGGTTTTCACGGACCCATAGACTATAATGGACGTGATGGATCCATGCTAAAAACACAGACCCACAGACCGTGGGAAAAAACTGATGTGTGAATGAATGGGGAGTGTGCTGTCCGTAGAGAACACGTACACCACACGTACGTGGAACACTGACATGTGAATGAGGCTTAATCCACAAGAAAACCTGCAGATGTGTGCAGGTAGCCTACTTGTCCCAATAGGCGTCCATCTTTCGCATGATTTTTCCAAACTTATTAGATTTGTGAAAATATTGCCATACATTTGACATGAGGTGAAGTAAAGCAGAGAAAGGTGTCTGAAATGGCTGTGGTACCCCATTGTGAATACATTTCTTAGAGGCCGGTAGTTGCTCTAATGTGGGGGCCATCATTTGTACCCCCTTCTATGAACCCCATATTTTAATAACGTAACTCTATAGAGCATCCAAATACCCAAAAGTCCTTCCCCCATCCCAGGCGGTCAATACACAATACTTGGGGCCTACACAGACATCGAAGCCTTGTCGCCCATAGCAACTAGAGTTCACTTCTGTGGAAAAATGAAAGCTGAATTCTGATTGGTTGCTACAGGGCAACAGCTCTCTGAGGCAGTTTTTATATACAAGGCCTAGTACTTGGGCCAGACCATTATGAACTGGAAACCAGTTTATTTCAATGCAAACTGGTGGAATCTCAGCGAGAGTACAACACATGGCAATAAAAATAAGAAACACCTTAAGGCGCTGTAGTAAGGTGCGCCAAGTTTATTAAGAAGCACACTGCTAATAAATTTGGCTGGACGCCCGCAGTAAACTACGCTTTATATCTCGCCGCGTCCCCTTCCGCTAAGCCCCACCCACTTTTCCTTATCACTTAAAGGGTCCCTTCACACATGAATTTGGCTCTGGTGGGTTTTTTTTTTTACCAGAATACAGGTCTGTTCACACGCCGAAATTCCACCGGTGGCCGCATCCTTTCTGCACTGAGGATCCCTTGGCTTATAGCCGCACCCACATTGAAAAGGGACATATTCATTCTTGGCGACCGCTTGAGATCCTCAGCGCTGCCTCCCTTCGAGATGTATGGGAGGCAGAAAGGAAGCGGGAGCCGGTGGGATTTCGCTGTGGCTGTCCGCTCCAAAATTTGAAAACTTGCTGTATGTTTTTTTTTTTCTTCCATCGTCCATGGTTTTGCCACCATTTTGTGTTTTTTTTTTTTTTAACACGTGTATTACTACTACTGTTTTCTTCATGGCCTTTTTTCCATATAGAGGCGATGTAAAACCGCTGCATTTAAAAAAAATTTTTAAAAAGAACCGCCACCTAATTAAGAAAAATGTGTGTTCTGGGCTTCATATTTTCTGTAGACCTTCAGCTAACATCTGGAGGTGGCAATTTTACCACAAAAAAAAAAAAAAAAAAGGCGGCAAAAAGAAATGGTGATGAAAAACGTAGCCATGAATGCGCCCTAAAAAGGCATAGAACTGCAAGTCACTTGTTATCATGCAAAATCTATGAAGTGGATAGCGGAATTCTTGTTTCTGTTGGGGAAGAATAGTTGTTTTCTTCTTCTGCGCAGAACAGGAATCCATACGGAAACAGCGCATGTGCCAAATTCATCGATGAGGCGCAAGAGCTGCTGGTGAAGATGTCGCAGTAGTAAACCGACACCAAGGTGGACCTGGCATTTTCTGTCACTTTTGTAGGTACCGGAAAGTGTGGGTTCACACGTAGATTTGTTTTAATGGCATTTTTGTGCTCAGTTGCGTTTTTTTATGCGGCCAACCAGTGTGCACCTCTAGGCCAGTATAAATAACCCCGTCAAAAACTCCTAGCGTGCGGTGGTGATGGTTGGCCGCATCTGACACCATCTCTGACTACATCAAGCCATTGCGCTGATATGTTATGATAGTCCACTGATGAACCAAGTTGTGGAATAGGGGAAACGCGTCAGGTCACCTTGTTTCTGGGACACCACCTGTTAGGAAGGGACCTGTATCGCAGAGACAAACACCGAGAAGTAGGGTTGCCCCTTTCCGGGCGAACACTCCCTTTTAGGGCAGCGCCCACTAGGACACTAAGGAAAGGGTCCCTGTCAAATCTGACGCCTAGAAGTGGATTAACGTAAAGAGGAACCAAGGGGGTCCTTTATCAAACAGAAATACGTCTAAATTTGGCATATTTCTGGCGCAGATTGTGGCGTTTGCGCCGAGTCTTTAGGATAGGTCATCAGTACCTGATCAGTGGGGGCCTAACCAGAGTGCTGGTGCCTTTTCCAATAGCTGATCGGCAGGGATCATGGGTGTCGGACCCCCACCAATATCTCAGAAAACCCCTTTAAATGTAGCAGGTTGCAGCTTTTTTTTTTACCATTTTGACATCTCCGTTGTAGGAAAAAAAAATAAAAAATGGCAGAAACAAAAAAGCACAAATGTCTACTGACAAAACATAAAAGCAGTTGCTATGGCGTTTTTGAGTGAACAAACCGCCAGACCAAAATTACGTGTGTAGTGGCCCTACATGAGCTATGTTTAGTAGGACTATGAAGCCTCGCATGTGTCAGTGGAAAAAAAAACCCAGCACGGGGGGGATTTATAAATATATGGCGCTCCGCCTGCACGCAATATTTTTGCAAGTACTTACGCCATTGATAAATTTGCCCCATTGATTTTTGCACAGAACTCTTGAGAATACTTCTCATGAACATGGCTTACCGTTACCAACCTGTACTGGTCCAGATGTGGAAACTGGTTTACAGCCGCATTCACACGGTGCAGCAAACAGTAGAAACCAGCACTCAGACTAGGAGCTCGATATTGATGAGCTATCCTCAGGATAGGTCATCAATATCTGATCAGCGAGGGTCTGACAAATGGCCCCCCGAACGATCGGCTGTTCGTGGTGTTTTTCAGCGAGAGCTGCGGCCACTTTACAGCGTCATCCATTGTATAGTGGCTGTGCTTGGTATTGCAGCCCAGGCCCATTCACTTAAATGGGATTAAATTGCATCTGGAGCATGTGACCAAGAAAGAGGCAGTAGCAGTCACCTCGCCAGAGCACCACAGCCTCTTCCAGCAGCTGGGCGGGAGTCGGACCCCCACCAATCCTGAGGATTTTGCAGATTTACAGCGCTGGAGGTGTGGCACTCCGGCGGTTCGTGCACTCCTGATTAGCCTCTGCCCCATAGGCTGATTTTAATTAGTTTCAGTATAAGGCCTTTTTCACACTGGCGTGTGCGGCCCGTTGCCGTATTCCGTTCCGTGGGCATTCCGCATCACGGATGCGGACCCATTCACTTGAATGGGTCTGCAAATCCGGAGATGCGGAATGGTGCGAAACGGAACCCTACGGAATGCTTCCGTGGGGTTTTGTCCCGTACTTCCGTTCCGCAAAAAGATAGAACATGTCCTATCTTTTTGCGCAACGGCCGGATCGCGGACCCATTCAAGTCAATGGGTCCGCGATCCACTACGGCTGCCTCACGGACTGTGCTCGTGCATTGCGCCCCGCATTTTGCGGGCCGCACACGCTAGTGTGAAAGAGGCCTAAAGCTGTGGCCTGCTCTCACTACATTCATTGGAAGCTGTCTGGCACAAGGAAAGGTATGGAGTGGGCTCGGCGTGCATGTTGGTATCTGCATCCCTTGTAAGTAATGGAGACCATTTTGGCACCAAAAATGGTAAAAGGCAGAGTGGACCCAGCATGCATGTGGATCCAACACTTCCTGAACTTTATCACGGCCATTATGGCACATAACAGGTAGTATTTAGTGTTAGGACCCGTCTTACAGAGATCGCCTTGACGTTCGGCAGACGGGTTCAAATGGTTTTGTACAAAATGCATTTGCCAAGCATCTCACTTTATAAAAAGGCGTAGCATTAGCACTATAATATTTTTTGTGACTATGGCATTATTGTACTTTATGTGGTTTTCAGGATGCTGCTGCATTGTCTTTTTTTCTCTATGTTTTCAGCCATGGCAGCGTGCACCTGCGCACTGGGATGTGCTGACCGACCCCCTTTTCTTTGCAAATCCTGAGGATAGGCTATCAATATCAAAATCCGGGACAACCCCTTTAGCGAAATGCGTTGCGATGGCCAACGTGTTCACGGCGGCTCTCCCGATGTCGTGACACTATAACTCCCAGCAGACTCTTAGACGAGCGGTCTCTAAATGTCACGGCTCAATCAGCTCCACAGACCGAGCATCCTGTAAAGTGCGGTCACACGTGGCGCAGAGGAACACGGATCTCTCACTAAACATGCCTCTTTTTTTTAATGAAATATATTACAATGTTGAAACACTTTTAGCTCCACGCAACTTTTTAGAAAAAAAAAATATAAAGGCAAGGACTGCTCTGTAATAAAAAGGACAGTGGGGGGGGGGGGGGGGGGAGGGCAGAATTTAGGAGGAAAGTAGGCATTTATAGCTGCACTAACACAGTAATACTACCGCCATACGGTAAACTGTCCACCTATATATCCCGATTGATAGTTGTTGGCACAGTCGTCGCTTTTTACCTGCACTACGTTACCCCTTGCCAGGTCCAGACCAATTCTGCCCCCATGGCAATCGTGGCATCACTGTGCATAGGCAGCTTGGTGGCTTTTTATCCCATATTACGGCCCTGCAGATGGCCCGTTAACACAGGCACAAACGCCCGTTTTGGACCTACCACATCTTCAGTTTAAGAGAAGTTGACCATTCTAGCCTACACAAAAAGTTGAGTGACAACTGCTTTACTTTTACATTATACTCCAGTTACACCCAAAGCCACATTCACAATTTGAATGGTCAGGTTCAAGGATGTTATTTTATTACTACTTGTTCGGTGCCTTTATTGTGCCTCTTGTACCGATTTTGGCTGTCAGTTTTTCTACCCATTCACTTTAACGTTATATGTAGCTCAGAGCGAAAGCAGCAACCAGGATGCAGCTTTAACCGTGAGTGGAGTACAAGCTAAAATCAATCCATTCTTTGCCGTGGAGCTTCATGTCACTCAAAATCCATGACCTCCCCTTCTTCAAGACATGGACATAACCTTAGGGAACGAGTAGTCGTCATTATATCCCAATCTCGTGTCCCTAGTGCTAAAGGGAAACCCATACTATAAAGCAACCCCCCCTCCCCAAAATAATCCATCAGTGTAAACAGCAGCTGATAGGCATCACATTCGGCTAAGAAATATTACCCGAGATAGGTAAGTGACCCTGTAATTAATAGGTACCCCTCCCCAACAATTAAATACCTAACAAGATACATTAAAAGTCCAGACATTGGCTCAGTAATAAAGCTGGGGCCCCTAGGGACACAGGGTGTGGGGGGGGGGGGGGGGGGGGGGGTGTGCAGGGACCTAGTGAACGAAACATAAGAATTCAAAATGCTTTCCTATTTGGCCAAGAACAATAAGAAGACGACCAACGAGCGAGACACTTCTGTACAAGAAATTTGGCTTTGGCAACTGATAGAAAAGGTGGAGCGGCCTGACATTTGGAGAGGGGTCCGGCCACTTCGAACTGAGTAAAAGGTACTTGTGATTAAAAGGTGATATAAAGCTTAAAGGGGTCTTCAGAGAATAGAATATTGATCAATATATCCGATCGTGGTGGTCCGACTTCTGATGCCCCTGTTGATCAACCGTTAGGATGACATCATGATCCATCACATGGTCTATGTTCCATTTTGTGCCATTCAAGTGAATGGGCCTAGGCTGCAATACCAAGCACAGCCACTAAATGTAGGGCACTATGCTTGGTATGCTGTGAAGAGGCTGATCGGCAGAGGCGCCGGGAGTCTACCCCCCCCCCCCCCCCACATGGTGGCCATTAATACTCTACTCCCGGGAAACCTCTTTAAGGGAATGTCCACCAGGGATGGATACGCTGTGGATAGTCAGCTGAGAAAGTGGGGAATGATAAGCTGTAGCGTTTACAATGGTGGCAAAGTGGACGACGTTCTGCAAAATGGAAATTGGCTTACAGTGCTGATTTTATAAGCTATTAACACTTCTGGGGGGGGGCGGCAATTTTTTAAATGATTGATTTGTACTTATTTTGAACTAAAATAAATTTTTTCAAATGGTCTTTATTACAAATTTTGAACCCCTTTCTCTGTGCAGCCTTGAGTTTCTCTAGTAGCAGGCTCTGAATTTTCACTCTGTTCCATCAGGCAGCTCAGCTGATGGCTTCTGATCTCCTAAACACTCATTATAGCTCAGTTCTCTTCTTAATGATAAGAATGTGGCCTAAATAGGTGCTTAAGTGTTTATCTTGTAATTCAGAGATCGGGTTTATTAAATGACCCCACACAAAGTAAAAGTACCAGTCCATCAGCTACACAAAGCTATTCTTTGTAAAAGAACAGCTCAATATTTTTAATAAAGACCAATTGAAAAAATTATTTTTAGCCCAAAATGAGTAAAATGCAAATCATTAAAAAAAATTGCCCCTGAAGGTGTACATTGCCTTTAAGCATGGCAATTCACAGATTTCACCCTTTGCAATGCAATGGAAAATGTGGATTTTGCACAGGAAGCTGCAATGGATATTTTCCACAGCAAATTACAGCCTCTGTGGATGTACCCTTAAAAAGAGGTCTTCCAGGAACCACCTATTGATGATCTAGCTTCAGGATAGGTCATCAATATCTCATCGGAGGGGGTCCGACCCCCAGCACGTCCACCTGTTCCCTGGAGTCTCCTTGGCTGCCAGGTTACAGTCACTTGAATAGGAGCTGAGCTGCAGTAACACGGCGCGGCCACTACACTTTGAACAGCGCTGCTCAAAGCGCTGGCTGCCGGAAATATCTGTCTGGTGTCACCCCCCCAATGACCGGATATTGATGACCCATGTGAAGAATTTTGCACCTGGAAAACCCTTTTAAAAAAGGGCCAATAAACCAAAAATAAAAATCCAAAAAATGCACCACTATAGACCTATGAAACTTCTGGCGGTTCTCATTAACAGGTGTGGATTCTTCTGGACTTCCTGTCAAATGCAATGTCTGATTACAGAGAGCAATAAACGGAGAGCAAACAGCGAAGGCATACTTTAGACTGCATGTCCCTTTAAGTCCATGCAAAATCACAGCACAGACTTGCTTTGATGGACCAGACCCTTTAGAAGCACAGAGATTTGGGGGGGGGGTGATGCAGAGTCCAAAAAAAAAAAAAAAAAATATAAGAAGTTACACAGCACCAAGACCTGGCGGATACAGTATTAAATAATTAACCAGAGAATTGCACAGGAAAACATGGTTCCAGGAGCGTCCACATCCTAGTACTGCACACAGCTCTCCTTCCAGGGTTATGTGAAATCTCTACAGGACAGAATTCAGAGCCAGAGGCCGAGCCCTGTGGTCACCGTCAACCGCGCCTGGCTCTGGAGAAAAAAAAAAAGTAGAATTAAAACAAAAGGACGTAAAGCGGAAAAAAACGCTTCTTGAAGATCGATATACTGCATTCTGCACGGCTCAGGGAATCTCGTAACATTTTCTGAGCCAGGCGACCCAATCGAAGTCCAACCGGCTGGTGAGATCAGTGGACTATGGTGGTGAAGGTTCCTACAGGACACGGGCACGGGATAGGAACGCCGCAGGAATCCGTTGGTGGGATACAAAAGGGAAGGTAAAAAAAACAAACAAAAAACAATGAACATGGGGGAGATGTTGTAGCAGGACTCTGCTTCTAGGAGAAGAAGATTCCACGTGAGGTAGGGTCAGAAGCTACCACTCCTTTTTCTTTTCGTCCATGGAGACCCCACCAGGTCCCAAGGCCACCACTAGGAGAAGTCCGCCGATGACAGACATGGTCTGAAAGAAGTCGTATTTTAGGAAGTCGTGCATGGGTTTGTAGCCTGGGATGTTCCAGAAAGCGTTGAAGTAGACGTTGATGGCGAAGAGCCAAACCACCAAGGTCAGGGCCGCCAACTTGGTCTTGAAACCGATCGCCACCAGGATGATTAAGGCTGTGCCCACAATGTTCTGCAGAATCTGTAAGGGTAAGAGGAGCGCAATATGTTAAAGGGGGTGTTTAAGTCAGAGTCGGAGCTATTCTTGTGATAAAGGAGTTGTCCTAGATTCATCCAAAAGAGCGCCTCTCCTGTCCACAGGCTGTGTCTGGTATTGTAGCTCATCTCCATTCATTTCACTGGTGCTAAGCTACAAGAAGGGCCCTTGCACACGACCATATGCCCTCGGAGACATACGGTCCGTGAGCGGCATTGATCGTGCGCACAGCATCATAGATTTCAAAGATGCTGTGCACGTCCGGCCGCCTGCGGTGCTATTGTCCTGCACTTAAAGGCCATATCAGTGCGGGACAATACTCCCGCGGGCGGCCCGACGTCCACAGCATCATTGTAATCTATAATGCTGTGTGCTCCCTTGCGCACGATCAATGCCGCTCACGGACCGTATGTCTCGGAGGGCATACGGCCGTGTGCAAGGGCCCTAAGAGAAATAGCTCCTGGTTGGAAGTGCCGCTGTTTTTTTTTTTTTGGTGTGGGGGTGGGGGGGAATCCTATAGAGCTACTTTAAAAGAGGTTGTATCATGAACGCAACCCCTATTTTTTTATGTCCTGTTAGGGTAGATGGACGTCATAGATGGAGTTTCCACCGTCAGGACCCACCATCTGTGAGCCAAAAGAGAGAACAGCTTTGTAGGAGCCAGGGCCGTCTTTGCCGCAGGGCAAAAGGGGCAGCTGCCCCGGGCCCAGTTGCTCCTGGGGGCCCAAGGGAGCTCCGTTTCCCGACTCCCATTCACTAGTGACTGCATCGCTAGGTTAAAACATTCGGGGCCTGGGCCCCTGATGTTTTGTCCCAGGCCCCGAATGTCCTGCCTGGCTGCTAGATACAACTGTATTGCCGTACACAGAACGGAAATACAATTGAATCTAATACACTGGGAAGAGGTGAAGGACCTGTGGTGACATCACAGGTCATGTGATCAGCAAACCAGGCTGTGATAGGATGACCTGGATGATGTCACCATCATGTGACCAGTGCAGGATTGGACGAGTGAAGAAGGAGAAGGAGCCTAATGGTGATGTCTGTACATGAGAAAAGGTAAGTTAAGGGAGAGGCAGAGCAATGCTGGGAGTTGTAGTTATTTAACTAGAATGTATGTTAGGGCTGAAGGGAGGGATGTTATTAACATGGAACTGTGTGCTTGAGGTGGCTGGGGGAGGGAGTGATGTTATTTACATGGGACTGTATGTTGAAAGTGGATGGTGGGGGGGAATGATGTTTATGTACATGGGACTTAATGTTTAGGCTACGTTCACACTTGCGTTTGGGGATCCGCTTGTGAGATCCGTTTCAGGGCTCTCACAAGCAGCCCCAAATGCATCAGTTTAACCGCAACACATTCTGAATGGATGCAGATACATTCAGAATGCATTCGTTCGGCTCCGTACGGCCCCCCGTTCCGTTTTGGAGGCGGACCCCAAAATGCTGCAAGCAGCGTTTTTGTGTCCGCATGGCCTTGCGGAGCCAAACGGATCCGTCCTGACTTACATTGTAAGTAAATGGGGACGGATCCCTTTGCATTGACACAAAATGGTGCAATTGTAAACGGATCCGTCCCCCATTGACTTTCAATGTAAGTCAGGACGGATCCGTATTGGGACTTAGAAATTCTAATCTAATACAAACGAATCGGTCCTGAACGGATGCATTCGTTTGTATTAACGGTGCGGATCCGCACGAACGCAAGTGTGAAAGTAGCCTTAGGGGGTGATGTTTACATAGGACTGTGCATTGGAGGCGACTGGGGAGGAGGTGATGTTATTTACATGGGACTGTGCGTTGGAGGAGGTGATGTTATTTACATGGGACTGTATGGTGGAGGGAGGATTATAACTGCAGGGGGCACTGCAGATCCAGGGGACATTATAGGCGGTCTTATTACTACTGGGGGCTCTATAGGAGGGTCTTATAGATCCGCCTTATTTCTACTAAGCGCACTATGGGGGCCTTACTACTACTGAGGGGTCTGTAGGGAGCTTTATTACCACTGGGGGAACAATAGGGGGCCTTATTTCTACTGGGGACTCTGTGAGGGTATTATTAATATGGGAGGGCTCTTCTAATAATGGGGGCATTGTTGAGGAGCATTATCACGGTTGGGGCAGTGTTACTAATGAGGGCATTCTAGAAGGGAATTACTATTGGTGGGACTATGAGTAGCACTATTACTATGGGGGGCAGTAATGTTTCTTCAGGATAGTATTTGGGGGTATTTGGGGGGGGGGGGGGCAGGTACTTAACTAAAGGCTTATGGGCCCCTGCAAGAGTTCAGCTTGGGCCCCCCTTCCCTCAGTGCTTTGTGTGTCTTCTTATGCAGCACAAGTGTCTTTGGGCCCCTTCAGGCTCCTGGGCCCGGTAGCAACTGCTACCTCTGCACCCCCTATGGCTACATTCCTGGGGGGGAAGGGGCACAGCAAGCAGCAGGATAACACTGTGGGGACTCCAGTTGGGGGATAATGATAGAATGTGAGGAAGCTAAGATGTCTGTGTGTCACACTCTGCAGAGACGAGGCGGCTGAGAGAAGTTGTCCAGACCGAGTGAAGAAGATGATGAGAGAGAAGATGATGACAGAGGGGAGACGTCACCTGGAGGCCCTGGACGTGACAGGTAAGTGCTGCTGTATAGCAAATACAGCAAAGTGGGGGGGGGGGGGGGGGGGGGGGGGGGGGGGGGGGGGCGGGATCCAGGGGGCCCAAGTAAATTCTTGCCCAGGGTCCAATCAATATTAAAGACGGCCCTGGTAGGAGCGCCTCCCATTCTGGTGAACTCAAGCAGATAATGTATTATATTCATTTAAATGACCACCATGTAATATTACCTTTCCCCAGCAGTGGCCGCCGTAGGGAAATGCCTAGTTAGCTGTGGCTTCTCCTGGCAAAATCTGCCGATTACCTGGGGGTGGTCAGCTAATCAGCCTGGCCCCAAATTCTGAAAGGGGTCACCTCTGATTGGGCAACCCCCTTTAAAAAGGGTTTTCCGAGATATTTTTACTGATCGGTGGGGGTCTAACACCAAGGACCCCCACCGATCAGCTGTATGAGACGGCACCAGCACTCGCAGTAGCGCTGCGGCCTTCTAACAACTTTCCATAGGCCGTTCGTCGGTCACATGGCCTACTCATTGAAGTGAATGAGGTTGAGGTGCGATACCAAGAACGGCCACTATAGAACATACGGCGCTGTGCTCGGGGAGCAGAGAGAAGGCTGCGGCGCTACTGCGATAGTCAGACGATTTTGCCCAAGAAGCCACAGGTACCAGACATTTCCTTGCAGCGGTGGCCATTCAAATTAATATAATACACCCGGGACCTCCGCTTTCTCTCAGCGCACCATACACAGCGCTGTCCATTGCATAGTGGCTTTGCTTGGTATTGCAGATCAGTCTCATTCACTTCAATGGGGCTGGCTAGGTCAAGGGACTGATGAATTGACTAGGGAAAGCCTACTACTACTGCGAGTGCTGGTGCCTTCTCAAACAGCTGTTCAGTGGGGGTCCCGGGAATAGGACCCTCACCGATCAGATACGGATTACCTATCCAGAGGGTGGGTCATCAGTAAAAATATCCTCGGAAAAAAACTTTAAGGGGTTGTTCCTTTAAGGTTAAATACAATAGACTGCTAACAACAATCATTTTGGATTCTTAAAGGGGTTTTAGCACCACAATCACCAGGATATGCCAACCCTTCCTGATCAAGGGAGTCAAACCACTGGGATCAACACTGCCAAGGTGCTACTAAGGCTCAGCTGCCCATTGAGGGTTTCTCGGCACCACTCCCGACCGTGCACGGGCCATAGTGATATCATAGCAACGTGTCGCCTCTTACTGTGGTGGGAAACCCCTTTAATAGAAATGTTCACCCCCCACCAGGACTTACAGAGAAGAAGCTGGCATCAAAGTGCAGCAGGGTCATGAACATGAGGACAAGCAGCACGCGACCTCCAAGCTGCATGTACTGCTTTGGGGAACTCTCGCCCATGGTGGGCACTCCGGCAAACATGCTCTTTCCTTCAGACCGAGACTCAGCCAGAAGTAGTAAGAGGCCTCCTCCTAGAGCCAGGTTCCTGGGGGAGAGACAACATGAAGTCGGATTACTTTATATCTGATGCAGTAAGGCCTCTTTCACACGGGCGTTGCGGGAACATGCGTGATTTTTCCTGCGCGAGTGCAAAACATTGTAATGCGTTTTGCACGCTCGTGAGAAAAATCTGCATGTTTGGTACCCAAACCTCTTCACAGAAGTTCGGGTTTGGGATCGGTGTTCTGTAGATTGTATTATTTTCCCTTATAACATGCTTATAAGGGAAAATAATAGCATTCTGAATACATAATGCATAGTAAAATAGCGCTGGAGGGGTTAATTTTTTTTTTTATTAAACTCACCTTAATCCACTTGCTCGCGCAGCCGGCATCTCTTCTGTCTTCTTTTTTGCTTTGTGCAGGAACAGGACCTGTGGTGACGTCACTCCGGTCATCACATGGTCCATCACATGATCTTTTACCATGGTGATGGATCATGTGATGACCGGAGTGAGGTCACCACAGGTCCTTTACCTGCACAAAGCAAAAAAGAAAACAGAAGAGATGCCGGCTGCGCGAGCAAGTGGATTAAGGGGAGTTTAATTTTTTTTTTTTTTTTTAACCCCTCCAGCACTATTGTACTATGCATTCTGTATTCAGAATGCTATTATTTTCCCTTATAACCATGTTATAAGGGAAAATAATAATGATCGGGTCTCCATCCCGATAGTCTCCTAGCAACCGTGCGTGAAAATCGCACCGCATCCGCACTTGCTTGCGATTTTCACGCAACCCCATTCACTTCTATGGGGCCTGCGTTGCATGGAAAACGCACAAAATAGAGCATGCTGAGATTTTCACGCAACGCATAAGTGATGCGTGAAAATCACCGCTCATGTGCACAGCCCCATAGAAATGAATGAGTCAGGATTCAGTGTGGGTGCAATGCGTTCAACTCCCGCATCGCATCCGCGCGGAATACTCGCCCGTGTGAAAGGGGCCTAAGAGCTTTGCCGGTCCCTGTTCACGGGGCTCCAGTGATGCCATGTCTACACATCACTCCAATCACTGCACAGAGACCAATGGGGTACCTAGGAAGGGTCGTTCATGTGACCGACGCAGCAAACTTTTTACGTGTATGGCACATGACCATCGCGGGCCCATGTGTGATCACAGCATGAACGGTCAAAAACCTGAAAGTGCGCACTTCCGGGTTAATACCAGCATCCCCGTGCGGCAATTGGGGATGCCGGTAATGAATTCTAATAGGCTGGGTCTCTCTGAAGAGACCCAGTGTATTAGAAGTGCAGTTCCTATGTTGGCCAGCAGGTGGCAGGCCAACATAGGAAATCAGTAATTCATGCAATACTATACACTTTAAAGGGAACCTGTTACCGGGGTTTTGTGTATAGAGCTGAGGACATGGGTTGCTAGATGGCCGCTAGCACATCCGCAATACCCAGTCCCCATAGCTCTGTGTGCTTTTATTGTGTAAAAAAAATGATTTGATACATATGCAAATTAACCTGAGATGAGTCCTGTCCCTGACTCATCTCACATACAGGACTCATCTCAGGTTAATTTGCATATGTATCAAATCTTTTTTTTTACACAATAAAAGCACACAGAGCTATGGGGACTGGGTATTGCGGATGTGCTAGCGGCCATCTAGCAACCCATGTCCTCAGCTCTATACACAAAATCCAGGTGACAGGTTCCCTTTAAGGGGAGTATGGAAATAGTTTATAAAAAACAAAACTATTGAACTTTGTAGCCTTCTAGACTGGATAAAAAAAAATTATAAAAAAAACCCAAAAAAAAAACCACAAGCCCTTATATGGATCTGAACGGAAAAAAAAAAAAAAAGTTATGGTTCCAGGAAGACCGTGAAGAAAAATGAAAACACAAAAACAAAAAAAAACTCTCCAGTATCCTAAGGGTTAATGGAGAGGTTATGACAACAGGATTGGCCCGAATACGATGGAAGCTGGACAGATGGACATGAGATCCATCAGTGGTTGTGTTGAATGGAGTCCATAGAAGCGAATGCACGTACCTCAGTAAAAACTTCAGGTCCCACAGGATACTGTACGCAATAGTCTGCGGTGGAAGAAGACGCATATTACACAAGCCATCAATGTACACATTCAGCAGTCACATCGGATCATGAGCCGTGGGGGTCTGACTGCTGGAACCCCACCAACTCCTAAAATGAAGGTGCTATGGGTCGACCTGGTATCTCCTGCTGCTGAAGCCAGTGGTGGCTTCAGTAGCTGACGGGAAGAGCCCCCGCAAGTCCTTCCATTTTAGACTTTAAGCAGGTGCCCGCCATCGGCAGATCCCATCATACATTAAAGGGATGATGTCCTGTTTATGTGCCGTGACTGTTAGCGGGGGTGGGGCCTCTAGGTGCAAGTTCATGTACTGAAGCACGATGCATGATTTTTTATTCTTTGTAAATGTGAAAAACTTTTTTACAAAAAATAAAAAATAAAATAAATTCAGAGAGCATAAACACGTTTCAAAACCGTGCCAGTCTGCGGTAAAACAGGTGCGTTTTTGCAGCGTAGTAATTGGCCGCACGGCACACTACAGCTATAAGTGAACCCGGCGGCCTCTTGCACACGAATGTATTTTATTTCCGTTACCGTTTTGTTTTTGCGGTTTTAGTTTGTGGTCCGTAGGCGGAACCTTTGTACTTCCGTAGGCCGGAAGTACAAAGCGCTATGCACAGCGTAGTGGACGAAGCTTGTAACTGCAGCGCTGCTCCTATTCACATCAATGGGAGCAACGCATCAGTAATGAGCTCCCTCCGCTGCACAATGGACGGAGCTGTAGTTCTGGCGCCAAAGCTACTCAAACAGCCGATCGGTGCGGGGTGTCAGATCCCAACCATCTCCTAAAGGATAGGCCATCAACAGAAAAGGAGTGGACAACCCCTTTAAGGTCCCATGTACATGGGAATGCGAAAACAGGAGCGTCGCGGGGAGCCAGGTAAGTGGAATCAGTGTGAGGGGCCCGGGCAGTAGGGGAGACATTTCCTTTAAAGGGGTTCTCTCATCTCAGACACTGATGGCATATCTCTAGGGTAAGCCATTGTGCGTCTCCCACCTCTCCATGAAAGTGGCCCCCGAAGCGAAGGAGAGTGCGCTGCGCATGCACCACCACGTCCCTATTCACAGCAGAGCTCATCCCGTGAACAGAAGGTGCCCGTGCATCATGGCTGCTCTCCCTTCATTTCGGAGGGCCCGTTCTAGAGACGGATAGGCGCGGGTCCCACCTCTCCTGACTGGCACATCCTATCCCAGACCTAGCGTATTGCTAGGAATACCCCTTTAGTGAGCTCCAGATCATACTCAGACGAGCTGAGGCTCAGTGGGTATAAGGGCGCCCGTACATGAAGAAGCGGTTGTATGATGTGCGGTTGCTACCCGTCGGTTTACAGTAGAACGCTGACGTTTTACAACGCGGTTTTTGGTGGCGCAGCGAGTACAGGTGAAGCACACCAAACCATGCGGCACACCCAAGACCACAGGCTGAAAAACGGCAAACCGCGTGCATGATGGCCACGCGATTCTCGACTGCTCATCTTCCCAGATGTGAAGGAATGGAGTGACGCACACGAAATGTCCTCACCTGCATCACTATGATCCCAAACAAACCACAGCAGGCGTATTGTACGAAGTTGCGACTCAGGACCAGTATGCAGCCGCCTGGAAGACACGGATTAACGACACTTATCATCATCAGCCATCACTGCACATAGATTTCTGTAACATCCCGAAATCTAGGAGGCGAGAGCCGCATCCTTCACCCCGGATCTTTATGCACCCATGATGGACCTCTACATACGAGCAGGGGAGTAGTGATAGACGACACCAGGCGCTTACCTGCCCCCCCGCCCCCAAACAAAGCTAAAATCTGCCCTTAGACCTCAACATCAAGTCTTCTGCGTGACACTAGAGGTAGAAAAACATGGCCGCTTTCTTTCAGAAACAGCCCCACACCTGTCCATGGGCAATGTCTGGTATTGCAGCTCAGGTCCGTTGCAGTGAATGGGACTGAGCTGCAATACCACACGTCACCTGTAGACAGGCGTGGCACTGTTTTTGGAAGAAAGCAGCCATATTCATGTTTATTCTACCCCCCGTCCCGTAATAAACCTTGGTGCCCCTGCGGATTGTCACACTCACCCAGTTGTCCTAGCAGATTAATAAGGACGAAGATGGTGGCCAGCACGTAGCCGCAGTTCCACGTGACCTCTATGTAATCTTTCTGCTCGCTCCACTGGAACCACATGCGGATGCCATCTTCCAGGAACGTGCTGATAAGACAGAGGCGAGCGATGTGCGGCAGGTACTGCTTCGTGACCCGCAGGAACTGCAGAAGAAGCAGCAGAGGGTTAATCCTGTCTGTATACCCAAATAACTCATCCTGGTGGCCTCTCTTCGATGCCAGGGTGACCCGAGCACCTGGGGTACACATGGGCCTACACAAGACCACCTTACATAATAACCCCTAGGGTGACCCGGAAACTTGGGGTACACATGGGCCCAACTTACCCTTAATAACCCCTAGGGAGACCTGGACACTTGAGGTACACATGGGCCTACACAAGACCACCTTACCCTTAATAATCCCTAGGGAGACCTGGACACTTGGGGTACACATGGGCCTACACAAGTCCACCTTACCCTTAATAACCCCTAGGGAGACCTGGACACTTGGGGTACACATGGGCCCACACAAGTCCACCTTACCCTTAATAACCCCTAGGGTGACCCGGGCACTTGGGGTACACATGGGCCTACACAAGACCACCTTACCCTTAATAATCCCTAGGGAGACCTGGACACTTGGGGTACACATGGGCCTACACAAGACCACCTTACCCTTAATAATCCCTAGGGAGACCTGGACACTTGGGGTACACATGGGCCTACACAAGTCCACCTTACCCTTAATAACCCCTAGGGAGACCTGGACACTTGGGGTACACATGGGCCCACACAAGTCCACCTTACCCTTAATAACCCCTAGGGTGACCCGGGCACTTGGGGTACACATGGGCCTACACAAGACCACCTTACCCTTAATAATCCCTAGGGAGACCTGGACACTTGGGGTACACATGGGCCTACACAAGTCCACCTTACCCTTAATAACCCCTAGGGTGACCCGGGCACTTGGGGTACACATGGGCCCACACAAGTCTACCTTACACATAATAACCCCTAGGGTGACCTGGACACTTGGGGTACACATGGGCCCAAACTAGTCCACCTTACCCTTAATAACCCCTAGGGTGACCCGGGCACTTGGGGTACACATGGGCCTACACAAGTCCACCTTACCCTTAATAACCCCTAGGGTGACCCGGGCACTTGGGGTACACATGGGCCCACCTTACCCTTAAAGGGTTTCTATCACTTCGTTTCACCTATTTAGCTTTCAGACACTAGCGATCCGCTAGTGTCTGCTTTATCTAACCATCCTAATATAAGAGCTTATTGTCCTGCCGTTTAGCTAAAAAAAGAACTTATATAGATATGCAAATGAGCCTCTAGGTGCTATGGGGGCGTGATTAGCACCTAGAGGCTCCGTCTACCTTAACAAACTGCCGCCGCCCAGCGCGTCCCTCCAGCCCGCCCATCTCCAGCTGAAGCGATCCTCTCCGTGCGCGTCTCTGTTCTGCGCATGCGCAGTGAATGTCTGATGCTTCCCTGCTCAGACATCTCCACTGCGCCTGTTCCTCGGAGCACTATGACGTCATCGGCGCAGGCGCAGTGGAGATGTCTGAGCAGGGAAGCGATCAGACATTCACTGCGCATGCGCCGAATACGAGGCGCATCGCATTCCGGAGGAGATGGGCGGGCTGGAGGGACGCGCTGGGCGGCGGCAGTTTGTTAAGGTAGACGGAGCCTCTAGGTGCTAATCACGCCCCCATAGCACCTAGAGGCTCATTTGCATATCTATATAAGTTATTTTTTTAGCTAAACGGCAGGACAATAAGCTCTTATATTAGGATGGTTAGATAAAGCAGACACTAGCGGATCGCTAGTGTCTGAAAGCTAAATAGGTGAAACGAAGTGATAGAAACCCTTTAATAACCCCTAGGGTGACCCGGGCACTTGGGGTACACATGGGCCCACCTTACCCTTAATAACCCCTAGGGTGACCCGGGCACTTGGGGTACACATGGGCCCACACAAGTCCACCTTACACATAATAACCCCCTACTAACCAGTCAAAAAGGATGGTGAACCACCAAGCCATGAGCCACCTTTGCTCATGACGTAGGGGGTCCTTGTAGCATTAGGGTGGGCATCATTCCAGCCCCTCGGCCCGCACTTTGGGGGGGGGGGGTCATTTAAGGTTAATGCATCTCCACACACAGAGACAAACGATCAGCAATCCGCAAATCTGGGCCGAGCATGCACCGTTCACAACTACAATCCTCCCATTCCTGGCACGTGCGGGGGAAGGGAAGCGACAACAGGATGGGTCATCAATATCAGACACCCAGCACCCCCGCCGATCAGCTGTACGAGTAGACGACGCGCGCAGTGTGCACGTGCCATCTCCCTTCTCTCTTCCTGTCCGCTGCTGCTGTCTCTGATCTTTCCGTACAACCCCCTTTAAACCAGGTGTGCTGCCTTCTAGGGTTGACCCTGCTGTGAATATCAGTTGCAGGATTCCCAATTAGACTTTTATTCAGTGCACTGAGGGACAGGCGCTGGCTCTGAAGCCCTTATTTGCATAAAGAATAAAAGGTTTTCTTCTCAGGAACCCCGTCACCCAGATATCAGTTTAACCTGCAGTATCAACCCTACTCGGCGGCATGCCTGGTTTAATAGGCTTGATCCTGCAAAATGGCATAAAAGATAGAAAAATAGGAAAACACCACCGGGGGGCGCTGGACTAAAAAAAAAAAAAAAAAGTGAACCTGGACTGTGTGTGTCAAGCATGCACAAGGTTCACGCCCAGTACAAACAGCTGTACTACAAAGGGTTAAACAGCTTTGGCTTCACGGTTCCCGGGCGATCCCATGAAAGCCGAGATCCGCGTTACGCCACCAGGACATTCCCGGCCGTACAGATCGGTTTCCTCCAGGACACGTGACATGAACATACTTCCGCAGAACTAATGTGCAGCGTGCAATACCCCCTTCCCACCACAAGGGGCGCCTCTCGGAAACCTCCTTTAACCCTTAGGGTACTTTCACACTAGCATTATTCTTTTTCCGGTATTGAAATCCGCAAAAGAACGCATCTGGTCTGTCCTAATGCATTCTGAATGGAAAGCAATGTCTTCCGTTCCGTCCCTTTTACGGTATTTGACCGGAGAAAATACCGCAGCATGCTGCTTCCCCCCCCCGGTCAAAATCCCAGAACACTACCGCAAATGGCGGCATTAAATTTCCATTGAAATGTATTAATGCCGGATCTGGTACCAAGTTTTCCGGAAATTACCGCATCAACGGATCCGGTTTTCTGGTCTGCGCATGCGCAGTGCTTTCTAGATGTGAAAAAATAGATAAATACTGCATCCGTTATTTCGGAAGATAGCGGAAAGACGGATAGCATACGGATTTTCCGGCAACGGAACTGCCTGCCGGATTTTTCTAACGCTAGTGTGAAAGTACCCTTAGGCCCCATTCACACGAGTGAGTAATCCGCGCGGGTGCGATGCGTGACGCGAACGCATTGCGCCTGCACGGAATCCGGACCCATTCATTTCAATGGGTCTGTGTACATGAGCGTTGGTTTTCACGCATCACTCGTGCGTTGCGTGGAAAAATCGCAGCATGTTCGATATTCTGCAATTTTCACGCAACTCAGGCCCCATAGAAGTGAATGGAGCTGCGTGAAATATCGCAAGCATCCGCAAGCAAGTCCGGATGCGATTTTCACGGATGGTTGCTAAGAGATGTTGTTTGTATACGTTCAGTTTTTTTATCACGTGCGTGCAAAACGCATTAAGGCCTCTTTCACACGGGCGTTGCGGGAAAATGTGCGGGTGCGTTGCGGGAACACCCGCGATTTTTCCGCGCTAGTGCAAAACATTGTAATGCGTTTTGCACTCGCGTGAGAAAAATCACGCATGTTTGGTACCCAAACCCGAACTTCTTCACAGAAGTTCGGGCTTGAGATCGGTGTTCGGTAGATTGTATTATTTTCCCTTATAACATGGCTATAAGGGAAGATAATAGCATTCTGAATACAGAATGCATAGTAAAACAGCGCTGGAGGGGTTAAAAAAATTTTTAAAAAAATTTAACTCACCTTAGTCCACTTGATCGCGATGCCGGCTTCTCTTCTGTCTCCTTTGCTGAACAGGACCTGTGGTGACGTCACTCCGGTCATCACATGATCCATCACCATGGTAAAAGATCATGTGATGACCGGAGTGACGTCACCACAGGTCCTGTTCAGCAAAGGAGACAGAAGAGAAGCCGGCATCGCGATCAAGTGGACTAAGGTGAGTTACATTTTTTTAAAAAAAATTTTAACCCCTCCAGCGCTGTTTTACTATGCATTCTGTATTCAGAATGCTATTATCTTCCCTTATAGCCATGTTATAAGGGGAAATAATAATGATCGGGTCTCCATCCCGATCGTCTTCTAGCAACCGTGAGTGAAAATCGCACCGCATCCGCACTTGCTTGCGGATGCTTGCGATTTTCACGCAACCCCATTCACTTCTATGGGGCCTGCGTTGCGTGAAAAACGCACAATATAGAACATGCTGCGATTTTCACGCAATGCACAAGTGATGCGTGAAAATCACCGCTCATGTGCACAGCCCCATAGAAATGAATGGATCGGAATTCAGTGCGGGTGCAATGCGTTCAATCCGCGCGGAATACTCGCCGTGTGAAAGGGGCCTAAAATCGCATTGCACCTGCGCGCTAAAAACTTAACGCGATCGCAAACAAAACTGAATGGACTTGCTTGCGAAATCGCGCAGTTTTCACTGAACGCATCCGGACACGCTCGTCTGCAAGGGGCCTTAGAAACCAACGGGGAAAAATTGCAAAATGGGTTTGGGCAAAAGAACAGATTTATAACACCATGCCCCTAGTGGAGAGAGAGGGAACTACACATCATAACAGTATCACTCCAGCACAGTCCGCTCCACTTCAAGGCCGCGGACAGGTCACGGCTCGCGCGATCTTCCCCCGCGGCGTGGTGCACGGTCTACGTGTAGGACACAGGACACACTCGGCATGCAGCAGGCTCTAATACTTAGCACTCGGACGGCCTCTAGCACTAACCGCTGCTGCCTGGAAGAGAAGGGAGAAGGAAAACGTGAGAATGCCCACTGCGCCTCCCTCCGTCCCCCTCGCCTCCCCCCGTGCCCTCACCCACCGCGCCTCCCCCCGTGCCCTCACCCACCGCGCCTCCCCCCGTGCCCTCACCCACCGCGCCTACCGCGCCTCCCCCCCCTTGCCCACCGCGCCTCCCCCCCCTTGCCCACCGCGTCTCCCCCCGTCCCCTCGCTCTTCCCCCCGTGCGCCTCCCTCCGTGTGCCCTCACCCACTGCGCCTTCCCCCCCGTGCCCTCGCCCACCGCGCCTCCCCACCTCGCCTCCGTCCCCTCGCCCACCGCGCCTCCCCACCTCGCCTCCGTCCCCTCGCCCACCGCGTCTCCCCCCCCCGTCCCCTCCCCCTCACTCATCGCGCTTCCCCCCGTGCCTCCCCCCTTGCCTACCGCTCCTCCCCCCGTGCCCTCGCCCACCGCTCCTCCCCCCCGTGCCCTCGCCCACCGCTCCTCCCCCCCGTGCCCTCGCCCACCGCTCCTCCCCCCCGTGCCCTCGCCCACCGCGCCTCCCCCCCCGTGCCCTCGCCCACCGCGCCTCCCCCCCGTGCCCTCGCCCACTGCTCCTCCCCCCCGTGCCCTCGCCCACCGCTCCTCCCCCCCGTGCCCTCGCCCACCGTGCCCTCGCCCCCCGCAAATGTCTTGCTCTGTGCCCTTGCGCCCCCCCCCCCCCCCCCCCTCCGCTCCATATGGTCACTTTCATTTTACACCAAAGGATTAAAAAAATTAAATAGAAATCTGAGCGTGTTAGCGAGAGCCTCATTAATGCAGCGGAGGAGATAGTGAGTCAGTGGGTTTCCAGGAAACCGCCATGATGAACATCTGCCGAGCGTCAGCAGAGATAACGGATATATATCTAGTGACGACCAAGTTAACCCTCGACAGTCCCAGCGAATAACACGCGCTGGAACAGGTTCCAAACTTCGAGGGTTAGGCCGTCTTTCAGGACCCTCCTGTATAATGTATAAAACGGTGGGACCCGTTTATAGTCAATAGGGACTGTCCGGCGCCATTGCTTTCTGTCATGTGACGAATCCGCCAGAAAAAAGGTGTGAACGCAGACGTGGACCGGTCTATATAATACCTAAAGCCAAATGCCCACCGTGAACTGGTCATGTGAACAGTCCGATGACTGGGTATTAAAGTGGCACTCCAACAGTGGTGCCATAAATGTCTGACAGGCGCGGTGCCCACCTCCAAGGACAGTCGTCTACTGGGAGAAGGGGGTCCTGTGACCCTGTTCTCATACTGGTGACGTCCGTCATCTCACCGCTGGTTTCCATTACGGCAGCTGTCTATAGACTGGACAACCAGTGGTAGTCAGAGACTTTCCCAGTGCAGATCGCCTGCATATTATTGCGCCCTTGTGCTGACTCCGCTGTGCCCGGGTCCGTGCCACCACCAGGCTGGGAACTGTGCCCGGGTGCACGATTACAGCAAACATTTATATTCGTTTAATTAAGTAAACCCACACGACACTGGATAAATACACATGACAGGTGGCAGAACCCACCCCGACCTATGGCCTGGCACAGGATGCCATCTAAGCGTGCCACCAATGACGAAACCATTACCATGCAATTCCAAATCAATTCCAGACCATGTACAGTTATACCGCCATATGGTGCCAGTATGACTGCTATGGAGAATAGTGGGACCAGGTCAGGAAGATTGGGGGATGGAGCACGAGGCTGAAGAGTGGTGCCAGTGATATACCCATCCATGCCCACTATAATTGACAAGCCCCTGGTACTATATACATAGCAGTGCCCAGACAGTATACCCTCTCAATGCCCTGATACTATACACAGTGCCGTCATACCATGATACTATATACCTGTCCAGGCTCTGACTATACCCAACCAATGCCCTGGTACTATATAACCATGCGTGCCCGTTTAGTGTTACCAGTAAGGCCCTGATCGTATAGCCAATTGATGCCCCAATACTATGCACAATGCCCAGATATTACAACCATATCGTGATACATGCCCACACGTGCCCAGATATTACACCCTCTAATCTATACATGTCCAGACACTGTGCCCCATTTTCACAGCCATGCTATACCCAGTTATGCCAGTTACTATACACACACCAATGCCTTGGCATTATACCCAGTGATGCCCTGATGCTATAAACACAGTAACCCACTATCAGAGTCATCCAGGATAATATGCCCAGTGCTGCCCAATATTTCTGGACACTGTGCCCAGCGCTGCCCAATATTCAAGGATACTGTGCCCAACGCTACCCAATATTCCTGGATACTGTGCCCAGCGCTGCCCAATATTCAAGGATACTGTGCCCAGCGCTGCTTAATATTCCTGGACACTGTGCCCAGTGCTGCCCATAATATTCCTGGATACTGTGCCCAGCGCTGCCCAATATTCCTGGACATTACGCCCAGTGATGCCTAACATACAATACGCTCTCATTGTCCTGATAATATACACTGGTGCCCTGGCACCATACACACACCTGGACCTCTGATTTACTATACAGACTAGCGCCATGCCAACCCACAGAGCATACTGGGCAAATGTATCGCCAATTACACACTTTTAATGGGCACACCGATTATTAATATGGTGGAGGTCTGGGGACAACTGGCGACCTCTATGTGCCCATGCCCCGTATCCAGTGATCAGTCACAAGGTAATGCCAGCCTAGCAGCAGCCATGTTGGAGATTTCCCCTCATTTGTACCCAGCACAGATGCCACCACTATTTCAGAAAATGTGGCAGCCATAGTGTTTATTCTATGTACCAGGCTCTCTGTGCCCAAACCTACCACTACAGAACAGCCATGGCTGGCAGTCACTGGTCGTCCTGTCTTTCACCATATGATGCCAGTCCTGTTCTGTCAAACATCACGTTGTAAGAGGTGGCAGCGATATAGATTCTACCAGTGAATGCCAACCTCTCTGCACCCAAACCCACATCTCTACCTGCTCAGTGTCACCACAATGGGTGCCAGCCTCTCTATACCCTGGTCCAGTCCTTACATTAGGTGCCAGCCTCTCTATACAATGGTCCAGTCCTTACATTAGGTGCCAGCCTCTCTATACAGTGGTCCAGTCACTACATTAGGTGCCAGCCTCTCTATACCCTGGTCCAGTCCTTACATTAGGTGCCAGCCTCTCTATACCCTGGTCCAGTCCTTACATTAGGTGCCAGCCTCTCTATACCCTGGTCCAGTCCTTACATTAGGTGCCAGCCTCTCTATACCCTGGTCCAGTCCTTACATTAGGTGCCAGCCTCTCTATACCCTGGTCCAGTCCTTACATTAGGTGCCAGCCTCTCTATACCCTGGTCCAGTCCTTACATTAGGTGCCAGCCTCTCTATACCCTTGTCCAGTCCTTACATTAGGTGCCAGCCTCTCTATACCCTGGTCCAGTCCTTACATTAGGTGCCAGCCTCTCTATACCCTGGTCCAGTCCTTACATTAGGTGCCAGCCTCTCTATACCCTGGTCCAGTCCTTACATTAGGTGCCAGCCTCTCTATACCCTGGTCCAGTCCTTACATTAGGTGCCAGCCTCTCTATACCCTGGTCCAGTCCTTACATTAGGTGCCAGCCTCTCTATACCCTGGTCCAGTCCTTACATTAGGTGCCAGCCTCTCTATACCCTGGTCCAGTCCTTACATTGGGTGCCAGCCTCTCTATACCCTGGTCCAGTCCTTACATTGGGTGCCAGCCTCTCTATACCCTGGTCCAGTCCTTACATTGGGTGCCAGCCTCTCTATACCCTGGTCCAGTCCTTACATTGGGTGCCAGCCTCTCTATACCCTGGTCCAGTCCTTACATTGGGTGCCAGCCTCTCTATACCCTGGTCCAGTCCTTACATTGGGTGCCAGCCTCTCTATACCCTGGTCCAGTCCTTACATTGGGTGCCAGCCTCTCTATACCCTGGTCCAGTCCTTACATTGGGTGCCAGCCTCTCTATACCCTGGTCCAGTCCTTACATTGGGTGCCAGCCTCTCTATACCCTGGTCCAGTCCTTACATTGGGTGCCAGCCTCTCTATACCCTGGTCCAGTCCTTACATTGGGTGCCAGCCTCTCTATACCCTGGTCCAGTCCTTACACTGGGTGCCAGCCTCTCTATACCCTGGTCCAGTCCTTACACTGGGTGCCAGCCTCTCTATACCCTGGTCCAGTCCTTACATTGGGTGCCAGCCTCTATACCCTGGTCCAGACACTACATTAGGTGCCAGCCTCTCTATACCCTGGTCCAGTCCTTACATTAGATGCCAGCCTCTCTATACCCTGGTCCAGTCCTTACATTGGGTGCCAGCCTCTCTATACCCTGGTCCAGTCCTTACATTAGGTGCCAGCCTCTCTATACCCTGGTCCAGTCCTTACATTAGGTGCCAGCCTCTCTATACCCTGGTCCAGTCCTTACATTGGGTGCCAGCCTCTCTATACCCTGGTCCAGTCCTTACATTGGGTGCCAGCCTCTCTATACCCTGGTCCAGTCCTTACATTAGGTGCCAGCCTCTCTATACCCTGGTCCAGACATTCATTAGGTGCCAGCCTCTCTATACCCAGGTCCAGTCTCTACCTCAGGTGCCCACCTCTCTATACCTTTGGCCAGTCACTACAATGTGTGCCATCCTCTTGCACCCTCAGGTGGCACTATCAGGCCCCTCTATACAGACACCTTGCCATTATGACAGATGCCAGTCCTGGTTCCATGAGCTGTTACTATGGCCCTCACCCTCAGGTGCCATCACCTGGTGGATGCCAGCCTGCAGGTGCCCTCATCCAGTACATACAGGCAGCCATGGTATGGGGGGCACTAGGACCAGGGGCCTGAGCTATGGCCCCCCGGCCGGTGCTGGCCATGGAGGGGCCCGGCCTGACGTCTCTGCAGTGTGGCCCCCGGTGCTGGCGGCAGTGCTATAGGCCAACGTGTCACCCCAGTGGGGCCCCCGACACTGCCGCCAGGGCCCCGCTCCATGTGTCTGTACAGCGCCCCCCCTGCATGTGCTCCCCCCGTGCAGCTCCGACTGTGGCCCCACAACTAGCAGGGTTTGGCCCCGGGAAGGACGGGATGGGGCCCCCGGGTCTCACCTGATCCGCGAAGTCCTCGGCGGCGCCCATCATGTCGTTATTGCCCATGATCCGTGCCGGTGTCGGGCTGAGTCTCGGCCCCTCCTCCCCGGACAGCAGCTGCTACTCCCCGGCCTGCCACGTAGGCCAAGCCTTAAAGGGCCGAGCACAGGGGGGCGGAGAGACACCGGGGGGAGGAGCCGGGGGCAGTACTGCAGGAGGGGGCAGATAGAGGGGGCAGTACTGAAGGTCGGGGGCAGAGAGAGGGGGCAGTACTGCATGAGGGGGGGCAGATAGAGGGGGCAGCACTGCAGGTGGGGGGCAGATAGAGGGGGCAATACTGTAGGAGGGGGGCAGAGAGAGGGGGCAGTACTGCATGAGGGGGGGCAGATAGAGGGGGCAGCACTGCAGGTGGGGGGCAGATAGAGGGGGCAATACTGTAGGAGGGGGGCAGAGAGAGGGGGCAGTACTGCATGAGGGGGGGCAGAGAGAGGGGGCAGATAGAGGGGGCAGTACTGCAGGAGGGGGCAGATAGAGGGGACAATACTGTAGGAGGGGGGCAGATAGAGGGGGCAGCACTGCAGGAGGGGGGCAGATAGAGGGGGCAGTACTGCAGGAGGGGACAGATATAGGGGGCAGTACTGCAGGAGGGGGCAGAAAGAGGGGGCAGTACTGCAGGAGGGGGGCAGTACTGCAGGAGGGGGCAGCACTGCAGGAGGGGGGCAGAGAGAGGGGGCAATACTGCAGGAGGGGGGCAGAGAGAGGGGGAAGTACTGCAGGAGGGGGGCAGAGAGAGGGGGCAGTACTGCAGGAGGGGGGCAGAGAGAGGGGGCAGTACTGCATGAGGGGGGCAGATAGAGGGGGCAGTACTGCAGGTGGGGGGCAGATAGAGGGGGGAGTACTGCAGGTGGGGGGCAGATAGAGGGGTAGTACTGCAGGAGGGGACAGATATAGGGGGCAGTACTGCATGAGGGGGGCAGATAGAGGGGGCAGTACTGCAGGTGGGGGGCAGATAGAGGGGGTAGTACTGCAGGCGGTGGTAGATAGAGGGGCAGTACTGCAGGAGAGGGGTGGATAGAGGGGGCAGTACTGCAGGAGAGTGTGGATAGAGGGGGCGGTACTGCAGGACAGCGGTAGATAGAGGGGGCAGTACTGCAGCTGAGGGGTAGATAGAGGGGGCAGTACTGCAGGACAGGGGCAGATAGAGTGAGCAGTACTGCAGCAGAGGGGTAGATAGAGGGGCAGTACTGCAGGACAGGGGCAGATAGAGTGAGCAGTACTGCAGCAGAGGGGTAGATAAAGGGAGCAATACTGCAGCAGAGGGTAGATAGAGGGGGCAGTACTGCAGCAGAGGGTAGATAGAGGGGGCAGTACTGCAGCAGAGGGTAGATAGAGGGGCAGTACTGCAGCAGAGGGTAGATAGAGGGGGCAGTACTGCAGCAGAGGGGTAGATAGAGGGGGCAGTACTGCAGCAGAGGGTAGATAGAGGGGGCAGTACTGCAGCAGAGGGGTAGATAGAGGGGGAGTACTTCAGCAGAGGGTAGATAGAGGGGGCAGTACTGCAGCAGAGGGTAGAGGGGGCAGTACTACAGCAGAGGGGTAGATAGAGGGGCAGTACTGCAGCAGAGGGGTAGATAGAGGGGCAGTACTGCAGCAGAGGGGTAGATAGAGGGGGCAGTACTACAGCAGAGGGGTAGATAGAGGGGGCAGTACTGCAGCAGAGGGGTAGATAGAGGGGGCAGTACTACAGCAGAGGGGTATATAGAGGGGCAGTACTGCAGCAGAGGGGTAGATAGAGGGGACAGTACTGCAGCAGAGGGGTAGAAAGAGGGGCAGTACGACAGCAGAGGGGTAGATAAAGGGGCAGTACTGCAGCAGAGGGGTAGATAGAGGGGCAGTACTGCAGCAGAGGGGTAGATAGAGGGGGCAGTACTACAGCAGAGGGGTAGATAGAGGGGGCAGTACTGCAGCAGAGGGTAGATAGAGGGGGCAGTACTGCAGCAGAGGGTAGATAGAGGGGGCAGTACTGCAGTAGAGGGTAGATAGAGGGGCAGTACTACAGCAGAGGGGTATATAGAGGGGCAGTACTGCAGCAGAGGGGTAGATAGAGGGGGCAGTACTGCAGCAGAGGGTAGATAGAGGGGGCAGTACTGCAGCAGAGGGGTAGATAGAGGGGCAGTACTTCAGCAGAGGGTAGATAGAGGGGGCAGTACTACAGCAGAGGGGTAGATAGAGGGGGCAGTACTGCAGCAGAGGGGTAGATAGAGGGGGCAGTACTACAGCAGAGGGGTAGATAGAGGGGGAAGTACTGCAGCAGAGGGTAGAGGGGGCAGTACTGCAGCAGAGGGGTAGATAGAGGGGGCAGTACTGCAGCAGAGGGTAGAGGGGGCAGTACTGCAGCAGAGGGGTAGATAGAGGGGGCAGTACTGCAGCAGAGGGGTAGATAGAGGGGGCAGTACTACAGCAGAGGGGTAGATAGAGGGGGCAGTACTACAGCAGAGGGGTAGATAGAGGGGGCAGTACTGCAGCAGAGGGGTAGATAGAGGGGGCAGTACTGCAGCAGAGGGTAGAGGGGGCAGTACTACAGCAGAGGGGTAGATAGAGGGGCAGTACTGCAGCAGAGGGGTAGATAGAGGGGCAGTACTGCAGCAGAGGGGTAGATAGAGGGGGCAGTACTACAGCAGAGGGGTAGATAGAGGGGGCAGTACTGCAGCAGAGGGGTAGATAGAGGGGGCAGTACTACAGCAGAGGGGTATATAGAGGGGCAGTACTGCAGCAGAGGGGTAGATAGAGGGGACAGTACTGCAGCAGAGGGGTAGAAAGAGGGGCAGTACGACAGCAGAGGGGTAGATAAAGGGGCAGTACTGCAGCAGAGGGGTAGATAGAGGGGCAGTACTGCAGCAGAGGGGTAGATAGAGGGGGCAGTACTACAGCAGAGGGGTAGATAGAGGGGGCAGTACTGCAGCAGAGGGTAGATAGAGGGGGCAGTACTGCAGCAGAGGGTAGATAGAGGGGGCAGTACTGCAGTAGAGGGTAGATAGAGGGGCAGTACTACAGCAGAGGGGTATATAGAGGGGCAGTACTGCAGCAGAGGGGTAGATAGAGGGGGCAGTACTGCAGCAGAGGGTAGATAGAGGGGGCAGTACTGCAGCAGAGGGGTAGATAGAGGGGCAGTACTTCAGCAGAGGGTAGATAGAGGGGGCAGTACTACAGCAGAGGGGTAGATAGAGGGGGCAGTACTGCAGCAGAGGGGTAGATAGAGGGGGCAGTACTACAGCAGAGGGGTAGATAGAGGGGGAAGTACTGCAGCAGAGGGTAGAGGGGGCAGTACTGCAGCAGAGGGGTAGATAGAGGGGGCAGTACTGCAGCAGAGGGTAGAGGGGGCAGTACTGCAGCAGAGGGGTAGATAGAGGGGGCAGTACTGCAGCAGAGGGGTAGATAGAGGGGGCAGTACTACAGCAGAGGGGTAGATAGAGGGGGCAGTACTACAGCAGAGGGGTAGATAGAGGGGGCAGTACTGCAGCAGAGGGGTAGATAGAGGGGGCAGTACTGCAGCAGAGGGTAAAGGGGGCAGTACTGCAGCAGAGGGTAGATAGAGGGGGCAGTACTGCAGCAGAGGGGTAGATAGAGAGGGCAGTACTGCAGCAGAGGGTAGATAGAGGGGGCAGTACTGCAGCAGAGGGGTAGATAGAGGTGGCAGTACTGCAGCAGAGGGGTAGATAGGGGGGCAGTACTGAAGCAGAGGGGTAGATAGAGGGGGCAGTACTGCAGCAGAGGGGTAGATAGAGGGGCAGTACTGCAGCAGAGGGTAGATAGAGGGGGCAGTACTGCAGCAGAGGGGTAGATAGAGGGGGCAGTACTGCAGCAGAGGGGTAGATAGAGGGGCAGTACTGCAGCAGAGGGTAGATAGAGGGGGCAGTACTGCAGCAGAGGGTAGATAGAGGGGGCAGTACTGCAGCAGAGGGGTAGATAGAGGGGGCAGTACTGCCGCCTGGCATTATGTTACAGTGTCACACAGCTGATCCCCGGAGGCCTTGATTTTAGGATTATATGACACAACCTCCTAATCCTATGAGCGGAGGACCCCCGTGAGCTGCGCCCGTCTCCTATATGAGGGGCTACACTGATGACTGACAGATACCTGTCAATCACTGTGTGTGGGCGGGGCCAGCAGGACTCCCAGGCTTTCTCTAGGAGTCCTGACAGCAGTGACGGTTATTAGAGTGTGCGGCCTCATGGTGACAGACACCTGAGAAGTGAAAGAGAAACCATTTTCTTAAAGGGTGACTTCTATATAAGAAAGCTTTGCAAAATTAAAAATAAATTGTAGCAGGAAATGTCCTGAGGAGAAATCCGCACTTATCAGACATAGATTACGCAACCCCATCAATCCAGAGTACAGTAGGGTTTGCTGTACTGCGCATGCGTGCTCTCACATAATACGTACTGGGAATTCTCCGGCGGGTTAATACTGCGCCGTCCAATGAGCGCGGGAGGAGGCGTGACTTTAGTCTTCCACTTCCACGCCTCTGTCTGTCTCCATGGTAACGACAGGACGCCGTGGAGGACGGAAACCGATACGGCCCGAATTAAGGACTTATAATGAATAAATACAAGGTAATGGAACGCGTTTCCAGCGTTATTCGCGCTGTGAGCACAGGGACAAAGGAGTCTTCTCGTCTTAGCATCTCAGACTGTGGTGTAACTTGTGCTTGCAGGTCCTGGAAGAATGGGGCGCTGGAGCTTTTGGGGTGACCTGTCTGGTGGAGGAGTTAGGAGGAGGAGCAAAGAAATGTGTTGTTAAGAAGGTATGGGAGCTGTGTGCGTCCTCTCTGAACCAGCAGCTGGACCCCCACTCATCATATGCGGTGTACACCCAGTGTCTATGTATGCACACCCAATCCCGCTCAGTCCCCTTTGTGCCCCCTTACTGCCACCTGTGTCTCTTCCAGTAGTTCTGCCCACTTAGTACCCTCCACAATAGTGCTGCCCCCTTTGTGCTACTTCACAGTAGTGCTGCTCCATTAGTGCCCCCCTTACAAGAGCAGTCCCATTAGTGCCCCCCCTTACAAGAGCAGTCCCGATAGTGCCCCCCCTTACAAGGGCAGTCCCGATAGGTGCCCCCCTTACAAGGGCAGTCCCGATAGGTGCCCCCCCTTACAAGGGCAGTCCCGATAGTTGCCCCCCTTACAAGAGCAGTCCCGATAGTTGCCCCCCTTACAAGGGCAGTCCCGATAGTGCTCCCCCCTTACAAGGGCAGTCCCGATAGTACTCCCCCCTTACAAGGGCAGTCCCGATAGTGCTCCCCCCTTACAAGAGCAGTCCCACTAGTGCCCCCCTTACAAGAGCAGTCCCACTAGTGCCCCCCTTACAAGAGCAGTCCCACTAGTGCCCCCCTTACAAGAGCAGTCCCACTAGTGCCCCCCTTACAAGAGCAGTCCCACTAGTGCCCCCCTTACAAGAGCAGTCCCACTAGTGCCCCCCTTACAAGAGCAGTCCCACTAGTGCCCCCCTTACAAGAGCAGTCCCACTAGTGCCCCCCTTACAAGAGCAGTCCCACTAGTGCCCCCCTTACAAGAGCAGTCCCACTAGTGCCCCCCTTACAAGAGCAGTCCCACTAGTGTTCCCCTTACAAGAGCAGTCCCATTAGTGCCATACCATTGATTTCTAAACTGCAACTCCCAGCAAACCCTGAGAGGTGCACATGCTGGGAGTTGTAGTTTTGCAACAGTTGTGGAACATTGGGTTGAAGATCACTGGAATATATTATTAATAGTTGGGGTTCCCCTTTAAATGATATCTGTATTTTCCAGGTGGAGTGTATTGATGAACGGGAGGGAAATCTCGCCCTGGAAGAGGTAATTATCAGATACAGAAAAAACGCACCATTTATAACCAGTAGGTGTAATATTAGTCTGACTGGACTGAACCATAAGGTCGGGGCTACACCCATGGCTGCAACACCTGTTGTGCCCCGACCTTATGGATCGGTCCAGTCAGTCTATTGTTCTAGTTACTGGTTATAAATGGTGATGGAAGAGGAACGGCACAACATGGAGTCATAAGAACAGCTGCTGCAGAATTGTTATTACATGGGGGATGCAAGTAGTCACTAAAACAGACATGTCAGGAGAGGTGACGGCTCCTCTTTAACCCTTTCCCGACCAGCGCCGTAATAGTACGCCCGCCCGCCCGATCAGCTGCAGGGGACCGGCTGTTCCCATTAGCCGGACCCCTGCTGTATGCGCTGGTATCTGTGAAAACACCGATGACGGCGCATTAACCCCTTCTATGCCGCGGTCAGCGCTGACCGCGACATAGAAGGGGTTTGCTGTGGGTGAACGAGCCCATCCGGTCCCCGCGCTGCTGTAGCGGGGATCCGATGGGTGAAAAGGCAGCCCAATGCCGTGCAGAGGCTGCCCAATGCCTTGCACGTCATGGGGACCTGCCTTCTACGGGTGCCCAGCAGATCCAGCCTCAGGCCCGTCTCCTAGGCAACCCGTTAGTTTTCCGCGCGGGTGCAATGCGTGAGTTGAATGAGGCTGCGTGAAAATCGCAAGCAAGTGCGGATGCGGTGCGATTTTTACGCACGGTAGCTAGGAGACGATCGGGATGGGGACCCGATCTTTGTTATTTTCCATTATAACATGGTTATAAGGGAAAATAATAGCATTCTTCATCCAGAATGCATAGTACAATAGGACTTGAGGGGTTAATATTTTTTTTTAACTCTCCTTAATCCACTTGTTCGCGCAGCCGGCATCTCTTCTGTCTTCTTCTGTGAGGAATAGGACCTTTGACGTCACTACGTTCATCACATGGTCCATCACATGATCTTTTACCATGGTGATGGATCATGTGACGGACCATGTGATGACCGCAGTGACGTTATCAAAGGTCCTATTCCTCACAGAAGAGATGCCGGCTGCGCGAGCAAGTCGATTGAGGTGAGTTAAATTTTATTTAAAAATTTCTTTAACCCCTCCAGCGCTATTTTACTCTGCATTCTGTATTCAGAATGCTATTATTTTCCCTTATAACCATGGTATAAGGGGAAATAATACAATCTCCACAACCTTGAACCCAAACCTGAACTTCTGTGAAGAAGTTCGGGTCTGGGTACCACATTCAGTTTTTTATCACGCGCGTGCAAAACACATTGCACCCGCGCGATAAAAACTGAACAACGGAACGCAATCGCAGTCAAAACTGACTGCAATTGCGTACCTACTCGCGCGGGTTTGCCGCAACGCATCCGGACCTTATGCGGACACGCTCGTGTGAAAGAGGCCTTAGTGTATGACTCAGTGTAATACACTAACAGGCAATGCATTACAATACCATTTCACACAGGCGAGTATTTCGCGCGGATGCGATGCGTGAGTTGAACGCATTGCACCCGCGCTGAATCCCGACCCATTCATTTCTATGGGGCTGTGCACACGAGCGGTGATTTTCACGCATCACTTGTGCGTTGCGTGAAAATCGAAGCATGCTCTATATTCTGCGTTTTTTTTCACGCAACGCAGGCCCCATAGAAGTGAATGGGGTTGCGTGAAAATCGCAAGCATCCGCAAGCAAGTGCGGATGAGGTGCGATTTTCACGCATGGTTGCTAGGAGACGATAGGGATGGAGTCCCGATCTGTATTATTTTCCCTTATAACATGGTTATAAGGGAAAATAATAGCATTCTGAATACAGAATGCATAGTACAATAGGGCTGGAGGGGTTAAAAAAAAATTAACTCACCGAGTCCACTTGATCGCGTAGTTGCGGATCTCTGTCTTCTGTAATGTTGAGCTGCCGGCTAAGGACCTGTGGTGACATCACATCACATGGTCCCTCACCATGGTGATGAACCATGTGATTGGACCATGTGATGAGCATAGTGACGTCATCAAAGGTCCTATTCCTGTGCACAGCAAAGAAGAAGACAGAAGAGAAGCCGGGCTGCGCGATCAAGTGGATTAAGGTGAGTTAAATTGTATTTTTATTTTTTTAACCCCTCCAGCCCTATTGTACTATGCATTCTGTATTCAGAATGCTATCATTTTCCCTTATAACCATGTTATAAGGGAAAATAATACAATCTACAGAACACCGATCCCAAGCCCGAACTTCTGTGAAAAAGTTCGGGTTTGGGTACCAAACATGCCGATTTTTGTCACGCGCGTGCAAAACGCATTACAATGTTTAGCACTCGCGCGGAAAAATCGCGTATTTTCCCGCAACGCACCCGCACCTTTTCCCGCAACCCCGTGTGAAACCAGCCTTATACTTACCTCTTTGGAGCGATGCGATGCAGGTCTCTTCCGGCCTGTGTCCTGCGCTGTACGGCTCAGGTGGCGCGATGACGTTATCGCGCCGCCTACCCCGGCCTCTGATAGGCTGCCGGCAGCCTATCAGAGGAACAGGAAAGGGACACACCTCTCCCCAGCTCCTCCGCACAGACTTCTGTTTGTATCGCTGTCCTGAGGACAGCGATACAAACAGATCACTATGGAGATGAGTGCTACCACAATGGAAGCGCTCATTTCAGTGCCCCGCCGCCGCAAAATAAAAACTGTTTAAAAAAAAAGCCATTTTTGTCACCTTACATCACAAAAATTGCAAACCTAAGCGATCAAAAAGGCATATGCCCCCTAAAAAAGTACCAATTAAACCGTCACCTCATCCCGCAAAAAATTAGCCCCTACCTAAGACAATCGGTCAAAAAATAAAAAAAGCTATCACTCTCAGACAATGGAGACACTAAAATAGGATTTTATTTTGCTTCAAATATCACATGACCTAAAACAACGTAAAAAATAAAAATAGTGCCATTTTTGGTCACCTTACATCACAAAAGGCATATGCCCCCCAAAATAGTACCAAACGGTCACCCTACCTAAGACAATCGGTCAAAAAATAAAAAAGCTATGGCTCTCAGACTACGGAGACACTAAAACATCATTTTTTTTGTTTAAAAAATGCTATTATTGTGTAAAACTTAAATAAATAAGAAAAAGTATACATATTAGGTATCGCCACATCCGTAACGATCTGCTCTATAAAAATATCACATGACCTAACCCCTCAGGTGAACGCTGGAAAAATAAATAAATAAAAACTGTGCCAAAATTACCAATTTTTTTTGTCACCTTGCCCCATAAAGTGTAATAATGAATGATCAAAAAATCATATGTACCCAAATATAGTACCAATAAAAATGTCAACTCTTCCTGCAAAAAACGAGCCCCTGCACAAGACGATCAGCAGAAAAATAAAAAAAATATGGCGTTCAGAAAATGGAGACACAAAAACATACTTTAAAAAAAAAAATGCTTTGTTATGTAAAACTCATACAAACAAAGAAAGTAGACATATTAGGTATCGCCGCGTCCGTAACAACCTGCTCTATAAAAATAGCACATGATCTACCCTGTCAGATGAATGTTGTAAAAAATAAAAACAGTGCCAAAACAGACATTTTTGGGTTACCTTGCCTCAGAAAAAACATAATATAGAGCAATTAAAAATCATATGTACCCCAAAATAGTACCAATAAAACTGGCACCTTATCCCCTAGTTTCCAAAATGTGGTCACTTTTTGGGAGTTTCTACTGTAGGGGTGCATCAGGGGGGCTTCAAATGGGACATGGCATCTAAAAACCAGTCCAGCAAAATCTGCCTTCCAAAAACCATATGGCGCTCCTTTTCTTCTGCGCCCTGCCGTGTGCCCTTACAGCAGTTTACGACCACATGTGGGGTGTTTCTGTAAACCGCAGAATCAGGGTAATAAATATTGAGTTTTGTTTGGCTGTTAACCCTCGATGTGTTAAAGATAAAAATAGAAAATCTGCAAAAAAGTGAAATTTAGAAATTTCACCTCTATTTACCTTTTAATTCTTGTGGAACACCTACAAAGTTTGTAAAATCAGTTTTGAGTAGCTTAAGGGGTGTAATTTCTACAATGGGGTCATTTATGGGGGGTTTCCACTATGTAGGCCCCACAAAGTGACTTCAGACCTGAACAGGTCCTTAAAAAGTGGACTTTGGAAATTTTCGTAAAAATTTTAGGAATTGCTTCTAAAATTCGAAGCCTTCTAACGTCCTCAAAAAATAAAATGACATTTACAAAATGATGCCGACATAAAGTAGACCTATGGGGAATGTTAAGTAATGAATATTTTATGAGGTATCACTTTCTGTTTTAAAAGCAGAGAAATTGAAATTTAGAAAATTGCAAATTTTTCTAAATCTTTGGTAAATTTTTATGATTTTTTCCTAAATAAAGGTGAAATATATTGACTCAAATTTATGACTATCATGAAGTACAATGTGTCACGAGAAAACCGTCTCCGAATGGCTTGGATACATAAGTGTTCCAAAGTTATTACCACATAAAGTGACACATGTCGGATTTGCAAAAAATGGCCTGGGCAGGAAGTCGAAAACTGGCACTGGGGTAGAAAGGGTTAAAGGGGTTGGCCCATCTTGCACTTTGGTGGCTTATCGCTAGGATGTACCACCAATGTGGGGCCCCCAAAATGAATGAGGGCGCACCATCCTCCGTTCACTTCTGTGGGAGTGCTGAAAATATCCAAGTGCCGAGAACTCCCATAGAAGTGAATGGAGAGGTGGCCGCGCATGCGCGGTGCGTTCTCCTTCACCTTGGGGGCTCCGTTCTAGAGATAGGTGTGGGACCTGCACCTATCGGACATTGGTGTCATATCTTAGTGTTATGCCACCAAAATGCGAGATGGGCCAAACCATTTAAAGGCTATGGACACCTTTTGGGGGCAATTTTAATTTATTTATTTATTATGATTGCAATTTACTCATTTTGGGCTAAAAATATTTTTTTCAGTAGGTCTTTATTAAAAAATATTGAGGAGTCCTGTCACAAAGGGTTAACGGTTTGTCCAGTTGTGTGACTGGTACTTTCACTTTCTGCCGATCATCTAATAAGTGTTATCTCTAAACGACTAAAAGGTTATAAATACTTAAAGGGGTTATCCGATACTGTAAACTGCCCCCCCCCCCCCCCCATATGCCGGGCCCCTCACAGGGAATATACTTATCCCGCTCCTGGTCCCCACACCGCCGCTTCTCCCCATGCTTCGATGAAAACATCCGGTGTCGGGGGGAGCAGCCAATGGCAGGCGGGGACGAGCCTCCCTAGCATCGCTGGTGACGGTGACGCTAGGGAGGTTTGTCACCATCTGCCATTGGCTGCTCCCCCCGACACCGGATGTTTTCATCGAAGCATGGGGAGAAGCAGCAGCAGCGGTGTGGGGACCAGGAGGGGAGCGGGATAAGTATATTCCCTATGGGGGGACAGTTTATAGTATTGGATAACACTTTTAAGCCTGTATTACACCTACTGAATTTTTGACAGATGATCGCTATCAAGTGTTGGTGTGAACTCTTGTTGGCGATCACGTTGCCGCCACTCGTTCATCGGGCAATTGTGATTTTTGAAGCATGCTTAAAAATCATTGTTTGCCGGCAGCAGATCGTGCTGTGTAATTACGATCTGCCACCGGCAAACCACTGCCATGGCATAATGATCGCTCCTCCCCATGCTGCGGGGGAGTCAGCCTGTGTAATACAGGCTTTAAGTAAGCCACCTTCTATTAGTAAGATAAGAACTGAGCTATAACGAGTGTTTATAGGGTTAGAGATCATCAGAGATAAGGAGCCGTCAGGCAGGGAAACAGTAAAAATACAGATCCTGCTACTAGAGAATCTCAAGGCTGTACAGAGAAAGCAGCTCAACATTTTTTTTTTTAATAAACACAAATTTTTAGCTCAAAATGAGTACAATGCGGTAATTTAAAAAAAATGCCCCCAAAGGTGTACATAGCCTTTAAATTCCTGAAATTCCCCTTTTATTACCAAATTACAATCCTGGTCCAGGCTACTGTTCATAGTGAATTGATAGCATGAAGAGTGCCATTATGGACAACATAGTGTACGTTAATATTTTACTTTGTCCTTCGCTACAGGCTATGGCATTGCTGGAGCTTCAGCACCCTCATGTATGTGCCTATCAGGAGTTTTTTATGGTCTGGGATCATAAGGTATGTTTTTTACCTCTTGTATATGCTTCCACTATGTAGTATATTACTTATATACAGTGGATATAAAAAGTCTACACACCCCTGTTAAAATGTCAGTTTTCTGTGCTGTAAAAAAAAGAGACCAAGATAAATCTTTGCAGAACTTTTTCCACCTTTAATGTGACCTATAAACTGTACCACTCAATTGAAAAACAAACTGAAATCTTTTAGGTGGAGGGAAGAAAAAATATAAAAATAAAATAATATGGTTGCATAAGTGTGCACGCCCTTACACTAATACTTTGTTGAAGCACCTTTTGATTTTATTACAGCACTCAGTCTTTTTGGGTCTGAGTCTATCAGCATGGCACATTTTGACTATTCTTTGCAAAAACACCCCAAATCTGTCAGATTGCGAGGGCATCTCCTGGGCACAGCCCTCTTCAGATCACCCCACAGATTTTCAATCGGATTCAGGTCTGGGCTCTGGCTGGGCCATTCCAGAACTGTAATCTTCTTCTGGTGAAGCCATTCCTTTGTTGATTTGGACGTATGCTTTGGGTCGTTGTCATGCTAAAAGATGAAGTTCCTCTTCATGTTCAGCTTTCTAGCAGAAGCCTGAAGGTTTTGTGCCAATATTGACTGGTATTTGGAACTGTTCATAGCTCCCTCTAGCTTAACTAAGGCCCCAGTTCCAGCTGAAGAAGAACAGCCCCTTGGCATGATGCTGCCACCACCATGCTTCACTGTGGGTACGGGGTTCTTCTGGTGATGGGCAGTGTTGTTTTTGCGCCAAACATATCTTTTGGAATTATGGCCAAAAAGTTCCACCTTGGTTTCATCAGACCAGAACACCTTTTCCCACATGCTTTTGGGAGACTTCAGATGTGTTTTTGCAAAATGTAGCCTGGCTTGGAAGTTTTTCTTGGTAAGAAAAGGCTTTCGTCTTGCCGCTCTACCCCATAGCCCAGACATATGAAGAATACGGGAGATTGTTGTCACATGGACCACACAGCCAGTACTTGCCAGATATTCCTGCAGCTCCTTTAATGTTGCTGTAGGCCTCTTGGTCGCCTCCCAGACCAGTTTTCTTCTCGTCTTTTCATCAATGTTGGAGGAACGTCCAGTTCTTGGTAATGTCACTGTTGGGCCATATCTTCTCCACTTGATGATGACGGTCTTCACTGTGTTCCATGGTAGATCTAATGCCTTGGAAATTATTTTGTCCCCTTCTTCTGACTGATACCTTCTAACAATGAGATCCCTCTGATGCTTTGGAAGCTCTCTGTGGACCATGGCTTCTGCTGTCGGATGAGACTAAGAAAACTTCAGGAAAGACCAACTAGAGCAGCTGAACTTTATTTGGGGTTAATCAGAGGCCCTTTACATGATGGCCGGTGTATGCCGACTCCTATGTAACAGGATTGTGAATGTGATTGCTTAATTCTGAACACAGCGACATCCCCAGTTATAAGAGGGTGTGAACACTTATGCAACCACATTATTTTAGGGTTTTTTCTTCCCTCCACCTAAAAGATTTCAGTTTGTTTTTCAATTGAGTTGTACAGTTTATAGGTCACATTAAAGGTGGAAAAAGTTCTGAAATGGTTTATCTCTCATTTTTTTACAGCACAGAAAGCTGACATTTTTAGACTTTTTATATCCACTGTATATACATATTATAGTATCTAATGATGGAGATGATTTTTTCTTTAGATCTCATCGCAGTTTTTTTGCCTGGTGATGGATTACTGCGATCAGGGGAACCTGGAGCAGATGGTGCGAGATAACAGACGAGAGGGGAGGATCATAAATGAAAAAGTAAATAACAAGTCCAATACAGTGACATCCTGCTTGTTTCCTAGACGTAGGACTATTATCTCAACCATCAGGGCCCCGGTATTTCTATGGAGGAGGGAGAGCAGCGGCTGTCAGATAGGATTCTGCCCGGGATGTCCCATGTCGGTCGATGGGTCCTCAGGATTCATTTTAAAATCTCATGTCATCATAGAGATATAGGAGAGCTCGACTATCGGATCTAATCCCCCGGTGAATTTCAATGGGTCTGTGTACATGAGCGTTTTTTTTCACGCATCAGTTCTGCATGTTCTATATTCTGCGTTTTTCACGCAGCCCTGGCCCCACAGAAGTGAATGGGGCTTCAGTGCGGACGCGATGCGTTTTTAACTGATGGTTGCTGGGAGATGTTGTTTGTAAACCTTCAGGTTTTTTTTATCACAAGTGTGAAAAACGCATTGCACCCGCGCGGAAAAAACTGAACGCAATTGCAGACAAAACAGACTGAACTTGCTTGCAAAATGGTGCGAGTTTCACTGAACGCATCCGGAGCCAATCCGTCACGCTCGTGTGAAAGGCGCCTAAACCAAAGGATTCAACAGGGAAAATCTATATGGCTGCCTCCGTGTTTCCCACATCAGACGATACGTAGAGTATAGACGTTACACGGATATATGACTGATCCAGAATAGCACATATCGGACTGTTTTATGACCCAATTAAAGGATATGAAATCACTTATTCAGCATCCAATGCCGGGGCATGCTGGGCCTTGTAGTGAACGCCTCTAACGATGCCAATGCTCCTGCTCCTTCCTCGCTGTGCGATCAGTATATCTGCGATCATACAAAATGGTTTCTCATGTATTATCTCTTTTTTTTTTCGCAGATCATTCAGAGATTTCTCGCTCAGGCCATCGAGGCTTTAATTTATGTTCACAAAAAGCGCGTCCTCCACAGGTAGGTCCTGATTTTCTCGTTTGGAGCCTTTCAGGAGGGGATGAAGTGCGTCCCGAGGGATCGTCTCCACCATGCAATCCAATTTCATGCACCCTTAGGGTGCTGCCACATACAGCATGTCACGTCTTGTGTTATTTTTGGGCATTTATATATAGTGTGTTACACCCCCCCCCCCCTGGCGGTTTTTGCATGCCTTGCATTTTACATAGGACAGTATGTGAACCCCCCCCCCCTGTAATGTCACTCCTTACAGTACATTGGTAGGAAAAAAAAATTCCATGAAAAAACACAACACGGATCGGCACTCGCATTTTGGATGTCTATGGGACAGATGTTGGGGAAAAAACGCCGCGCCCAGAGTGAAAAAAACGCCGTGACTCAGTAAAGGCATCTCAAGGGTGAAAAAACACCACTACAAAAAAAATAAATTAAATTTGTCCTGTATCCAATATTTCCCATAGACTTCCATACAACATCTGGAGCTGGTATTGTTGCCAAAAGAAAACGAAAAACCGCCAAACCCCTCAAAGATGGGCAAAAAAACAAACTATGTGTGAGACCCACCTTAAAGGGATTGTGCAGTAATAAGTCGGTTTTAGCTAATGCCTGCACCCTGCCTCCCCGCTACTCCGGGCCATGTTCTCGCCGCTCCAACGTCTGGCGCGCGCTTGACCTAGTCACATGCTCCATTGCAACCAATGACTGTAGACTAGGTCAATGGGCGGGGTAGAAGTGGAAAATTCATCACCAAAATTTGCCAAGGGGGTTCTTAGATTTGTTTCATTTTCGCCCATCATAGAAACCTCAAACCAAGTAACATCCTCCTGAGGCGGGAAGACTTCTTCGTCTTAAGTGACTTTCTTCCTCAGACGTTGGCAACAGATGAAATGAAGATGAAGATAAGAGTGGATCCCGGTAAGAGCGCTACATACACATGGCTCCACTTGTCCTGTTAAAGGGGGTGTCCAGGATTTTGACATTGATGGCCTATCCTGAGGATAGGTCACCCATATCAGATCATTGGAGATCTGACACCCCGCAACCACACTTTTCCATTGCATAGGCTCTAAAAATCCTGGACAACTCAGTTTAAAGGAGTTTTCCAGGGTTTGTCTCATTTTAGACATTGGTGGAATATCGCTAGGATACGCCACCAATGTCAGATGGGTGCGGGTCCTAGAGGTATCTCCAGAACGGGCCCCCCGAAAGTGAAGGAGAACATGCGCTCTCCATTCATTTCTGTAGGAGTTCTGAAAATAAGTTCCAAGCAAGCGCACTCAGCTATTTTCCAAAATCCCATAGAAATGAATAGAGAGCGCATCGTGCAAGCATGGCCACCACTTCATTTGCTGCCATGAAACTGCCGGAGATGGCTGAGCCAGCGCTGGACTATTTTCATCAGTGTCATAGAAGTGAATGGAGGGTGGTTGCGCATGGGCAGCTTCTCTCCACTCACTTCAGGGGCCCCATTCTGGTAGGACCTGCACCTATCACCAGAATGGGGCCCCTGAAGTGAGTGGAGAGAAGCTGCCCATGCGCAACCACCCTCCATTCACTTCTATGACACTGCCGAAAATAGTCCAGCGCTGGCTCGGCCATCTCCGGCAGTTTCATGGAAGCAAATGAAGTGGTGGCCATGCTTGCACGATGCGCTCTCCATTCATTTCTATGGGATTTCCAAAAATAGCTGAGTGCGCTTGCTCTGATATCTTTGGAACTTCTACAGAAATGAATGGAGAGTGCATGTTCTCCTTCACTTTCGGGGGGCCCGTTCTCCTTCACTTTCGGGGGGCCCGTTCTGAAGATACCCCTGGGTCCCGCACCTATCTGACATTGGTGGCGTATCCTAGCGATATGCCACCAGTGTCTCAGATGAGACAACCCCCTTAAAGGGGTTCTGCAGTTCTTTTAAACTGATGATCTATCCTCTGGGTAGATCATCAGCATCTGATCAGCGGGGGTCCGACACCGGCGACCCCCGCCGATCAGCTGTGTGAGAAGGCAGCGGCGGCCTCCTCGCTGTTTACCGCAGGCCCAGTGACGTCACGACTAGTATCACTGGCCTGGGCGCGGCTAAGCTCTGTTCACTTGAATGGAGCTTAGCCGCGCCCAGGTCAGTGATACTAGTCGTGACGTCACTGGGCCTGCGGTAAACAGCGAGGAGGCCGCGGCGCTACTGCCAGCGCGGCTGCCTTCTCAAACAGCTGATCGGCCGGGGTCCCGGGTAGGGATGAGCGAATCTACTTCGGATGAAACATCCAGTCTATTCGCATAAAACTTTGTTTCAATACTACACGGAGCGAGCGCTCCGTACAGTATTAGAATGTATTGGCTCCGATGAGAAATTGATTGATCGGCGGGGTCCATTTGATCCAGAGGATAGATCATCAGTTGAAAAGAACTGCAGAACCCCCTTAATGATTAGGCCATAAGTATATTGACCTTTAGGGTCCCCACAAATCAGCAGAGGAAAGGGGGTCACAGATTCGTATACCCAATATAAAATATCGGACGTTGAGAATGTATTAGGTTCTCCTTTTAACCCCTTTTGACCCTGCAGAGAGAAAAATATTCATGGCTCCAGAATCGCTAGAATTCCTGTATACGGACAAGTCGGACGTCTGGTCTTTGGGGTGTATCTTACTGGATTTGATGATGACGTCCGCGAGGACGGTAGGTTACGTCAGATCGTTGCCTATGGTCCGAGATGACCCCCGGCCATCCTAATACTATGACTGATGACTTGTATTCCCGTGTAGGACCCTGAGATCATTGAGCTCTTGGAGAGGATAAAGTTGGACCCACCGTACTTACGTGTAAATTTAGATTTAATTCAGTACAAAGTCGGTTACTCAGAGGAGCTGTTCCGACTGCTACCAAAGATGCTACAAATTCATCCTGAGGATCGCCCCTCGGCTAAGTAAGTAGACATTGCGAGAACCTGCTGGAGCGCGGTGTAGAAATCGGACACTCACAGTGGAGCCTGAAAGGGTGGAGCATGACACGGGGATACTCTGTGTCGTGCCCCACCCCTTCAGGTCCTGCAGTCGGTATAACACAGGGTATCGGCGTTCCTTTAAGCAATCATGAGTTGGTCTATTTCCTTCGCCCTCCAACAGTGACTTGCTGCGTGAGCCTTACGTCATTGAGTGCTTGGTTTTGATTGGTTCTCCCATGTCGGGTTTGAAGAAGGTTCTGCCCCCTGGTGTTCTAGACGAGATTAAAGATGGCGGTATAGAAAATGTAATAGGTAAGAAGGATACAGCAGCAGCAGGCTCATATACGGGTAAATAGACTCTGGAGGACCCCCAACCTCTGATATCAATAAGAACCAGGTAATGCTTCTTTTCCCCTGTGGAGGCGCTAGAGGGGAATTCAGCGCCTGTCACTGGTTCATCGCAGGCATCCTCAAACTGCGGCCCTCCAGCTATTGTAAAACTACAACTCCCACAATGCCCTGCTGTAGGCTGATACCTGTAGACTGTTCGGGCATGCTGGGAGTTGTAGTTTTGCAACAGCTGGAGGGCCACAGTTTGAGGATGCCTGATCTACAGATTACAGGGGGGAATCTGCTTATTTTTGGTGCGACCTTTTTACAAAGGTTTGCCCTATGCAGACTCCATTTCATTTCTGTGAGACTGATGGACATAGGGAATGTTGTACTTGGGTGTCCCATGGATGGAGCAGTGGTCACAGACTGCCGTCCTTGTGATCAGTAGGGGCTCTGGTAGTTGGACCCCCAGTGATCGTACCGACCCCTGTAATCGGTGGCGCTCCACTTCTTCCGTACAGAGCGGAGGTCCTCCGGGGTCTTCTAGCATCCGGCTTTGTCTTCAGTCTGTGTCGTTTTCTGCAGTCAGTAAGGATGTGTTTTGTGCTTCTTCTTGCAGGGCTCATGAAGAGGTACCCCGACTTCGAGGAGGCTCAGTTATCAGCACTGAATCGCCTGATCAATTATGATTCAGATGGAGAAGGTACATTTTTGGATCTTCATGGGTGGAGGGGGAGGGGAGAATATAAAAATGGAGCTATTAAAAATATCACACATCTATCATTAGATCAATACCAATCTCTATAGATCCTTTTAGTGATAGACACAAGTATCTAACAAAACTGGGCCCACCCCTCACATTTTTGTAAATATCTTCTTCTGTCTTTTCCTGGGACAGCGCTGAAGAGCTGACACTTTGATACGATGTACAGTAGTCGCTGTGCGGCTTGTATAACGGTGTACATATAACAGTGTACATTGGGCGTTCCCTCAAAATAACGCAACACACCGCCATTAATGTCTAAACCGCCGGCAACAGAAGTGAAAATGGTCAAATTGCCCAATTAGCCATTTTTCCTCGTTAGTGTTACAAGGACTCAGGTGTGAATGGGGGACAGGTGTGTTCTATTTGGCGTTATCGCTCTCACGATCCCTCATTCTGGTCACTGGAAGCTCAGCATGGCTCCTCATGGCAAAGAACTCTCTGAGGAACTGAAAAAAAGAATTGTTGCTCTACATAAAGATGGCCGAGGCTATAAGAAGATCGCCAACACCGTGAAACTGAGCTGCAGCGCCAAGACCATACTGCGGTTTAACAAGACAGGTTCCATTCAGAACAGCCTCGCCATGGTCGACCAGAGAAGTGGAGTGCACGTGCTCAGCGTCATATCCAGAGGTTATATATGAGTGCTGCCAGCATTGCTGCAGAGGTTACAGGGGTGGGGGGTCCGCCTGTCAGTGCTCAGCGTCATATCCAGAGGTTGTATGAGTGCTGCCAGCATTGCTGCAGAGGTTACAGGGGTGGGGGGTCAGCCTGTCAGTGCTCAGCGTCATATCCAGAGGTTGTATGAGTGCTGCCAGCATTGCTGCAGAGGTTACAGGGGTGGGGGGTCCGCCTGTCAGTGCTCAGCGTCATATCCAGAGGTTATATATGAGTGCTGCCAGCATTGCTGCAGAGGTTACAGGGGTGGGGGGTCAGCCTGTCAGTGCTCAGCGTCATATCCAGAGGTTGTATGAGTGCTGCCAGCATTACTGCAGAGGTTACAGGGGTGGGGGGTCCGCCTGTCAGTGCTCAGCGTCATATCCAGAGGTTATATGAGTGCTGCCAGCATTGCTGCAGAGGTTACAGGGGTGGGGGGTCAGCCTGTCAGTGCTCAGCGTCATATCCAGAGGTTGTATGAGTGCTGCCAGCATTGCTGCAGAGGTTACAGGGGTGGGGGGTCAGCCTGTCAGTGCTCAGCGTCATATCCAGAGGTTGTATGAGTGCTGCCAGCATTGCTGCAGAGGTTACAGGGGTGGGGGGTCCGCCTGTCAGTGCTCAGCGTCATATCCAGAGGTTATATATGAGTGCTGCCAGCATTGCTGCAGAGGTTACAGGGGTGGGGGGTCAGCCTGTCAGTGCTCAGCGTCCTATCCAGAGGTTGTATGAGTGCTGCCAGCATTGCTGCAGAGGTTACAGGGGTGGGGGGTCCGCCTGTCAGTGCTCAGCGTCATATCCAGAGGTTATATATGAGTGCTGCCAGCATTGCTGCAGAGGTTACAGGGGTGAGGGGGGGTCAGCCTGTCAGTGCTCAGCGTCATATCCAGAGGTTGTATGAGTGCTGCCAGCATTGCTGCAGAGGTTACAGGGGTGGGGGGTCAGCCTGTCAGTGCTCAGCGTCATATCCAGAGGTTGTATGAGTGCTGCCAGCATTGCTGCAGAGGTTACAGGGGTGGGGGGTCAGCCTGTCAGTGCTCAGCGTCATATCCAGAGTAGGGTTGTTGCGGGTATCGAAATTTCGATACCCAATCGATACTTCTGTCCCGGTATCGATACGATACTGGGATTTCCATTTTTTCGATACTGGGCTGCGCTTCTGCGCAGTCTAGTATCTCTGAACATGAGAGCGCTGCTCTCAGCGCGCTCATGTTCTCTCAGCAGCACGGGGAGAAGGAAGCAGTCTCTCCCTCCCCCTGTGCTGCTCCCGCCACCGCTGCCACCAATGAGAAGAGAGGGGCGGGCGCACTGCGCCACCAATGATAGTACTTTTCCCACACAGAGCGGCGCCCAGCGATGTCCCAGCACTCACCATTAGTCCTGGGCGCCGCTCCGTTCGCCCGCTGTGACCCATTACTGTCTCCTCTCCTGCTCCACATGCTGATTACTATCGGAGGGATGGGGAGGAGACATCAGCTTCTCTAGTGGGCGTTCCTTCCTGCGCTGCGATTGGACAGCGCTACAGCCAGGGAGAAGGAACGCCCACTAGTGAAGCTGATGTCTCCTCCCCATCCCTCCAATAGTAATCAGCATGTGGAGCAGGAGAGGAGACAGTAATGGGTCACAGCGGGCGAACGGAGCGGCGCCCAGGAATAATAGTAAGTGCTGGGACATCGCTGGGCGCCGCTCCGTGTAGCCTAATACTGAAAGTCTGGACCCAGGAAAAGTAGACTTTAACCCATAATACAGGAGGCGGGTGCCGGTAGCAGAATCGCATTGCCGGCACCCTGCCCCTGAAAGGGAGCTGCGATCAGCGGCAGTTAACCCCTAAGGTGCGGCACCTGAGGGGTTAACTGCCGCTGATCTGCCAGTACCCGCCTTGGTGGTGCAGTGTGCCCCTTCTCCCCCCCCCCCCCCCAACCCCCATCCCATTAAAATCATTGGTGCCGGCCCCTCTCAACCACCCCAGTATTAAAATCATTGGTGGCAGTGGCCACAGGGTCCTCTCCCCTCCCCCTCATTGGTGGTGCAGTGGCAGCTTCTGATCGGAGCCCCAGCTGTGTAAGCCTGGAGCTTCGATCGGTTGCCATGGCAGCCAGGACGGTACTGAAGCCCTGGCTACCATGGTAACATCCCTGATGCTGTGTGCACAAGGCACAGAGCAGCAGGGACAGTGTGAAGTCCTATTTACCCTGATAGAGCTCTATCAGGGTGAATAGGACAAGGGATGAAAAGATCCCAGGTTCTGGCCCCTAAGGGGGGAATAGTTATTAAATAAAAAGTGTAAAAAAAGGAAAAAAATACCCCACCAACATATGAAGTATGAATCCCCCCCTTTTCCCAATTTCACATATAAAATGTATAAATAATAAACATATTACATATCGCCACGTCAGAAAAGTCCAAACTATTAAAATATAAAAAAAATCTATGCGGTGAGCGCCGTAACAGAAAAAATAAATAAAAACTGCGCGATTCGCCATTTTTTTTAATGCAGAATGCATATGGCTTTTTTGGTTTATTTTTTTCGCGTGGTATCGAATGGTATCGAGTATCGCAATACTTTTTCATGGTATCGAAACCGAATCAAAAAATTGGTATCGCAACAACTCTAATCCAGAGGTTGTACGGGTGCTGCCAGCATTGCTGCAGAGGTTACAGGGGTGGGGGGTCAGCCTGTCAGTGCTCAGCGTCATATCCAGAGGTTGTATGAGTGCTGCCAGCATTACTGCAGAGGTTACAGGGGTGGGGGGTCCGCCTGTCAGTCCTCAGCGTCATATCCAGAGGTTGTATGAGTGCTGCCAGCATTGCTGCAGAGGTTACAGGAGTGGGGGGTCCGCCTGTCAGTGCTCAGCGTCATATCCAGAGGTTGTATGAGTGCTGCCAGCATTACTGCAGAGGTTACAGGGGTGGGGGGTCAGCCTGTCAGTGCTCAGCGTCATATCCAGAGGTTGTATGAGTGCTGCCAGCATTGCTGCAGAGGTTACAGGGGTGGGGGGTCAGCCTGTCAGTGCTCAGCGTCATATCCAGAGGTTGTATGAGTGCTGCCAGCATTGCTGCAGAGGTTACAGGGGTGGGGGGTCAGCCTGTCAGTGCTCAGCGTCATATCCAGAGGTTGTATATGAGTGCTGCCAGCATTGCTGCAGAGGTTACAAGGGTGGGGGGTCCGCCTGTCAGTGCTCAGCGTCATATCCAGAGGTTGTATGAGTGCTGCCAGCATTGCTGCAGAGGTTACAGGGGTGGGGGGTCAGCCTGTCAGTGCTCAGCGTCATATCCAGAGGTTGTATGAGTGCTGCCAGCATTGCTGCAGAGGTTACAGGAGTGGGGGGTCCGCCTGTCAGTGCTCAGCGTCATATCCAGAGGTTGTATGAGTGCTGCCAGCATTGCTGCAGAGGTTACAGGGGTGGGGGGTCAGCCTGTCAGTGCTCAGCGTCATATCCAGAGGTTGTATATGAGTGCTGCCAGCATTGCTGCAGAGGTTACAAGGGTGGGGGGTCCGCCTGTCAGTGCTCAGCGTCATATCCAGAGGTTGTATGAGTGCTGCCAGCATTGCTGCAGAGGTTACAGGGGTGGGGGGTCAGCCTGTCAGTGCTCAGCGTCATATCCAGAGGTTGTATGAGTGCTGCCAGCATTGCTGCAGAGGTTACAGGAGTGGGGGGTCCGCCTGTCAGTGCTCAGCGTCATATCCAGAGGTTGTATGAGTGCTGCCAGCATTACTGCAGAGGTTACAGGGGTGGGGGGTCCGCCTGTCAGTGCTCAGCGTCATATCCAGAGCTTGTATGAGTGCTGCCAGCATCGCTGCAGAGGTTACAGGGGTGGGGGGGGGGTCAGCCTGTCAGTGCTCGGTGTCATACGCCACACACTGTGTCACATTGGTCTGCATGTCATCCCAGAAGGAAACCTCTTCTAAAGATGATGCACAAGGAAGCCCGCAAACAGTTTGCTGAAGACAAGCAGACTAAGGGTCCATTCACACGTCCGCAACTGTTTTGCGATCTGCAAATTGCGGATCCGCAAAACACGGACACCGGTCATGTGCGTTCAGCATTTAGCAGACCACACATGGCCGGAACTATAATTCGCCTTTTCTTGTCCGTGTCTGCGGACAAGAATAGGACATGTTCTATTTTGTTGCGGGGCCGCGGAACGGAAGTGCGGATGCGGACAGCACACTGTGTGCTGTCCGCATCTTTTGCGGCCCCATTGAAAATGAGTCCGCACCTGTTCCGCAAAATTGAAGCAGAGCATGATCCCCTCCCTCCGGAAACTGGGCCGCAGGGTAGTATCCAACATGATAACGACCCCAAACTCCTCCAAGACGACCACCGCCTTACTAAAGAAACTGAGGGTAAAGGTGCCGGACTGGCCAAGCATGTCTCCAGACCTAAGCCCTATTGAGCATCTTTGGGGCCTCCTCAAACGGAAGGTGGAGGAGCGCAAGGTCTCTAACATCCAGCAGCTCTGTGATGTCGTCATGGAGGATGGAAGAGGATTCCAGTTGTAACCAGTGAAGCTCTAGTGACCTCCATACCCAGTGCTGGAAAATAACGGTGGCCACACAAAAAATATTGACACTTTGGGCCCAATTTGACCATTTTTACTTAGGGGTGCACTCACTTTTGTTGCCAGCGGTTTAGACATTAATGGCGGTGTGTTGAGTTATTTTGAGGGCAGTCAAATGTACACTGTTCTACAGGCCGTGCACGGACTACTGATACTACTGATATGTTCACGTGTATAGTGACCTTATAATCATTGCTATAACATAAGACTGATTTCGGGGTTTTCCCTCTGCAGGGGTCTTGGACACAGGCGACACAATGCACCTCGTCTCGCTGGCTATGAGGACGCACAAGGACTCCAGGGTACAATGGGAGGGCAGCCGAGTGCTGCATAGACTGGTATCGCAAGGTAAGGGGTCCGGTCGGCTCAACAGAAGACCTGTGCCTATTATCTGGATCTGATCAAGGCCATAAAAAGTGAGGGGTGTCCGATTCAATGCCTTCATTTTCAAGGGAGGGATATGGCGGGAGGAATGCTGCCTAGTTGTAGCTAAATAACCTGCAGTGTCCATATAATTCTGCCATAGAGTGCAGATATAACCGTGCCGGAAAGATGACATTGCTGAGTAATACGGAAAGGTCCAACATAACACCAGAGCTAAATTCACTACAGAAGTTCAGGCCATGCAAGGTGAAGGAGTCCCTAACGGCTGGTGGCCCAGGGGCAGGTGCCTCATGAGCCTGTCCCATCATCTGGACTTACGAACCCTCGGCGGGGGGAGAAGTATTCCATCTGTTTGCACAGTGACCTCGAGATATAAGCGTTCTGTCTCTGTCTGCAGCCTTGGAACAAGAAGATCGTGAGCAGCTCTTGTCTGGAGATGATCTAGTCATTACTTTGGTGGAAGCAGCAAGGACTTCTCCCCAGAATGATGAGCGAATATCTGATATCTTCAGTGTGATGATGATGGCGATTTCAGTCAGTGGTAAGTGGGCTATCTTCTATCTATCTCATATCTATCGTTTAGGGATTGACCAATATTGATTTTTTTTTTTTAGAGCCGATACCGATAATTGGTGAACTTTCAGTCTGATAGCCGATAATTTATACCAATATTTTATATCTTATAATATATATTATATTAGTTGGCACTAGTATATTATACATGTAAATTATATATGAATAAAGCCCTTAGTTGGTAGTCAATTTATAATATACTAGTGCCAAATGCCAATTTCCACACCATTCCCTTCCCCTCCTCACTGACTTTATTTAACCCCTATCAGACCTAAGATCAGACTTTAACCCCTATCGGACCTCAGATCAGACATTATTTTAACCCCTATCAGACCTAAGATCAGACTTTAACCCCTATCAGACCTCAGATCAGACATTATTTTAACCCCTATCAGACCTCAGATCAGACATTATTTTAACCCCTATCAGACCTCAGATCAGACATTATTTTAACCCCTATCAGACCTCAGATCAGACTTTAACCCCTATCAGACCTCAGATGAATAAAATAAAAAAACTCCTCACCTCTCCTGCGCCGCGGCTCCTCTTCATCTCCGGGTCCGGCGTCTCGCTCACCCTGTTTTCTCCGGCCCGCGCTGCACTGTCACCTGACAGCGTGCAGCGTCAGGTCGTAGTGCGCGCACTACGTCCTGACGCTATACAGCCCCATCAAAGAAGACCAGGGAGGGTGAGTATCGGAAGCGCTTGCTGCGCTTCTTCCCTGCTCCCTGCACCCGATGCATAATGGAAGCGCTCACTAGTATTCGCTTTATACGCATTATCGGTATATCGGCAAGGTTATATGCCGATACCGATAATGTACAAAATCCTGAACATCGGCCGATAATATCGGTACTTCCGATAATCGGTCGATCCCTACTATCTAGTGTCGGACTGGGGTTCCTAGGGCCCACCAGTAAAATTTATTTTGGGGGCCCACCGTATGGATATATTCATATATTACCTGCTCACACAGCAGCAAGATGCTACCAGATTAATGAATATGGGGGTCCCTGCAGCAACTGGGGAGAAGAGGACACTGGCAGCTTTCCTCTATACCTAGAAGACATCTCAGCTCTGATCGTGTCTATGATAATAAACTCGGGAGTTTCTTTAATAATCTATAAGGTTTTTTTATATGAACACAGGCTGGTCGAGGTGCTGTACATTGAATATATGTATGTAGTGCAGTAAGTCTACTGTGTTACGTGCCACATGTGCAGAGAGTGGGAGACTAGGGGCCCACCTTGCTCAGGGGCCCACCGGGGGATTAACCTGTACCCCTGTGGGCCAGTCTGAGCCTGTATCTATCTCCTATCTATCATCTTGTGATTTTTCTCACTTCTCTTAGAGCCGGCAGTGGAGCTGCTAAGGAGAACAGGTTTCGTCTCAGATCTAGTCAGAATTATGGAGACATCACTGGAGAACAGAGACTTGTGTCAGTCCTGCTGTGCTCTGATATGGTCCTTGGCTATGACTGGTAGGTATAGACAATTCAAGATTTATACAGTGGCATGCAAAAATTTGGGCACCCCTGGTCAAAATGACTTGTTACTATGATCTCCAAAAGGCGTAAAGTTAAAGATTACACATTCCCTTAGTATTTTATTTTCATCTTTAACATTTTCAAAATAACAAATAAATAAATAAAGGAAAAGGGTCCTAAGCAAAGTTTGAGCACCCTGCATGGTTAGTACCTAGTAAGGGGTATAAAAGGAGAAAGAAGGTTTGAGGGTTAGTCAGATCTGATGGAAAGGACTCCACTTGATCTGAAAAACCTGAGGCACCAGGGGTTTAGAGGAGTAGCATGGAGGAGAAAGAGTAGGTAGATAGGCTGCTCGGGGTTTGTCAAGCAGACTAGTGCATCTGCTTGTGTAGGATAATTGGGGTAGAAGAAATAGGGGGGGGACCGGTGGGTATGGGTAGCCCCTCGAATCCGCCTATTTCTGGAGCGCCAATCGTATTAGGTCGGTAGGAAGGTATGTGTTTAATATAAAGTACCATAAAACAACAATGTACTACACTGGGGGTCTCAGGTGCCTAAGAGACCGTTAGCTGTAGTATCATACAAGCCAATGTGTGGTCAATGGATAAAACGAACAAGCAGAAACATAAGGGTAAAATACGTAAAAAAAGATACATGTATCATAAAGATACTAAAGTATCGTATACTTCTTACCCACTTCACGAGGGGGGTGGTTTACCAGGATAAGCATAATACACCTGTAAGCCAAACCCCCCCTCCCCCTTCCAGGCTGGATCGATTCTTCATCAGGAGCAAGGGACGGGCCTGCCCCGAAACGCATTGAGCCGGATATATACCCTAATAAAGACAGAAGCACCCGTGTGATTGGCTGCCTTCATCTTGTAAAATCCTAGAAGCGATACAGGCTGGGGGGGAGGGGGGTGTTTGGTGTACAGGTGTATTATGCTTATCCTGGTAAACCACCCCCTTCGTGAAGTGAGTAAGAAGTATACGATACTTTAGTATCTTTATGATACATGTATCTTTTTATACATATTTTACCCTTATGTTTCTGCTTGTTCGTTTTATGGGTTTCCAGAAATAGGCGGATTCGAGGGGCTATCCATACCCACCGGTCCCCCCTATTTCTTCTACCCCAATTAGTACCTAGTAACGCATCGTTATTAGATTTCTGGAGAAGGGTCGTTGATCCAGGGAGTTATTCTGATGCCTGATTGGAGTCTGGAAGGATTTTTTTCCTCTAAAATGAGGAAAATTGGCTTCTACCCCAACAGTTTTTTTTTACTTCCTCTGGATCACCTTGCAGGATAACAGGCCGAACTGGATGGACAGATGTCTGTTTTCAGCCTTATAAACTATGTAATATTATCCATTTGTAGAAGCCATCCCCTTATTAAATTCAGCTTTTTTTTTTAGACTTGGTGTTATGTTTTCTTCCAGACTTTGCTGGAATTTCATTGGATCCCTTCTTCCCTCTACCCGTGAAATGTTCCCCGTGCCATTGGCTGCAACACAACCCCAAAGCTTGATTGATCCACCCCCATGCCTAATCATTGGAGAGGTGTTCTATTCATGAAATTCTGTGCCCTTTTGTCTACAAACATACCTTTGCTCATTGTGGCCAGAGAGTTGTATTTTAAAGGGCTTGTTTTACTCCTCCATTGCCCTGCGCTGCACGGTGCAGGGCAAGGGCTGTTTGTTTACATTCTGATACTGCAAGGCGGAGACTTCCACCTAGCAGTGAGCCCGGTGACGTCACCGGCACTAATGGGCAGTCTTTAGCGCTGCCCTAGCCTGTTTACAGCCTAGGGCAGCGCTAAAGACCACCCATTAGTGCCGTGACATCACTGGGATCACTGCTATGTGGAAGTCTCCGCCTAGCATACCCATGCTGAGACCCGGTACCTCACTGGAGGTAAAGAAAAAGCCCTTGCCCCGCGCGATGCAGCACAAGGCAAAGGGGGGGGGGGGGGGAGGAGCATCGGAGCAATGAATACTGAATAAGAGAAGAAGAGGTTATGTCTAGGTTCAGCTCTGAACCCGGACAACCCCTTTAACTGGACTTGTTTCCAAAATGCATCAGGCTTTTGTGATGAGGACACATGAGAGGTTTTCATCTGGTGACTCTTCCATCAAGGCCATATTTGTGCAGGTGTCACTGAACAGTAGAACAATGTACCACAACTCCAGAATCTACTAAATCTTCCTGAAGGTCTTTTGCTGTCAAGCAGGGGTTCTGATTTGACTTTCTAGCAATCCCGCCAGCAGCTGTCTTTGAAATTCTTCTTGGTCTTCCAGACTTTCTCTTGACCTCCACTGCCACTGCCATTTCTTAATTACATTTCAAACCGAGGAACTGGCAACCTAAAAACGCTTTGCTATCTTCTTATAGCCTTCTCCTGCTTTGTGGGTCCCATTTTCAGAGTGTTAGGCAGAAGAACCCATAGCTGCTGTTTTGGGGTCAAGGTTAGAGGAGTCTGCGTATTTATAAAGCTATGAAATTTGGCCTTTCCTAACGATGATTGTGAACAAGCCTTGACCCTAACAGGCTATTTAGGTTCTTAGCAAGTCATCTGAGTGCTCACATCTCCTTGGGTTCCCATACTTGTAGAAGATACTCCTTTCTTTTTTCACTCTAAAATTGTACAAAACAAAAGAAATACACTGATATTGTTGAGACGCATGTTTCATCATTAACTTTACATCTTTTTGAGATCATTTCATCTTCATCTTGCTTAAGTGTTCACAGTAACAGTAATTTTGACCAGGGGTGCCCAAACTTTTTGAATGCCACTGTATATACTGATTTACATAGGCGCAAAGAATTAAAGTTGATATATAAAGTCAATATCAATCCTAAGATGTAGAGAGAAGGAACATATTGGATGATGTTTCGGAGCTCTGCTCCTGGCATTGGTGCTGTATACCCTGTACGCCTACATAGCCAATATCACTCCAGCCACTGTAAAACTACAACGCCCATCATGCCCTTATAGCCCCTGGGCCCACACAAGGGAGAGGGAATGCTGGGTGATGACTACCATTATACACATGATTAATGATGAGCTGAGGTGATAGTTATTATGTACCTTACATGACAATCAGTCCAGAAGATAAGAGGTGGTATTTTTAGTATTGGTTGGGGGTCTGGCCATTCATGGAACGGGGTGCCCTGAGTCTTTGTGTGAATGGAGTGACCACCGCTCCATTCACTGATGGACATAGCTGAGCACTGTACTCGCAGTCCCATAGAAATGAATGGAGGTAATGCCACCACGCCACTGAAGGACTCAGTGAACCCCTGTTCTTGTCTCTGGTGGGGGTCTCAGTAGTTGGATCCCCAGCAGTCAGACATTTATCATCTGTCCCGTGGGAGATGATAAATGTTGTCGATAGGAAACTCATTTAACCCCTCCCCGACCTCCGCCATACATGTACGGTGGAAGTCGCACCTTTAAAGATGGCGCCTGCTCAGAAGCTGAGCAGGTGCCAAAGCTGCTGGTTGTTGCTGTTGTCCTTAGTAATGATTAACGCTGATGATGGACATTTAACCCCTCAGATGCCGTGGTCAATTGTGACCATAGCATCTGAGCGGTGAAATCCCGGGAGCGCTGGACCCAAACGACCCCCACACGGATATCGAGCCAAGGGTCCTCTGAGGGCTCCAAGGCCTACTACAGCAAAGTTCCTACGAAGCCCTGGAGCACAGCCAATATTATGTTAAATCATTGCAGTCTATGGGAGAAGCGATTAGACGATCACATGTTAAAGTGCCCAAGGGAGACTTGAAATATGTGAAAAAGGAATGAAAAAAAGTTTTTAAATATATAAAAATTTCAATCACCCCTTTTCCCCATAATTAAAATAAACTATAAAAAAAATATTAGCATCGCCGTGTCCCAAAATGTTAACTGAACTGTTACCATACATATGTATTTATCCGGTACGGCGAATGCCTGAATGGAAAATGATTTTTGTAAGTACTAAAACATGAGAAAAACGATATCAATGTGGTATCGCTGTAATCGCACTGACCAGGAGAATGAAGGCAACAGGTCAGTTAGACTATACAGCAGGCATGGCCAACCTGCGGCTCTCCAGATGTTGCAAAACTACAACTCCCACCATGCCCTGCTGTAGGCTGCTAGCTGTAGGCAGTCTGGGCATGCTGGGAGTTGTAGTTTTGCAACAGCTGGAGAGCCTCAGGTTGGCCATGCCTGTTATAATGGGAACGCCATAGAGACAAAACCCGTAAAACTTTCGCAGAATGGAATGATGATGTCACACACGGGTGCTGCCGGCCTCTCACATGTGGCGGGCTGAGAGGTTGGACCCCTTATGGATCCAGCATTTATCACCTATCTTGGGGACGGGGTAGAAACCTCTGCTTTATTTTCTGGTTTTCACAGAGAACCAAACAGATGGGGAGTGTCTGAAGAAAGCCGTACCGGTAGTCTGCACCGCGCTTGAGAAATACCGCACTGACGGACCGCTGGTGGAATCGGCCTGCACCGCCCTGTGGATCCTCGGGATGAAAGGTGGACACCTAATAATATTCAGTGGACTAAGTTCATAAAATAGAATACGATGCCAGACTTTGGTGTGACCATTTCTGATCAGGTCCTACAGGGATCCGCTGACCCTATCTGCACAGCAGGGGGTTAGGGCACCGCCGTGCAGGGTAATACCGTGAAAGGGTGAATCAGCACTGTAGCCCCTTCAATTGGGGGGCCGCAGAGGTCAGATCCTCACCATCATAAAGTGATAGCCTACACTAGCAATATTTAATGAGTGGGAAAGGAATAATCTCACACTGGCTTCTAGTTGTCAGTGTATGCGGACTGTAAGGCGGCCGTCCTGCCTCCCGATAGGGAACCCTTCCCCTTCTGTGGTGGTCCAAGCCGTGCATAAGGTGCCTATGATGAAGAAGGAGAGAATAGGAAACATTTTTATATACTTAAAGGGGTATTCACATCTGGGACCGTGGGACCCGCACCTATTGCGCGAACGGAGTGGGGAAGGTGGCGGCTAAAACATACCACCAAGCGCTCTCTCCCATAGAAGTGAATAGGAGCGAACCGCCACTGCTCTCATTCATTTGTATTGGGCCGACGGAAATAGCCGAGTCGGCGCTAAGCTACTTTTGGCAGCCCCATAGAAATGAATGCAGGACGGCTGCGCATGCGCAGGGCACCCTCCAACACTTTTGGGGCTCCTTTCTCGGTGTAGGTGCGAGTCCCAGAGTTGGGACCCGCACCTATCAGACAACGGGGGCATATCCTAGCGATATGCCCCCATTGTCTGAGATTGGAATACTCCCTTAATGGCCAAATGACCCAAAGATAATTGCCCATAGTATTCTTAAAGGCTATGGACACCTTCAAGGGACGGTTTTTATGATTGCATTTTACTTATTCTGGGCTTAAAATCCCTTTTTCTTTTTTTTTCAATTGGTCTTTATTAAAAATATTCATCAGCTTTGTCGTAAAGGGTTAAATCCTGCCTAGCTGTGAGAATCGTACTTTCACTTTGTGAAATAACCCTCATCTCTAAACTGGTAATAGCCCAAAAACACTTATTGAAGCCACATTGTTATCAGTAAGATATGAACTGAGTTATAATGAGTGTCTATAAGGTCAGAGATCAGGAGCCGTCAGCTGAGCTGCCTGACGAAACACGGTAAAAACACAGAGCCTGCTACTAGAGAATCTCAAGGCTGTACAGAGAAAGGGGCTCAACATGTTTAATAAAGACCAGTTGATTTTTAGCTCAAAATGAGTACAAGGCAATAATTTAAAAAACTTGCCCAAAAGGTGTCCACAGCCTTTAAAGCTTCCAGTTACAAGAGAAAAGCAGCTCTGGAGCACAAACTGCTACTATCCCATGTGAAAGGCTGTGCAGACTAAGAGAACAGTAACGTGTAGGACCTGCAGGTTTTATTATATGGGTGGAGGGACTTTTACCCTTTCCTTTCGCAGCCAACATGGTCGCTTATACGTTAATCCCAGCGAACACATTTTAGGGGGTACAGATTCTCGCTAATAACTCCAGCCACAAATTAATGTTAGTTCGTTCTTTTTTTTTTTTTTGTCTGTCCCCATTTTAAAGTCATTAGAACCAATCCCCCATTAATCAGATCTCTATTCGATATTTACAGGACATATAACGGAGGAACAGACTGAATCCATAACATTACTCCTCCTGGAAGCCCTGCGAGCGCATTCACCGCGTCCCATCCTGTCTAAGAACGTCTGTTTGGCGCTGACTGGTTTGGTGGTGAATTCAGGTAACCCTTACATCGGTTTTAGGGCCATATTTTGCATCCATGTCCAATCTCCATTTTTTTATGGATTGCCCACGGACACCGTTCATTTCCTTGGGAGTGAGAAAACTGCAGATTGCACACAGAAGGTGTCTGTATTTTGTGAATACGTGGTTTACGGACGCGGTCATGTGCAGGAGGACTTAGGCTTTGTATGGGATTAGAAAAACATTCTCTCTTTCACTCTTCTTTATAGGCTCTGTCTCTGCCCGAGCTGCAACACCATACACGGACAAGAGTGGCGCCGTTTCTCTAATCCAGGGATCAGCAACCTTCGGCGCTCCAGCGGCTGTGAAAACTACATCTCCCAGCATGCACACTTGCTCAGCTGTTCTTGTAAATACCGTAGATGTCAAAGGAGGATTCTGGGAGTTGTAGTTTCAGAACAGCTGGAGCGCCAGAGGTTGCCGATCCCTCCCTCTAATCTTTCACAACCCAATTTTTCAGAATTGTCCGCTTATCGCGTGCTGGTGCCTGCGGCGGGGATGAGCGGCCTTCCTCTAATCAAAGAGCTTTACCGATTACACGACGATGACCCCGAAATCGTGGAGAACATCTGCCTGCTGCTCAGTGAAATGGCTCATTATGGTGAGAAGGAGCGAGGAGATACATGTGGAATAGGACTAAGAAGTCATCTGACAAGGCACTGCATCGCCAATGGTTGTGCACGTGACTACACCTTCCCCCATCCACCTTAAGGCCACGCTAAATCAATACTGCTCCGCAGTTAAAGGGTTTGTCTCACCTCATGCATTGGTGGTATATCTCTAGGACAGGCATCAGCAACCTTCGGCACTCCAGCTGCTGTGAAACTACAACTCCCAGCATGCAAACATGCTTGGCTGTTCTTCTAACTCCTGTAAAAGACAATGGAGCAGTCTGGGAGTCGTAGTTTCAGAACACCTGGAGCGCCGCAGGTCGCTGATCCCTGCTCTAGGAGATGCCACCAACGTCTCACCTCTAGGACAACAGGCACCTATCTCTAGAACGGAGCCCGCAACGTGAAGGAGAAAAGAAATGTGCAAGTCCGTCTTAAAGGGGTTGTCCAAGATTAGAAAAACATGGTTGCTTCCTTCCAAAAAGAGCGTCACACCTGTCCATGGGTTGTGTCTGGCTCGGCAGCTCTGCTCCTTTGAAGTGAATGGGATTGAGAAGCGATACCACACACAACCAGCGGACAAGAGCGGTGCTGGTTTTTGAAGAAAGTAGCAATGTTTTTCTTGGATAGCCCCTTTAAAGGGCATCTGTCAGCAGTTTTGTCCCTATGACACTGGCTGACCTGTTACATGTGCACTTGGCAGCTGAAGACGTCTGTGTTGGTACCATGTTCATATGTGCCCGCATTGCTGAGAAAAATAATGTAATAATATATGCAAATGAGCCTCTAGGAGCAACGGGGGCGTTACCATTACACCTAGAGGCTCTGCTCTCTCTGCAACTGCTGCGACCTCTGCACTTCGATTGACAGGACCAGGCGTTATGACGTTATCACTGCCTAGTCCTGTCAATCAAAGTGGAGAGGGCATGGCAGTTGCAGAGAGAGCGGAGCCTCTTGGTAAAGGACCACATGCAGACAGATAGGACCAAGTACTAAACCTCAGAGGGCTATGATTAAAGAATATGCCACCACTTTATGTTGGTGGGAGTTTGACCTCTGGGACACCCACTGATTCTAAGAACGAATGGACCGCAGCGCTATGGCCACTTGCTGTGAAATAAACGGATCCTGAGCATCAGTTATGCCCATTTGGCATCCGTTTTTAGCCATTTCCTTCAGAGATCCGTCATTTTAGATGGGGGGAAAAAAAGTCCTAAATGGTGCTGCATGCAATTCTCTGCACAGGTGGGTGGCCGAGAGTGCCACTCTGCAGAGAGCAATAGTTAAAGGGCATCTGTCAGCAGTTTTGTACATATGACACTGGCTGACCTGTTACATGTGCACTTGGCAGCTGAAGGCATCTGTGTTGGTCCCGTGTTCATATGTGCCCGCATTACTGAGAAAAATGATGTTTAAATATATGCAAATGAGCAGAGCCTCTAGGTGTAATGGTAACGCCCCCGTTGCTCCTAGAGGCTCATCTGCGTAAAATAAAACTCCATTTTTCTCAGCAACGCGGGCACATAGGAACATGGGACCAACACAGATGCCTTCAGCTGCCAAGTTCACATGGAACAGGTCAGCCAGTGTCATAGATGGGCTTTAAGGGGCTGCAGCACTGTGGCCTCATCACTCAGGGGTCCCCACCACTCACAGAGATGACATATCCTAGTTATATACCAGGGATCAGCAACCTCCGGCAGTTCAGAAACTACAACTCCCAGAGTGCTTCATTCAGCCGAGCATATTTGCATGCTGAGAGTTGTAGTTTCACAGCAGACGGAGTGCCGAAGGTTGCTGATCCCCGTTATATACTATACCCCCTTCGGTAGCAGTAAAATAGCCACGTCAGCATCTTTATTATTGAGGTTCAGTTCACTTGCACCATGCGGAGTCCAGTTCTTGTTGTCCCAATTCCGAATTTTGCAGAAACACCACCACATGTGACCTTCGGCCTTACCCGATATTACATCTCAGTCCTATTTTTAAATGTACAGTACCCCCGTACTCTGATTATGGGGTGTCTCACTGCTGGACACTTCCTGGTCTGGGGCTATCATACAATCCCACAGAAGGTGACGGGGAGCAGGGAATATACGAAGTATCTCCAATGTCGTCTTATGTGCTGTCACCTGTATGTCTCACAGGCAGCGCTCGTCCTGAACTGGTATTACAACGCGTGGATCAGCTGATGGCTGAAATCAAGGAGCGCTATGACTGCCTGGAGGTACGAAGGGGCTGATGTGTGTTCAGTGATCTACATACAATCATCTCTTAGTGCTGGATAAGCCAGTTAAGCGACTTGTGATCCAACAGTAAGACCACCTGCCTAAGGGCTCTTTCACACGAGCGAGTAATCTGCTGCGCGAGAGAGCGCCAAGCCCCGTTCCGGACAGCAGAGACACGGAGCATTAACATGATTGATAATACTCCGTGCCTCTCTGTGATCTTTTTACTACAAAATCACAGTGACATAAAGTTGTCACAGAGAGGCAAAGAGCATATTCAATCATGTTAATGCTCCGTGTCTCTGCCGTCCGCAACAGGGCTTAGCTCTCTTTCACGCAGCAGATTCCCGTGTGGAAAAACCACCGCGTATTACAGTATACCAGCAAAGCTTATGGAATTAGACAATCCTCATGTACACTTTGCAGAAATTGACCTGCAGTGCGGATTTCCAAATCCCCAGTGCGTCAGTTATGTTTCCAGTTTTAGGGTCCATTCACACGTCCGCAAAAGGGTCTGCACCCATTCGTTCTCTATGGGCCTGGACGTGAAGCGGAGAGCACACTATGTGCTCTCCGCATTTGCGGAGCGCGGCCCCAAACTTCCGGTCCGCAGCTCCGCAAAATATAGAAGCTGCAGACAAGAATAGGCATTTCTATAGGGGGTGCCGGCCGGGTGTGTTGCGGATCCGCAACACACCACGGACGTGTGAATGGACCCTTAGGCTGGGGCTACAGGACATGTGTCGCGCGACATATAAGGTACAACTACACTGGGACATTGATGTCGCACCACATATTTTTTTTTTTTAATGCTAGTCTATGGTGTCGCTCTGAGACTGCGACGCAACAGTCGCACAGAAATCCATCTCGTCGTGTCACAGTGCGACGCCATAGACTATATACAAAATATGTCGCTCGACAACTCGTCGTGTAGCCCTAGCTGCGGATTTCACCCTTTTCAAACGAAGGGTGATTTCTGAGGCAAAACCACATCAAATCCTCAATTAGAAATTGCTGGTTTTGGTGCAGAAACGTACAGAAAATCTGCACGGAAATTTCCAAATTCCACAGCTCCCCCCTCCTTCTGTAAGATATGTGACCTTTGAGTTTAGCTTTGGGTAGGACTAGAGGAGAAAGCGTCCTACAACTCCAAATTAGTAAGGCTACATGCACACGACCGTGTTTTGCAGTCCGCAAAACATGGATGGCGTCCGTGCGCTTTTTCTGCAATTTGCGGAATGGCACGGACAGCCTTTAATCTAACTGCCTATTCTTGTCTGCAAAGCGCAGGGGCCACAGAACGGAGCAACGGATGCGGACAGCACACGGAGTGCTGTCCGCATCTTTTGCATCCGAGCCGCCACAACTGAGTCTCGGATGTGGACCAAAACAACGGCCGTGTGCATGAGGCCTAAAAGTTATGAATCTGCAACAATTAGTCCAGTTTCCGTACCTTCTGCGTCCTAATGACCCTGCGCCTCTTTTCATAGGAGATAACGACACTGGCAGACGCCACACTGTCAAGATTGAAGACTTAACGTAATAAGACGCATGACTTATACAAGTAAAGATTGTATGTTTTGTTTGGAAACTGAAGATGGAAGACTCTTCTTTCTTTATGAGTCAATTCTTGGCAAGTAGACATTTCAGATGTGTGTCCTGTAGCTCGGATGTCACTGAAGTCATCAGCAAATGGGTGCCATCTACAAGCGCCATGCCCTGGATCCCTGTAGCTTGGTATAGCCCATCATCAATATCTGTGACCTTAGGCCTCGTGCATACGGCTCGGATGTGGACCCATTTACTTCAATGGGGCCGCAAAAGATGCGGACAGCACTCCGTTCCATGGCCCCGCAAAAAAATAGAACATGTCCTATTCTTGTCCGTTTTGCGGACAAGAATAGGCATTTCTACAATGGGCATACGGGCGGTTTCTGTTTTTTGCGGATCCGCGGACCGCAAAAACGGAACGGTCGTGTGCATGAGGCCTTAAAGAAATATTGCAATCTCGTATCGTAATCAGGAGAATGAAGGGGCCCCTTGACTGTTTTACCATGGACAGGTGCGCCAACCCTATTCACTTGAAGGGAGCTGTGCTGCAGATCTCCTTGCCCAGCAGGTGGTCCGGGTGCCACTGTACAGGGAACAGTAGCGCTGTCACCCCTTCTTTTATTCCACAGGTTGGACACCCACAGATCATAAAGTGGTGGTCCATCCTAGCAATGTGGCATCTCATTATATGTTGGGAATAACCCCTTCAATTAGCCAGTGCTCTGTATTCCAAGAGAGGATCTATACCTATAGGATATGCCATACATCAGGCATGCTCAACCTGCAGCCCTCCAGCTGTTGCAAAACTTCAACTCCCAGCCTGCCTGGACAGCCTACAGCAGGGCATTGTGGGAGTTGTAGTTTTACAACAGCTGGAGGGCTGCAGGTTGAGCATCTCTGCCATTAATGTCTGATAACTCAGGGGTTCCACCTCCCAGGAGAAAGGGGGTTCTAAGAAGCAGGACCCCCTCCCCTCTTATCAGACACTCATGGCATCAACAGGATGGGGATAACTATTACATCAGTGGGGGGGGTCCCACCAATTATGAGAACGGGGACCCTGTATCCCGTGGTGGGCCTGAAATAAAGGAAGCGTCCGATTGGGCATGCGCGCGGCCGCTCCATTAATTTGTATGGGAGTACGGCGCTCCGCTATCTCTAGAACTCCAGAAATGAATGAAGCGGTTGAGCACATGCAGTTCCATTCATTTCGGGGCCTCCACAGGATACTGGGTGTCTATTCTCGTATTGGTGAGTATCCCAGTGGAAGGACCCCCCACTGATCTAGTGTATCCCCTATCCACAGGATATAACTTTACCTCACCGGAATACCCCTTTAAAAAGAACAGACCATTCATTAAATCTGAAGGCAGCTTTATTTCCCAAGATCAACAACCAGACAGAAGGGTCTGAGAGCAGCAGATGGAAGAAATGTACCTCACGGTAAAGCGCCAGGTTATCGCCGTATAATACACGAAGCCTGGCCTCAAAAATATAAAATAAAAATAAGTTTCATTTCTGTACAAGACTTACAAAACTTAGAAGTTATTGTCTCTAATTAAAAATATTATATCTGATGTTTAAAAGTATGAAAAATTCTTGTACAGTATTTGAAACAGCTCAACGAAGCCACCATGTTTGTCAAAATTCAGAACAGCCCCTGCCCCGATACAATAAACACTATTCATTTCTATTACCAAATATACTGTACTCCCAGCATTTGCCACTAGGGGGCACATAAAGTGCAAGGAGCATGCTTAAAGGGGTTGTCCAATCTGGCCGCTTCCACAGCGAGATGGGACTAGGCACCAGCCCCAGGCGGCCGGGCTTACAGTTTCCGTAACTCGCAGCGCTCGTTCACTACAATGGGAGTTACAGAAACAGAGGAGCGCCGGCCCGTTTAACACTGTCCATAAGCCCAGCCGCCTGCAGCCAGTACTTGGTCCCAGCAGTGTAGAAGATTGCAGCTTCGTCCTATTCAAGTGAATGTGACAAAGCTGCAATACTATGCACTGCTCCTGGCAGACGGCGCCATGTCAAGAATGAAGAGTCTGCAGCATACTCACTAGCACCACGGCCCCTTCAAACAGTGACCACACCACCAATCTGATATCTGTGACCTATAATGGAGGCCAAGCCATCGACACCCTGATCCCAGAACACGCCTTTAAGGATGGAGCAGGATCTCTGTCCTCCTGGATCTGCGCGCTGAACTTGTGTGTACACAGCTTCCGTGCAGACCTATACGTTTTTATGGTTACAGATTTTGGGGACGTCAGTGGAAGTCATTTTTTCTTCTGTGTTAGGGTCCATTCACACGTCCGTAGTGTACTGCGGATCCGCAATACACCCGGCCGGCACCCCCCCCCCCATAGAACTGCCTATTCATGTCCGCAATTGCGGACAAGGATAGGACATGTTCTATTTTTTTTTCCGGAGCTGCGGACTGGAAGATCGGGGGCCGTGCTCCGGAAATGCGGATGCGGAGAGCACATAGTGTGCTCTCTGCATCCATTCCTGCCCCATTGAGAATGAATGGGTCCGCACCCGTTCCAGATATTGCGGAACGCATGCGGACCCATTCCACGGACGTGTGAATGGTAGGGTAAATTTGTGCAAAATTGATAAAAATTTGCACATTGATAAAATTTGGCACACACTTTTGTCTACACTTTTTCTTCTTACACCACCCCCTACTGGAGTAAAACTGCAACTTTAAAAAAAAAAAAAAGTTGAGCAATCTAGAACTTCTTTGCTAACCACAGAGAGTGGCTACGGAAACGTAAAACCAAAAAAGTTGCACATTTTTGTGCCAGAATTCCATGGAGGGAATGATACATTTCTCCCATGGTGTCTTTTCCCCCATTACCCTTACAAGCGAATTTTGGAAAGTCAGAAAAGTTTTCAGTCCTTCTCTTCCTCTTAAAGTCCCCATTCATGGAACATTTTGGCTCACCCAGCCGCCACCATTAAAAGGAAGGAGATCGGCTTCTCAATAGCCTTCAGTGCTGAAAATAAGTCTCCACGCATTGAACCCCTACATTGGTGATAATCTGTACACACATAAAATACACATAGAAAGTCTTATTGTTACAGAAGCGGCCACATAAGGCGTGTATGGCCCTGTTCACATCACACTAGGACCATCTGTTTCATGTATATGCCAGGAAAAGACCCCGATGTATACCTCCGATGGAAGGCCGAGACGACTCCCACAGTGGCGTACCTCGTCCATAGGGCCCCATTACATGAAAATGTAGACTGCACGGTACTACATAGCAGACCGCATAGACCGCAGCAGAAGACAAAAGAACCTCCATCGGGTGACTGGGGCCCTATGGATATGCTTATTGTAAACACTGGCGGCCATACATCACTAATGTGACATGGCGGACTGGTCCCTGCTTTAGCAGCGGATGACCCAAACCCCCGCCCCCCCCCATCCCCCGGAGTCTGGGGCTGAGCTGGACGAGTAAGGCACCATAACAACAATAAACTCTCCAGCGCAGATTAGGAGGATGCTTTTGATGAGGACGACTCCTTTTTTGGGGGTTCCTTTTTGGCGGGGTTATATTTTGCCTTGATGGCGGCTTCCCAGTTCTTCTTCTCCATGGTGTATAACCTCATGGCGGCTTGTGCATCCTGGATCTAAAATAAAGAGCGGTAACATGAGTACCAGTGGATAACTACCATGGAAGCCGACCAGGGCGCTGGTATGGGGCCCGGTTGTGGAATTCCTAACATAAGAAGGAGCTCAGCGCATACTGATTGTTACAGTCTCCGTTGACTATAAATTCCCATGCAGTGAGCTCCCCCTTGTGGTGGCTGCAGGCAGCTTTGTAATAAACTGTGAGAGCGGAAGCAGAATTATAGCGGTACATTTTCTACCTTTCCAAGTTTATCTGTGATGCGTACACAAAAGGTTAAGCTATTTCTCCCCCGACCCCCAAACACATACCCTCTTACTTTATCTCCTGTGAGGACAAAGGGTCGAGATGGCGGCTTGTTACTTACCGAGCAATGTTCTCCAGTCTGTACTTTTACATTTAAGATATTCTCACACAGCAGCTTCAGGGACGGACGTCCACACTACAGGGGGACAAGACAGGACATCAGAAATAAACGCAGATGTAGCCGCTAAATTCAGAAACGGAGTCAAATGAATGTAAGCGGAGCTACCCACATTGACTACAATAGGGGAACTGTCAGGACAGAAAATCCACGCTACAACCATGGCTTCTTCATGTGGTACCAGAGCAATCTGATCCCAATAGCATTTTACTCTTTAAAAGGGTTTCGGTCACCAGAATTAACCCTCTTAAACTGTCGATGTGCTAATGTCAGCAGAATCCAAATCGGCTATTTTTAGGTTTATTGATGCCCCCCCCTTACGGCACAATTCTTACTTTTGTAATATGCAAACTAGCCTCTAGGAGCGGTTGGGGGGGGCGTTGCTCCTGCTCCTAGAGGCTCTGTTCTCCCACCTCATTCCACGCCTTGCCGTCCTTGATTAACAGGGCCAGCGTTCGTCTCCTGCCGACACTGTGTGCTGGTTAAACGGCACTGCGCATGCGCGAGAGTTACCCAGCACAGGGCCGGCAGGAGAAGACTCCTGTCAATCAAGGACGGCAGGGCGTGGAATAAGGTGAGAGAACAGAGCCTCTAGGACAGCCATCCTCAAACTGCGGCCCTCCAGCTGTTGCAAAACTACAACTCCCAGCATTCCCGAACAGCCTACAGGCATCAGCCTGCAGCAGGGCATTGTGGGAGTTGTAGTTTTACAACAGCTGGAGGGCCGCAGTTTGAGGATGCCATATCTAGAAGCTTTAGCAACGCCCCCCTCCCCCCCCCACACACTTCTAGAGGCCAATTTGCATATTACAAAAGTAAGAATTGTGCCGTAAGGGGGGCATAAAGCCACACAAATAGTTGGATTCTGCTGACATTAGCACAGCGCTAATGTCAGACAGTTTAAAAGGGTTAATTCCGGTGACAGAAACCCTTTAAATATATACAGAAAGTTGAGTTATTACACAAGTACTTGGCTTCACAGTTTTTCTATCAATTTTAAAGCCCATCTGTCAGCAGTTTTGTCCCTATGACACCGGCTGACCTGTTACATGTGCGCTTGGCAGCTGAAGACATCTGTGTTGGTCCCATGTTCATATGTGCCCGCATTGCTGAGGAAAATGATATTTTAATATATGCAAATGAGGTTTTAATTAGGTTTTAATATATGCAAAGGAACCTCTAGGAGCAATGGGGGCGTTACCATTACACCATAAGGCTCAGCTCTCTGCAATTGCCGCACTTTGACAGGGCCAGGCAGTGAAAAAAAGTGCAGCGGACGCAGCATTTGCACACAGAGCAGAGCCTCTAGGTGTAATGGCAACGCCCCCATTGCTCCTAGAGGTTCATTTGCATATATTAAAACCTAATTTTTCTCAGCGATGTGGGCACATATGAACATGGGACCAATACAGATGTCTTCAGCTGCCAAGTGCACATGTAACAGGTCAGCCAGTGTCATAGGGACAAAACTGCTGACAGATGCCCTTTAAAGGATCAGCATCGTAGAGACTTGTCAGCAGTGTAGATCCAGGTGTGGAAACAATAAGACTCTTTACTACAGAATGAGGTGTCGTCCCCCCCCCTTTCGCTCCACAACTTCTGACAGGTCTGTATGATGTTAGAATTAAAGTGGCACTGTCCCTTTAAGTTTTTTTCCCTTTGCTCACACATACAGCAGCTTTCAGAATCCAACTGGTTGCGTTCGGCCACTAGGGTCACATGACGTGTCACCCCAATAAGTGACACATCATCATGTAGGAATATACACAGGGTTTACGACCATAGAAGACCCCTTTCCATGAGGTGCAGTTCTTTGATGGATGCAGACTCCTGTAGGTACATGATCTTACCTTCACCCTTTGTTTGAACGGTTTGTACTTCTGAGTGTCTCTAGTGGCCTTCTTAGGATGATCCAAGAAAAAAATCTAAAAGAAACAATAACGCAAAAGTGTAAGCCACAAATCCATATGATGTCCATAGGGCTGTCTTCATGAGACCACCCCACTATGAAACTCTAAGGATGCAGATCACCTACCTTTAGATCATTATGTACAGCGTGGCCGACCAAAATACGTCCTTTAAGGATCTCAGATACTTCTTTCTGTACAACCTTGAAATCTTCCCCTGAAATGACATGTGATGTACACGTGAAGGAGGAACTCTACCCCCCAATAAGCATAATACTAAACCAGGACATAATGTATTTGGAAGACTGCGCGGGTCAAGCCCCGAGTCCTCACCGTTCTTAATGTCCTGAGGCCTGATCCCGCTCACTGCCGTCCTGTAGTCTGTGACTCGTTCGGTGGGTTTAACAAACTTATCGTACACACATTTCCCAAACTGATTGACAATGGATACCCGCGCCAAGATGCTTTCTTCACCATCAGTGCCAACCCCCACCATCTCGCAGTCAATAGCAATAGTCCTGGTGAGTCTGAAATAGAAAGGTAAAAATCAATGTCCCGTTAAAGGGGTTTTGCCATCACATACAAGGATATGCCCCCATCGTCTCTACAACGAGAACGGAGAGGGGAAGTGAATGGAGGGCGCACTGCGCATGCGCAGCCGCCCTACATTCATTTCAATAGGCCGCCGAAAATAGCTGAGCGCGCATGCGCAGCTGCCCTCCATTCATTTCAATGGGGCCGCCGAAAATAGCCGAGCGCTGGCTTAGCTATTTCTGTTGGCCCTATAGAAATTAATGGGAGCAGGGGCCACGCGTGTGCGGTGTGCTCCCTATCAGCGCTTGGTGGTGGACGGACTCTTGCCTAGCATCTGCAGAGGAGGAAAAAGGGAGAGTGGGCCGCCACTAGGGCTGCAGCTATCGACTATTTTTGTAATTGAGTATTCTATTGATTAATCCAATGATTAATCCAGTACTCTAATAACAAAAAACGAATTAAAAGAACGTTTTTCTTTATAAAAACTCATCAGCCCCCTGTGCCATCAGCTGCCCCCCTCCGATGCCACCAGCGCCAGTGAGATAAAACACTTACCACTCCTCTAGGGGCGCCGCTCCACAGCTCGTCCATCTTCTTCTCTGCGCGCTGCACTGTCATCCTGACATCACACATCGTCAGGACATAGTGCATGTAAGCGCGCACTATGTCCTGACGATGTGTCAAGAGGAAAGTGCAGCGCGGTGCGGGCTAGCGGGTGACCACGGAGCGGTAAGTAATAGCAAGCGCTTCACTCCCGCTCCGTGGTCACATGACAAAAACGAATCCTCGATGCAAAAAAAATAATTTGTGTCGAATTACTTGATTCAATCGAGTAATCGTTTCGGCCCCAGCTGCCACCATCCACAACTCTTTGCATGGAATTTTATAGGAGTTACAGGAACGGCTGCTTGCTCTTGGTCGGCCGGTCCTCACCGCTTCATCTATTTGCTGCTCTACAGCTAAAGGCTACAGATCAAGGGACCCCAGGACTGCAAGGATCCGGCTACCACATATCGGTCATCAATGGCATTTCCATATAGCCAGGATACCTAATTCAACTCCTGGCATAACACAATCCTGCGGGCGGGGCGCCTCTCTCTTGGGCACGCTGAATCCTTCATGTACTTATCTTCCATAATGGCTTCAGTGACACCAGCACTTACCCCTCGAACGCCCTGTCCTTCACTAGAACCTTGTCCACAGCATCTGATTTTTTCTCTGGTAACCCTTGCATCTGCCGTGCGATTTGACCAGCTTCTGTACCCAGCGCCGCCTCAATGTCATCCGGATCCACGTCATCAAACCACAGGTCTATTCTGAAAAGTCACAATTTATTAACAGCCTATAAGCCACTCATTTTGTTGAGGTTGAGTTGAGGGACTACCCATAAAGCCTCCTCCATGTCATGGTCGCCGAGCTTTCCTTCATCAACTAGTTAGGCAAGATATGGAAGGGGGTGGGGTAGGTCATTACTTAAAAGGGGTTGTCTCACCTCAGTCACTAGGATATGCCCCCAATGTCTGATAGGTGCGGGTCTCACCTCTGGGACATGCACCTATCTTTAGAACAGAGACCGCAAAGTGAAGGAGGGAGCACCGAGCATTTGTGGCCGCCCTCCATTCATTTTTATGGGAGCGCAGAAAATAGTAGAGCGGCGCACTTGGCCAAATGAAATGAACGGGAAGTGCACTGCGCAAGCGAGGCCACCGCTCCATTCATTTCTATGGGGCTGACAGAAATAGCCGAGCCAGCGCTCAGCTATTTTCTGTGCTCCCATAGGAATTAATGGAGGGAAGCCACGTCTAAGTGGTGCGCCCTACGTAACTTTGTGGGCTCCTTTCTAAGGATAGGTGCGCTGTTAGGCCTCTTTCACACGAGCGTGTCCGGATAAGGTCTGGATGCGTTGCAGCAAACCCGCGCGAGTAGGTACCCAATTGCAGTCAGTTTTGACTGCGATTGCGTTCCGTTGTTCAGTTTTTATCTCGCGGGTGCAATGTGTTTTGCACGCGCGTGATAAAAAACTGAATGTGGTACCCAGACCCGAACTTCTTCACAGAAGTTCAGGTTTGGGTTCAAGGTTGTGTAGATTGTATTATTTTCCCTTATAACATGGTTATAAGGGAAAATAATAGCATTCTGAATACAGAATGCATTGTACAATAGCGCTGGAGGGGTTAAAAAAATAAATAAAATAATATAACTCACCTTAATCCACTTGTTCGCGCAGCCCGGCTTCTCTTCTTCTTTGAGGAATAGGACCTTTGATGACGTCACTGCGCTCATCACATGATCTTTTTACCATGGTGATGGATCATGTGACGGACCATGTGATAAGTGCAGTGACGTCGTCAAAGGTCCTTTTCCTGCGCACAGCAAAGATGAAGACAGAAGAGATGCCGGGCTGCGCGATCAAGTGGATTAAGGTGAGTTATATTTTTTTTTTTAACCCCTCCAGCCCTATTGTACTAAGCATTCTGTATTCAGAATGCTATTATTTTCCCTTATAACCATGTTATCTTTCAATATATCTTTATTGAGAATTTTTTCATAAATCCAAAAAATACAGTGATCAGAGGGATCGTACATATCACCCGTGCAACGGGTTATATTATATTACATTAATATGCGTTGTTCGCATGTATCAGGTGGAATCATGTACTCCAAAGATTACATCTGTACAATAGTTGGTATAGCGTCAGTACAATCCAATGACCTTATCTTACAGAATAAACATGGAGAAATGAACGGAGAACGAGAAAATAAATAAAGAAAAAGCAGAGAGGCAGACTCTGTGTAGTATATCAAGGCTTCCGAATATACATCAAAAGCATAAATAATGCAAGCAAGTATTGACTGTGTAAATACCCTTTATGTTTGTAGGTTGTTAGAGACAATCTATTGATCACTGGAGTTACCACTCCACTGTGCCCACTCCCTTTCAAATTTGCGTACCGCAAAGTTTTTGTGTGCTAACATTTTTTCAAAAGACCTAGTAGTGTCCACTGAGTTGATGATTTCCTGTATGGTCGGAATTGTTGAACTTTTCCAGTTCCTAGTTATAGCCAATTTTGTGGCTAGGAATACGTGCATGGCAATGGTCCTAAAATCATATGGGATCTCTGTAATATTAATAAAAAGCAAGGCCAAAGCTGGGTCACTTTTTAGCTCGCGGCCCGTTATTTTTGACACTAGCTGGAAGATGCCAGCCCATAAATCCTTTAACAAAGGACAGCACCATAATATGTGTATAAGGGACCCTTTGCCCCCACATCCCCTCCAGCACAGCGGCTCCAAGCCAGGATAAATGCGGCTCAATTTCAGAGGGGTAAAATACCACTTGAGTAGAGTTTTCGAGTATGCTTCAAGGTGAGATACACATTTCAATCGTTTAGTTGCATATGTGATAGCTGTGGACCACTGCGCTGGGGGGATGCTACGGCCAAGATCTTGTTCCCATGAGATAATGGGTGCGGTTTTTACAAAGGAGTTTTTCTTGCCTAAGAATGTATATAGAGGGCGGATCCCCTTCCACTTGGGTTGTGTCAAGTTCCATTGGCACAGGAGTTCCGCGTGTGAATGAACCATCAGTGTAGGATTTGTGGCTAAGAGGTGGCGAACTCTCAAATACTTATAAAAATCATTTTTGTGTATTTTGAACCTTTTTTGCAGATTTTCGAAGGAGTCAAGATCCTTCGAATTGAGCAAATCCGCCACCGTTGCTATTCCCTCCTTTTTCCATCCCTCTAGAGAGAGGTCAGGGATAAGGTATTGCAATGCCTCTATTGGAGTGATTTTTGCTATGGAAACAGTTGTTTTATGATCACTGCCATGGTATCTTTTCCAGGCTTTCAAAGAAGTAGAGAGTAAATACGGGAGGGGATGTGGTGATAGTTCTTTGATAACCATGTTCTAAGGGAAAATAATAAAGATCGGGTCCCCATCCCGATCATCTCCTAGCAACCGTGCGTGAAAATCGCACCGCATCCGCACTTCCTTGCGATTTTCACGCAGCCCCATTCACTTCTATGGGGCCTGCGTTGCGTGAAAAATGCACAAAATAGAGCATGCTGCGATTTTCACGCAACGCACAAGTGATGCGTGAAAATCACCGCTCATGTGAACAGCCCCATAGAAATGAATGGGTCAGGATTCAGTGCGGGAGCAATAACCCGCGTCACAGAGGCGCACGCGGCAGCAAAAAACAAAAAAAAATTACACTTTAAGGACTGAGCCTATTTTAATTTTTTTTTATTTAATTTTTTCCTCCCCACATTCTGATAGGCATAACTTTTTTTATTTTTCTATTCACATAGCCATATGAAGGTTTATTTCTTTGCGGGACAAGATTGTAATTGTATTGGCAACTGGGAAAAAAAAAAAATGTCTGTGGGGTAAAATAAAAAATAATTCTGCTTTTGGGTATTGACATTAGGGTGTTCACTGTGCGCTAAAAATGAAACCACGTTCTTATTCTGCAGCTCAATACGATTACAGTGGTGTAATATTACAAATTTGGATAGTTTTTTTACTTAAAAAAATAAATAAAAACATCTACATTTTCTTTGCATCGCCATTTTCTAACAGCCATAACTTTTTTAGATTTCAGTCTATAGAACTGTATGAGGGCTTGTTTTTTCGCGGGACGAACCGTAGCTTTTATTGGCACAATTTTTGGGTTTCGTACAACTTTTTGATCGGGACAAGGTGACAAAAAAAATAAAATATATATGTTTTTTTTTTCCATTACAACATTCCTTAGACTTCCCATCCCCTTAGGGAGCTAGAACCTGAAATCTTTTGATCCCGTGTCCCATTCACTCTAACAGAGATCTATTAGGGCGAATGGGATTCTGAGGCGCTCCCTGCTGTGCCTCGGGCCTAGTTGCATCTCGGTCCTATTCACACGAATCGGCCTGGGCTGCAGTACCAAGCGCAGCCACTATACAATGTACGGCGCTGTGCTTGGTGAGCTGTGAGGAGGCCGCCTCTACAAACCCCTAGACCTGATATATATGGGGTATAATATACCTGTGTGTAATACAGAACTTACTTTGGTGGCTCTGCTGTGCTGTCCTCACTAGGCTTCTTTTTAGGGTCCATGATGGGTTTATCACCTTCAGGTAATTTTCTCTTCTTCTTATTCCTCGCCTCTTTGCTCTTATCCGTAGTCTCTGGCTCTTTTATGGCTTTCTTGTCAGCCGTCAGGGTCTCCTTCACGTGACCGTTGACTTTGGGGGCTACAGTTTTAGGTCTGGGCTCAGATTTTTCCTTCCCATTCACTTTGACTTCCTTTTTAGTTTTGGGCTTTCCCTTCTCCTTTTCTTCTTTCTTCAAGCCCTTGTCCTGTTTCTTGGGGGGGGTGGTCGCTGCACGGACAGGACTACTGCTCTCGGGTTTCAGCAACTGAAAGGGTAAAGCACAAAGTTTACGGGATTATAACGGCACAATTAGACAGGCACATTTCGGGGGGGGGGGGGGGGGGGGACGACAGACAAGCTTCTAATGTGTACGAGGGTAGATAGTAATGGCAGATATTGGGAAAAGGTGGATCAGCTGTTGGATTTCAACATGCCTGATCCTTTTGTTCTAAGGAGAAATATGCCACCACCAGAGGTGTCTGGCCGTAGCCTATTCCCCTTCTATCATTGACAGCACATGCATGCTTGGCCGAGCACAACGTGCATGTGTATGGAGGAGTTGAGAGGGATAGCAGTAGGCCAAACACACATTCAGCCAACCTCCATCTACAGTGTATGGCCAACCTAATGTCCTCCTATATGGGGGCAGCCTGTATATAACACCCAATGGGATTCTCCCCCCGTACACTTACTGTCTGTAAAGCTTTCCAGTTAGATGAGAACTCCTGGGGCGTCTTGGGAGGCAGAACAGGCGTCTGTGTCACCTTGGTAGGCTTCTCTTCCTTCGCAGCGATCTTCGGATACTTTTTCCAGAATTCCTTCTTCTTCTTCTTTTTGGTCTGATTAAGATTGTTCTTCTCTTTCACAGCCGTCGAGGCTTTGTCCTTCACCACGACAGCCTTTGCCATCTCTGTGCCGTCATTAATGAGTCTGGAAAAGCCAAATGAAACACAGAGAATGAGCTGCAATACCGGACACCGACAGACGTGGCGCTGTTTCTGGGGGAAGTGCACAGACCTTTTTTAATCCCTTAAAGGGTTTCTGTCATTAAGCTAGCTGACATTAGCGATGTGCTAATGTCAGCTAGACCTAACTAGCCTATTCCTACTTTTATCCGTGCCCCCGTTACGCCAGAAATCTAACTTTTATAATATGCAAATGAGCCTCTAGGAGCAACGGGGGCGTCACCATTACACCTAGAGGCTCTGCTCTCTGTTGCATCCTCTCCACTTTGACAGGACCAGACAGTGTCAACGTCATCACACCAGGTCCTGTCAATCACAGTGAAGAGGGCGCGGCAGTTGCAGAGAGAGCAGAGCCTCTAGGTGTAATGGTAACGCCCCCGTTGCTCCTTAAGGCTCATTTGCATACAGCAAAACAATTTCTCTCAGCAATGCGGGCACATAGGAACCTGGGACCAACACTGATGTCTTCAGCTGTACCGACCTGACATTTTCGACTTTATGGCCACATGGCCCCTTAGGAAGTGTAAAAATCGCATGTCTGGAGTCTAAGGGTTAATTCGCATTGCAATTTTGGGGAGAGGGGTAACTTATACATACACCCCATAGACAAATATGTCCAGCACCATCAATATCAGGGGGCAGGGTACCAGGGATACCCCCATACTAGCGACCAATGTGTTGGGGGTCTCAGCCAGGGACCTCCACCACTTCCCAACCCAAAAGTATGTGCCCCTCACCCCAGGTCACACCTACAGCCCCTGCCATACCCTAATTTAACCCTGGGGAGGGGCAGACAGGCCCAATGTGCACTCACACCCCCCTCTATACAGCACTGCTGGGACATTAGCCTGGTGCCACCTCTCCTGTATGCCCAGCCTGGTGCCACCTCTCCTGTATGCCCAGCCTGGTGCCACCTCTCCTGTATGCCCAGCCTGGTGCCACCTCTCCTGTCTGCCCAGTTACTCACATAGGAGGACATGCCAGAGCCCGTGCACAGTCTCTACAGCTTCATATGTCGCAGCATGGTTCCTCCGGAAACCGACACATAATACGCGCCGGGTCGAAACAGCTAACAAAACTTTCGTTCCTAGGAAGAAGAGTACGCGCATGCGCCGTAGCTACTAGTTGCTCGCTCTGGGTTTGCTTGACATGCGCGCTCGGTGACTTGCGCGGTATACCTCCGCCCTCTGCTGGTCATTGTGAAGATGACACGTCAATGCAGAAGAGAATGGAGGAGTGATGGCAGCACAAGGGGAAATAGGGGTACAGCCGGGTGAAGATTGTAATGCATGGTCAGTGTGTATAAGCCAATTGCCTACTTTTAAACAGTGGCATGTTGCCACCATAACACATACACTTTTAAGAGTATATCTACATAATAAAACCATGAATCAATAAAAATTTAAATTTTAAGTGACTGTTCACTGGGTAAGAATTGCTGTGCAGTGCCCACAGACCGCCATGCAATGCCCATCACTCCTATATGGCATACGGTGACCTATCTAAAGCCAATCAGTAAGCACATACTGGTATACTTTGCCTGCAAAAAGCAAAAGCGCGCCCTACTTTGCCCACGTGTAGACAGATACAGCCCTCATAGCGCCATATTGTGCCTGCATACTGTCAAAGAGATCTCATAGGGCCCCACAGCAAAAATGGGTATGCCCTCCTCAGTACACAGGCGTCAACCCGTCCCAAGCAATGCAAAGCTCCACACATCAAATTTCTAATGAATTTAAAAAAATTAAAATAAATGTCATCCTTCACTTCATTTCATCCGACTTGTGTCTTAGGTGCTTCATAAATATGGCGCTCATTCTGACCACCATATTTCTCACCAGGCAACTGGCATAAATCCATTGATAAATCTCCAGCTTCCCATCTATTACAAAGCTGACTGCCCGCAGCCACCACTAGGGGGAGCTCAGTGCGTAGGGTATTATGCAGTTCCAACTGAAAGGTAAGCTGTAAGCATCTGTTTGCACAGAGCTCCCCCTAGTGGTGGCAGCATTAAAATACAAATTGAAAGAGGAGTTCAGCACCGTCCCCCCTTCCCCTCTCCCCAGGCCACTGGTGCCCAGAAAGTGGTATTCTTTCACACCTAGTGCCATACTGTGGCCACCTACAGCCAAATGGCGCTAAATAGCACCCAGAGAGTGTCATACCCGTCCAGCACATTTCCACTGAGAAATCCACAGCGAATGTGTTACCTGCGGATTTGTTGTGGAATTGCCCTGGAATTCACCCTTTGCATTTTAAAGGGTGAAAATTTTTGATTTAAAATCCACATCCGCTGTGGGTTCCTCGCTGACGTTTTTTTTTCACGCAGCGTGTGGATGTGATTTATTGGCAGACTCTCATCCACTTTGTTGCTACGGTGGATTTTCTGCACGCAAAACTGCGTCGGAAAATCCGCAGCATATCCCGCCCCACGCGGTAATACCCTCATAGTGCCCGGGTGCCACCACTCGCCCCTTCAAGTTTCAGAGCAGAGCTTGGTTTCCTACATACTATGCAGGAAGGTTCTGCTGCCCTCTGCTGGCCCTTTCTTGTAATGTCTCATGGACGCTACTTGTTTAACCACTTCATTACCGGGTGATTTTTTTTAATGAAATTTTTTTTTGCGTTTTCATTTTTCACTCGCCTGCCTTTCCTAGCTGCATTTGCTTGTTTTTTTTTTTTGTGGAAAATTCCAAATGTGGTGCAATTGGAAAAAAAAAATGACAGAGAATGAACGGCACAGGTCAGTTTTACTGCCTAGGGCAGGGATCAGCAACCTTCAGCACTCCAGGTGTGGCGAAACTACGACTCCCAGCATGCACTCTTGCTTGGCTGTTCTCAGAACTCCCATAGAAATGAATAGAGCATGCTGGGGGTTGTAGTTTCACAACAGCTGGAGTGCCGGAGGTAGCCGACCCCTGTCCTATGCAGTAAAACTGACCCGTGCCGTTCATTCTCTGGGTCAGTACAATTACAACGGAACCAAATTTATATAGTTTTATACTGAAAAAAAAAATATATAAAAAAAAAACAACTTGTGCATGGCTTTTTGATCACTTTTTATTCAATTTTCGTTACATCATTCTCCGTATTGGATAGAATGATTTTTTTTATATTTTAATAGTACGGGCATTTTTGGATACAGGATGCCCATGATGTTTATTTTTTGATTAATTATTATTTTATTTTGGGGGGGGGGGGGGGGAGTATTGGCCCATTACTACTAAGGAACGCCTTCCCCAATCTCAGCAAGGGGAAGGTGTTCCTGCCCGGAAAGCAAAGCACATCTGGGTTCTTTACTTTTCACATTTAACCACGGCATCCGAGGGGTTTGAATGTCTACAATCGGCACTATTGCCGATTGCAGACACTAACCCTGGGTGTCTGCTGTGCGAAACGGCGTTCAGGATGTAGTTAATGGGGATTTCTGGTACTTTAATATTAGTGGTCCATCCTCTGGATAGGTCATCAATATCTGATCGTAGGGGGTCTGAAACCAGCGCACCCCTACCGATCACCTTTTTGGGCGTAGCTCTGGTGGTGGAACTACGCTGCTCCATCCACCACATATTGAACAGAAATGTTTGCATTCTCAGGGCTCTGGAGTTAATATTTATTTGAATAGTTTGTATGTAAGACTCAGACTGGGACAGGTTGACTCCACGGAGGTCTGAAGTCCACTAAACACCCTCCATTCGGCAGAGGCTTGACTAACGTGATGGTGCCTGGACCTTGTCATAAAAAGAAACCCGTCAACAACTTGTCAATTTTTCGACCTATTTATGAAGAAAATGCTCCAAAAAATCCATTTCACTTAGCTTGTCCGTTTCATGTTTCGGGCAGGGCTTAGTGGACATGGACAAGGCTTAAGATACAACAGCGTTCACCAAAATTTTGTCGCTAAATATTCTTATTCTTCCGTATCTTTAATATAACGTATCTTTAGCACGTGAGTGACCCCTTGTCAACTCCAGGCAGACCCTCGTCTGATCCTCTCCAGCCTCGCAGACGTAACACTTGGCAAAATCCGTCCATCCCTTCCCAATAAACACATTCAGACAACACAATAAAACCCAGAGCGCGCGTCCAAGCAGACGCAGGAGGCCGGTTCCAAGCTGGAACGCATCTCCGCAGTTATTGTTGTGTCCATGGCCCCGGCCCAATCCGAATAGCTGTCTACCTGACAAGCGATGGCGAGAATTTACATCTGCATGTTCAACGTCAAGGATGAGCTCATCGTCCAGGCTCCTCACACCTGTGGGGACGCCAGAGCCAAATATTTCAAAAACGACATTGATCCGAGAGGTTTTTTATTTCCCCCCAGAGTGGAGGAACGTGTGAAGAAGTATTTGGCCCATTTGTGGAGTTGCAGAGCAGACCACCATCGTTGACGTCTTGGACTATGTGCTCACTTTACCACCACTTGGAGGTCGAGTTCAAAGGAAGCCAGTTGACCTATCAGTATGTTTTTCGGGTGTAGGAGGACACCCCTGGATCTGGAGAAAACCTACTAAACCCGGGGCAGAACATCCAAAACTCCACGTCGGTGTTGCCCCCTGGGGACCCCAGCACTGCACGACCACATCGAGTCCTTGTAGCCATTGCCCAAGACACTCAACATCTTCAAACCCCCCAGAGATGCAGGAACAGGTCACAAAAGAATATTTTGGGACTCCCAACACCCCCGCCAATCAGCTGGATGAAGGGGCTGCTGGGTCCGACTGAGAACATGGATGCCTAAAAGGGGCTCACAAGGTCTCAGTGGGGATGGTGTCTTGCAGCCATTTATATTTTTCCACCTTTTGACATGCAGGCCCTGCTGAGCTGAAGGTGCACAGATCTATATCTGCTGACCATCTACTGTGTATGGGGGTGTCCTGACTCTTCCCAGACAGCAGATGTTGGAAGAAACAAGGATCGGGCTGCTTGATTTCAACGTGTCTGATTCTTTTGTTTTCCAAAAGAGGAGCCTGGCAGTGGCTTTCTCCCTATTCAAAACACATGCTTGCTTGACTGGGCCAGGCATGCATGTGTATGTGGGGTTGGGAGAGATACATGTCAGCCTAACATCGTCAATAGCAGGGGCATCTCTAGAAAAGACTGCCCCCCACCCCCTCCCCAAAGACCTTCCCCACAATCCCCTTTCACAGCTAGTCTAGACCGACTACTGTGTGGGGGCACTAAGTGGCAAAACTACTGTAAAGGGGGAAAACTATTGCCAAGGGGACATTAAGGGTTCATTCTACTGTGAAGAGGGCACCCTAGGCCATTACTAAGGGGGCATAACTAGGTGAGTGGGGTGTTGCATGGGGAATGCAACACCCCACTCACCTAGTTATGCCCCCTTAGTAATGGCCTAGGGTGCCCTCTTCACAGTAGAATGAACCCTTAATGTCCCCTTGGCAATAGTTTGCCCCCTTTACAGTAGTTTTGCCACTTAGTGCCCCCACACAGTAGTTTTTCCCCCTTAGTCCCCCTTCACAGTAGTTTTGCCCCATACAGTAGTTATGCCCCTTATTGCATCCATACAGTAGTTTTGCCCCTAAGTGCCCCCACACAGTAGTTTTGCCCCCTAAGTGCCCATTTCAAAGTAGAATGCCCCCTTCACAGTAGTTTTGCCCCCATACAGTAGTTATGCCCCTTATTGCACCCATACAGTAGTTTTGGCCTTAAGTGCCCCCACACAGTAGTTTTGCCCCCTTTAGTGCCCATTTCAAAGTAAAATGCCCCCTTAGTGCCCCTTCACAGTAGTTTTGCATCCTTAGTGCCCCCTTCACAGTTGTTTTGCCCCTTTAGTGCCCCCTTCACAGTAGTTTTGCCCCAATACAGTAGTTATGCACCCATACAGTATTTTGCCCCCTAAGTGCCCCTTTCACAGTAGAATGCCCCCTTCACAGTAATTGTTCCTCCTTAGTGCCCTCACACATCAATGCTCTCCCCAGGGGCTTTGCTAGGTTAAAAAATTTGGGGCCTGGGCCCCTGATGTATTGTCCCAGGCCCCGAATGTTATGCCTGTCTGCTACATAAAACTGTATTGCCATCCTCAGGAGGGCAATACAATTGAATCTAATGCCCTGCAAGAGCTGAAGGACCTGTGATTACATCATAGGTCATGTGATCAGTGCTAAATGCAGTAGCTGAAAAGGACCTGCGATGAGGTCACCATCATGTGACCAGTGCAGGAGAGGACGGCTCAGCAGTGAAGAGAAATCCTGGGAAGAAGCTGTGGTGAGGTCTGCTACATGAGGAGAGGTAAGTGAAGGGAGAGCAATGCTGGGAGTTGTAGTTATTTAACTGGGACTGTATGTTAGGGATGAAGGGAGGGAAGTTATTTACATGGGACAGTGAGGTGGAGTGATGTTATTTACATGGGACTATATGTTGAAGGCGGCTGTGAGAGGGAGTGATATTATTTATATGGCACTGAATGTTGAGGGGTAATGTGATTTTACATGGGACTGCATGTTGGAGGTGGCTGGGGAGGGGGTGATTTTATTTACATGGGACTGTATGTTGAAAGTGACTGGGGGAGGAAGTGATGTTATTTACATGGGACTGAATATTGAGGGGGTGATGTTTTTTTACATGGGATTGTATGTTAAAGGCGGCTGGGGAGGGGGTGATGTTCTTTACGTGGGACAGTATATTGGAGGGGGCTGGAGAGATGGTATTTACATGGCATAATGGCAGAGAAGGGAAATAATGTTATTTACATGGGACTGTATGGTGGAGGGGCTGAGGAATTCTAATCTTTAAGACAGTAAACTGAGGAATATAACTACAGGGGGCACTGCAGGGGGCATTATAAATACTGGGGGCACTTCAGGGCGAGCATTATAACAGTAGGGGGCGATATAAATACTGGGGGCACTGTGGGGGCATTTTAAATCCAGGGGACATTAGGCGTTCTTATTACTACTGGGGGCTCTATAGGAGGGACTTATAGATCCGCCTTATTTCTACTAAGAGCACTGTGGGGGACTTATTACTACTGAGGGGGTCTGTAGATAGCTTTATTACCACTGGGGGAACAATAGGGGGGCCTTATTTCTACTGGGGGCTCTGTGAGGGTATTATTAATACTGGAGGGCTCTTCAACTAATGGGGGCACTCTTGGGCAGCACTATCATTGTTGGGGGCACTGTAGGGGGCAGTATTACTAATGAGGGCATTCTAGAAAGGGAATTACTATTGGTAGGACTATGAGGAGCACTATTACTATGGGGGCACTCATTTTTATTCAGGATAGTATTTGGGGGTACAGAAAAATGAGGAAGCTAAGATGTCCATGTGTCACACTCTGTAGAGACGAGGCGGCTGAGAGAAGTGTCCGGACGGAATGGAGAAGATGACAGAGAAGATCTACATCAGAGGAGACGTCACCTGGGAGGCCCTGGATGTGAGAGGTACGTGCTGCTGTATAGCTACAGCGGGCTTAGGAGTCGGTTGGTCGACTTAGAGAATTGGGCCATATGCATTGGGGCTTGGGCCCCGGATCTTTTGAGACCCTACCAACGCCCCTGGCTCTCCCTTAGTGCCCCCTTACATTAGTGAAGCCCCTGTGGTGTAAATAAAATAATAAAAATAAAAAAAATTATACTCACCTACCCCCGTTCCACCGATGAACAGAGCACATTCCTTCACATTGTGGAAAGACCGCAGCATTTACGTCACCTGTGGCGGCACCCTGTGTCTTGTAAATGGCTCCTGCAATAAATTCACCTGCCTCTGCGCCACGAAAACTGAAATTCTGCTGGGCGGCGCCTAACTGATGATAATTCGTCTCCTACCTCTCCCCATACATGTGCATGCTTAGCTCGGCTGAGGATGCATGTGTTGTGATTGCTAGAAAACCATTGGCAAACATCATTAGCAGCAGCATACCGCCCTGAGAGATAAAGGATCGGGCCTGTTGAAAACCAATGTGTCCGATCCCACTATTCAGGGGGGGGGGGGGGGGAGTGGGGAGGAACACAAAGACTGTAGAAATGTCACTTCATAATTTCAGATTTCAAATCCGTGCAGTCGCAAATCAGTAGCCGTATGAATGACAACATGGATTCCCACTGCTTAGGAAGAGGTATGGAATTTAGTGCAGAATGCACGCCAAAGTCTGTGTGAACATACCCTTAAAGGAGTTTTCCAAGGCTTAAAAAAAAAAAAAAAAAAAGATAGCTGCTTTCTTCCAAAAACAGCGCCACCCCTGTCTGCAGGTTGTGGGTGGTATTGCAGCTCAGCCTCATTCATTTCAGTGGAGCTGAGCTGCAGTACCAGGCAGAGCCCACGGGTAGGTGTGTTTTTGGAAGAAAGCAGCCATGTTTTTCTAATCCTGAACAACCCCTTTAATTCCCACAGCTGAGAGTTTGCTACAATTGCATCCCGCCCAAAAAAATCCCCTGGGAGCTGAACACGTCAGCACATGTCTCTCTCTCCCCTTTGCTACAATGTATCAGCCTGGAGTCAGACTGTCTATATAACCAGACTGGATACAATTGTAACAAACCCTCGCCTGTGAGAACTATTTGGGGAGGACCAGGTGTCAAGCACCTGATATCCAACTGGAAGGTTCCCCCATCATTGACGGCAAACAGAGATCCTGAACGTGAGGGCGGAATAGAAACCCATGCATATTAGAAAGCTGCAGAAAATAAAAACCACTGACAGAAAACTGGACAATTCCTTTAAGTACAAAAAAAAAAAAGAAAAAGAAAGCAGGACCGTACCATTATCAGTCAGCGGGTAGAGATCCTTTCCATGTGCTGCAGTGCACAGGCGGCTGCCATGCGTGGTTATTGACACATGGGGAGGGTTCGGGGAGGAGAATCAGTTTAACTCATTGTTGGAAGGAGTCGCGGAAAGCCCACGTAGACCAATAATAACCGCATCCAAATCGCCTCCTGCGCTTGTTTCCGGGCCGCCAGCTGCTGTCAGACGGTATGTGAACCCTAGGCTGAGGACTATATAAGCAGATCATTTAAAGGGATAGTATTACACTAGTGTCTCTCGGGGGGAGTCGCCGCGTGCCGCGGTGGTCTGTGCTGGAAAAAGTTAAGAAATAAAGTTCATTTACTTGTGCAGCGTTGAGGCCGGAGAAAACAACACGTGAGATTACGTCCTGTCCTGTGCAAGCTGCAGCTGGGGTGATCTCATCGATGAGTGCATTGTGCTGCATGTAGCAGAGCTGTACGGGTACGATTTCTTGACCGGAGAGGCTTTAAGAATGTTTTTTTTTTAAGTGTTAGCTCATGGGACAAGCTTGTATAGCACAGAAGCTAGCTGCTCGGGAGGGGGTGGTTTGTGGGTCTACCCTGTGGCTACATGCACTCTGCGGGGTCGTTCATCCGGTTTTTGCTACATTTCTGCACCAAATTCTCACGTGTTAGGGCTCATTCACATGCGGACCATATGCAAAACCATTCACTTCAATGGGTCCGCAAAAACAACGGAAGGTACTCCGTGTGCATTCTGTTTCCATATTTCCGTTCCGCAAAAAAGTAGTGCATGTCCTAATATTGTCAATGGGTCCGCAAAAAATACGGAACACATCCGTATTTTGTGGATCTATACTGTAAAAATGCTATGCCCAGCCCATATTGCTCATGTGTTTGGTGATTTAATACCATTTACACGTCCGTAGTGTATTGCGGATCCGCAATACACCCGGCTGGCACCCCTATAGAACTGCCTATTCTTGTCCGCAATGGCGAACAAGAATAGGACATGTTCTATTTTATTCTGGAGCCACGGACCAGGAGATCGGGGGAGCGCTCCGGAAATGCGGATGCGGACAGCTCACGGTGGGCTGTCTGCATCCATTCCTACCCCATAAAGAATGAATGGGTCTGCACCCGTTCCGCAATTTGCAGAATGGATGCGGACCCATTCTACGGACGTTTGAATGGACTCTAAGTTACTGTTTCCGTTTCCGATCGCAAAAAATGGATCGCATACGGAAACTATACGGATATGTTTTGTGGAATAACGGAACGGAAGAGGACTTAAATCAGAGAAGAAAAAAAAACTCAGATACGGAACAACGGATCTGTGAAAAATGGACCGCAAAACAACAACTTGTCGTGTGCATGAGGCCTTAGGGTGGGTTCACATCAGCGCTATGTATTCTGTTATGGCTTTCCGTTATAACATGGTTATAACGGAATCCATAAGACGGAAGTCATAACGGAAGCCTTTAAGAGGCATTCCGTTTTTACTTTCCGTCATAATAGAAGTCTATGGGAATCATAACGGATCCGTCGACAGGACTTTGTTTTCCGTCTTGCATAACGGAAACCAGACGGATCCGTTATGATTCCCATAGACTTAATTATGAAAGATCAAAACGGAATGCCTCTTTAGGCCACTTGCACACGACCGTATGTATTTTGCGGTCCACAAAAAACAGATCCGCACAGACATCCGTGTGCATTCCGTATTTTGCGGAACGGAACAGTTGGCCCCTAATAGAACAGTCGTATCCTTGTCCGTAATGCGGACAATAATAGGACATGTTCTATTTTTTTGCGGAACGGAAATACGGACATACGGAAACGGAATGCAGATGGAGTAACTTCCATTTTTTTTGTGTGGACCCGTTGAAGTGAATGGTTCCGCATACGGTCAGCAAAAAAAAAAACGGAACGGACACGAAATAAAAATACGTTTGTTTTTTCCGTTCTAACAATGTTAAAACGGAAAGCCGTAACGGCAGGGGCGTAGCTATAGGGGAAGCGGCTGCTTTGGGGCCCTGACCCATAAGGGGCCCATCCAGGAGGAGGAGGAGGACTAAAAGATTTTGTCAGGGCCCCCTCAACAGTATTACACAATGAAATTATATACAGTGGCAGTATAGACGGATGTGACAGCTGCCGGGCCTGGTCTGAGAGAGCGATCTTTACTAGCCACAGGGGTGGGGGGGGGCATGAAAGGAAGGGGTTGCGAAAAAATTACTGGCGGAGGAGGCCCCATTCAAAAATTTGCTGTGGGACCCAGTCATTTCTAGCTACGCCACTGCATAATGGCATACATAACCCTGATGTCAACCCACCCTTAGGGTACTTTCACACTAGCATTATTCGTTTCTGGTATTGGGGCTCAATACCAGAAAAAAAAAACTCATCAGTTTTATCCTAATGTATTCTGAATGGAAAGCAATCCGTTCAGTATGCATCAGGATGTCTTCCGTTCCGTCCCTTGTACGGTATCCAGCCAAAATCCTGGAACAATACCGCACTTGCATTTGCAATGTATCCATTGAAATGTATTAATGCCGGATCTGGTACCAAGTGTTCCGGAAATTGCTGCATTGCCGGATCCGGTTTTCCAGTCTGCCCATGCGCAGTTCTTTCTAGTTTTGACATTTTTTTTTATACCGGATCCGCTATTCCGGATGATACCGGAAAGACGGATCCAGTATTTCAATGAATAAGTCTAACGGATCTGTATCCGTAAAAAAATTATACCCGTACATTTCACAGGGCGGACTTTTGCCACGGACTTTGGAGCGCCATCCACGGCAAAACCTCCTCCTGTTGTTTTCAATGGGAGTCTGCACCGTGGGTTATTTACATACGGCTTTCCAGACCGCACCAAAGATAGACATGTCCGTTTTTGAAGTTTTTTCTGCACAGACAGCATGGGAAACCGCTTGGGGGCCAAACTGCAAACAGTTCTACAGCAGTAAAATTAAAAAAATTAAAAAAAATCTGCAGTGTGAACATGGCCTAATGGCAATGTTATCTGAGTGCTGTATGATTACATTATTTGGGCACTGTTCCTAATGCCAGCTCTGAGCTGGTGCATAACTATAGCCATAGCACTTGCTCTGGGGCCCCAAGGTTGAGGGGCCCAATCGGCTGCAAGAATATTTTTACTTTTTACTATGATCTGGGTTTTCTGATGTATAGTGCTATTATGCATACCTTTAATTATTGCTGCTTTTTTAATTTTCTTACAGTAGGAAGTGGGGGGCCCCCATCTTATTTTGCTGTGGGACCCCAAAAATTATAGTTACGCCCAGGGGTGCACCTAGCCTTTCTGCCGCCTGATGCAACAAAACTGAAACGGCGCCCCCCCCATGCCAATTTCTTAACCCCTTTGCCACAATGAAAGCGCTCATTGCCCATGGCCCTTCTGCTGCCCCCCTCTTGCCTCTACCTGGTGCTGCCTGAGGCGATTGCCTCACCTGGCCTCATTAGTGGTGCACCCCTGGTTATGCCCCTGTCTCTGAGTGAACTTTTGGGCCCAATATATCAATTACCTGGTGGCGCAAGCCAAGGGCTTAAAAATCCCAAGCCTGAGGTGGAAGGGGGGGGGGGATTTATCAAAGAAAAGCAAAGGAAAACTGGCTTAGTTGCCCATAGCAACCAATCAGATCAATCCTTTCCTTTTCTAAAGGAGCTCTGAAAAATGAAAGGTAGAATCTGATTGGTTGCTAGGGACAACTAAGCCAGTTTTCCTTTGCACCGGTTTTGATAAATCTTCCCCCCGGAGTCTGTGTTTCGCATATGTATCCTGGCCAGATCATTAGTCCTCGGGATTTATGATGCTGTGAGTTCGGGCCCAGCAAACAGATCCCAAATACAAATGAGCAAATCTGGCCTTGTTCCTTATTTGTACCACTGTGTATTTTATTAGTGCAAATTTTTGGAAAATGACCCAAAAATGATCAATTTAGGGCACCTTACTGGTGACGTGGTGCTAGACAATATCTGGATATTAGCGTTTGGGCTTACGGGATTTATCACTGCTGGTTGGCGGTTTTCATGACGGAGAACCAATGGCGGGCACATTTATCAAAACTGGTATAAAGGAAAACTGGCTTAGTTGCCCACAGCAACCAATCAAATTCCAGCTTTTGTTTTTCAGAGCTCCTTTGGAAAATGAAAGGAGGAATCTGATTGGTTGCTATGGGCAACTAAGCCAGATTTCCTTTACACCAGTTTTGATAAATTTCACCCGATGTTTCAGCTAAAAAACAAACAAAGCGGCCATCCTGAAGATTGTCTAAAGCAGGCATGCTCAACCTGCGGCCCTCCACACAACTACTCACAATGCCCTGCTGTAGGCTGATAGCTGTAGGCTGATCGGGCATGCTGGGAGTTGTAGTTTTGTAACAGCTGGAGGGCCGCAGGTTGAGCATGCCTGGTCTAAAGGGAGACTTGTCCTGGTTGCCCATAGCAACCAATCGCAGCAAAGCTTTCATTTTTTCAAGAGCACTGTTAGAAATGAAAGCTGCTCTGTGATTGGTTGCTGTGGGCAACAAACCATAATGCTAGCCTGTAGTCTGTGACATCCATGAAGGGGAGGGGGGCCCTTAGCAAATCACAATGGGGCCCCTCCTACTGTGTATGTTCACAACATCCCAGCCTTACATCCAATGATGGTCATTTACTAAGAACAGTCTTAGATTCCCCCCTACACTGCCATAAGATTAGTGGCATCTATGGCAGTCCGTAGGCCTGGCGTAAAAAATACTACTCCAGTCCCTGGCTGGCATAGTTCTTCGCCAACATTTACGCCTGGTTCCAGTAAATTTGCTGGAGCCGGCGCGCCCCCGTTTTGCCCAACTGTCGAATACAGCGTAAAACCGGCTGTGCGACTAAATATTGTCATGGGGCCTGTCAAAAGAGGGACTTTTACCACAAAAAAGTCCCAAGTCCCTTGAAAAATGATCCCCAATGTCTGCTAATTTACTCCCTTCAATTAGGGGGAAGGGAAACGTGGCACTTAGGTCTAATATTTCTATCATTGTTGGTCCTGTGGGGAGGAGGGCTTGTACAGGTTCAAGACCCTTTTCTTTTGCCCCCATAGGCAGTGGCAGACTTTGCCACAAAGCACATGTTTAGGGCCCCAGAGATCTGGGGTGCCCCTACTGGCCACAAGAGGTTGGTTGAGAAAACGGAGTAAGGGCAGCCATACCGCAGGTGCAACCGGTTCAGGTGCATGGGGGTAGGACCCTTCCTAGCTGTAGGACAATAGCAGAACTGCCCTAAGCTGAGAGTGGGGCTTAGTGGGCCAGTAGGGCAGAGCTTAGCTTTGCCACAGGGGCCCCACCAGACAGCGTTCCCTGCTGAGGTGTTATTCGGAATGGTGGAATGTCCCATCACATTCGCCACCTCCCACCACCTCCTTCCAGACACGTGTAGACATAGTGACAAGGATCAGTGAACCTGCATACAGTACACGCTGAGCAAATATTATGCTTATGTTAGCCTGTCCTGACTTCCTGACGAGAATGTGCAGGCTTAGCGCTTTTAGACAGCAGCCAATCGGAGCGATCAGAGCTGCAGTGTAAAGCATGATAAGGGACATGTGTAACATCCCAGAGTTATGTTACTAAACTCTTTTTCCCCGCTACTATTTGTTGGTAACATGTGCCTTGTCATCTAATGTGATTTTATGTAATATTCCTCACAAATGTGCATTTTCTAAGCCTGTAATTTCCATGTACACCAGCAGGTGTCAGGAATGTGTCAGCAGGACCTTAGTTCAGTTTAGCATATCTAGACTGGAATAGTACATTCCAGTTTAGCTCCCCCTCTTTGAGCAGAGTGGGCTGGCCCATGTCCTGCCTCATGGAGAGGGAAGGAAGTTACAGTGTGTGTGCCAGCCACCCCGGCTAGGGGAAGGCTGTGCAAGTAGGAGCTCCCAGAAATAGGCATCCCAGACCAGGATTGAGTCTCGGCTGAGACCAAATATCTTCATCCCCAGTTTGAGCCTTCAGCCTCGGGTGGTGACCAGCAAGCAGCACCTCCAGAACTCCAGGACGAACCATTCCCTGTGAGCATAACTGTGAGTACCATCCAGAGGCCAGGAGAAGCCAAATTCCTCCTCAGCTAGTCAGTCCCATATACAGCAGAAGATAGACAGAGCAGAAGACAGATCCCTGCCATATTCTCCAGGCACATGATAGGAGCAGAAGAGATATTGATCCCTGCCATACATTGCCAATACCTGCTGGGACCAAAGGCTATTGCTGTACCTCATGTGGATGAAAGCTGCAACCAGTAAAGACAAGTTGAATTATATTCCAAGTCTGGATCTCATTCATTACTACCAAGTTCCTCAATTACTCCTACTAGCAAAACACTCATTTATTGCAAGTGAGCCAGGATCCAGGAGTCCAGCCGTACCCAGGTAGGAGACACCGTTGACACTATACCTACTACCACACAGAGACATTACACCACTCTGGCATTCCTCACCTGGTACATGAGTTGCAACACCTTAAAGGGCCCGGAGACTGTACCCTGCGCACGCTGCAATTGGCGTCACGAACAAAAACTATAGACTTATATACCCATATCCGGACCCACTGCATAATTTGGCGTCCGTGTAACAGTACCACGGTCCTGCTCATTGCACATGGAAACCAGAAATGGCTCTAAAATATCGCAGATTTTGATAGGCAAAAAGAAGGCATAAGGGTTAAGAAGGGGGTGGGTTGTTAATATAGAAGATGGATGGCGAGCAGATGGAATGTGGCAGGGTCACATGATTGCGCCCAGAGGCAGATATTACGTTCCTAGGCAAGACAGGAGGTGGATTCCATATCTTGGCTCTACTACTACTACTCCACAGTGGCAGGGTCAGTGCTAGCAATGGCTCTGCCCGTCAAGGTGTCCTACAAGATAATGAAGGACATTTTAGGTCAGGCTCGTTGATTCGCTAATGGACTTCTCTGTCTGTTCCAGATCACCATGAGCTACTTAACCAGAACGGTGCCCTTGGCCGCCAGGGCTGGCTACAGATATGGCTACCGTGGGCTCAGCACTGCCACTAGTCAGACAACGGAGAAGAGCGTTCCATATGCCACCACTCTGAAGGAGGAAGGTTCTGCTGACAAAGGTCCTTCCAAGCCCCTGCCTGAATCTGCAGATGTGGTGGTCATTGGTGGGGGCAGTTTGGGATGTCAGACTACTTACCACTTAGCTAAGATGGGCATGAAAAATGTTGTGCTGCTGGAAAGAGACCGTCTTACCTCGGGGACAACGTGGCACACTGCAGGTAAGTTGGTCACCAACCATAATGTGCAGGATAATGTTCCTGGGAATCTTCTCATAGTGCCAACATTGCCTCCTTGGTTTCCATATTTTGTACAAGAGCACGGGCTAACAATTGGTATAGCCAAACATGGTATAGTTGTATGCCCTGTATTGGGTAGCACATGAAGTCCCTGTGACCTCATATTATGGAGACATAGCTACTGTATGTACCGTCATATGTTACCTGTGTACAGATTCTATAATATGGCTGTTAGCATGAGGCCTTAAAGGGCACCTACCAGCAGAATCGACCCTATCAAACCAGGCATACTGCCTGGTAGGGCTGATCATGCTGATTAAAATGATACCTGTCTTGTGAAAATCCATTGTTGCGTTCCCAAGAAAAAATACTTTTATTCTTTATGCAAATGATGGTCTCAGTTTACTGAGGGGTGGGGTCTAGCTCTCTAGTGCTGGCCACGCCCCTCGATGCACTGAGGCCATCATTTGTATAAAGAATTAAAGTCTTCTTTTTCTTGGGCACATTGCCACCGATTTAAACAAGACAGGTATAGTTTTAATCAGCAGGATCAGCTCTACCACGGTGTATGCCTGGTTTAATAGAGTTGACCCTTCTGGCAGGTGCCCTTCATCATTGCTCTTTTTTCATAGGCAGGGTATTTGCACATGGGACCCTATACATCCGGTAGCAAGGCCTCTTTCCATAGGCAGAGTATTTGCTTCACCACTGGATACTGTACAGCCTGTCACATTACTCTCCTTTTATAGGCGGAGTACTAGCAATACCACTGGATACTGTACGTCCTGTACCATTACCCTCTTTCCATAGGCGGAGTATTGGTACTACCACTGGATCATATATTCCCGGTAGCATTGCCCTCTTTCCATAGTGGGTGTATTTACACTTCCACTGGGTACTGTACATTCTGTGACATTATCCTCATTCCATGGAGTAATTGCGCTACCACTGGATCCTATACAGACTGTAGCATTACTCTCCTTCCTTTGGCCGGAGTAATTGCACTTCCACCGGAGACCATATGTTCTGTCGCATTACCCCTTCCGCCGGCAGAGTAATTGCACTAATCCTGGTTATCTTCTGTCTGGTTGGATTTCCACCTTCTATAGGTGGACTAGTTGCACCACAATCGCTTGCTTTAGATCCTGTTGCATTACCCTCCTTCTATTGACGGAGTAGTTGCACAACCAGTAATGCCTGCACCACCAGTGGACCCTGTACATCTGTCAGGTTTCCCTCTTTCCGTCAGCGGAGTAACTCCACTACCACTGGAAACTGTTTATCCTGTCACATTAGCCGTCTTTCATAGGTGGAGATGGGTACCACACCTGCATACTGTAAGAACCTGTAGCATTACCCTCCTTCCATCGGCGGGGTAGTTCCACAACCAGTGGTACTTGTTCTACCAGTGGATAATGTACATCTTGTCGGGCTCCCCTCTTTCCATAGGCGGAGTATTCCCACTACCTCTGGAATCTTCCGCCCTGTCGCTTTATCCCCTTGTCACATTCCATCCCGTTCCAAGGTCTCCTTCCTAGACACAGACAATCGCCTTAACCCCTGTCATATATCCGCACTACCACGGGATACTGTGACTACTTTCACACTATCCTTTTCCTCAGGTAGTCATTGTACGGATTGGGGTGGGACACCTACGTGGCAGCCTCTGTCTTTCCAGGGTGTTGACCCATGACATGCCTCTCCTCGTGCCTTGAGTCCCCATGAGGAGCATTCTAATTTTGCTGCTTTTCCTTGGCACGCTCGGCGTCCACACTCCCTTCAGTAGGTGGAACGTCTGCACGGGTTGCCAGTTTTCTTCCTTCCCCGGTGGAGTATTGCGCTACCAACAGTTCATGTTGCCTACTGCTGTTTGACCTCATTTTCAGGTTGAGTCTCCCCTCTGGAGAGGCCATGGGTGCTGGTATGGCCTCTCCCTATGAGGCAGTCTTTGCGCTGGCCGTAGATTTTTGGGCTACTCCTGTTCCGTGTACCACTGTCTGACCCCTGTGTTTTTGCGTTCTTCCTTCAAATGCCGACAGTCACTGGTTCTGGCTTCCAGGTCACATTGTCAGTAGGTGAGGCACCAAAGGTTCTTGCTGCATCCCCTTCCTCCATGTGGGGTATCGACCCTGGCATTTCGTGCGGTTTTCTTCAACACATTTACCAGGCATGGTATGTTTGGTGTTCCTGAGGCGGTGGCTGATAGTTTCACTTATTCCTTATGGTGCTGGTCAAATGCCCATACCAAGCCATGCTACTGGTGATGGGTTTGCTCACTGATGGTAGGCACTAGTGCGGTTTTCTGTACCTGGTATAACCTATGGATTTCTGTTGCGCTGGTTTAGCGCCTTGTTCTCTTCACATGTTGCGCATTGCCTCTACCATCTGCTACAGTGACATCATCAGCGTTCCCTCCTTGTGAAAGTTTGGGTATGCACTTATCCAGTTTGCCTCGGTAAGTTGTCTGCACTGCTTCCCTCACCGGGTACGGCGGTCGTACTGTCAATGTTGTCACCACTTACACTAGTTCTCTACTGAACCGTATCAGCCTCTTCTACTTGTCCTCTTCCGCAAGGCGAGTAGTTGCAATTCCCCAGATACTGTTTCTGCTTGCTTGGCCAGTTTCCATAGCCGTTGAGTTCTTGTAGGCCCCCTTTCTGCTGTGGAGTATCTGTGGACTTTGTTGCGTTCGACGTCCGCACTCCCTTCCTGGTGCAGTATTTATCCCATATCTGGTTCCGGTCTGGCCGTTTTGTACATTCCTCTCATAGCCTCCTTCTCTTCTTCTTTAGGCAGAGTTGGTCCGCAGTGGCGGTCGATAGTGTCTGATGGGTTTGCGCAACTTTTATGTTTTCAGACATGTACGTTGCTTCCACCTGTTCCCTTGGCCTCAGTACTTTTTTTTTTTATTTTTTTTTTTTAGCTTCTGGTTAGGTCTGCCAGTTCAGGCAGCCTCCCATAGGTATCAGGCTTCTCTATTCTCTTGTTATGGAGCTTAAAGAGGACCTTTCTTCGGTCCAAACATTGTAAGATAACTATCAGGCTGTGTAGAGCGGTGCCCAGGGATCTCACTGCATTTACTATTATTCCGGGGCGCCGCTCCGTTCTCCCGCTATGTCCCCCGGTATTTTCGCTGACTTGGTAATACTGGGAGGAGCCTGCCCTTTTGCTCCTGGGCGTCTCCTTCTCCCAGGCTGTAGCGCTGTCCAATCGCAGCGCAGAGCTCACAGCCTGGGAGGTTTTTTTTTTCAGCCTGGGAGAAGGAGACGCCCAGGAGAAAAAGGGCAGGCTCATCCCAGTATTACCAAGTCAGCGAAAATACCGGGGGACATAGCGGGAGAACGGAGCGGCGCCCCGGAATAATAGTAAGTGCAGTGAGATCCCTGGGCGCCGCTCTACACAGCCTGATAGTTATCTTACAACGTTTGGACCGATGAAAGGTCCTCTTTAAGGTCCTCCTCTCCATGTCTCTGCTTACCTCATTTTCCTTGAGGAACATTCTTATGAGACAAACCCCTTGGCCATAGGTCTAAAGGAGACTTTTTTTTGATCCCGCAGAACACTCTTTTCCTACCAGGTTACTCCTCAATTTTTTGGGCGTTTATTTGGGTCAGTCCCACTGCCTTGTTCCCATTGTGTCTCTTCTCTCCCTCAAAATTTTTTTTCTTGTGGGCCATGGTCATGCCTGACATCCAGGTTCTCTAGCCCTGATTTGTTAATGGTTCTGCGGGAGTGCTCTTCTCATTTGACAGCCTGGTATGGAATTGGGGGTTGTTGCCTTCTGACACCTCTACTTCTTCCCCCATGGGGGGCAGAGATTTGTCTGACCCTTGGTATCAGTTTGTTTTCTTCCCATGCCATGTCGTGTCTGTTGGTAACTCCTGGGGAGTCTTTTCCTCGGGTGCTGGTCCTTGGGTATCACCTTCCTTAGAAGTCTTCTGGGCCCAGGCTATGTTTTCTCTCTCCGGTATATTCCGTAGTCACTCCATTTGCTCTCGCGCCTGACTTGTTTTCATTCTTGTCCATGTTGTGGATATTCGGTGTGCTCGCCACTTCTTCCGAAGTCTCCTAAGCCTTGGCTTATGTCTCCGGGGCTGTTCTTCTGCCCAGCCGGGGCATCTGGGTATTCAGACGCTCTCTGGCTGGCCTTCCTGGGAATGGCTCTTCCTGTCCTTTTTCAGGGGTCCGGGTGTGTCCTCCCCCCACAATTCTGTGCGGGGCCTTATGACAGGCCTTGGATTTGTTCTGGTCTTGTTCCCTCCCCATGGTACTGCTCTTTAATGTCCCATGGTCTTCTGTGTCCCCCAATGATACGAGCGAGAAAGTAAGATTTTTGTCTTACCTGTAAAATCCTTTTCTCGCTGAGTTCATTGGGGGACACAGCTCCCACCCTGTAAGTACATTGCTGGCTCTCCTTGATGGGTCCCTCCGGTTCTTGGTTCTGACCCAGCTTCGCCTTTCTTACATTTTATTGTTTTCTGTTGGCTTTTCCGGGCCGCTCCTCCTGCTTTCGTACAAACTGATTAACTCAGTGTCTGCCAGAGGGGTATAGCTGAGAGGAGGAGCTAACACTTTTTTGCTCGATGTCGCCTCCTAGTGGCAGCAGCTATACCCATTGTCTTCTGTGTCCCCCAATGAACTCTGCGAGAAAAGGCTTTTACAGGTAAGACAAAAATCCTACTATCTCTAAACTACTGAGAGCCACATTCTTATCAGTAAGGTAAGGATTGAGCTAATGAGTGTTTATAAGGTCAGAGATAAGGAGCCCGTCGGCTCATCAGATGACGGAAATGACAAAAAATCCACAGGCAACTAGTAGAGCATTTCAGCTCTGTAGAGAAAAAAGGATTCCATATCGTTAATAAAGACCAATTGAAAAAGTGATTTTTAGGTCAAAATATGTATAATGCAATAATAAAGAAAATTGCCCCCAAAGGTGTGCATAGCCTTTAAATAGCTGTTGTCTGACCACTTGACTTTAGGAGACGTCAGGACCAGGTGTGATCACGTTTACATTGCCTGGCCCTGTCAATCAAATTGCAGAGAGAGCAGAGCCTCTAGGTGTAATGGCAACGCCCTCGTTGCTCCTAGAGGCTCATTTGCATATATTAAAACATAATTTTTCATGGGACCAACACAGATGCCTTCAGTTGCCAAGTGCACATGTAACAGGTCAGCCAGTGTCCTAGGTACAAAACTGCTGACAGATGCTCTTTAATAATTCTATAATCTGGTTTATGACCTGTAACTTTTCTCACCCTCCAGGGCTTTTATGGCAGCTGCGGCCAAGTGACGTGGAGGTGGAACTGCTGGCTCATACTCGTAATGTAGTCAGCCACGACCTGGAGAAAGAGACGGGTCTGCACACTGGATGGATAGAGAATGGTGGTCTCTTCATTGCCTCCAACAAGCAACGCCTGGATGAGTATAAAAGACTCATGTCCGTAAGAATCGTGTCATAATGTGTGTCTGGAAGATACTTCTCTCTGCTAGTCCGGAACATTTGATGATCTGGAACGTGTCAGGTCCTGTGGTGCTCAATTGGCTGTTTCCAAAAGGCCCATTCACCCCTATGGTGGAGCGGGAGCATCACACGCTTCTCCTACTCTCTAGCCCGCAAATGGGGACTTGTGGAGCCTTGTTCTTGACAATGGTGGGAATCACAGATGACAGACACCCATTATTTAAAGGGGTTATCCCATGATTAATGTAAAAACAGTACATGACAATCTTTTTCCAACAAAGCTAGAACCAGCCCTGTACCTCACATGGAACCATAGATTCCATGTGAAGGATGGAACGGAGCATGTGCTACCATCTCAGTGAGTCAGTGAGCTGGACAGAGAAATTAGGAAAAGAGCAAACAGCAGGTGGCGCTATACAGATAGATTTTATTGAATATCTCAGTGGCTATACAAAAGTTTTAACGACCTGCAATTACAAAAGTATTCAGATCCAGGCGCTGGTTTCAAAAATATAGAATATTTTTCGTGGGACAACCCCTTTAAGTTCTAAATTTTAAAAAATCTGCCCATCTACTGTGTGCCAATTATGCGGCATAGGAGCCTTTAGGCCCCCCTGACACAGGACCAAATGTGACTGCACCTAGTATTAACGCTACTCCCCTGTCAGATATATTTGAGGATGAGTAGTGCTAGGGGTGTCCGGCATCTGCTGCTCCTGTCCCTCGATAGACCTTGAAGGCTCAAGCATCTAAGCCATATGCGTTATTATTGGGGGCATCGGGATTTTCGTTATAGGGTGTTCATTCACCCATTCAGCTTTTCTAAGGGTTTTGGTTGCCCTTTTTCCTGTAAATTTCGAATTCCGTCAGTCAGAGCACGCTGTCCATAATTTTGCCTCCGTAGTGTACGGATTCTACAACACCCTTCTACTAATAGTTAACACCTTGACTTCACAGGCGGCAGAGCTGTGATCACTGGTGTAATGTAGTGTTACTAGAAACGGGGGTGTTATTAATTTTATTTCATAGTCCCGCCAGTGGAGCTGATCACGTCAGATGTTGAAAAATCTGTCCCTGTTTCCCCTGTTGAGGAGAGTAACTTTTTGGAACATCTCTTTCTCTGGAGGTCCCGGCAAATCTGTGCATGAAATTATTTTCAATGGGAATACCTTTTTTCCCCTGTAGGGGCACTGTAGGGAGATTCAACACCTACTGCCAGGTTCTTTTACAGATCACATCTGATCATTAGGGTTCTCAGCAGCAAAATATTCTTTAGCTTGCTGCTTCAATGATGATTTTGCCTCTTTTTCATGAAAGCTTGGAAAGGTTTATGGTGTCGAATCGTACGTCCTGTCGCCGGCTGAAACCAAGGAGTTATATCCACTCATGAACGTCAGCGATCTGTACGGCACCCTCTACGTCCCAAAGGATGGTACTATGGACCCTGCTGGCACTTGTACCACCTTGGCCAGGGCTTCGACTGCCAGGGGAGCTCAGGTAAGATGATTCTATTGTCATGGGTGGAGGTTGCTGAGATATGAGGAGCTATTGGGTGGGATCCTCAAACTGTATAGCTGCTTAGCGCCTGTCTGTGACTGGAAAGAAAAGTATTGGTGACCTCCGACTTCCATCCATGAACCTCTAGTGCGAGGCCAAGGCCTTAACGAAATTCACAAATCTCAACTTCCTAGAACCCTCCGAGTTTGACTGAGATGGTGGAGACACAGGAAGGTGACCAGGCTCCTCGCTTCATATAGAACGTGTTGTGCTGTCAATGAGCTTGTTTATTGCTTAATTAGTGATCTCTGTCCATAAGACCCCAAATTTGACCCACAGAAGACGTGATAAATGGCCTAATGGCTGACAAGTTCCTTCTTGTCCCTCACAGGTCATTGAGAACTGTCCTGTCACTGGCATCCAAGTAAAGACTGATGACTTTGGGGTGAAGAGGGTCATGGCGGTGGAAACGCAGTATGGCACTGTGCGGACCCCCTGTGTGGTCAACTGTGCAGGTAAAATAAATCTATCTCATATCTATTTATCTATCTATCTATCTATCTATCTATCTATCTTCTATCTCAGGGGTAGGCAACCTCCGTCACTCCAGCTGTTGTGAAACTGCAACTCCCAACATGCATACTTCCTCTGCTCTTCTTAGAACTCTCACAGAAATGAATGGAGCATGCTGGGAATTGTAGTTTCACAACAGCTGGAGTGCCGAAGGTTGCTGACCTCTGATCTATCTATCGATCTCCTATCTATCTATCGATCTCCTATCTATCTATCGATCTCCTATCTATCTATCGATCTCCTATCTATCTATCGATCTCCTATCTATCTATCGATCTCATATCTATCTATCGATCTCATATCTATCTATCGATCTCATATCTATCTATCGATCTCATATCTATCTATCGATCTCATATCTATCGATCTCATATCTATCGATCTCATATCTATCGATCTCATATCTATCGATCTCATATCTATCTATCGATCTCATATCTATCTATCGATCTCATATCTATCGATCTCATATCTATCGATCGATCTCATATCTATCGATCGATCTCATATCTATCGATCTCATATCTATCGATCGATCTCATATCTATCGATCTCATATCTATCGATCGATCTCATATCTATCGATCTCATATCTATCGATCGATCTCATATCTATCGATCGATCTCATATCTATCTATCTATCTCATATCTATCTATCTATCGATCTCATATCTATCTTTCGATCTCATATCTATCTATCTATCGATCTCATATCTATCTAATATCTATCTATCGATCTCATATCTATCTCTATACTTTATGAATTACATATAATAGTTATGTTTTCCTCGTTATTGTTTTCTCTGTAGGTGTCTGGGCGAGAGCTCTGGGACAGATGGCGGGTGTGAACGTGCCTCTGATAGCCATGCACCATGCCTATGTGGTCACTGAGCGGATAGAGGGAATCCAGGTCCCGTTGCTCGGCCCGCAGTATTTCTTATCTTGTCTTAGTTATGTGCATCCGCTGTCATTATATCAACATTTGCCAACGAGACGGCGCTATCATGTTAAAATATTGCTGCCCTTATAATTAGGTCACAATAGTGTGGAGTGCACGGTCTGCACCCATCTCTCATACCCACAATGCACCGGGCCTGACCTTGATTAGACAGCGCATCATCCATTGTGGCAGTCACTGGAGGGTTTGTGTTCTCCAAGGAAGGTGAAGACCTGATCTCAGATATTGATGGCCGCCCTCTCCTTCCATTAACCTCTATGTGTTCTGAAGACACATACAATTCAGTGATCAATGAGGTCTTATAGCCAACATTTGTAGATACCCATAGAAAAGTATATATAAACCCAGGGGTGGACGGTAGTGCCGCTGTTTCTACAGTATTGCACAAATTAAGGGAATCTGCAGCACTCTTCCATTTTGGAAAAATAATCCAGTTTATTTATTTAGTTAGGCAGCATACAATTGCGACGTTCCGACTTATGATAGTCTTTATCAAGCCATTGATAAACAGTATTGCAGTTACGCCAATGGCCACTAGAGGCACTGTATCTAAATTCTATTACTTGGATACAATGGATTTGTACGGTTCCCAGGAATCTTATACACAAGATATCATTGGGCATGCAGTCAGTCAGTTAAAGGGGGTTCTGCCATGATTGATGTAAAAAATGAAAATCAGACTTCACATAGTACATGACGATCTCTTTCTTATAAAGCTAGATCCAGCCCTGTACCTCACATGGGTCCAGAGATCTCCCTGTTAATTGCTCCAACTGTTCTTGTAGATTTATTTCAGGCTGGCAGCTCAGGGGCGTGTCCTTTCTCAGGGGGTGTGACCTTTCTGCTGCAACTTTTTCTCTGTAACTGCTACAGCTTCTAACAGAAGGTTGTGACAGTTGAAGATTTAAACTGAGCATGTGCGACCACCTCAGTGAGGTGGACAAGAAATAAGAAAAAGGAAAAAAAAAAGCAGGTGGCGCTATACAGATACATGTTATTGAATAACTCAGAGACTATGCCAATTTTTTAATTACATGCAATTACAAAAGTTTTCAGATCCAGATGCTGGTTTGAAAAATGTAGAATATGTTGCATGGGACAACCCTTTTAAGCAAACCCAAAGGCATACCATAGAGGCAGACCATGCGGCTGGTGGAGGCCCCTGGAGCGAGGGGCCTGGTCCAGGCTGGCTGGATGCTTTATTATAATGGGTGTGGGGAATCAACCCAAGGATTATGCAATGGAGATGGGGGCAAAGCTAGCATCAAGTTAGGGGTACAGTAGTTTTTGCTATGTAGACCCCTAAGAAAATCATTATAATGGGGGTCGGACCCCCACCATCTGTGGATAAAAGGGACCCTCAGCACCCTCACAATCAAAAAAGCTAAGTGGCCACTGACACCCCACCTTATTAAAGGAATTTTTTTTAAATCAATGTTTACGATTATTTTTGTAATTTTTTACGAGTGTTTTGGTTATTATGTATTATTTATTGTTTTTGTTAATTTTTGCTCTATTATATTTTTAATGATATTTTTTATCATGAATTTTTTCCGCCTCTCTACCCCACAATCTGCGGATCAAAGGGACCCCCAGCACCCATACAATCACTAAATCTAAAGGGCCACTGACACCCCACCTGCAAAATCCAAATCCAATAAATTCTTAGAGCAGTGGGACAGAATGCTAGGAAGAGAACCGGGGCCCCTTCTGTTGATCAGGGATCCCAGCTCCGTGCGTCTCGTATGACATGTCAAAAGATTCTCTCATCCTGAAATGCCAAATTAAATTTTTTTTTTAATAGTTTATTATTTTTAGAATTGGTAATTTTTTTAAAATGATTTTTATGTGTTATTTTTGTGTTTTGGTTATTGCGTAGCATTTAGTACTGTTTTTATTATATATTTTTTTTCCACCCTTTTCCCAGGATTTGAGAAGCTCTGAGCAAAGTACAATGTGTCTAAATTCCTTTTCTTCAAATTTTCTCTCTGGCGTTTTATTTTTAGAACATGCCAAATGTGCGGGACCACGACGCTTCGGTGTACCTCCGTCTCCAAGGTGACGCGTTGTCAGTGGGAGGATATGAGTCAAACCCTATATTCTGGGAAGAGGTGAGACGCTGATTGCTGTCACATACATAAGACAAAGTGAGATGAGCAACAGTGTACCTACCTCTCCCAGTCAGTGACCGTTATTGTCAGTTAATATTGAAACGCCAGCCTCCCTCCTAAGGATCGCAAATTAAAACGGACTATAAATATTTTGAAGGTTCGAAAGTATTGACCACCTTAAAAACGAAGGGTGCTCTCCAGCTTTTATAAATAAAGTTTATTGAAATGAACTCTGAATATGTTCTATAGGTCTTCCATTCATTTGGTCTTGATTGCCTAGAAAGGGACAGCCCCCGAGGAGCAGCTGTTTTCAATAAACTTTATTTATGTAAATGTGAAGACGTCCAGATGACCGTATACATAGTTACCAACGGTCTCAAATTTGCAGGGGCTGTCCCTAACTAGTTTGAGCTGTCCCAAGCCAAAAATGGACGGAGTTTATGTAAGCCCCTCCCATACATTGGCAGTACCACCTTGTTTGGGGTTGTTTCAAGGGGTGGGGCCTGTTAGTACCAAATTTACCAACTGCAAAGTTGGTAAGTACTCTAATAAGACAAAAGGACAGAGACAATCCCGTTAAATCATAGGTCAATAATAAGCTGGACAGGATATGAAAAACATGGCAGCTTTTTTCCAGAAACAGCGCCACACCTCTCTCTGGGTCGTGCCTGGTTGTGCAGCTCAGGTCGAGCTGAACTGCAATACCACACATGACCAGTGGATAGGGGTGGCGCTGTTTTAGAAAAGAGCAACCCTGGTTTTCAAACCTTATACAACCCCAAGTTCTGCCTGTTTTCTGTGCTTTTCAGCGATCCTTTGAGGGATACTCAATTTCTATAGAGAATTTATCCCTAAATGTAAAAAAATCCCAGAAAATATGTCAATAAATCCTATTTTTTTAATGTTAACAGGTTTCGGATAAGTTCGCCTTCGGCCTCTTTGATCTGGATTGGGATGTGTTCATGCAACATATCCAGGGGGCGATCAACCGGGTACCTGCCCTGGAGACTACGGGTATTAAATCCACTGTGTGCGGCCCAGGTGAGCACTTACCGGCCTGCATGTTATTTTACCAGCTTAGCTGATTGAATCCTCAGGTTATAGGCATCAGTGTTATCAACAGGGATCAGCATGTCCCAGGTGGACCAACCCCTTTAAGGTGACACTTGAGCAGAAAATTTGGTAGAAATGCGAAAAGCAAATAGGACAATTCCAAATATGGCCACTAGGTGGCAGCAAAAAGCAAGAGCTGTATAGGGCTCATTCTATATATATAGATAGATTGATTATAATTCATAACTTACTATAAATGCACAAGTTTAGCTAAATTTGCGTCACTTGTGCTCAATGCCTTTTGAATTTTTTCCATTTCCAATAAAAATAAATGTTGCTTTTAAAAAAAAATAAAAAGTTGAATTTTGCCCAAGTCACTCTGCAAATCTGTTCACTTTCATTAATCGCCCAGACTCCTCTGTGACAAGTCCACCTAGTCATGCCATGGCGCCCCATAACATTACATAACTGGACGAACGTGCTAGTTAGATGGGTGGCAGACCCAGTGGCATCTGTAATGGACGCCATATTGGTGGGCACTCAACTTTCTCCAAAGCAGAGACTAAGAAATGGTTGAATAGGACGCCTTATGGACTTCGAAATGAGTTTACATGAGGCTTCATGACCATGACAGATCCTTCAAGTAGAGCTCCGATGCCTCCGAGCCTCCCGTCTCTCAGCCGCTGTTCATAAACTGCCTCCTTTGATTCTGCTGGTGGGCCTCTGCTGCCGCCTCCTGCGGGGACATCTTCTGCTTTGGCCACCGATATCTAGGTCACATCTTTCTTCTAACCAAGATGCAACTTGACATGAACACTGGAGATGCTCTGGCCCAGGCAAATGCAATGACGGATGGAGGTGTAGGAGGCGGCAGACGGGTCTCTATTATACATGTCGTCGTGACCAAGCAGCTGCCCAAGAAATACAAAAAAAAGCTAAAATATTCATCGTCCTCCTCTCGTCACCTGGAGATAGTCTTCATTAAAGGGCAATGACACCCAATATTGCACAGTCTGTCCCATGAGTATGGGTTTTCCACCTCCAGGTCATGGCCGCCACTTTGGAGACAACTAAATGGTTCCCTTGCTCATAAGGTCCTTTCTTACCTCGTATGCCCTCTTGTAGGCTGTTTTCATACAGTCAGTGTTTCATCCGTTATTTTGAGCCAAAACCAGGTACTGGTCAAAAACACAAAATAGGTGCAGACCTTGTTATTATACCTTATCTCGGCTTTAGGCCTCATGCACACGAACGTAGGCCAAGTTTAGGGCAGAAAGGACATCATTCCTGTGCTTTCAATATGTCCGTTCTGCAAAAAGATAGAATATGTGTGCAAATGGTAGACCACGGACCCCCTGAAGTCAAAGGTTCCGCGGAGGGTACACGGACTGTATCCACCACAAAACAGACACGGTCATGTGTATGAGGCCTAAAACAGAGATAAGGTTTGTACCTGTTCAGTGTTTTTGACCTGTACCTGGTTTTGGCTCAAAATAACTGATGAAACACTGACCAAACACTGACTGTGTGAAAGTTGAAGTTGACATTAAAGGAGGGATCAGCTTCCCTCATCTGCTACATCACCCGTGAACTGCTGACAGCTCCCTGCCTTCCTCGAGGCACATCTCTGCTTAGGCTGTGATCTCCATTGATAGGGTCAACACGAGAGGTGGATTTCCAAGATTACTGACCGCACCCCACAGAGTCCATTTTGGGTTATGGGTGCCAACAGTTTTGTGTAATTTGACGTACTGATGGACTGAACTGCTGACACCCTACACACTCAGCCGATCCAGGCTCTGTCTTGGTCCATCGCCCCCATCAGTGACCCTCAACGCCCTTGTATCTTGCTTCCTGTTTACGGACACTGTAATAACTCTTCCTCTCCATTTCCCAGAATCCTTCACTGCGGACCACAAGCCGCTCTTAGGTGAATCTCCTGAAGTCCGAGGCTTTTTCCTGGGCTGTGGATTCAATAGCGCAGGTAATGGAGCCAGAAGGTGCAGATCTGGTACGAGCAACTCTGCCCGTTAAAAAACAATCATGGACCATGTCACCGTGAGTTAAAGGGGTTCTCCAGGATTAGAAATACATGGCAGTTTCCTTCCCGTAGTGGCGCCTCTCCATGGGTTGTGTCTGGTACTGCCGTTTGACTTTAATTTGTAATGAATGGGTTTAAGCTGTAATAACATGTGCGACCTGTGGTCAGGTGTGGAGCTGTTTTTAGAAAGAAATCTTATCTAATTGTGTGCATCCATGGTTCTCCACATCTTGAAGGCCATTGGAAGATGTGGACCCAGTGGGTCACTATGGGTTTAGAGCTAAACCAGGGATTGGCGTCTAAAGGATTGTGAGCTCTTCGTCCTTACCCTCTGCAAGGAGATCCCCGGGTCACTCCCCTCATAGTAGTCTCAATTAGCAATGGGGGGATCAGTGGGGTAACTAGAAGCTCCTGAGCCCCTGTGAAAGATCTGTACCAGGGCCTTCACCATGCATGTGCCATTTTTAGTACTGTCCTCCACCCTAGGCCCTGGTTGCACCTGCTACCCGCTATAGCTATACCCTTGGAAATTATGCCATAGCTCAGCGAAAGGGGGTGTAGTTTGCATAAATTTACCCCATAGTGGGCGTTTCTTTGCATCCCACCTTATTTTATACTATGTAATGACATGTGAGCCTCCTCGATGCTCTACACATGGCCATTAGTTTGTTAGTGAGTGCAGCCAACTCCTCTGGTGTACCCCAACCTGCTGCTCTCCAGACAATGCAAAACTACAACTCCCAGCATGCTCTGACAGCTGTCAGTAGTGCTGCCGTTGTCAGTTTGGAGAGCCACAGGTTGGCAAAAAACCTTCTATAGGGCATCTTCTAGATGTGTTCATATGAAAGGAACTCTCCGTCCCCGATTCCAGCCTTGAGGCACAATGAATAATTTGGTGGGATCAGCCATTTTGGCGGCCGGCGTAGCTTGGATAGCATGTCTGCTCTGTTTCCAGTACGTTTCACTGACCTTGAATCACAGATTAATTACTGGGAATCAATGTAAAGACGTATTTCTTGTGACGGCTCCTGTGGTTTCCTCAGGTATGATGTTGGGAGGAGGATGCGGGAAGGAGCTTGCTCACTGGATTATTCATGGTCGCCCAGAGAAAGACATGTACGGCTATGACATCAGGTGAGATAAGAGTCTGCTGAGGACCGCCACTGATTTAACGCATGTCTAGATCGGGAGTCTAGATCTTGCATCTCTTATTCCACTCTAAAATAAATATCCTGTTACATTTCGGTTGCTGTAACAAGTGATTTTGACGAGTAGGAGCAGTAGTCATCTGACAGCAGCTCCATTCTATGAGCACCACTTTTGCAGGGAAGAAGCCAACAGGATCTTGGTTCCTTCGTTCTTGTTATCAGAGGAGGTCCCAGGAGTTGGACCCCAACTGGTTGTAACAAACTCATGGCAAATGGCAGCGGAGAGGGGAAGTAACAGTAGTCATCTGACGGCAGCTCCATTCTTTATTCAGGGAAAGAGCCAAGGGGATCTAGGTCCCTTCGTTCTTGTGATCAGAGGTGGTCTCAGGAGTTGGACCACCACTGGTTGCAACGTTATGGCAAATGGTAGCTGTAAGGAGAAGGAGCAGTAGTCATCTGACAGCAGCTTCATACTGTGATGAGAAGCGGCTGCAGAGAGAGCCGCTTTTGCAGGGAAGGAGCAAAAGAGATCTCAAACCCTTCGTTCTTGTGATCAGAGGAGGTTTCAGAAGTCGAATCCCACTGGTCGTAGTGAACTTATGGCAAATAGCAGCTTTTTGAGGAAGGAGCAGTAGTCATCTGACAGCAGCTCCATTCTGTCATGAGAAGCAGCTGCTGAGAGCGCTGCTTGTGCAGGGAAGGAGCCAAAATGATCTCGGTCCCGTCTGTCTTGTCATTAGAGGATTCTAACCCCCCCCCCACTGGTCGTAACGTTTTGGCAAATGGTAGCTGTGAAGAAAAGGAGCAGTAGTCATCTGACAGCAGCTTCATTCTGTGATGAGAAGCAGCTCTGAGAGCACCACTTTTTTTGCACGAAACGAGCCAACAGAATCTCGTTCCCTTCGTTCTTCTGATCAGATGAGGTCTCGGGAGTCAAAGCCCACTGGTCATCAGTGGACACCTGATTCCAGGGACTCCGAAGGGACCCTCGGTCCCTACATTTTTGTGATTGGCGGAGGTCCCAGAAGTCGGACTCCCGCTTATCGTAATGTTATGTCATATGGCAACAGTGAGGTGAAGGAGGAGTAGTCATCTGTAAAGAGCGTCTGCCATCTGACAGCCTCTTCACTTTTGGGATTTTCATGAGTGAGCGTTTTTACACAGGGGTGAGTGTGTGACCCACCTACCCACTTTTAGGCAGCACGGCGGCATATTATAAAGCCTGGCAGGTTGCTGTTATCAGTCATCATAGTAATATGGGCCCATCCCAATTTTACCTATGGGGCCTCATGGTTACTTCTGAAAACATCTTAGGTGGAGAACCAGACTTCTTCCCCCTGTGTCTTAAAGGGGTTGTCCAGGATTAGGAGAAAGGATTTTTTATTTTAGTTTTGAAACCGCACCCCTCTCGTCTGATGGACTGTGCCTGGTATTGGAGTTCAGCCTCATTCACTACATTTTTTTGTGGTCTAATCCTGGACGACCCCTGTTTTCAACTTAATGGGAATGAAGCTTAATTACTGTATCGTTCGGCAACTTTAACGTTCTTTAACAGTTCTGCTTGCTGACAGTAAATAGAAACCCGTCCAAAGTGTGAAAACCAACTTTGGGCTGCTCACAGCTTCAAGAGAAAGTCCTGATAGACGGTAACCAGGTGACTCAAGTTTCCATTCACTGACAGCAAGGAAGGAACGGAAACGCAAAGTATATTAGAAAATTGCCAAATAATCCTCACTTATCCGTATCTACTCCTTGTCCCTCGACTCCTTTGTATTGAAATCCCATTATGGGCGAGCTGCGGATATTAATTATAACAGCGCAGCCGTTAATTATTACCCCGCTCCTCCAGTACTCCTTCACCCTCTTGGCCTCTTGATCTCTCCATTGTGACGCATCTGCAGGCCCCTGTGATTACTTCTTTTGCAGTGGCCGGACAGCGCCAGGCGGCAAACACATGACACGCTAAAACTTGTCATTAAAACTATTTCTGCCATCTAATTATGCCACGGGCTAATTACGGAGGTGAGAGGAATAAATGGAGGAGGAGGAGACGGCTCAGGACTGATGTCCTTCCACCAGTGACAATCCACCGCCGGAGCCCAGGAAGTGCTATAAAGGAGATGCGACAATTACCGTCACTTTTATCCCATTCCCAGGATGCTTTTAGTCACGGGTGAGCGCGGCCATTCTCTCCTCAAGGTTAACATGATCTAAAACCGTAGATAATAATGATAATTACATCACACAATATGGCATAGAGTGACGGCACAATGCCGGGGTCAATCACGCTTCAGGTTGGTTTAGTCACAGTCGGGTTTTCGTAGATTCTCCGAGCACCAGATATTGAGTCTATTGTCAAGCGCTTATAAATGAGAATATCATACTTGCCAACTTTTGAGAAGTGATATCTGAAGTTTTTGAGAAGGAATGTATTGACTATGGCGCCATGTTCAAATTTATATATATATTTTTTATTATAAACCCCATCAATTTAAATAGGGCAGGCCCCCAACATAAAGCACTTGGATTACAAGTAGTGTATACGACTCCATTCTCCCACCCTAAAATTATTACAGACCCCAGACCTCCGAAATAGATACAGATCCTACACCATGCCCTCTTAAATAAATGAGGACCTCAGACCAGAACCCATAAATGAATACAGACCGCAGAACAGACACTGTAAATGAATATAAACCCCAGACTACATCACCTAAGTAAATGCAGACCAGACCCCCTATACATATACAGACCCCAGAATTGAACCTGAAACGCATACAGCCCCCCAGACCAGTCCCCATAAAAAAAATAGAGACCCCAGACCAGACTCCTTGTATACATATAGAATTGAACCTGAAACAAATTCAGACCCCCAGACTAGTCCCCTTAAACAAATACTGACCCCAGACCAGACCCCCTAAATACATGCAGACCAGTTCCCCTAAATAAATACAGACCCCAGACCACCTAAATAAATGCAGACCAGACAACTAAACTAATACAGCACACTGGAACCCCATATCAAATACAGACCCCCACCAGCCAGACCCTCTAAATACATACAGATCCCAAACCAATCCCCCTGAATAAATACAGACCCTAGACAAGAATCCATAAATAAATACATACCCCCAAACTGGATCCCCTTAGGAAATAAATACCCCAAACAAATCCCCTAAATACATGCAGATGCTAGACCAGACCCCCTAAGCTAATACAGACCCTAGACTGGAACCCTAATCTAATACAAACCCCTGACCAAACCCTCTACGTAAATACAGACCCCTTACTAGATCACCTAAAAAAATACAGACCCCAGACTAGACCACCTAGATATAGACCCCAGTCTAGACCACCTAGATAAATACAGACCCTGACTAGACCACCTATATAAATACAAACCCCAGTCTAGACCACCTAGATAAATACAGACCCTGACTAGACCACCTATATAAATACAAACCCCAGTCTAGACCACCGGAAAAAAAAAGCCCTAAACAAATACAGACCCCAGACCAGAACCCCTAAATTAATAAAGTCACCTAGTGGAATTGAGCAACTAACAGATAAGTATGGGCCCTTCTTTCTAACTGTAGCCTGGACCTTTGACCACAGTATCACCCGTACAGCCCTGATGGAGTGCAGCATATCGGGACAGTCTCCCCATGATGTTTTTGTCTGTATTGATACGTTTCATAGGCACTATACATTCCTACGGGAAGATTTTATTAATCTTGAAAGACCAATAAACCGAAAATTGGAACTATCCATGAAAGAAGTAGGGCACCAGACAAGCATGGGCAGATGCTCGAATCCACTTTTTTCTAGCCAAGGACTCTTTATAACCCAAAGACACACACTTAGAAGGGAGAGGCATGTTCCTTGGCTAGGGGTTGCCAATAGGTCACTCGGTTAGATCAGGGAATTAGGTCTTTGGCCGTGGTGAAGGAAAGCTGGGTATAACTCTACTACTCCATGCCTGATATTTTGTCCCTTGTGGGCACTGGTAGATGCCAATTTAAGGGAATATTATTTAACCTCTTGTCTTTTTATACTTCAGGAGATTCCATCATTCCTTAACTAATCACAACCGTTGGATCCGTGAGAGGAGCCATGAGTCTTATGCCAAAAACTACTCTGTAGTTTTCCCGTATGATGAACCGCTGGCTGCTAGGGGCATGCGGACGGATCCCTTGTATGAGGTAATAGGGGCAACTCTTCTACGAATAAGTCATTCCAAAACATGAGAGCAAAGGGGCCACCGTTGCTAGACCCTGACATGGTGAATGTGGGGTAGTGGTGGCATAGACCCGTCCAATTGTCCCACAAGGCTTCCTCACTTCCATATACCACCCCATACATGTCTCATTTCTGGGTAACCTCCTTGTCTTGGTTTATTTATGGAAAAAATACACCAAAAATTTGACTATAGAATTATTTCTAGATAATTTTGAAGTCTTCGGTGTATAATAACACGCTGACAATGTACTCATATCATTGAACGTCTTCCCCGTGGTGTCATCTGCTAGATCCCTGCATTCCCAGTAAAACGGGGTTAGCCGGTCTCCCGGTAACTGGTATATTTTAGGATGGTTGCTAAGCATCTCGGGCACGACGTGATTGATCGTTAGGATTGCCAAGAGCCTCCTGCTGCATCTGCCTAAAGTTAAAAGCCACATAAGTTGGGATATTTATAACACCATTATTTTCTGTTATCGTGCTTGTATGCCTTTATATAGCTAGTGATAAGGTATGTATATATGCAGCATGCGAGCCCGCAGGGGGAGGCATGGGGCACAGAGGATGGGAGTGGTGGCAATGGCAATGAGGGTGGTTGGAGTCCTCACGGGAGGCCTCACCCTGCAGTTATGGGAGGAGCTCAACTCTTCTTTCCCTTTGGGCAGACCCTGGTTTTGAGGGCTCCTACCTGATGTTGGATGAGGTGCCCTTGGTGTCATTGGGTCTTGGGGTGCAAGGCAGGGCTCCCTCGAGGTACCTGCAAAGAGGGCAATACAGATGCTGGTTTTAGGGGTAACAAGTCCACTGTACTTTACTGAGGCACCTTGGGCATACGTCAAATACAGGCACCTGCAAAATTAAGTTTAGCCTTTCCAAGTTACAGATTTCCCAAGGCTGTATATAGAGATGTTGGCCATACAATAAATGCCTCTCTGAGTCTTTCACCAATTAATCCAAGCAATTTACCAATTTGGCCAAGCGGTGCAATTTCTCTCTCAATATCTCTGCAATGCCCAACTGCGGGGTCCAGTCCTAGATCAAGATGACCTGTTCGTCTCTGTAGTGTGGTGGGCACCAGAAGCAGTATAACTCAAACCATGTGCAATGAAGAGGCCCAAGTGAGACTGAGTTGCAATACTAGATACAACCCAAAGACAATAATGGCGCTGTTTTGGGGGAATAAAAAATCATTCCCTGATAACATTTCCAGTGTATGGTATATCCTTTCTACAGGAACTGGTCCAGGAAGGCTGTGTATTCCAGGAGAGGCATGGCTGGGAACGGCCTGGGTGGTTTAATCCAGAAGGTCCAGCTCCGGTAAGTTCAGTTGTCTTCATAACCCCCCCCAGTGGGCACCCAACAATTTGGTCAGTGCAGGATGGTCCCCAATGTCAAGTTCTTGAAGGGCTGAAGAGCAGCTTGTACAAAGAAGTCATATTTCACATGGCTTCAATATGGTCACATTTTAGGGTCCATAGCCCAGACCCTGTGGTGCTACTGAAATGAACGTTGATTATCATAGGGTTGTATAATGACAACTGGTGGTCCATGATGGACACCAAGGATGCTTGATGGACCTCATTGACGTCATTATGTTTCTTCCAAAAAAATTATAGAATCTGTGATGGCTTCTCCAATGCAGATGTGAACATAGCCTAATCGGTATGCCTAATGATGAACAGCTGTCCGCTCCTGGGATTATCATCAGTAATCACGTTGAAATAGGGAAGGGTCATCCTTACTATGATATTAATAGGACCACTTTTTGTATAGGTTCAAGACTATGATTACTATGGCGCCTACGGTCTTCAGCAACACGAAAACTACACCTACAGTCAACTCCTGGAAAAAGAGTACACCTTTGACTTCCCCCCTCACCACGATGTGGTAAGTGATTGCTCTAAGAAACTTTAACTTTAATTGGAAGTTGGGCATGTCCTTTCCATAGACATGATGGGGAGATTAGGAGTGGACATCTCATAGGTCCATCAGGGAAAGATGAGTTAGAGGGGTTGTCCTACAGTAAAACCTATCACCTATCCACAGGGCAGGTCTGACTGCTGGGGGTATCACCAAATAGCTGGACTCATATGAATAGGTTACATCACCTGGACATCTTATTCCAGTCTAAATTTATAATTTCTCCAAAAAAAGAAAAGTCCCTCAGATGACAAAAAGCTCCCAAAATCCACACATGGTTGAATGTTCTTCATGAATTGCTCCAGATGTTCATATTCACCAAGGAAAAATGTCCGTGTTGGGCTTATCTCTGCTTGCAGGTGACCAGCAGGAGCTGATGTATTTTTACCCCGTGTTCTCTTTTTTTCTTGTTCTGTCTTCTTTGTCCCTAAAAATAGTATTTTCAAATTATTCTGTTCCCTTTTCATTTAAATCACCGCTTTTCTCGCTCTTTCTTTTCTCATCCTCACCCTGCCTGGGTAAATTATGCAGCTCGTAGATTGTAAAGCATTTGATCTGTGTGTTTTTTTTTTTGTGGTTTTTTTTTTTTCTGCAGACAATTTTTTGCTTTAAGAATGCGAAAATCAAAGACCAGCTTCAGCAGGGTGACGTGGAGATCTCTGAGTCTCTGACCCTCACACGCCCCCTCCCCCCCCCCCCCCCCCCCCCCCCCCCGGACTCTAAAAATGCCACCTTGCAGTGAATGTCTACCATATTGTTTGTAGGTCTAACATTCAATGCTAATGACACAAAGCTCCAACCTTCCAGGCTTTCACTGTGTTTTTATTAACCCATTCTACACCATATATTAAAATTTTAACCCCACAGGACAACCCCCTTAAACATCCATAGGTTAGGACATCAATGTTTGACCAATAGAGTTCTAGACATAAACAACGAAGAGGACTTCCTGTGAGTGCATCTGCCCCATTGAGGCCCTAACCTAGGGATAAACTACCAACAAGTCAACCCCTTTAATGAATCTTAGTATACCATAGTGCAAGCACCCCAAATTTTGCCATTTGCTTTCCTCATTCTATAGACCCCCCTTTTAAAATGATTATATTTTTATGTTTTTTTTTGTTTGTTTTTTTTAAACTTTTTGTTTGTTTTTGGATTACCTTGCAACCAAAATTCTTCACCGGTAAAGGATCCCGCGTGGGAGTCCTTGACACGCCGCAGTTCTGTCTGCTGAGAGGACTGCTAGAGAGATGGGATGAGTTAATAATGCACTTATTCTGACAAGCTTCTGTGCCAGCGATCCCTGGCAGCGTCTCTCGGCATCTCAGCGTAGATGAGGCACAGCCTGTGTTGAGGAAAAAGCGTGTTCCATGACAGGATGACAAACCCCTTACAGATCTCCATTATAATTAGCCGTCCAGAAGCTCTCGCTAGGACTGTCACATACTGGAGATTGGGGAAGCGCTCGCTTTACAATCTCAAGGATGCTTTTGGACTTTTATCTGCTCCTCTTGATTAAGATGATTGGGGTCCAAGCTCGGAGACTCATGAAAGGGTTACTTTTTTGAGATTTTTTTTACCCACCTGACAAACTTTGGGAATGAGTCACTGTAGAGTTTATTTCCATCTCTAGTTGTTCTACTCACTGTGGAAAGCTCAGAATATCTTCTACCCTCCCCCCCTCCCCCTTCCACCGATGTTCATCTGTTGTGTTTGACGTGCTGTCATTTTTAGATCAGGAAAGAATGTGTTATGTGCAGGAAAGCGGCGGCTGTCTTCAACATGTCCTACTTTGGAAAGTTCTACCTAGTTGGGTCGGATGCAAAGAAGGCGGCTAACTGGCTGTTTACTGCGAACATCAACAAGAATCCAGGTAGACAATCAACCTGAGAATGGAGAGAAGAACCGTCATACCTCCTCATGTATGGTCCAGACCAGCACGTAATGCACAGTTGGCCTAATGTTAAGATGTTGGTATATTCTACCTCCAAAAGGACACCTCTAACCAGTTTAGATGGACATTTTCTGTGACGGGACTTGCTGTCCAGTACAGATCTACTTGTTGACTGGTGTAGAAAGGAAAGATTTAAGCTGCTGTCATGTGACAGCCGCTCCATTCCCTATTAGCAGAAGGATCATAGTATCATCCTTCTACATGATCTTCAAGTATCCTATTATTCCTTCTCTCAGCAAGGGATTCAGCACCGTTTTTGACAGCTTCTTGCCTCCCTTGGCTTGCCTTGTTCTAGCTTAGGGGTCAGCAACCTCTGCCACCCCAACTGTTGTGAAACTACGACTCCCAGCATGCTCCTTTTACCTCTAAGGGAGTTCCAAGAACAGTTGAGCAAGTTGTAGTATCACAACAGCTGGAGGAGTGGAGAATTCTGACCTCTGCTCTAGCTGTATCCGAAGGTATTTGCTATGTCTAGTCTAACCCAATCGACTATACTGAGCCTTGTGTCCAATACGTATGGTGCCCCTTTCATGACATCCCAGTGGTATATAATTGTCCGAAGAATTTGCTGATGACCCATTGGGATATGCACTGCCTAAGCTGTAGAATATAGTGTGTACATTCTCTGATGATAGTCCGTTTTATCCCACATGTAGGTTCAACCGTTTATACTTGCATGTTGAACAAGAGGGGAGGAACAGAGAGTGACCTTACCGTCAGCGTCCTTGCACCAGAAGGTTCTCCATTGCCTCTTGCACCAGAATTTGAAGGTGGGCATACAAGACACGAGGTCCAGACACGCATACCAACTTTCCAATTTGACTACTTCTATTGAAACCCCCATAGCTACGCCCCTGTATATAATAAACCAACCCCTCCTCTTTGTGTGGATTCCCAATTGACCACGCAGTGCCACCAAAAAACATGGCTCTAGTGATACTTTCTAGAATTATTAATGTGTGTTTTGGATCTAGTCAGAGGTTGGGGGACTAAAAGCCAAAACGACCCACACTGTTTGTGTATATTGTTGCTTCCGAGAGGGATGCAGGGCTCGTCTTATTAGACCTTCAGCAACCCACTTGCCATTTTCAGACAGTTCTCGTAATTTCATCCAATATAATACCACCAAACAATATGCAGTATCCAAATAATACTCCCTTTAAGGTCACATAAAAAAAGTGCCATATAGTTCTCACATACTAGCACACACCACTAAATGATACAGGACCCTCTGGTAAACAGGGGCCCTAGGCAATTGCCTAGTTTGCCATCTTTTAAAAGCCTCCCTTAGAGGTATGATTTGTTAATAGGACTCACCTTCCATGACCTATAGCAGTGACATAGCCTGCCCCTGTGCCAAGTATTTCCCTTTATATTAATCAGTGTGCTACTAATTGTGTTGATGCCACATTTCCAGTGCATTGTCACCCGTTTCTGCTGGATGAGATGAAACGCAAGAGTTACAGACGATTCCTATTAGTTGCCACAGTTCCCATATGCGGCTCCGTTGACCTCTGATCCCTGGTTCTCTCTTCAGTCGTTGGCTTTGAAGCTCTCGTTCCGATGTCTGTTTCTTATCACAGCTGATAGGGACATCTAGCGATACAGTTTACTTTATTTATAGCCGGTTTAGGCTCAGCCCGCCGTTGTACATTATTTTTATATACTGATACATGTCCTAGTTTAACTTTACACTTAACTGTAGTTCACAAACTAAATGTATCTGAAAGGAATGCACTCCAAACACTAGGCGATGATAGCCTGAATTACAAGGAATGGGCTTGAGGCATGGTGGCTCCTTTGGCTTGCTTCTGATGCACGACCTACGGCACCATAAGGAACTGAACTGAGGAGGAGCCCCAAAATCGGTAGATCTTTAGGAGTTCAAGGTTCAGAGAATTTTGGAGATGTTTCCATCATCGCGTCATGAATGGTGGCAAGGTGACAACCTCACATGAAGAAACATGGGTTTTCCTAGCAATTAGTAAAAATATGGGTAAGATACCAAATATTTGGATGTCTTAACGTGTAAACTTAGGTAGTCTTCTTCACAGGTGAAGCTTACTATCTGGCCATCGGTGGAGCTGTCGCTCAACACAACTGGAGCCACATCAACAACGTCCTGCAAGACGAGAAGTTCAAGTGCAAGTTGATTGACTGTTCTGAAGATATGGGGATGATAAGCATTCAGGGGCCTCTCAGGTAGGTTGTAAAGACTTGGATCATGTATGACTTTGCTGCCACCCTATGGAAATATGACCAAGGAAAGTTCCTACACGTAGAAGGTCCATGAAGAAGATCTCTACACTCCATTGGGTTCTTCTTAGCTATGTCAGGTCTGAAAACCTGGAACATTTGATAATCTGGCACCTGCTAATGGTGGGTATGGTTGGTAGATGGAGCAGAACCAATGACTCCGAAGACTTCCATGGATCTATGGCTATGTGCTCCCCTGCTCCTGGCCACAAAGCACTGAGGGAAGGGGGGCCCAAGCTGAACTCTCGCACCAGGGCCCATGAGCCTTTAGCTACACCCCTGAATCCCCCTATCTATATACTGTAGGTGGCTTCCTTGGCTAATATGGGTGGTCATACAAATCAGCTAAGGGTGTATTCACAAGGTGTGGTTGTACAGCAAGTTTTGACACAGTCAAGAACCTCATGTCAAAACTGGCATGTATTTTTACCGCAAATTTATGCAGTTCCACAACGAGCACAGAACTCCAGCAGATCACAGTAAGGCTAGGTTCGAATCTGCTCTGTAGTTTCCATATTTTCGTTCCATTATAGTAAACACAAAAATAATGGAAGTGATGGATCCGTCATAAGATGGGCACCCGATGAACCCATTGACTATATAACAGGCCTGTCAAGTGTCCATTGTGGTGTCTGTCATTCTGCTGGACAAAATAGCGCTACTTTGTCCTGCATTTTTCACAGCATTACTGGCTTCTAAGGGAACCTCTGTTGCAAATGTGAATGTAGCCTTAAACCATGTGTGGCAAAAAACTGGATGGAACAGCACAGTAAAAATTCATCTTGGTGTAAATGGTAACTAATCAAGCTGGGGCATTGTGTATGCATATATATACACTACTCACAAAGAGTTAGGGATATTTGGCTTTCGGGTAAAATGTATGGGAAACATGAAAAGTTCCGGCTACAGTGATATTATATCATGAAAGTCAGGCATTTTAAGTGGGTTTTCAATGGGATTCAGGTCTGGAGAAAGTGCAGGCCACTCCATTTGAGGTCCCCCAGTCTCCAGCAGCCGTTCCCTAATGATGCGACCTCGATGAGCTGGCGCATTGTCGTCCATGAAGATGAAATTAGGCCTGTGTTGTTCATGCAGAGGCACAATGACTGCATTGATGATGTTATTCAAGTACTATGGGCTTGTCACTGGACCATTCACATGTAGGACAGTTCTTTATTGACTAGACACACCTGCCCACACTGTAACACCACCACCAAAGGCTCTTCTGGTGACAACAGTGGTTGATGCATAGCGCTGTCCTTGACGTCTCCATCATTTCTGCTCAGCGTGAATCATCAGCACTAAGGCCCACTGGTCCCTTGTCCTGCGTAGCTGCTCCCTGACCCATGCAAGACGATTACGCCTGTGGTCAGGTACCCTTGTGGGTCGTCTAGCATGCAAAATGGTTTTGAATGGTCTGACGGGACACTTGGTTGCCTCTCACCTCCCTTAAATGTGCCTGGAGTTGTGTGGCATTCATCATCCGGTTCTGCAGGGCATTGCTCACAATGGAGCAGTCATCAGTGTGGGATGTGGCCCCTTCTATGCCTTTCTGTGACTCTTCCAGTCTCTTTGTATCTCTGATACAACCTGCTGATGACTCTCTGTGACTCTCTAAGCTCAGTGGCCACTTCCGTCTGAGAACATCCTGCTTGAAGCCTCGCGATGGCGAGGTACTGTTAATCAATTGGCAGGTGTCGTCTTGGTCTCATGATGTCAAAATGTGAACAACATGATGAGGAGGACTGTGTAAGCCCTGTACCAGGGTGGGCTCCCCAGGATACAGCGAAGTCACAGACAAGCTCGCAACTGTTTAAATATCAATTCTAATTGAACCAGGAAATTAATTGGGCGATTCATGGATCAAACTCCTGTTGTGAATTTTGTCATAAGCTTCTTGTTAGAGAACAACAAGTTGTGCAAAAAGTACTGAAACTGAACAGTTGGACATGTGCATGCAAAAGTTTAGAGATGGTCACATTAAGTTCACCTGTAAAGGTTAGAGGGCATTTTAGGTTCATCCTGAAATTTCACCCACAAGCCAAATATCCCTAACTTTTTGTGAGTAATGTCTGTATGTATGTATGTATGTATGTATGTGTGTGTGTGTATGTATATATATATATATATATATATATACAGTACAGACCAAAAGTTTGGACACACCTTCTGATTCAAAGAGTTTTCTTTATTTTCATGACTATGAAAATTGTAGATTCACACTGAAGGCATCAAAACTATGAATTAACACATGTGGAATTATATACATAACAAACAAGTGTGAAACAACTGAAAATATGTCATATTCTAGGAGGTTCTTCAAAGTAGCCATCTTTTGCTTTGATTACTGCTTTGCACACTCTTGGCATTCTCTTGATGAGCTTCAAGAGGTAGTCCCCTGAAATGGTTTTCACTTCACAGGTGTGCCCTGTCAGGTTTAATAAGTGGGATTTCTTGCCTTATAAATGGGGTTGGGACCATCAGTTGCGTTGAGGAGAAGTCAGGTGGATACACAACTGATAGTCCTACTGAATAGACTGTTAGAATTTGTATTATGGCAAGAAAAAAGCAGCTAAGTAAAGAAAAACGAGTGGCCATCATTACTTCAAGAAATGAAGGTCAGTCAGTCAGCCAAAAAATTGGGAAAACTTTGAAATTAAGGGCTATTTGACCATGAAGGAGAGTGATGGGGTGCTGCGCCAGATGACCTGGCCTCCACAGTCACCGGACCTGAACCCAATCGAGATGGTTTGGGGTGAGCTGGACCGCAGAGTGAAGGCAAAAGGGCCAACAAGTGCTAAGCATCTCTGGGAACTCCTTCAAGACTGTTGGAAGACCATTTCAGGTGACTACCTCTTGAAGCTCATCAAGAGAATGCCAAGAGTGTGCAAAGCAGTAATCAAAGCAAAAGGTGGCTACTTTGAAGAACCTAGAATATGACATATTTTCAGTTGTTTCACACTTGTTTGTTATGTATATAATTCCACATGTGTTAATTCATAGTTGTGATGCCTTCATAGTCATGAAAATAAAGAAAACTCTTTGAATGAGAAGGTGTGTCCAAACTTTTGGTCTGTACTGTGTATATATATATATATATATATATATATATATATAATTTGTGCTGCGCCTCTCTCTTCTCTGATGGCGTAGACCGAAATCTTCAGTGTGAAATCTTCAGAATATTTGATGCCCCATCCTTATGGCCGTTTTATGTGACCTGCCACGTCCGCTTAAAATCAGCAAGCCGCTTCCTTCCTGGCAGCCCCACAGTCCAAATCTTTTCCTACTCGTATCAATCTTTAATGCGTGTGGCTTGCACATGTGTGTGCCTGGAACGAGCAGCCTGTGACAGGGGCGAGGACCAAATATGTCACATTAATTTGATTATTGCTGCCGTCTGCTCCCGGGACTGATCTTATGCCGCTTACCTGAATTCACATGCCTCATTGTCAGCCTTGCGGCAGTAGCCTGCTATGATGAATTATACAGGGAAACAATCAGTATGCCCGGATGGATTTTGGAAAAAGCACCAGCTTCTAATATTGGGTTTGGGAACCTACACTTTAAAGGGGTTCTCCACTTTGGACAATGCCTTTTGTGTTAGCCTGTAAGTTGATCATAGGGGGGGGGGGGGGGGAGTCTCATTGCTGGAAAGCACAGCGATCATCTGTAATCTGTAGAAGATCATTGACATTGAGGGTCATGCCGTATATTTCTGCTACGATGGGAATTGTAGTACTACGTGGGGACCATTCGGATTAATGTCTAAGCATATAATACTGGTATGGATTGGGTTCCCCAGTGTAGAAGCCACTCTTACTTATTGTCTTCTAAATCGTAGGCAGGGGTTCCCAAGCCAGAGACATGAATGGAAAAGAGGGAAGCGGGGGGGGGGGGGGCACTTCAGTAGTAAATTAGATTGTTAGCTCCACTTAACCATCTGTATTCTGTCTTCAGTCGCTCCATTCTTCAACACGTCTTGGATGAAGATCTGAGCAATGAAGCTTTTCCATTCTCCACGCATAAGATTGTCACGGCTGCTGGGTTTAAGGTATGGACTGGGTAGCAGATGTCATTTTCATATCAGCAGGAGAGGGAGAAGGTGCAGATCATGGGGAAGGGGGACTTATATAATTATATTGGACAAGACTCTTGCTACTATAAGCTGAGCAGGTTGTCTCCTGCTGCTCAGACCCCCTGTGATCAGCTGTGATTTGAATCTGAACCTGGCAGCAAATGTTCAATTTCCCTACAGCACCCCCGCAGGATAAACAAAGTATTACTCATTGCCTGTTTGAAATCAATATTCGAGTGAGAGACCAGAGATGTAAACTTCATACAAGTTTAGTTGGTTCAGCCCTACACCCTACTTTTTCCCATACATTGCTATTCTGGGTCTGCAGGTGCTTGCAATTGCTCAGTGACCTCCCTAGCCCCCTAGCAGCTGTACTTTGTTAAAAGCTTCCCTTTTGTAACTCAAATAGGCTCTCGGATCCTCCCCAGCCATATCCTTCCATCCGTCTCCTTGCCTGACTGATCTAATAGTATAATGGAGAAAAGAGCTCCTGGCTTGCCCAGCACAAGACCCTGTGTGCAAAAGAGCTTCAGAAAGTAGGCTTCTGACACAATCTGAAGGACTGAGAGACGAGCGAGGGGTTACGTTAGCATCATCTGCTATGTACGCCGGCTTCTATCACACACCGTAAAGGATTTGTGCATTTTGTACTTCATTTAACTCTGCTGGTAGCAAGAAATTCCTTAACTCCTCGTGGTGTCTCCGTTGCTGGGAGAGAACAGACACAATGAACATTCCCTAAACTATACCTCAATTTGACTCCTGACTGCTTTAACCCCTTAGGGACCGGGCTCATTTTCACCTTAAGGACCAGGCCATTTTTTGCAAATCTGACCAGTGTCAATTTAAGTGGTGAAAACTTTAAAACGCTTTGACTTACCCAGGCCATTCTGAGATTGTTTTTTCGTCACATATTGTACTTCATGACACTGGTAAAATGGAGTAAAAAAAAATTATTTTATAAAATACCAAATTTGGAAATATTTAGAAAAATTAGCAAATTTCAATTTCTCTACTTTTATAATAGATAGTAATACATCCAAAAATGGTTATTTTACATTCCCCATATGTCTACTTCATGTTTGGATCATTTTGGGAATGACATTTTATTTTTTGGGGACGTTACAAGGCTTGGAAGTTTAGAAGCAAATCTTGAAATTTTTCAGAAAATTTTCAAAAACCCACTTTTTAAGGACCAGTTCAGGTCTGAAGTCACTTTGTGAGGCTTACAGAATAGAAACCACCCAAAAATGACCCCATTCTAGAAACTACACCCCTCAAGTTATTCAAAACTGATTTTTAAGGACCAGTTCAGGTCTGAAGTCACTTTGTGAGGCTTACATATTAGAAACCACCCAAAAATTACCCCATTCTAGAAACTACACCCCTCAAGGTATTCAAAACTGATTTTACAAACGTCGTTAACCCTTTAGGTGTTCCACAAGCGTTATTGGCAAATGAAGATGAAATTATAAGAATTAAAATTTTTGGACTAATTTTCCATTTTAATCCATTTTTTCCAGTAACAAAGCAAGGGTTAACAGCCAAACAAAACTCCATATTTATTGCCCCGATTCTGTAGTTTGCAGAAACACCCCATATGTGGCCGTAAACTACTGTACGGGCACACGGTAGGGCGTAGAGAGAAAGGTTCGCCCTGTATTTTTTGGACGGCAGTTTTTGCTGGACTGTTTTTTTTTACACCATGTCCCATTTGAAGCCCCCCTGATGCACCCCTAGAGTAGAAACTCCATAAAAGTGACCCCTCTTTGGAAACTATGGGATAAGGTGGCCGTTTTGTTGGGACTATATTTAGGGGTACATATAATTTTTGGTTGCTCTATATTACATTTTTGTGAGGCAAGGTTATCAAAAATAGAAATTCTGAAATTTCATCTCCATTTGCCATAAACTGTTGAGGAACACCTGAAGGGTTAATAAAGTTAGTAAAATCAGTTTTGAATACCTTGAGGGGTGTAGTTTCTCAGATGGGGTCAATTTTATGGAGTTTATGGGGTGCATCAGGGGGGCTTCAAATGGGACATGGTGCCCAAAAAAAAGGCCATCAAAATCTGCCTTCCAGAAACCATACGGCGTTCCTTTCCTTCTGCGCCCTGCCGTTTGGTCAGTCAGCAGTTTACGACCAGGTCACGGTGTATTTTTATAGAGCAGATTCTTACAGACGCGGCCATACCTAATATGTCTACCACCCACAGGACTCTTAAAGGGAACCTGTCATCAACTTTATGCTGCCCATACTAATAGCAGCATAAAGTAGTGACAGGTGAGTTGATTTCAGCGGTCTGTCGTTTATAAGTTACAAGTAAGTGGTTGCCGAGAACCAACATCACAATCATTGCAGACTGGGCCTGGAGAAGAGTCATGGCCACCTGAGAAGAGTCATGGTTATCCATGAATTCCTGCTCTCCTGCCCACCTGCTGATGACTGACCGGCTTCTACCTAATTTTCTCCATTTCTTTCTAGGAGAGAACTTCTAATCATCAGCAGGTGGAGAGCAGGAGATTAGGAATAACCAGGACTCTTGTCAGGTAGATTTGACTCTTTTCAAGGCCTGGGCTGGAATGATTATGATGCTGGTTCTCGGCAACCACTTACTTTTAGCTGAGGAGTGACACGCCGCTGACATCAGCATTTCTGTCACTATTTTATGCTGCCCTCAGTGAGGTCACCATAAAGTTGATGTCAGGTTCCCTTTAAGTCTATGGGTTGTGTATAGTATTACAGAATTGCTATTTCTCGTGCTGCCAGTTGCTAAGGGTGTCGCTCCTCTCTCTGTCTTCTCCTGTGTGTTGATCTATATGACTAGTGCAAGGGAGGAAGAGGAAGGGGAAGTGGAATGGACCCGTTCAGCCTGCTGTTACAGTGGGACTTTGCTAAAGGCTGGAGAAGTGACTAACAAGTGGCTCCTTCACTGCCCTAGATGCCTAGGGACCTCAAAGAGAGTCCCTACCATAGCCTAGACTACCAGTACCCTTATCATTAGCCCATACACTGCCTTAGAACACCAGGAAATTACCAATTAGCCACCAGGGAGTTTAACATCAGCCCCTGCAATGCTCATACACAACCAAGGGCTTTACTATTATCTCCTACATTGCTCTAGATCACCAAATACATTATTGTTAGTTCCTGTCCTAGAACACCAGGCACTTTCCAATTAGACCTTACATTGCCATAGACCACCAAGGACTTAACCATTAACCCCCACACTACCCTAGACCACCAAGGGCTTTACTATTGGCTAAATTGTTCATGTAGTGGGACACTCATAAAGCCTATGAACTAAGTGAAAGGGCTGCCAAAAATTACAAGGAACCGGCTCTCCAATACACCCTTTATTACACATAAAGGATGGCATCATACACACACTAGAAAAATTATGATTGATGGCCTGCTGGTGATCCTCAAAAACATTAGGAGCAAGGGCCTGCTGGTGACCCTCTAAAACATTATGGGCGAGGGCCTGCTGCGGAGCTGACCATCTAAAACATTATGGGCGAGGGCTTTCTGCCCAGCTGACCATCTAAAACATTATGGGCGAGGGCCTGCTGCTGAGCTGACCATCTAAAACATTATGGGCGAGGGCCTGCTGCTGAGCTGACCATCTAAAACATTATGAGCGAGGGCCTGCTGCCCAGCTGACCATCTAAAACATTAGGGGCGAGGGTCTGCTGCCCAGCTGACCATCTAAAACATTAGGGGCGAGGGCCTGCTGCTGAGCTGACCATCTAAAACATTATGAGCGAGGGCCTGCTGCCCAGCTGACCATCTAAAACATTAGGGGCGAGGGTCTGCTGCCCAGCTGACCATCTAAAACATTAGGGGCGAGGGTCTGCTGCCCAGCTGACCATCTAAAACATTAGGGGCGAGGGCCTGCTGCTGAGCTGACCCTCTACAATATTAGGAGCGAGGGCAACCTAATAAGCATGTTGATATGATGGAGGAGGACGAGAAAAGGAAGATTGAACCATATACCCTTTTTTGTGGTGGAAGGGGTGCATGGGAATACAGCGTATTCAATACACCATAAAAGCCACATTTTAAGTGCCTTTATGTTCAGCCGCTTTCCTCTGGTGGAGTAGAGAAGTCAGGGGCAATCCAGGCCTTGTTCATTTAGATAAGAGTCAACCTGTCAGCATTTCCAGTTGACAAGCGGATGCGCTTATCAGTTATGCCCCCAGCAGCACTAAATAACCGCTCTGACAAAACGCTGGCGGCAGGGCAGGCCAGCACCTCCAAGGCGTAGAGTGCCAATTCGTGCCACGTGTCCAGTTTGGACACAATAGTTGTAAGGCACAGAGGGATCACTGAGGACGCTGACACGGTCTGCTACGTACTCCTTCACCATCTTCCAAAACTTCTCTCTCCTTGTGACACTAGGCCGCGCATAAGGTTGAGGGTGCTGGCGGGGTGTCATGAAAGTGTTGCCTTGTCTCTGTTGGAACTGTCGAGTGTTCCCCTCGTCTCCCCTCCTCAGTTGCCCACGGAACTATGTACTCTGCCACCAGCGTTGTCAGCTGGAAATTTTTGGAGCAGTTTTTCCACAAGGACCTTCTGGTATTGCACCATTTTGCTAGTCCTCTCTACCACAGGAATGAGAGATGAGAAGTTCTCTTGGGTCGAGAAGGGTGAACAACCAGTAATCGGTGTTGGCCAAAATGCGTATAACGTGAAGGTCACAGTAAAGGCAGCATAACATAAAGTCAGCCATCTCCTCTTCCTCCTCTTTGGCCCATCCACGCTGAATAGATGGAATAAACCTGCTGTGGGTACTACCCTCTGTAGCGGAGGCAACCGTCTCCTGCTCCTCCTCATCATCATCCAATTCACGCTGAGAAGACAAACGGAGGGTGGTCTGGCTATCACCCTGTGTACTGTCTTCCCCCATTTCCACCTCTTCCACATGCAAAGCGTCGGCCTTAATTGTGAGCAGCGAGCGTTTGAGTAGACACAGAAGTGGGATGGTGACGCTGATAATAGCGTTATCGCCGCTCACCATCTGTGTTGATTCCACAAAGTTGCATAAAACCTTACAGAGGTCCGACATCCATGCCCACTCGTCGCTTGTGAAGAGCGGAAGCTGACTGGAAAGGCGACTACCATGTTGCAGCTGGTATTCCACTACTGCCCTCTGCTGCTCACAAAGCCTGGCCAACATGTGGAACGTGGAGTTCCAGCGCGTGGTCACGTCACACAACAGTCGGTGAGCAGCTGTAGATGACTTTCGGAAATGGGCACACACGCGGCGCAACTTTACCAGTAGCTCAGGCAAATTGGGGTAGGTTATGAGAAACCGCTGAACCACTAAGTTGAACACGTGGGCTAGGCATGGGATGTGTGTGAGCTTGCCGAGCTCCAAAGCCGCCACAAAGTTACGGCCATTATCAGACACAACCATGCCTGGTTGTAGGTTGAGTGGTGAGAGCCACAGCTCAGTCTAGTCCCTTATCCCCTGCCACAGCTCTGCGGCGGTGTGCTGTTTGTCACCTAAGCAAATTAGTTTCAGCTCGGCCTGTGGCCGCTTCCCCACTGCAGTGCTACACTGCTTCCAGCTACTGACTGGTGCTGCAAGATGAGAATTCAGAGGTGGAAGTGGAGGAGGAGAAGGGGGGGGGGTTGCAGCCACTAATGTAGGTGGTGGCGGAAATCCTGATGGAAGTAGGGCCCGCAATCCTTGGCGTCGGTAGCACCTGTGCTATCCCAGGGTACGACTCACTCCCGGCCTCCACAACGTTCACTCAGTGTGCTGTCAGGAAAATGTAGCGTCCCTGGCCGTCAGTCGTTAAGTGGACCTTCCCAATAACTGTGTTGGTCATGGCATGGGTGCATGGACGCCGCCATCAGGCTGTGGAAAGCCTCGGTGTCCACAAGCCTAAATAGCAACATTTCCATGGCCAGCAATTGGGAAAGTTGCGCATTAAGTGCTATGGCCTCTGGGTGGGTGGCTGGGTATTTGCACTTTCGTTCAAAGGCCTGGGGTATGGACATCTGTACACTGCGCTGGGACACAGAAGTGGATGTGCTAGCTGATGGTGTTTGCAAGGGTCCAGGGCGGGAGGCATCCGGGCCTGCGTCTTGGACAGGGGATTGGCCAGCACGTAACACAGGGGAAGAGGAGGCAGTGGTGTGACCCGCAGACACTGATTGTGGACCCAGACGTTCGGCCCACCTATTAGGGTGCTTTGATGCCATGTGGTGGATCATGGTGGTGGTGGTGAGGTTGCTAGTGTTCACGCCCCTGCTCATTTTGGTACGGCACAGGTTGCAAATGACAATTCTTTTATTGTCCGCACTTTCCTCAATAAAGCGCCAGACTGCGGAACACCTACCCCTTGGCAAGGGAGATTGCCACAAGGGGGTGCTCCGGGGAACAGTTGCGGGCCTGTTTGGTGTGGCCTGCCTTCTCCCTTTTGCCACCCTACTGCCTCTTCCAGCCTGTTACGGTGCTGCGGATCCCTCCCCCTCTGTATGGCTGTCCTCACTCGACTTGCCACTTTCCCAGGTTGGGTCAGTGACTTCATCGTCCACCACCTCCTCTTCCACTTCCTCACTCTGCTCATCCTCGTGACTTGTTGACCTAACAACAACCTCAGTTATTGACAACTGTGTCTCATCCTCATCATCAACCTCTTGAGACACTAATTGCCGTTGACTTATTGGCAACTGTGTCTCATCATCATCATCCACCTTTTGAAACACTAATTGCCGTTCCCCACTGTCATCTTCTTGTAACTGTGGATGCTCAAGAGTTTGGGAATCAGTGCACACGATCCCCTCATGTCCCCTTTCAAGCGGGCTTGGCGAGAGGCCCAAATCAAGGTATGGCGATGAAAAGAGCTCCTCGGAATATCCGAGTGTGGGATCACTTGTTTGGCAAGACTCTCCATGGTGAGAGGAAGGAGGATCAGGGTGAGGATTCTGTTGACCAGACTCTTGGCTACTGAGACTGGACTTTGTGGAAGACAAGGTGGTGCTTAACCGACTTGAAGCATTATCTGCTGCAATCCAACCGACCACCTGGTCGCACTGGTCTGACTTCGAGAGTGGTGTCCTGCAAACTGGGACATGAAGCTAGGTATCGTGGATGAGTGTGTTTCTTGTGCTCTGACAGCAGGCACAGTTTCACCACGCCCAGGGCCACGGCCTCTGCGTGCAACATCAGCATCACGGCCACTTCCCCGTCCCTTACTGCTCGCCTTCTGCATATTAAATGGTATATATGCTTGCAAGTATGTCACACGTACAGTAGCGCAGGTTTTGTAAGTGTATGCGCAAATAAATTAAACTGAATGTCACTGATATTTAGGATGTGCAAACGTTATACAGGAGATGTAGCGCAGGTAATGTCGCTGCTGTCACCAGCGGCTAACGTTATACAGAAGATGTAGCGCAGGTAATGTCGCTGTCTGCAGCGGACAAACAATTGCAAGCTATTTAGCGCAGGTTGCGCTAATAATATATATTGCTGCCAGACACAACAATAGTCCTTAAAATGACTTTTTGGTCTCTAACACCAATCCTGCTTAACAAAAAAAATTCAATTCCCTACTCTATCTGTCCCTTCTACAACACAGCTCTCCCTGACTAAGACTGAGCTTTATAGCACCCGATGACGCCTTCCGGCCAGCCAATCTCTGTAATGCCAGTAACCAACATGGCTACAGCATTAGAGTGAGTGGCAGCACTTACCTGCACGTTTATTGGCTGCGTAGCAGCCAACAAACGTGTGGGGAGGAGACTCGAGCATCGCGATGCTCGAGCCGAACTGGTGTTCAGACGAGCATGCTCGATCAACACTATTAATCACTACACTGCACTAGACCACCAAGGACTTAAACATTAGTACCGACACTGCCCTAGACATCCAAGGGCTTTACTATCAGCCTCTACATTGCCTTAAACCACCAAAAACATTCATGTTAGTTACTATACTGCACTAGACCCCCAGTATCTTAAACATTAGCCCCTACACTATCCTAGACCACCAAGGGCTTTACAACTAACTCTTACATTGCCATAGAGCAGCAGAGACTTTAATGTTAGCTCTCACACTGCCCGACACCATCAAGGGCTTTGCCATTAGCTAAACCCAAAACCACAAGAAACTTTCATGTTAGTCCCTACACTGCACTAGTCCACCAGGAACTTTCCCATTAGTCTCTACATTGCCTTGGACCACCAGGGACTTTACAGTTATTGTCTACACTGCACTAGACCACCGGGGACCTTTTGATTAACCATTTTACCATTTAGACATCGTATGATGGAATTATTTGGTCATTGAATACCAGTTTTTTTGTCATATCCTGGTGGTGAGGCAGGCAATCCTACTCCTTCTTCTGTTCTTCTTCGCTCTCCAAGGTGTTTGCTCTACACGTTTTCAGGACTCATTGATTTCTTTTTATTTAATCTCGTTCCTTGACTAGTTTTTTTGTTTCGGATTTTCACCCTTCACTGGTTTTATTGATATGAGGTATCCAGGGAGTTCCCCAAAATATGACAAACGACGTAGGTTAAATGTCCAGGTTTTTTTGCGACTCTTGGACAAATGTGTGGAAAAGATGACAAGCTCTCCATCTATTTATCTGTCTCCCTGATTGAAGTCAGAAGTTATGGAATTGTCTGTCATCAGATCTGCGGGAACCGTTCTAGCCATTCATTAATCAGCGCACAGGCAAAAACCACGAGAGGAATCGATATGAAAACAACTTAATTCTCCAACATCATCCTCAGCTTTATCATCAGCAGCATTATAATGGAGACACGGGGAGAGGCCGTTTGGTCTTGAGGGCGCAGCTCCTTAAAGGGGAAGATCACTATGGGCAAATGGGGGGCGCAACATTAATGCGGCAGAATGGTCATTTTGAACTGGGCTGACAGGTTGGTACCCTGTGCAGTATCTTCTATTGATGTCTCCTCCTGCTTATGTGATGCCTTATAGTGCATACAGCGGTGTATAAAAATATATATAATCTAGCTGTATCCCATGTAGTTGCCTGTTTGAAGGTTTGGGCTCCAAGTCTATGGCGCGAACATCAAGTCCACTGGTGCCCACTTCCATGATCCACATGCAGAGGGGTAGCTGGGGGTTGGAGAACAACAAGAGCATGTGCTCCTGGTGGTGAGTGTCATCATGGGGGGGGCGCCAACACACCAGCTTGCCTTGGTCAGGGTATGTAAATGAAGGGTCAGGGCAGCAATCTCAACCTTTATCTGGGGTGCAAGAAAGCCTGGCTCCAGCTCTGTCCACACGGGTTGCACACCCCTAAGACTAGCCCTTAATTAGACCATGATTTTAGCACCAATTTTGTTATGATTGTCAAATTGCAAAGTGTTTTTTGCTGTTTTTATCATTGTGTTTTTTTGCCACTCTTTTTTTAGCTTTTTGTTCATGGTGCAGCACGCCGGCCCACTGGGTAGGCATGGCAATGGCTAAAACTGGAAAGGATGGGAGTGGTAGAGGTGGCAATGAGAGTGGTTGTAATCCTCATGGTGGTTAATCCCTCTAGCATTCCCTTTCCCTTTCCTTATTGGGAGCACACTCTGGATTTTGGGATTGGAAGTTGGGATTCCCTTGATGGTAGATGGTTGGCAGGGGTGGAGACGTAGGGGCGGTGTATTTGTGGTGGAGTCAAGGACCAGGCCCCTTTGGTTACAATTAGAGATGAGCAAATAATTGAAAAGATTGATTCGCTGAATGTTAAAAAAAATAATAAACTTTGTGACGAATTACTTCGTCACGAACCGCATTTTTTTGTAAGTAGCGGGTGCATTGACATGGAGCTGCTATAGCGCCGACCCCGTCATTGTACCCCTCAGATGCTGCATTCATACATGATCGCGGCATCTGAGTGTAAAATTAACAATACATTTTTTTTTAATCAAACTTACCGCCTCCATTTGCTCATGACGAGCCAGCTTCCGCCATCTTGCTTAAAGATCTGGAGCGAAATCTCGCGCGGCGCGAGATTACGTCATCACGCCAGCCAAGATCTTAAATCAAGATGGAGGCTGGCGGCCCGTCGCAAGCAAATGAAGGAGGTAAGTTTGAATTTTTTTTTTGTTTTTTACACAATTTCAGGTTAAATCGATTTGCTAACACAAAGCAGGAGGAAATTCGGCTTTGAGGCGAATCGAATTTATCCTGAAATTCGGATCGAATTCCACTTTGTGGGATTCGATTGGCTCATCTCTAGTTCCAATAAATAAAATCTCTCTTTATTGAGAAAATTATGGGAGTTGTGTTGGGTGCCGAAGCAATATACCCAGACAACAAGCAGTAAAGTCTTATTGCCGTAAACGAGCGGGCACCTCACTGTCTTCTCAACCATCAATACAATAGATATCAGTTCTCTTTCTCTCAGGGGTAGTCTCTCAGTTCAGTTGCTTTTCTCTGGCTGCTTTTCAGTCACTGGAGCTCACACAGACATGTCCTTCTGCAACGGGTGGCCTCCCCCCAGGGCCCTCTATATATCACGTCCCAGGTGTAGGAAATGCTGACTGCCGCACGCCTAAAATGTCTCTTTATGTGTGTCACAGTGCTCCTACCTTGATACGGCTGGACCCCAGGCTTTGGCTCCGAAGCAATAAATAGGGGGAATAATTGAGGGATTTGAAGAAATAACTTGAGTCCAGACCTTGAGATGAAGTTCAATGGCAGCTTTACTTGAGTAAATGATTCTCCAAACAGCTTCAGGCTTTGCATTGGTTCCAGCAGGCTTTAGCATTAAACTGGCAGGCAAACTCAACTCTGCTATATCTTTCTCTCACTCTGCTGTACTGACAAGCTAACTTGGTAACTTTAATTCTTCTGTATGCTGCACTTCTCTGTGTAGTCGGACTTATGTTTCAGCTGAGGAACTAATCTCCTGGCTCCTGAAGCTTTAGACTTCTACCTCCATGGCCAGCAGAGCTTAAGGGGCTCTGGCTGGCGTGGGCACATCCAGTAGAGACGTTCCCCTGCATACCCTTCCTCTGTCTAGGGAAGACCTAAACTGGAACTAACTGGTCCCCACCCTTCCTGCAGGAAGTAGGACTAGCCCACTCCTCTCCAGAGGGGGGTTAGAATGGAATGAAAGGTTCCATTCTATCTAAGATAGCTCTGCCAGAAACGCTGCCACCTGCTGTGGAACCAGGTACATTACATGAACAGTTACATAACATCATTAGGAATGCACAGTGTGGAGGACCTGGACAGCCATACATAAGATGACACTGTGTTAGCCCAATAAAGACAGTAGCAGGGTGCAGGAGTGGTAACACCACTCTGGGGTGTTACATTTCCTCTAGGCCTGCTCAGCTAAGACCTCAACCAGGGGGCGGGACCAGCCCATCCCCCAGGCAACTGCACTAAAAAGTCTGCTAGTTTAACTATATATTACCCATACATACATACATAACCATTTGAAATTTCAATGAAAAAGCAAAAAAAGAATGCCTCGTCAAGAAATCCAAACCTTTAACTCTTTAGCAGTCATCCGCTGGGTCACTGCAATGAAACCGGCTGGGAGTTACTGCAAAGCGGATGTTACATTCAGGTTTTATGTCATTATGTGCCAGCAAACACTGATGTAGCTGAATAAGGCCTCTTGCACACGGCCGTATGGCTTTTTCAGTATTTTGCAGTCCACAAAAAACGGATCCGCAAAAAATACGAATGACATCCGTGTGTATTCCGTTTTTTTGCAGAACGGAACAGCTGGCCCCTGATAGAACAGTACTATCCTTGTCCATTATGCAGATAATAATAGGACATGTTCTATCTTTGAACGGAAAAACGGAAACCGAAAGCATACGGAGTACCTTTTTGTTTTTTTTGCGGATCTATTGAAATAAATGGGTTCCGTATACGGTCCGTATACAGAACGCAAAAAACGGAACGTAAACGGGGAAAAAAACCTTTTGTGTGCAAGAGGCCTAAAGGTTGTATTCAGACGCAGCAGATTTGTTGCAGAAATTCCTTGCCTTCCTGCCTTAATGTTCATGTGTTAAAAAGAGCATTGATGTAACATACAGCCACATATGATTTGTGTGTTCACTTTAAGCCATCCCATCCGAATAGCGATAATCAGCCATCCTACCTACGGGATACATAGGGGATCATGTGACGAGTCCAGGGCTGCATTAGCTTCTGCATTAAATGTGTTAGAGCACTTTAGCTCCAGGCTGCCCCTTTGGTAAAACCAATCCTCCGCTCCGATTGGAATCGCCCTAGGAGGTAGAACCCACTCTGGATGCCCTTCTTATTAACTCTTCCCTGTCTCCCTCCAGGTACGCGCCATCCGGTTGTCATTTGTAGGTGAGATGGGCTGGGAACTGCATATGCCTAGGGAGGCCTGTGTGCCCGTATATCGAGCTGTCATGGAAGCTGGAGCCAAGTATGGAATGGGCAATGCCGGGTACAGAGCCATTGACTCCCTCAGCATTGAAAAAGGTAAGGCTTATTGTAACCAGAAGGTAAAAAGTACCAGGGTTTTTCTGGTTACCATGATTACAATTAAGCAGATTTGAAGAACATTGGGAAATTTAGCATTTTTTGGCCTCAGCAGGACACTGTTCTGCATTAAAAGTCTACCAGATCTGTCATCAGCAACTTGCTAACGGTTTCCCTCCAGATTTGTTTGCACTGCCCTCATTATAGTCAATGCTAACCAAGCATGGAGTTACAATTTAAACGACAAGTAAAAATGACTTCCGTACCTGTATAATGCATCTCTGTTTATTATGAATGGCACGTTGTTGTTAGATGAGCCGTGGGGTTGGGTTTAATCCTAGAATGGATGGCCATCTCCTTCTCAGCAATGTGGCGAGGGCCAGAAGGAATATAACCCAAACCACATGCAGTAAAGTCTACAGCTGTATGAGTGCCTTATCTTTCACTGACCTTGTCCAAGCACTGTCCCTATAGTAATGGTCCTCAAGCTACTGTAAAAAGTCTGTTCTTCTCTTCCTCAGAGGTTTAGTTCTTAGCAAAGTTGGTTTTCTGGCAGCTCTACACTCACAGGGATGGTGTCTACCTGTAGAAGAATTATTTTCTCCTGTTTTAGCTTGTCTGGCTTGTCTTACACACCAGCAACTGCATACACGTCCTCTTTCTTGGCCAGGGACATAACTATGATTCATAGGGCCCCACGGCAAATTAAAATGGGGGCCCCCCACCTAGTGTAAGGAAATTAAAACAGCAGCATAAGTAGCAATAATTACATGTACAATACCATCATATATCAGAAAACCCACATTATAGCAAAAAGCCACCACATTGTTATTACCTACAAAAAAGCACAAGGTTCTTGAAACTTATAGCCCCCCTCCCCCCAACCTTTTCCCCAATAGCAAGTGCTATGGCTATAGTTACACCCATGCTTTTGTCTTGGCATACTTGCCAGGAACTAACTAGTCAAGGGAAATGGGACCAGCTCACAACTGACAACTATAAGGACTGCCAGTTAACTATTTCCTACCCATATACAGCCTTTTGGAATAACAGTGTCCACAGTGTTAGATTTTGACCAAAGGAAGTTCATAAACATTGCACATTAAAGGTTTTTAGACTTTTATACTGATGACCTTTCCTCTGGATAGGACATCAGTATCTGATAGGTAGAGGTCCGACACCAGGGACCCCCGCCGATCAGTAGTTTGAGAAGGCACCTGCCCTCCTGTGAGGGCCTCAGCCTTCTCTCAGCTTTCCCTAGGCCAGTGACGACACGTTACGTGGCCTAGAAGCAGCTCAGCCCCATAGAAGTCAATGGGGCTGAGCGAGATACCAAGCAAAGCCGCTATACAATGTACAGCACTGCGCTTGATAAGCTGCATGAACTAACAGCAGTGGGCAGTGTCTTCTGAAACAGCTGATCGGCGGGGGTCCTGGGTGTCAGACCCCTACCGATCAGATACCGATGACCTATCCTGAGTATAGTTCATCAGTTAGAAAATATTGGAAAACCCTTTAGCAGTAAACCAGGGGCGTAGCTATAGGGGAAGCGGCTGCTTTGGGGCTGGAGCTAATAAGGGGTCCACCCAGGAGGAGGACTAAAAGATTTTGTCAGGGCCCCCTCAACAGTATTATACCATGACTTTATATTCAGTCACACTGTAGGATATGGATGTCGCGCCTTCCGGGCCTCTCCTGAGAGAGCGATCTTGACTAGCCACAGGAGTGGGGGTTGCACGGGAAGAGGGGGTTGCGAAGAAGTTGCTGAGGGGGGCCCGTTCAAAAATGTGCTGTGGGGCCCATTCATTTCTAGTTACGTCACTGCAGTGAACCATTTGACAACTTTAACAGTGAACTGCTGGGTCACTGTATGTGATGGAGCTGATGGTGTGGTATGTATATATATATAATTTTAGCATTTCTATTTTAGTTATGTTTTTTGTACCGCCGATATGCCCTTTAAATACGCATCTGGGCAGCATACAAGAAATGAGAGCACTGGGTCCAAAATAAATCAGCTCAGCAATTGTGTTGTCTGTAAGGAAACCTTCACCTGGATTCTGCTGCAGAAATTGAATTCTGTTATCTCTACTGCCTCCTGACCGTGTTCACATAAAACATGCATGAGTTTAAGCGAAGAAAAGACTGCAAGGAATGGAAGAAGAAAAGTAACGTTTTCATCTCCTTAGACCTCCGCTAAGTGAACTGAATGTCGAGGTCTCATTAGAAATAATAATATATTGACATTCGCAAATGGAGATAAATTGCCACATCTCAAAACCATTGTCTCCGCGTGATTACGTTTTTTTTTAATCTGTGACACGAGAAGCCGAAGGAATCTTCATTCTCTGGAATAAAAAAATAAAAAAAAGAGCGGTGAGCGGAGCAATGACACTTTTATGTGAGATCACACGGGAGACACTTTGCTGTCATTTAACAGATGTGTGGATTTAATGAGGATCCCTGAGCGGCTCCTGTGTCACGCTGAGACGGTCGTTACCAAGAGTCACGGATGGCGGAATGAAAAATAAAAAAAATGATGACTATGGGGTTTAATCGAAAACTATGAACAATTAGCGCTAACCATTCTTTTTCCACCATAGAAAAAAGGGGTGAGTGCGAGAATCTGTACCAGTCCGCCATGTTAAGTTCTAATAAACCGAAATTTATAAAGGGGACTTTCCTGCAGCCAGTTTGCTGCCCTAGCTCACACCTCCCAACATTTGCATCCCTTTTTGCGCTAAACTTTTAAGCCCTGCCCAACTGGGAACGCCTACTTTTATGAAATGGTTGCATAAGCCCCACCCACTTGTGACCTGTCTCGCATGCCAATCTGACAAAAAGCATGGGGCAATTCGTAGGTATGCTCTAGCTCATTATCTAAATACCCCGGCCAGGGCAGAGTAGCACCCTGGACACATGCCCATACTTATCAACCTTATCAACATTGCTGTTGGTATTTTGAGGGCATTTAAGCCTCGCCCATGAGCACACCTCCAACCTCTGGGCAGGATTTACATAAGCCCTAACCTGTATTTTGGGATAATCCTGGCAAATATGGGACTACTTGCAACTAAGTATGCCTTACCAGCTATGCCGCCCTCGCAACGGAGAATGTTGGCATGGAAATAAAATTGATTGGCATATCTACAATGGTGGCATTGGCCTGACTGCTTCCCCTTCCTGCTTTAAGCCCAATGCCAGTAGGACTTTGAGCTGAACATCTCACAATTTGGTTGCTAGGGATACATTATCTATCAACTATAGATTTTCAATAAGGTAGGGTAGTCGGGCAACACTTCTGCAGCCTCCGAGCCGCATGTGAGTGTGGGTGACCAGATGGGTGTAGTGGTTGTACTCATGGTGTTCGAAGCTTACCGGGCCGGCTTGCAGTGATAGAAAGGGTGCACCTGTTCTTCTCTTTGGGGCACACTCCGGTTCTCGGGATCCTCCTGCCTGATGGCGGTTGAAGTGCCCTTGATGTTGACTTTTTCACGGTGCAAATGTAGGGGAGAAATAAGGAGTGCATGTTAACAGCAAACGATTCTTTACTAAAGATTCAAGTTCAGTGCATTAATCACAGATTAAGCATGCATGGTCCGGCAGATGTTCCACAAGCATTATTTCCACAGATTTTACAGTCCTTACAGCTGCACGGTTAACAGCCATGGTTGTCCCTTGGGAGCACTTTTCCTGATACTGCACTTCTCTGGCTGACTTATACACACAAGCATCCAGGCATGGGGTGTATACTTTACTTTACTAGGCAATGCAACCACAGAGCGTTTCTCCCTAATGGCAGGCAAACTCTTCTGCTCCATTCTTTGAATATTTTGCTGTACTTACAGTACATGTCCACAAAATCCACCTTGGGATGTGGAGATTCGCACAGTCAAAACTGCAATTTAATATGCTCAGGCATCAGAGGCTTCTTCTGAACATGGATGGCACAGAGTTAATAAGTCCGTTTAGACAAGTTATCTCTACTGGACTTTCACTACACCTCTCTGTTACATCTGGCATGCTTTGGTAGTTGTTTTATTTGTTCTTTTAGGCCTCTCTGTGGCTGGTACATTCATCCAGGGGTGGCTTAAGTGTCAGCTCTTTGCATTAGCTCCTCTCAGTTCGCTGTCTAGGCGACTCAGCTCCACCTAGTGGTCGGTGGTTACGGCCTGTTATCACAAATCATTTTATTACAGGAATACACAGCAAACTGCATACATGACAAGATAAATCTATAATTGTACTTTGCAGCCGGATGCTGCACTTCCTTAGAAACCAGTATGTCTTATATTACTGAGGCTGAATTTAACTAATGCAGAGAAGGGGCAACGAGGCTTAAAGGGTGTTCCCCCATAAAGGGCAAGGCAGGTGCAGAGGGAAGTATGTCATGTAACCTCCCCATGGAGCATCCACGCGGATTGTTTCTCTTGGCGGTAATGGGTCATAGACGCCCAAATAATGGTCCAATAGAGTCTAAAAGATAAGCTGCGCTTGACTGAGGTCCAAGGACTATGTTCAGGATGTATATGGGATTATATGCCTTGCGTTATGTGTAATACTCGGCTGTGCTATTTATTGCAGCAGTGCCCGTGCTGTTACCTATATTCCTTTCTAGGCTATAGGCACTGGCATGCTGACCTGCGCCCGGATGATACCCCCCTGGAGGCCGGCCTGGGCTTCACCTGCAAACTCAAATCCAGCATCCCATTCCTAGGACGCGAAGCCCTGGAGAAGCAGAAGTCCGAGGGGCTCCATAGGCGTCTGGTAGGATTTACTATCAATGAGTGAGTATTGAGTCCATCCCCTGAAATACTCTGTGCTGCAAGCGTCTATAGCCTCCATTTTCCCCTGTTTCCTTCAATTGGCCTATCCGCAGTAATGCAATGACATTATTTTACAGGCTACGATCTCCTGAAATACTCTGTACTGCTCTGTGCACTTCTCCTTTCATCTATTATTAATCCAACTGTGGAGAGATTGAGATCAGTTCAATAAAGATTTGGTGTTTAGCGTTGCCTTGGCTCCTTTCTTCCAGAACCAGCACCACCCCATGTCAATGGGTTGTGTCTGGTATTGCAGCTCTGCTCTATTGAAGTGTGCAGGTGTGGTGCTTTTACTGGAAGAAAATAGTCATCTTTCGTATCCTGACAACCCCTTTAAATTCATACATGCGATTTTTATTTTTTATGTTTTTTTTTTTTTTTTCCAGGAAGGTCCCTCTATTTGGTCTGGAAGCCATTTGGAGAAATGGAGTAGCTGTTGGTCACATCCGGAGGTCTGACTTTGGATTTGCGATTAATAAAACCATTGCATATGGATACATCCGAAATCCTGATGGTGGTCCGGTAAGTATTACATTAATGGACCAAACTTTCGACCAGTTAGAAATCCACATTGAAAATTCCAAAGCAATTGGGGTAGCTATGGGGCCCCTGGAAGGTAGGGGCCCAGTCCTGGTACATTCCGTCTCCTTTCATGTTGGGTGATGAGAACCTATGCAGAAGTAAATTTATTGTTATCAAGGATGGAGATGGGAAATCGGCCAGAGGACCCATGGTGGCAATACCAAACACCATAATTGGGGGCCCCATAATAATCGTTGTTCTGGGGCTCTTTCTCTTCTACTGTGCTGACAGGCGTTTGGTATGGAATTATTTAGGCAATTACCTTAAAGGGAACCTGTCACCGGGATTTTGTGCATAGAGCTGAGGACATGGGTTGCTAGATGGCCGCTAGCACATCCGCAATACCCAGTCCCCATAGCTCTGTGTGCTTTTATTATGTAAAAGAAAAAGATTTGATACATATGCAAATTAACCTGAGATGAGTCCTGTACGTGAGATGAGTCAGGGACAGGACTCATCTCAGGTTAATTTGCATATGTATCAAATTGTTTTTTTACACCATAAAAGCACAAAGAGCTATGGGGACTGGGAATTGCGGATGTGCTAGCGGCCATCTAGCAACCCTCAGCTCTATACACAAAATCCCGGTGACAGGTTCCCTTTAAGCGTCAGGGCATGGGAGACTAGTAACGTTGGTCTCCGATCATTTACTCTCTTAGTTGCCTCAGTCAATACCAACCTTGACATCTAAGGTGTTTGCCAGAGGGAGGGGACTCAGCTCATCGTGGTCCTTGTCCTATGATCTTGGGAGGCTGATGCTTTCTGATGGCAGAGGACATGTCTGCCATCTTTATCTACCTAACAGGTAGCCTGACACTGACAGCCAATAGTGCTTTGAAATACCATGACTCCTGGTGGGGAAAGGGGACAAAAAAAAGGGCAATAGAGTCTAATAAAGTTTTATTTAAAAAATTAAAGCTGCAATCATATGGTTATAGCGATAGAAAAAAAAATGTTGGCGTTGACGTGACATTAAAATTTGTCAATGAAAAAACTTAAAACAATTAGCTTCGTCCGTTAAAAGGGTTGTCTGGGATTTTGATATTGATGGCCTAGTCTCAGCATAGGCGATGTGAGCTACAGCTCACAAACCCCCCCCCCCCCCCCCCCCAAAAAAAAACAAAAACAAAACACTATGCCGAAAAAAGTCATCATACGGTTATATTGATAGAAAAATAAAAAAGTTATGGCTTGAAATGCGTCAGGAAAATAGCTTTGTCTGTTAAATGGCTTGTCTAGGATTTTGATATTGATGGCCTAGCCTCAGAATAGGTGATGTCAGATGCAGCTCATTTTTGTCGACGCCCCCCCCCCCCCCAAATAAGCCCCCCCACTATGCTCCGTATGCCGAACCACCATTTAAATCCCCTATTTTTAGTCCTGTGGAGGACAAGGAGCAGCGATTTGGTGTAAGGAGGGAGACTTGGAGATGCTTCTGTGAGAGGTGGAAGTATCCGAATATCGCTTGTCAGTCCCCAGGGCTGCGTCATTACCACCGGTGGAAAAGCAAGCTCTAATGGAGTGATTTTCCTGTCACCTCGTGTAACACTTTGTATCTGTTTATTAAACTGAGTCTAATGCAAGGTTAAAGAGGTATTCCTGCAATGAAGATGGGGTCTTATTAAGTGACATCTAAGGCTGGGTCTCTAAGGTGGAAGTGTGGCAATATTGCAACGTGTCATGGTTTCTCAGCAAGGAATATAGGGTATACAGGCTGCACTGAGGATTACTCGAGATTATGTGTAAAGTTGTCCCTTTTCTGGACCAGGATCTGTGCCAAAAAGATATTAGAGGCACAGTGTCAGAAAAGAAGAAGGAGCAAAGGACCAACCAGTAGGCATGCAAGAGTTTCCATAAAAAAAATGTAAAGAATTGGGCTTTATTCTAACGCTTTCCTGTAAAAATAAATTATGAACTATTGCAGTTCTCACATTGGCCACTAGAGGTCAACACACTAGTCTTTACTAGTCTAGAGTGGTAGAACAAGCATCTCACTTTACAGCTTACTGTGAGACTGAATGTCATCACTATTATCACTAGTTTTTGTAGAATTTTTGCCAATTTTATAGGATCCAGAATAATGATGTATTGCCTGTGGTCTGCCACTCTTAGAAAAAAGGGCCTTGGCAGTGGTGTAGCTGTAGGAGGTAGTAGTCACGCCTGCGCCGATGCCTGAAGTTACCCAAAAACGTATCTGCCAAATATGAAGACACTGGCATTATAAATGGCATATGGTAGGTGGGGGTTCCTGTCGCAGATTTTCCTTGGGGCCTAAAAGCTTCAAGTTATGGCTCTGAGGCCTGGTAATATACCTGAACCCAGGGTTGGACTGGTACAACAGAAGACCAGGGTGTCTTCTTCAGACTATGATGGAGCAATAGGGTCAAATTCCAGCCTGATCCATGAGGTTCAGCAATCAATTCTTCTTTAATGATGTTTAAAGTTTTTTTTTTTTACTTGTAGGGAGAGTTATTTCTGTGGCGGCCTAGTGTAGACCAGTCCTCAGGGCCATAACCCATCATGAAAGATCTTTGACCACTGCTTGAGCAGAACATCAGAGCATAGTTCTCAGCAGCTTAGATGTTTATTTGTCTTCCATGAGTCTCTGTTTGACTTTCCTTGACTCTTCGGGATTTAACGATCATAAGTGGTTGACCATGGTCTTCATTAGACCTGGCCACCATTAATATGATGGTGTATAGTTCATCATATAAATTGGTCCAGTGTATCGATCAGTCTATTGGTCTTGAAAGCTCTGCAAAGATAATTACCCACAAATGCTCATAAAGGAAAGGGGCACAAACAATACCATTCATCTTCCCGATGTTCTTAGAACCCATCACACACAATTCTGTCACTTATCAGTCAAATAAATCCGCCACCCTAGGAAGACACGGGACATCTCATTCCATACCAGCTGTTTTATGTCCCGTTCATTAGCTAACGAGCTCTTTTACAGCCCAGATCCAGCTGGCGCGGCCCTCTGGAGAACATTATAGGTTGATGTTGGTTCACTGGTTGTTTAGTCTCGTAAAACGTGGTCAGATAATCAAGGGGTTGATGGGCTCAGCGCTCGGGAGCGGCTTGTGTGCCAGGATATTAGTCTACCTATAAAGCCGAGGTAACTGCACCTTCTGCAAATGCCATTCTCCTTAAATCTAACATTTAGGGAGCAGGAGGTATAACGTGAAGCTGTCACATCAGATCAGGCCGCACTGCGACAGAAACTACTGTGTGCACTGTATGGCACTGTTATTTGGCCACTACACTGCATGGTGCCTATAATTAGGCACTTTGTGGCAACGTGTGATTGTACAGTGTAGAGCAAGTCCTGCACAGGGCGCCATCTAACGCAAGACTGTTCTGTTTCTAGGTCAATTCGGGTAATAATTTATTAAATTAACCCTTTTATAACAAAATCACATCTCCACTTAAATTTATTTTGACAAAAATCTGATTAAAAGAGATGGAGAAAAAGCCTTTTTTCATTGACCCTCTCTTTATTGGATTTATGGTAGGATCAGCCTATCTGATGTGTATGGGGGCATCCCGGCTCTCCCCAGACAGTCAATGTAGGGGGAGATAAGGATTAGGCAGTTGGATTTCAACTGCCTGATCCTTTTCGTCTTGGGACAATAAGTCACCCTTGAGAGGCGTCTGCCAGCTGTGTTCTACCCTCTCCAATTCATAACACTGGTCTCGGCTGAGCCAGGGTCTGAAATTGATCTGATGTATATGACCTTAATCTAAGTAATCTGAGACTGACTAGTTGCTAGGGAGGTGTTGCCTGGCTACCTTTTAGAATTAGGCAGCATATCCCTGGAAACTAGTCTCAATTGACTTAGATGTTCAGATGAAAGTCGGATTTGGCACTTTGCTGCCAGAGTGATTTTCTCTTATTTGGTGTCATCAGTTAGGTCCTGACATTCTGTATTTCACTCTGCCTTATTAATCAGATTTTTGCTGCCAGGGTGCTTTTCTCTTATTTGGTGTCATCGTTTAGGTCCTGACATTCTGTATTTCACTCTGCCTTATTAATCAGATTTTTGCTGCCAGGGTGCTTTTCTCTTATTTGGTGCCTTCAGTTAGGTCCTGACATTCTGTATTTCACTTTGCTTTATTAATCAGATCTTTCTAAAATGAAATGTACTTGTGTAAGTGTATGCTTCATCGATGGAGACTCCTGAACTTTATCTTCTTTCTGCAGGTCACCCTGGATTTTGTTAACAGTGGAGAATACAGCCTGGAGAGGATGGGGGTGACGTACCCTGCAGAAGCCCACCTCAAGTCCCCATTTGACCCTAACAATAATAGGGTCAAGGGGATATACTGAACTGGTCCCGGTGACAAAGCCACATCATGAGCGCCACTTATAGAATCCTCCTACAGTATTCAGAAGAGCCACCGGGCTCAATCATGCATCATTGCCTGGAGAACTTGTATCCATCGATGATTGATATCACTTATGGTCCATTTTTGATTTACTGATCAAGATGTCATCTTGTCAGAAAGGACTGAACGCAACATACTTTACCCATTAAGCCATAATGTACTGTATTAGCTGGATCGATAATGTACCTAAAATAACAAGAGTTGATAAGTTCTCCAGACCCTTCTTTTCGTCAGTGATCACAATGGAAACAACCATGATGTAGCATGGACGAAATGAAGGTCCATGATTACCATCATGAATGGTCATAGAGGTTCTACTGCTGCTCCACACCAACACATAAAATGGAACAATGAGGCTTCATCGATTGCCACCTCTCTGCATTATAACTAATAGCATGGTCCGGACTTCAACAAACATACATGAGGGGTTTCAAGGAAGACCTGGTTGTAAGCCATTTGCATCCCTCAAGGCTGTGAAATGGGATGTTGAACACCCAGTTCTTGAATTAGCTTTTCCCAAAATGTCTATCCATCCTCCGGATAGGTCATCAATATCAGATTGGTGCTTGGGCAAGCGTTGGAGCCTCTTTCTTTGCCTGTGATGTCACCTCCATTGGTCGCGTTACAAGTAAAGGGCATTGAGATGCAATGCCAAGCGTGGCCACTATATAAGGTATGGCGCCGTGCTTGGTATACAACAGCGGAGGTGCCTGGAGTCAGACTCCCACCAATCTCATACTGAGGACCTATTCTGAGGATACGTCATCAGCATTTAACCCCTTTAAAGGGGATTTACATGATTATAAGGATATTGTTGCTGTTTCCCCAAAACTGGTCAGAGCTACAGTACCGCCTACAACCTGAGGACAGTTGTGGCGCACTTAGTGATAGGAAGCAGCCATGTTTTCCTAATCCTGTACAACCCCTTTAAATCCGACACGAAATAAGTATATCGTGACACCCACAGGACACGATGTACAGACAAATTTATGGCGACAAAGAAGAACATTTTTCAACCGTTCCAGCGATAACTATATAGCGGCACTTTTTTTTCTATTAGAGGAGTGACGCGGTTGAGCACATAATGGCGCTCTGACGCTTTGTTCATGCTCTGCGGGGGTTGCTGGGTGTTTGAGAATCGTGATTCGTGACTGCTCTATGATTATGACAGTGAGGGAGCGTTACCCGTGTCAAGCTGTCTCATTGTGAGTGCTGACGGCAGGAAAAGTCTACCTGACAATAGCACCAAAATTGTAAGGAGCCGAGCTGGAGTCCCCCCAGCACCCTGCAGAGGACTCGGATGTAACTCCAGCCGTATTGCATATATCGTCTTCTGTAGCCGGCTATGTCATAGGGTTTTCCCATAAAATATTAATATCCCAAATCCGTGACAGTCCCTGTAGCAAAAAAAAGCAATTTTTTTTTACAATTCTGACAACCAATATGGCCACCATTGGGGTCTGTCCGATTACACAGCTAGGGGTGCACCACCAATGAGGCCAGGTGAGGCGATCGCCTCAGACAGCTCCAGGAAGGGGCAAGAGGGGGGGGCAGCAGAAGGGCCATGGGCAATGAGCGCTTTCATTGGGGGCAAAGGGGGTTAAGTTAAGAAATTGGGAAGGGGGGGGGGGGCGCCGTTTCAGTTTTCACCTCAGGCGGCAGAAAGGCTAGGTGCACCCCAATACATGCTCCACTCTACATCTACTAATGGCCACCATTAAAGGGGGTGCCCTATTAGGACACATGATGCGTGGAAGGAGCTTGAGGATCGATTAGGTGGCTCCACTCTGAAGGTTGGTTGTCCAGTTAAGTGGCCATAAAGGTTGTCATTTAGCTTTCCAGAGAGCATATATACCGGCACTATTATGCAGTGTTAAAGGGCTTGTCCATGATAAGACAATATGTCTGCCTTCTTCTAGAGACAGCCCCACACCTGTCTACAGGTTTTGTCTGGTATTGCATTTCAGCCTCATTAAAGTAAATAAGACTGCCCCGCAATACCATACACAGCCTGTGGACAGGGGGTGGCGCTGTTTATAGAAGAAAGCAGCCATATTTTCTAATCAAGGACACCCCCTTTAAAGGGCATCTGTCAGCAGTTTTGTACCTATGCCACTGGCTGACCTGTTCCATGTGCGCTTGGCAGCTGAAGACATCTGTGTTGGTCCCATGTTCATATGTGCCGCATTACTGAGAAAAGTGATGTTTTATTATATGCAAATGAGCCTCTAGGACCAACGATGGCTAACCTCCGGAAACTACGACTCCCAGCATGCTCCATTCATTTCTGTGTTCTGAGAACAGCCAAGTAAGTGTGCATCTTGGGAGTTGTAGTTTTACCACAGCTGGAGTGCCGGAGGTTAGCTCTCACCGGACTAGGAGCAACGGGGGCGTTGCCTTTACTCCTACAGGCTCTGCACTCTGCAACTCCTGCGTCCTCTGCACTTTGCACCAGGCAATGAAAACCTCATCAGAGCTGGCCATGTCGATCAAAGTGGAGAGGACGCGGAGAAAACGGAGCCTCTAGGAGTAACGGTAACGCCCCCGTTGCTCTTAGAAGTTCATTGGCATATATTTAAACTTTTATGATGCCCTTTAACTCCATTGTGATTTTCTATTCTAGTAGCAGTTCTGTCCGCTCTGTGGTCTTACTCGTGAAGCAGGCAGCTCAGGATGAACAGGCTTTTAGTGCCTATAACGCACGGCGATGGCAGGAAGTGAATGTTCTCAGTAAGAGGAACACATTACCCTCTGTGGGCGTCGTGGCATCTGTCGCTGCGGTCTATGGGGGCTCCTGGAATAGCTGCTCCTTAAAGGTGAAGAGGTTGTTTGCTCGCTGACAAGTGAAGGCCAGAGACGGGCATCATCCTGGCATTATGTAAGCTCCCGGTTTTTGCACAGTTTAACCTTTCCAAGATTCATTAGCCGTTCAGTGAAGTCCCTGGAGGGCATTACCCGGCGCTGGCACCAGCTGGCTGCCGCTTCATATTCATGTATGAGATAAACTTCCAAACAGAAATATGGAGATTGCTTTTTACTGACTCCGGGCAAAAGCCGTGCAGACTTCACTGAACTTCTATTTTTCTTTCGAGACAAGTAAGCGGAACATTCCCGCTCCTGACTCTACCTGTTTATTTCCCCGATTAATGCGCCCTGACAAGGGTGCCCGTATCTCTGCCGTAATTACAGCCCCCCGGGGGGGAGGCAAGACTGCTTGGAGGAGTTAAGTGCTGCTGAAATGGAAGCTGTTGGGAAACATTTCAAACGGTTCTCCGAGACCGGGAACCCATGGTCACAAACATTTGGGGGGGGGGGGGGGTGAGCTTCCATCGCCCCCCCCCCCCCCCCCCCCCCCCGAGGACCCCACTGGACCAGAAGTGTGATCTGCCGGCCAATCCATGGCCTCAGAAGTGACCACCGTTCCTGCACAGGTCACTGACTGGCCAGCAGCGGTGACCATGGTTGGACTGGCCCACCGGAGCATCCTCCAGTGAGCCCCAGCTCTGACTACAATGGACCTCTAGTAAAACAGGGCCCTTTAAGGTCCTATATACACAGAGGGTGGGCCCTCAGAATCATTTCCTCTGGAGGGCCCAAGGGACTTCAGTCCGACGCAGGTGACAACATGCATATCGCACTTTGAATCCAAGTCCTGCCCGACCCACCACTCCTGACCATGGGTTCCTGGTCTCGGAGAACCCTTTTAAGGATATGTTTATACAAGGATTTTCCACGGCATATACCTATTTTTTTTTAAACATTTCTGTGAAGGAAACTGCCTACAATATGGCCCACGGTGCGGACCGTAAAACCGTAGCATGTCACGCTGATGATTTTTTAGGTTTGGCCGCACTGTAAAGGATGAAATCCGGACATGACTCGTGAGGGCATGTTCGCACAGTGAATCTACTGTGGGATCCGGGCCAGAAATCCAAGACTGAACCTTGGATCTTCAGTTCTACATGCCGCGGATCTGCCCGCAGATTTGACTCCATTCAATGGGGGTAATCTGCTAGCGGTCACCCGGAAATTGTGGCAAGAAAGAGAAAGACGATTGTTTTGCTCCAACAACACACGTTTCGAATCCGTGCACATTAAAATCAATGGAGGGCAGATTGGGAGTGTGGATTTCTGGTGCGGAATCTGCTTTGAAATCCGCTCAAGGTAAACTGTGTGAACAGACCCTAAACGGTTAAGAACCCAAACACGCCTAATCACAGTAAAGCATCGCAACGCTATGCTACAGGGCCTATGTAGATGTAGAGGCCGGCGCATCTACATAAATAATCCGCCGCCAGCTAAAGGGGGATTACGACGGGCGTATAAAATTTCAGTCTTAATAAATTACCCCCTGTATATTTATGGGAAAAGCTTCAGTACAAATTGCTATTTTATTGATGTAAATCAATAGTCCGGTGGGCGGTCCTACAACAGAGAAGGCTGTCAGTCATTGAGTAAGACCGCCCACTGGACTCTTAAATACAGAGGTGTCCGATTTACATCAGTAAATGACTTCTACTGAATCTATATGTCAATCTGCTCAGCACCTCCTGCCCTAAATCATGAACTGAAGCATACATCTCACACGTACATAGATCACAAACAGCCGTACTACAATGCAATTTTTTTTTCCCCAAAAAAAAACCTTGGTTTATTTATTTTTTGTAGTTCACAAATACATCACTTGCCGTACCACTGTACACCACTGCTGGTAGCAAGCACTGTCCATTGATATCAATGCAACAGCGCCCCCACCTCTAATTTAATCTAAAGGCTAGCCATCTCAAAATACTAATACTTAAGATATTATATATTAGGAATGAAGGAACGCACTGCAATGGCCACAATATTCTTAAGATGCACCTGAAAAATGCCTACAACTTGACCCAAGTTAAAATCTTGTAGGTACGTCTCCTTTAAATGGCAAAAATCCCTACTTAGTCGCATTCTATCATTAAGTGTCCCTATGTTATCGCTATATAGCTGCAGCTTAAATTCGGATATACATTCAAAAGTTTTCTACCCCTCTGTCCAAAAATATATTTTGCTTTCTCATGAAAATACTTTATGTTGGCATCTTATAAGCAGGTATGAGCGGTGACTTGACGCTCGGCGTCACCCGTAGCTGGCGATGTGTTGTCCTGGACTGTTAGCCACAAAAGCTTTATAATTATAATTTTTGACAGAATTTTGCAGCCTTCAATGTCCTCAATAATGTCCCAAATTCTTTATATTCACAAAAGCTGGTCCTGCAGAGATGGAGTCCTCTTGGCATTGGCACATTGCGGGTGTTGGTGCCAAGACTTGTTTAACCTCCGGTAATGGCTGCTTCTCCCAATCACCCTGAAAGATATGCGCAACATAAAAAAGTGAAGCCCCTGATACACAGCGATCATAACAGTAGTCGTCACGTATGCACCCCGTATGATGAGGATGTTAAGTGGCCCTTTGTAGAGGGGGGGGGGGGGCCCAAAGGGGTGGAATATGGATGGATCTGCAAAATATGAGTGCGGTCTGTGCGCCGTATGCCTTCTTTTTGCGGACCCTTTGACTTCAGTGGGCCCATTCTTTTTGCAAAACGGACATATGGATGCGGGCAGCACGAGGATGATCCGCGCATTTTCCGCATTCGTATGTTTGTTCCGTAAAGCGGTAGAACATGTCCTGTACTTGGCTGTAAAATGCAGACCGCGGAGACATTGAAGTCAATAGGTCTGCAAAAAAACAAGCGGATGCAACCCGGTCAGTATCTGTAGTTTGGGGATCCGCAGTTTGAGGACGGCATGGGGCATTTTCATGTGGTTTTCACTGCTAAATGGGTTGCTTACGCCATTTCAGTTGAAAAGGGTCAAATCTCCACCGGAAATCCGCGCAAACAATTGACACGCTGTGGATTTCCGCACCGTGTACATGAGATTTTGAAAATGTACTTAAACTGGAACTGTATAATGCTGTGCAAAAATCCATGCATATTACGCATCATGTAATACCCAAAAATCGGAGCAATTAGTCTACGACTGGACTACTTTATGGCGACATGTGGGCCGCGGGGTGCGTGCGATTTTGCATCAGTTAGACAGTAGAAAAACGGCAAAAGATTCGCTTATATTGCTGGCAAAGTCGACAATAATCCCAAAAGTTTGGATTTTTTTTTTCGTGGTTATGTTGCGACTCGAAATTGCTGTGCGACTCAATTTGCCCCCGAGCCTTGTGAGGATCCTGCTCGACCTTCACCGTGGTGCCCCGTAAATGCCACTGCCAGCGAAATATCTAGATTTCTTCAGGGTCGTTCACCCGGTTCACTCCCCGCAGCTATTTTTCAATAGTCCTTTATTTTCTTTCTTCCTTCTGCTTCATGCGGCACGAAATCTGTCATTCAGTTTCCTACAAACACCTTCCCACAGAGCGGAGAGAAAGAGCCGAGATATAAAATACCTTTTCTATAAAAAAAAACGAAGGAGCGAGCTCTGAGAGATTCCGCCCCCTCCTCGGAGCGAGCGGCGGGGGGGGGGGGGGGGGGCTCGTGTTTATTCCATCTCACTAGCAGCGTGGGTGAGCCTCGCATTAGTAGTGTTTATCCCAAAAAGATTACTTGTTCCTTCCCCATGGGAAAACACTTCTCCCGTTCAGAGGGAAAACAAAGCCGTATTCACAGGCGAAGTGCAGTATAGGACCGCGCCGCGTACAGATTAGGGAATTATAGGTTTCTGTGTCTCGTGGTCTATAAAACGAGGGGTTGTAAGAGCCCGATCCCTCCATACCTCTATAAATATATATATCATTTGTATTCTTCTGTGCTTTTTAAGAAACGCGTGGGACGTAAGTCACGGTTACAATAACCAGAGGATCAGGGCAGAGAAAAATCAACTAAATGTGCACTTGAACTTGAATGCAAGATAAAGGTCGGTCCCCTTCCTCCCACAATGAGGTTTCTAAGCTTCATTATATGTAAGGAATTAAAGGGCACCTGTCAGCAGGATCAATCCTATTAAACCCAACATACCGCCTGGCAGGATTGATTCTGCTGAATAAAACGATACCTGTCTTGTGAAAATCGGCTGCAGCGTTCCCGAGAAAAAAATACTTTTATTGTATATTTGAATTAGGGTGTCTGTGCATGAGGGGTGTGGCCAGCTGTGAAAAGCTTGGCCACACCCCTCAAAGCACTGGAGCTCTCATATGGATTATGAAGAAAAGTTTTGTTTTCTCAGGAACGCCACAACCGATTTTCATAAGACAGGTATTGTTTTAATCCTCAGGATCAACCCTGCCAGGCAGTGTGTATGGTTTAATAGGGTTGATGGGTTCTCTTTAAGCTGCAGCTTCAGGGGTGTAACTATAGGTGGTGTAGAGGTTACAGTTGCACATGGGTACTGGTGCCTAAGAGGACCTGACTGATCCTTTGCAACCTAAGAGCACTTTACTTAGGGGGCCCCATGACAGACTTTGCATTGGGGACCAGGAGCTTCACTTACGTCTCTGCACGGAATTTAGTTATAAAGTAAATGCACGTTTACGACAATGGGAGGGGGGGTCTCAAAAAGTGACATAATGAGCATTAAAACAATGGAGTCATCACTTTGTGAAGGCAATGCCTTGAATCCCGCCTCTGAGGAACAGCTCAGCCTGAATTATGTGATGTCACTATTATGTATCATAGTCCACTTCTACTGGAGCACTAGTGTCACATGACTGAGGCCACCTCCAGGTGTTTGGGTCCCTTAGGGTCACTGTAAAGTGGGTTTTCTGTTTACTACACCTTTGACTTGACAAGCATACAACATACAGTATCCAGCTTACCAGAGGTCCATCAAGCCCAGCAGGCCCTGGCATCTGCCCAGGTCACCCTGGTGCTGTTCACCGTACAGCTACTTAGTTTCTGCATTCGAGAGCCTGACTTCCCCCGAGGAGCCTCACACCCAGGCTTACTATTAAGCCCCCTGGAACCTCAACCCCCAAGTCTCAGGGCTGAGTATTAAGGAACCCCCACAGATTTGCTCAAAAGGGTGTGGGAGAATTTGAAGCTCCTGGGCCCTAATGCTAAATATTTAACGGGCCCTCAGCAACCATCTGCCATTTATAATAGTGGTGTCCTATTATGTGGCAGAGAGGCCTTTGGGAACCCTCAGGAACCAGGACCCCAATTTGTCTGCTAGCTCTACACCCTATATAGCTACTGCATGACCCAGTTTCCATGAGTTGAGCTAAGGTACTCTGAGATCCTAAAATACTATCCCATTCACCTATTGATCGTGATGTCATTCTGGGCTCCCAGGATCTAATCGTGACTTCTGACCTAGATCATACATTGGGTGATACTCACCGGGAACCTCACAGCGGAGGATTTGTTGCAATGCATGGAGATGGGAGAATAATTATACAAGGAGTCCAGGACTTTGCTGGTGAAGGAATTCCACGGGACCTTGTTAAACTGTTCAGTGACAGATGACTGTAGACAGGTGCAGACCTCCTGACCGCTGAAGCTATGGGGAAAACAGATGTTAAAGGGGTGATACCAGTCACCTGTATGGTACTATGCTTAGGGTACAACAATGGGGCAGTGTGCTGTCCGTGACCTGCCATATGTCTGTCACTAGTGTCGCCACTCACTTGTTTATAAATAGGGTTGTAGCCATATGGAAGCAGCTGTGTGGGGTCATTCATTTTTGGGGGTGTAAAAAAAACCTAAAATAAATGCAGGGTAGATGTAAATTCATGTTAACTGATTGCAGGCCTCAAGGGGGCGCTGTATGACACAGGGACTAGATCTCAGCATCGGGACAAGGCTCAGGCAAAAGATGCCGTTCCCTAAGGTGAAAAGTGGCTTAAAGGTGTAAACACCCATCATCTTATGGTGTAACATGGGAATGTAGCTGCTTTTTCATAGTGTGGGACCAGGGGCCCAAGCCATCAGGGCCAGTGGCCTGTGATATATTCCTGAAAAGCTATTGCTGACTAGGGACTTCAGAAGCCCTGTCAACACAGGAGTGGACAGGTAGGTCACTGACTCCAGAAGATCAGCACACTCCTCTCCTACTGCCGTCTTTAATTCTGTGATTTGATTGGCTACCAGATGTTGCGTGCCCGCCCCTGAGGATACTTTTCTTACTTGTTCACAAGGCTGAAGTACTTCCTCAGATATTCAGGATCCACGTGGCTCTTGCACAGTTCCAGTTCAGTGCGGGGGTAATAATGTACATAGTTCACACACATCTCATCAGTAATGCTGAACCCACCCTACATAAACCAACATAAGAATGAAAAGTAAGAGGCCTCCACCATATAGGGGCCCTGCCATCTTGACTCACCGCGCTGTAACAGTCTGTAGTATTGTTATTATATGTGTACAGTTTTGACACTATAGGCGCTATATGGGCACTATATGGCATCTTTTCACACTATATGTTCACTATATGGCCATTATATGGCATATTTTCACACTATATGGGCACTATATGCAGGGGTGCACCTCCAATGAGGCCAGGTGAGGCGATTGCCTCAGGCAGCGAAACCTAGAGACAAGTGGCGGCCGTGGCGCATTGTACCCGCACGGAAAACTCGCTCGTGTGAAAGGGGCCTAAGAATGAATAAGAAGAGGACAGAAAAAGAAGATTACTGAGCGATCTTCTATAATAAAGGAGTGAAGGGAACTCGGAGATGATTGCCGCCAGTTAAGCTTATGTAATCCAGAATCGCTCTGACGCTAGTGCTTCACAGGATGCGATGGAGCACCTGGGGAGAGCTACAAGAAACGTCTTAAGACGTGGGCATTACGTGAGCACTTACCACTGTGACTTTGCTCCTGTCTTCTGTGTTGTAAGTGCATCTCGTTACCAGCAAGTCCCCCTGCCAGCCCGAATACAGAAAAACACATTTAGGAATGACTGATTTTAAGGTGCCCGTGGAAAGGAATAGGTTAAATCAAGGATGAACGTGTCGAGAAATATGGCTGCGGGTGGTCCCTGACCACAGCCATGGGCTATGTAATGGTAGTCAACTCTGCAAAGGTATACGGCTGCCATGGGGCCCTTGGAGAGAGGGGCCCTGCCATGCTTGGCTTCAGCCTTCTCTAGGTGAGAACCTATTAAGGATTTCACCCCCTGGGGGACTGCACTGTAAGGGTCCATTCACACATCTGCAAGCGTTTTGCGGTCCGTGTCTGCCGACCAGAATAGGACATGTTCTATTTTTTTGTGGGGCCACGGAACGGAAGTGCGGATGCGGACAGCACACTGTGCGCTGTCCGCATCTTTTCCGGCCCCATTTAAAAAAGAATGGGTCCGCACCCGTTCTGCAAAATTGCAGAACGGATGCGGACGCATTTTGCGAATGTGTGAATGGACCCTTAGTGTGGGGAATTGTCCCAAGGGTCATGGACGGGTGTAGAGGGGGCAGAAAATGTCAATTTTGATTTTTGCCACTGGACCCATTGTCTTCTATGACCACCACCATGGAGACCACCTAGCACTGATATATACTCATGAAGGAGTATACAAACCTGCCCACTTTGTACCAGAAACGGTGCCACCACTGTCCATAGGTTGTGTAGTTGTGTAAGGTATTGCAGCTGAACTCCATTAAAGGGTTTGTGCCACGAAATAATTCGAAATTTTTCAAACCAGCACCCAGATCTAAATACTTTTGTAATTGCATGTAATTAGCCAGTGAGTTATCTATCTGTAAAGCACCACCTGCTGTTTCTTACTTTACTCATTTCTTGTCCACCTCACTGAGGTGGTCGCACGCGCTCAGTTAAAATCTTCTACTGTCACCAGCTATATCTTCTGTTAAAAGTTGTGGCAGTTACTGGAAAGAGCAAAGGCAGAAAGGACATGATCCCTGAGAAAGGGCACACCCCTTGAGAAAGGGCACGCCCCCTGCGAAAGGACAAACCCCCTAAGAAAGTACTCGTTCTGTGAGAAAGGACACGCGTTGAGAAAGGACATGTCCTGTGAGAAAGAACACCTCCCCTGGAAAGGGACATGCCCCTGTGAAAGGACACAGCCCCTGAGAAAGAACGTATACTCACCCTGAGAAACGGCACGTGCTCTGAGGAAAGACATGCCTTCTAAGAAGTGACACGCAGCCTGAGAAAGGACACGCAGCCTGAGAAAGGACATGCACCCTGAAAAAGCACATGCCCTCTGAGAAAGAACATGCCCTCTGAGAAAGCACATGCCCTCTGAGAAAGCACATGCCCTCTGAGAAAGCACATGCCCTCTGAGAAAGCACATGCCCTCTGAGAAAGCACATGCCCTCTGGGAAAGGACATGCCCTCTGAGAAAGCACATGCCCTCTGGGAAAGGACACGTCCCATGAGCTGCCAGCCTAAAATAAATCTAGCAGAACAATTAGAGCAATAAATGTCTGGATCCATGTGAGGTCCAGGGCTGGTTCTAGCTTTGTTAGAAAGAGGTTGTCGTGTTCTATATGATGTCTGATTCTCATTTTTTACATTAATCATGTAATAAACCCTTTAAAGAGAACATAGCTAAAATGCAATACCACACACAACCTGAGGACACAGGCAGCGCTGTTTCTGGAAGAAAGCAGCCATTTTTTTCTAATTTCCTTGACTACCACTTTTAAAGCAATAGTACGCAGCGGATGGAGCAGATACGGGCAGGTGATTAGCGCCCATTGCCCGCTTTCCTGTACACATAACGCCGTTGTGACCTTGGTTATACAGTACACACAGTCCATTACGCATACAGATGCCGAAGCGCGTCGCCTGCATAAGTGGTATTGACTTCTGTAGGAGCCAGGAACGATCTGATTAATAAAAAAATAAAAAAATAAATAACCTTCACGATCCTGATCCATCGGGGCGGCTGTGATTAGGAGATGAAGGCGCCGGGTTGAAGGTTAATGATAGGGAACATCATAAGGAATTAAAGCTGACGACAAGCAAGAGGATCGGGGCTTAGTACATAAGCTGAGGTATTGACTTGGGGGTGGTTGTATCTTAAAGGGGACGCCCGTTTTAAAAAACTGACCAGGGCAAATTTATAAAACTAAGCAACCTGCCTATAGCAACCAATCACAGCACAGCTTTCATTTTTCAAAAGCAGGAAGTGAAAAGAAAGCTGTGCTGTGATTGGCTGTTATGGACAACAGACAGCTCTTCTTTCATACAGCTTTATAGATCAATGTACATTGTACGTCTGTGAAGGTTTGCGTTCATCCAGGTCATGGTATCTTGGTAGTAATAAGTCAGAGCAAAAGGGTGTAAAAGAAGCTATCCATGTAAAACTGGAGAAACTGAGCTTGAGCAGACGTGGAGGGTGCCACATCAATGGTCTGCAGCTTACAATGCTGTTCTAACACCTCTCCCGAGGCAGTTTAATCCAGACATGCAAACTGCTATCAACATCTTACTTCCATGAGGTCCTTGACCTTGTATGGATTATGATAAACAGATTATGCTGACTGAGGCATGAGTATTTAAAAGCTAGGTACACCTTCGGGGAGAATTTTTTTTGATGATAGCACTCATTTTGGGATAAAAATCATTTTTTCAATAGGTTTTATTAAAAAAAATATTGAGCCATTATGTCACAAAGGGTTAACTGTTTTTCTAGCTGTGTGAATGGTACTTTCACTTTGTGCCGGTCATCTAATTTATCTCTAAATTACTAAACAGTCATAAACACTTACTTAAGCCACATTCTTATCAGTAACATAAGAACTGAGCTATAACGGGTGTTAAGGAGGTAAGAGATCAGCGATGAGGCGCCGTCAGCTGAGCTGCCTGACAGAACAGAGTAAAAATTCAGATCCTGCTACTAGAGAAACTCAAGGCTGCACAGAGAAAGGGGTTAATTTTTTTTTAATAAAGACCAATTCAAAAAATGATTCTTAGTTCAAAATGAGTACAATGCAATAATTTAAAAAAAACTGCCCTTCAAAGGTGTACTTAGCCTTTAATGCCGGAGATTTCTTGTACAAGTTATTTTAACTGAGACTGCCATTCAGATGACTAGCAAAACATCTTCAAGAGAAAATACAAGTGACTGATCACTACTGATAATATACATAGATAGATGTCTGCAGCTATCTCTCCTGACCCCTCCATACACATGCATGCTGGGCTTGGCTGAGCATGCATGTATTCTCAATGGGGAGAGACAGAAAAGCTGCAGCCAGATACCTCTAGCAGTGGCTCGTTTCATCTGGCCTACTGAAATCTAGTGGGGAAAGTTAGGAGTCCTCCATAAACGTTGGATGAATGATCAGTCTTGCCAAAATTGGTGGATTTGTCCGACATGGCCAAATTTAACTGGGGAAGGGGGGGGGGGGGGTGTCTTTCCCGTTTCCTATCACGTGACAGAGCTGCAATTGCAATACCACTTAGGCAGTAGTCACACTTTGCGTGTACACTAGGAAGGCTCCTGACCTACACCCTATACGTGTCTATAGTTTTGTATTATACCGCTGGCCTAAAACGCGTGGGATCTCCAGCCTTGGACTTTCACAGTAGGTTTTACTGCTTTGGGTTTCTGGTTGAATACCCCGAATTTCACTTACCGGTAAAACTCGGACGGACTTCTTGAGCATCCTGATCTCCTGTGGGCAAATACCAGACGTAGAAATACTAGCATTAGTACTGTAACTAAATCCATGTGAACACTGGATGTATGTGCTCTTGGTCACTGTGCACACTATGACTACCCTGATGCAACGCAGTAGAGCCTGCTCCAGGTAGAGAGCCAGCAGGGGGCAGCAAGGTTATGTGCAATCCAAGCTCTAGGAAACCTGTGCAATCTGGTCAGTTGACTTGCATTATTCTGCTAATTGCACTTCCAATCGTGACCATGTGGGGGCACTGTTGTAATGGGTGCATAACCAAGATAAAGGCAGACATAGCGCTGGGGACCATGTGGAGGGATGGGGGTCCCAACTTATGATGGTCCCGTCTCTTTGGGCGGGGGCTGTGTAGAAACTTGCCTGAAAACCATGTTGTCACACAAAGAGGGGTTAGCAAGGTCCTCCAAGGATTAGGAAATGTGGCACCAGGAGAGGTTCCCGCTTCTTGGTGCAGCCCCTCTTCTGTATGGACACCCCAGTGTCGGAGACCCCTTACCTGAAAGTGTGGGCTGAAATGTTTATCTTGGTTCACAATGGCGATTTCCTTCCCGTCCCGCACCATCGTGGTGGTCACTGTTCGTCCGGTTAAATGCGTGTGGAGCTGAGAGGCGAATATGTGGATCCCGCCTGAAGGAAGAGCCTGCAACGCAACGCACATGGATATATTACATGCAGGGGATCCGGGGAAGCGAGTCAGATATTACATGTAGTAACCTGATCCCTCAGTCTATAGGGATTGTGTTCATCTGCCTGCAATATGGCTGCAGCGGCGGGGGCGCGAACCCTGGAGGTGCGGGAGATAGAAGATAGCCTTTGGGGTCAGGCGATTCTACACTAGTCACTAGGAAAGGGAGCGGCCGGGGACAGGACCACCGACCCCCCCAAGTCCATCACCTGACTATAATGATACATTACATCCGGAAAAAATAATCCGTGAAATGCGTGTCTTCTCTGCACTCCTCCATAATTAATACGTCCCGGCGTCATGTAAATGTCTCTTCTGCATGAGAGGAAAAGGCGACAGGGGCGAAGATTCGGAAACCGTCTTTCCAGAAAATTATCTATCTATCTATCTATCTATCTATCTATCTCATATCTATCTATCTCTCTATCTATCTATCTCATATCTATCTATCTATCTATCTATCTCATATCTATCTATCTCCTATCTATCTATCTATCTATCTATCTATCTATCTCATATCTATCTATCTATTATCTATCTATCTATCAATCTCATATCTATCTATCTATCTATCTATCTATTATCTATCTATCTATCTCATATCTATCTATCTATCTATCTATCTATCTATCTATCTATCTCATATCTATCTATCTATCTATCTATCTATCTCATATCTATCTATCTATCTATCTATCTATCTATCTATCTATCTCATGTCTATCTATCTATCTCATGTCTATCTATCTATCTCATATCTATCTATCTATCTCATATCTATCTATCTATCTATCTCATATCTATCTATCTATCTCATATCTATCTATCTATCTATCTCATATCTATCTATCTATCTATTATCTATCTATCTATCAATCTCATATCTATCTATCTATCTATCTATCTATTATCTATCTATCTATCAATCTCATATCTATCTATCTATCTATCTATCTATTATCTATCTATCTATCTCATATCTATCTATCTATCTATCTATCTATCTATCTCATATCTATCTATCTATCTATCTATCTATCTATCTCATATCTATCTATCTATTATCTATCTATCTATCAATCTCATATCTATCTATCTATCTATCTATCTATTATCTATCTATCTATCAATCTCATATCTATCTATCTATCTATCTATCTATTATCTATCTATCTATCTCATATCTATCTATCTATCTATCTATCTATCTATCTATCTCATATCTATCTATCTATCTATCTATCTATCTCATATCTATCTATCTATCTATCTATCTATCTATCTATCTATCTATCTATCTATCTATCTCATGTCTATCTATCTATCTCATATCTATCTATCTATCTCATATCTATCTATCTATCTATCTCATATCTATCTATCTATCTATCTATCTATCTATCTTTCTACCAATTATCTATCCTCTCTATTTGACATTCCAGAATAATAATGAAATATCCATCATCTGATGAGACCTGGATGGTGGGGGTAGTACTTCTGGGGGGGGCTACTTTATTTTTAGCGTTACAGCTGAGCCCATTTGCCACCCTGCCGGCCACAACGTCCATGAATCTGACCCCCAAGCAAGAAGACATTGTACTCAGCAAATTGTAGCCGGAATAAGGACAGCCGCCTGGTGGTCCCCAGGTGTCAGAATAGCAGGACATTAGTGACAACTCACTGGCACTCAAAAAACTATCTGCCCCCGCTCCCTGCACACGATGGTAAAAACCTAAATTATTAATAGAAACTTCCAGTCTACCTTGAAGGAACGTGTCAAGTAAATGTCTGGAAATCTACACACACATCTGCAATGGGGCTATGTCAGGATATGAAGTTCAAGTCCTCCAGCCCGAGGCAGGGTAAGATGAGGCCTGGAGGACATGGGGTCACTGCTTGCACAAGGGACTGTAAGCAGCAGATTCAGAGATCAAGGAGAGGCAGGAGAGGCAGCCATTGTCTCCGAATGGTGATAAAGCTTTCAGACCTTCTAATGATGCCCAAACACCTTAGACAGCAGGCGGGTGCACTCCTATTAGTCTCAACTCCCCCCCTTATCTCCTCGGAGAAGATTGGATCGGGCATCTTGATCCTTCTTTTGGGGAGGAGTCAGGACGCCCCCATACCAAATGGTTGGTCAGCCAACTTTTTTTCTAATGTGTATGGGCGCCTTAAGCAGGAAATTCACAATGTGTTGTAGGGCTAGCGCTGCTGAATGGAGTGCACTGAGGGCGGGCCCAAGCCACTCTGTGCACCCTTGCTCCTCCTACTTCATCTGCCAGCCCCTCCTTCTTCTTGATTGACAGTTACAGGCGACATGGACAATGCAGGAAACTGACCCTGTCAATCAAGAGGAGAGGAAGTAGGAGGAGCAAGGCTGCACAGAGCGGTTTGGGCCCGCCCCAGGACACTTCACTGCTCATTTGCATATGGCTTAAGAGCACTTTTCCAGAAGGAAGCAACGGATTAGGCTGAGCGAGTCCTACAAGACAGTGGGCCTGGTCTACCAGTGAACTTCGTGGTGGCAAGTTCCCTTCAAATCTCAGCTAGGGTTCCACAGCAGAACCAGTGGTTAAAGATGCCTGTGAAGCAAACACCCAAGGACTGGACTGTTTGGGGTAGGCCACTTTAGGAATACTGACAAAACAGGATGTCCTGCTGCTGGGACGGACCTGCAGCGATCTGCTGAAATCTGTGGGGAATCTGGCACAAGTATTCAGTTTCCCTACAGCACACCCGCAGGGGAAATGGAGCATTACATTTTTCCCACTGAGATTGTCAGCTTGTTAAAAACATGGATGTGCTGGGTCCTCCTTAGTCACTCTACTTGGTTAATACAAAAGCCCCCCCTCCTTATTAACTCCACTAGAGACCCCCTTTAGTTGCATTCCACGAAGCATCATGCATAATTATTTAAAATGTGATAGTTCTCAGAAGTTACTCAGTTAGCCTGGGCTCTATAGAAACCTGTTCCTATCAGTACTACAAATCGTAAATGTTGATTAGGGGTCCTATTTAAATTGTTTACACTGGACCCAGAGTGTCTGTGCAGCATGGGGTGTGTGTGTAGTATGGTGTGTGTGCAGCATGGGGTGTGTGTGCAGTATGGTGTGTGTGCGTGTGCAGTATGGTGTGTGTGTGTGTGTGCAGCATGGGGTGTGTGTGCAGTATGGTGTGTGTGCGTGTGCAGTATGGTGTGTGTGTGTGTGTGCAGCATGGGGTGTGTGTGTAGTATGGTGTGTGTGCAGCATGGGGTATGTGTGCAGCATAGAGCGTGTGTGTGCAGTATGGGGTATGTGTGCAGTATGGTGTGTGTGCGTGTGCAGTATGGTGTGTGTGTGCAGCATGGGGTGTGTGTGCAGCATGGGGTGTGTGTGCAGTATGGTGTGTGTGCGTGTGCAGTATGGTGTGTGTGTGTGTGTGCAGCATGGGGTATGTGTGCAGTATGGGGTATGTGTGCAGTATGGGGTATGTGTGCAGCATGGTGTGTGTGTGTACAGTATGGTGTGTGTGCAGCATGGGGTGTGTGTGTGTGCAGTATGGTGTGTGTGTGTGCAGTATGGGGTATGTGTGCAGTATGGGGTATGTGTGCAGTATGGGGTATGTGTGCAGTATGGTGTGTGTGCAGCATGGGGTGTGTGTGCAGTATGGGGTATGTGTGCAGTATGGGGTGTGTGTGCAGTATGGGGTGTGTGTGCAGTATGGGGTGTGTGTGCAGTATGAGGCGGCATATGTCGGGTGACTCCATTATTAATTGTTACAGGGAAATCTTTCTGTTCTCATTAAAGGAAAACAAAAATCTATCAAAGAAGAAACAAATCTCAGACGCCCGGAATCAGCGCCGATCAAAGATTCATGGCGGTGGCGGCTGGCGGACGGCCTGCCATCATCCACAGAGTATTCCCTGACAGCCCGTGTTCACATAAATATGTAGCTTGTTGTGTGCGACAGGGATACGGGCGAGGAGGAGGGAGCGTTAACCCTGTGTGTGGCGTACTATCGGGATTAGACCGAGCGGGCGCCAATCACAAGGGGCCAAACAGGCTTCTGAGCAGTCACCTACACATGCCATGAAGAGACCTCCACCCAGGGAGGTGGTACTGTTCATGTACAGAATGTGGGAAGTAGTACTGTGCATGTACAGAATGTGGGAAGTAGTACTGTGCATGTACAGAATGTGGGAAGCACGGTAGTACTGTGCATGTACAGAATGTGGGAAATAGTACTGTGCATGTACACAATGTGGGAAGTAGTACTGTGCATGTACAGAATGTGGGAAGCACGGCAGTATTGTGCATGTACAGAATGCGGGAAGTAGTACTGTGCATGTACACAATGTGGGAAGTAGTACTGTGCATGTACAGAATGTGGGAAGTAATACTGTGCATGTACAGAACGTGGGAAGTAATACTGTGCATGTACAGAACGTGGGAAGTAATACTGTGCATGTACAGAACGTGGGAAGTAATACTGTGCATGTACAGAATGTGGGAAGTAATACTGTGCATGTACAGAATGTGGGAAGCACGGCAGTATTGTGCATGTACAGAATGCGGGAAGTAGTACTGTGCATGTACACAATGTGGGAAGTAGTACTGTGCATGTACAGAATGTGGGAAGTAATACTGTGCATGTACAGAACGTGGGAAGTAATACTGTGCATGTACAGAACGTGGGAAGTAATACTGTGCATGTACAGAACGTGGGAAGTAATACTGTGCATGTACAGAATGTGGGAAGTAATACTGTGCATGTACAGAATGTGGGAAGTAGTACTGTGCATGTACAGAATGTGGGAAGCACGGTAGTACTGTGCATGTACAGAATGTGGGAAATAGTACTGTGCATGTACAGAATGTGGGAAGTAGTACTGTGCATGTACAGAACGTGAGAGGTAGTACTGTGCGTGTACAGAACGTGAGAAGTAGTACTGTGCATGTACAGAATGTGGGACGTAGTACTGTGCATGTACAGAATGTGGGAAGTAGTACTGTGCATGTACAGAACGTGGGAAATAGTACTGTACATGTACAGAACGTGGGAAGTAGTACTGTGCATGTACAGAACGTGGGAAGTAGTACTGTACATGTACAGAACGTGGGAAGTAGTACTGTGCATGTACAGAATGTGGGAAATAGTACTGTGCATGTACATAATGTGGGAAGTAGTACTGTGCATGTACAGAACATGGGAAATAGTACTGTGCATGTACAGAACGTGGGGAATAGTACTGTACATGTACAGAACGTGGGAAGTAGTACTGTGCATGTTCAGAACGTGGGAAGTAGTACTGTGCATGTATAGAATGTGGGAAGTAGTACTGTGCATGTATAGAATGTGGGTAGTAGTACTGTGCATGTTTAGAATGTGGGAAGTAGTACTATGCACATAAAGAATGGGGGAAGTAGTACTGTGTACATATAGAATGGGAAAGTAGTACTGTGCAAGTACAGAATGTGGGAAGTGGTACTGTGCACATATAGAATGGGGGAAGTAGTACTGTGCAAGTACAGAATGTGGGAAGTAGTACTGTGCATGTACCAAATGTGGGAAGTAGTACTGTGCACATATAGAATGTGGGAAGTAGTACTGTGCATGTACAGAATGTGGGAAGTAGTACTGTGCATGTTCAGAATGTGGGAAGTAGTACTGTGCATGTTTAGAATGTGGGAAGTAGTACTGTGCAACACAGAACAAAATAAAAGGTTCTTAAAGACACGGAAGGTTCTGCGGACTGGTTTCTATGTGGCCCCTTACAGGCGTCCGCTCCAGCACCCCCAGGACTCACCTCATCAGTGCACCTCTCTGTACAGTAGCCGGTGAGGGGGAAGTCCCTCTGGAAGGGGGGGATGGCCATCTGCGGGGTGTACACCAGGCCGAGCTCCATGATCCCCGCATCATATTTCCTCAGTGATGGTGTGTAATGGAGGCGGATGCCGGACGAGTCACGTAGACCTACAGGAAGCAAGCCAGAGACATAAGACTGGTACCCCAACTGTCATAGACCTGTGCCCCAACTGTCATAGACCTGTGCCCCAACTGTCCTAGTCCTGTGCCCCAACTGTCCTAGTCCTGTACCCCAACTGTCCTAGTCCTGTGCCCCAACTGTCATAGTCCTGTGCCCCAATTGTCCTAGTCCTGTACCCCAACTGTCCTAGTCCTGTACCCCAACTGTCCTAGTCCTGTGCCCCAACTGTCATAGACCTGTACCCCAACTGTCCTAGTCCTGTGCCCCAACTATCCTAGACCTGTACCCCAACTGTCCTAGTCCTGTGCCCCAACTGTCATAGACCTGTACCCCAACTGTCATAGACCTGTACCCCAACTGTCCTAGTCCTGTACCCCAACTGTCATAGACCTGTACCCCAACTGTCCTAGTCCTGTGCCCCAACTGTCATAGACCTGTACCCCAACTGTCCTAGTCCTGTGCCCCAACTGTCATAGACCTGTACCCCAACTGTCCTAGTCCTGTACCCCAACTGTCCTAGTCCTGTACCCCAACTGTCGGTTTTAGTCCTAAGCCTGTCACCGTGCTGTGCCCGCACTACCAGTCTCTATGTTCCGCAGCCTGGCACTGAGCTGTGCCCGCACTACCAGTCTCTATGTTCCGCAGCCTGGCACTGAGCTGTGCCCGCACTACTAGCCTCCATGTTCCGCAGCCTGTCACCGTGCTGTGCCCGCACTACCAGTCTCTATGTTCCGCAGCCTGGCACTGAGCTGTGCCCGCACTACCAGCCTCTATGTTCCACAGCCTGGCACTGAGCTGTGCCCGCACTACCAGCCTCTATGTTCCGCAGCCTGGCACTGACCTGTGCCCGCACTACCAGTCTCTATGTTCCGCAGCCTGTCACCGTGCTGTGCCCGCACTACCAGTCTCTATGTTCCGCAGCCTGGCACAGAGCTGTGCCCACACTACCAGCCTCTATGTTCCGCAGCCTGGCACTGAGCTGTGCCCGCACTACCAGCCTCTATGTTCCACAGCCTGGCACTGAGCTGTGCCCGCACTACCAGCCTCTATGTTCCGCAGCCTGGCACTGAGCTGTGCCCGCACTACCAGCCTCTATGTTCCGCAGCCTGGCACTGAGCTGTGCCCGCACTACCAGCCTCTATGTTCCGCAGCCTGGCACTGAGCTGTGCCCGCACTACCAGTCTCTATGTTCCGCAGCCTGGCACTGAGCTGTGCCCGCACTACCAGTCTCTATGTTCCACAGCCTGGCACTGAGCTGCGCCCGCACTACCAGTCTCTATGTTCCGCAGCCTGGCACTGAGCTGCGCCCGCACTACCAGCCTCTATGTTCCGCAGCCTGGCACTGAGCTGTGCCCGCACTACCAGCCTCTATGTTCCGCAGCCTGGCACTGAGCTGTGCCCGCACTACCAGCCTCTATGTTCCGCAGCCTGGCACTGAGCTGTGCCCGCACTACCAGTCTCTATGTTCCACAGCCTGGCACTGAGCTGCGCCCACACTACCAGTCTCTATGTTCCGCAGCCTGGCACTGAGCTGCGCCCGCACTACCAGTCTCTATGTTCCGCAGCCTGGCACTGAGCTGTGCCCGCACTACCAGCCTCTATGTTCCGCAGCCTGGCACTGAGCTGTGCCCGCACTACCAGCCTCTATGTTCCGCAGCCTGGCACTGAGCTGTGCCCGCACTACCAGCCTCTATGTTCCGCAGCCTGGCACTGAGCTGTGCCCGCACTACCAGCCTCTATGTTCCGCAGCCTGGCACTGAGCTGTGCCCGCACTACCAGCCTCTATGTTCCTCTCATCAAGCATGGCATTTGATGCCCCACGTCACAGAGCTCGGAGCAAATGCTTTTGTTCCATAAAGTTGAACTTTCATGCGACCGGCGTCTATAAATATCATGCGGCGACCGCTGTCAGGAACGTTGCGTCTCCTCCATTGTGTAGCACGGGCAGAACTGTGCCTGGCATCATCTGCCATGTGTCAGCGAGACAGCCGGGCACACTGCTCTGAACTCTGCTCCCCCCGTCCTACACGGCACATACTGGACTGACATGTTTCACAGAGATCTGGTAATGAGGGCGAGCCTTGGGGGCAATGATAATTGGCAGATCCGGGCGGCAGGCACGTAACCGCAGTGTCACATGACCTCCAGAAAATGGGGTACGTTAACCCTTTAGCCGCAGTGATGGCGTTAATCCGACGCCGACTGGGTCTGTACCGATCTGTCAGGGGCTGATGGGCCGCGCTGCGTTGCTAGGTATCTCGGCGCTGCTATTTATACCGCCTTATATCACTGCTCGCCCGTCTCAAGCCTCGCCGTGGTTTGGGGAAAAAAACATTTATTAACAAAATGGGTTATGTTCCTTAGAGACTAGAGGGTTAGTAATGAGATGATCTGCAGAATATATGGGAAGATGGAAGGTTAGAGATGAGATGATCTGCAGGTTATACGTGAAACTGGAAGGTTAGAGGTGAGATGATCTGCAGGTTATATTTGAGATTGGAAGTTTACAGATGAGATGATCTTCAGGAGATATGTGAGACTGGGAGAGTAGAAATTAGATGATCTGCAGTTTATGGTGAGACTGGAAGGTTAGAGGTGAGATGATCTGCAGATGTAGGTGAGGCTAGAGGATTACAGATGAGATGATCTGCAGATTATATGTGAAGCTGAAAGGGTAGAGATGATCTGCAGGGCATATGTGAGACTGGAAGGTTGGAGATGAGATGATCTGCAGATTATGGTGAGACTGGAAGGTTACAGATGAGATAATCTGCAGGTGATATGTGAGACTGGAAGGTTACAGATGAGATGATCTGCAGGTTATATGTGAGACTGGAAGGGTAAAGATGAGATGATCTGCAGATGTAGGTGAGGCTAGAGGGTTACAGATGTGCAGGTTATATGTGAGGATGAAAGGGTAGAGATGATGCGATGATCTGCAGAGTATATGTAAGACTGGAAGGTTACAGATGAGATGATCTGCAGGTGATATGTGAGAGTGGAAGGTTACAGATGAGATGATCTGCAGATTATGGTGAGACTGGAAGGTTAAAGGTGAGATGATCTGCAGCTGTAGGTGAGGCTAGGTTACAGATGAGATGATCTATGTTCTCATCACGGGCATCTATGCCCCTTTTGATGCAACCCATTATCTTATTGGCCTTGGCAGCAGCTGCCTGACACTGGTTTTTGCTGCTTAGTTTGCTGTTCACTAAAATTCCTAGATCCTTTTCCATGTCAGTGTTACCGAGTGTTTTACCATTTAGTATGTACGGGTGACTTGCATTATTCCTTCCCATGTGCATAACCTTACATTTGTCAGTGTTAAACCTCATCTGCCACTTCTGTGCCCAGGCCTCCAATCTATCCAGATCGCTCTGTAGCATATATATACAGTATACTGTCCTCTGTAGTATATATATACAGTATACTGTCCTCTGTAATATATATATACAGCATACTGTGATCTTCCGTGTCAATTACTTTACACAGTTTAGTGTCATCTGCAAAAAATTTGATTTTACTGTGCAAGCCTTCTACAAGATCATTAATAAATATATTGAAGAGAATAGGGCCCAATACTGACCCCTGAGGTACCCCATTAGTGACAGTGACCCAATCTGAGTGTGTACCGTTAATAACCACCCTCTGTTTTCTATCACTCAGCCAGTTACTTACCCACATACAGACGTTTTCTCCCAGTCCGAGCATTCTCATTTTATATACTAACCTTTTATGTGGTACAGTGTCAAATGCTTCGGAGAAGTCCAGATATACGACATCCATTGATTCGCCGCTGTCAAGTCTAGAACTTACCTCCTCATAGAAACTGATTAAATTAGTTTGACATGACCGATCCCTCACGAAGCCATGCTGATATGGCGTTATTTGCTTATTTTCATTGAGGTGCTCCAAGATAGCATCTCCTAGAAAACCTTCAAACAGTTTACCCATGACAGATGTTAAACTTACCGGCCTATAGTTTCCAGGCTCTGTTTTTGGACCCTTTTTGAATATTGGCACCACATTTGCTATGCGCCAATCCTGTGGAACATTCCCTGTCAGTATAGAGTCCTTAAATATCAGAAATAAGGGTCTGGCTATGACATTACTTAATTCTCTTAGGATACGGGGGGTGTATGCCATCTGGTCCTGGCGATTTGTCTATTTTAATCTTTTTAAGACGCTGCTGTACTTTTTCCTGGGTCAGACAGGACACTTTTAATGGGGAATTTATTTTAACATTCTGCATTTCATCTGACAGTTTATTTTCTTCAGTGAATACAGTGGAGAAAAAAATATTTAATAGCTTTGCTTTCTCCTCATCGCTCTCTGCAACTCCCTCCTCATTACTCTGTAGAGGGCCGACACCTTCAGATTTATACTTTTTACCATTTATATAATTGAAGAACATTTTAGGGTTAGTTTTACTCTCTTTGGCAAATAATCTCTCGGTCTCTAGTTCGGCCTCTTTTATTTGTTTTTTACATATTCAATTTTTTTCCTTATAGTTTTTAAGTGCTTCCTCGCTACCCTCCTGTAGCTGGCTGACATTAGCGATGTGCTAATGTCAGCAGAACAGAACTGTATGACTTGTATCTCCCTGCCTGCCGCCGTTCGCGCTAAATAATGACTTTTATAATATGCAAATGAGCCTCTAGGTGCCAGTGGGGCGTCGCTGCAGCACCTAGAAGCTCCGTCCTCTCACCGTTTGGCACGTCGCTGTAAAGGTGATTGACATCCTCGGTCTCCTCTGTGCCCCGCAAATCCCGCGCCTGCGACGTCCATTTTAGTATTAGACGTAGTGAGTGAAGGACGGCAAAAGGCACGGAGGAGTTGGTAAAGTTTGGTATTTTTGTTCCTCCCTGAAGAAACACTCTTCTGAATGACAATTGGAAGGTTATTACTTTATGGTCACTATTTCCCAGGTGTCCCCCGACCTGCACGTCTGTTGTTCTGTCAGGTCTATTGGTTAATACTAAGTCCAGTATGGCCGTCCCTCTAGTCGGCTCCCGAACCAGTTGGGAAAGGTAATTGAGGCTAGAGGGTTACACATTAGATGATCTGCAGGTTATATGTGAAGTTGAAAGGGTAGAGATGATGAGATGATCTGCAGGGTATATGTGAGGCTGGAAGGTTAAAGGTGAGATGATCTGCAGGTTATGACTGGCAGTGCGGGCTATATGTGAGACGGTCTGCAGTTGGTCTTGCTCCACACACACACACAGATATACGGTACCTTTGAGTTCCAGTGGATTGTGGTAATGAACTTCTAGTCGAAGGAACCGAGAAGACCTGGGACCTCCGAAGGCCAGACCAACATCGTCCGGATAGTAGAATGCCTAGAATATAGACAGCCGGCATTATCCTGGAGCCCATGGCAGAGGGGGATGGGTACTGCTCGGAAGTCCTAAAAGTCCACGCAGCGCCCCCTGAGGAATGCCTCTACTGTCCTCCTTCTTTATGAATATCATGGAGCTACTTTCAAATTCTTCTGGTTGCCCTTGGAGACAGTCAGCAGTTCCTCCAACTTGCTGTCAGTCATGTGACCTAACTGTGCAACTGTCATCTGAGCTCCCACAATGCACTGCTCTCTGGTAACAGGAAACAGAGAACTCTGAATCTAGCTTTAGCTGTGACTAGAGGAGATAAAAGCTTGTGACATCACTTGTATGCTGATTTCATGTTCCTGGCCTTCCACACAACTTGTAACTCGTATATCTACCTGTGCTCCCATCGCCCAGGCGGCCAGGACGTGCCTACAGTAGTCAAGTCTATGCGGTTTCATCTTGGAGTCACAAGGTCCGCTGTAGTGAGGGAACGTATCATATTCCTCTGAGCACTGGAAGACTTCAATGTGATGAACGATAGCCTCGTGTCCCTCCGTGATGACTGGTTCATACTAGAGACGGAGAGAACGTATGTGGAGCGTTCACAGGGAGGACATTAGAATCATGTATGTACTCCACCAGCAGAATAGTGAGTGCAGCTCTGGAGTATAATACAGGATGTAACTCAGGATCAGTACAGGATAAGGAATGTATGTACACCGTGACTGCACCAGCAGAATAGTGAGTGCAGCTCTGGAGTATAATACAGGATGTAACTCAGGATCAGTACAGGATAAGTAATGTATGTACACCGTGACTGCACCAGCAGAATAGTGAGTGCAGCTCTGCAGTATAATACAGGATGTAACTCAGGATAAGTAATGTATGTACACAGTGACTCCACCAGCAGAATAGTGAGTGCAGCTCTGGAGTATAATACACAATGTAACTCAGGATCAGTACAGGATAAATAACGCATGTACACAGTGACTCCACCAGCAGAATAGTGAGTGCAGCTCTGGAGTATAATACAGGATGTAACTCCGGATCAGTACAGGATAAGTAATGTATGTACACAGTGACTTCACCAGCAGAATAGTGAGTGCAGCTCTGGAGTATAATACAGGATGTAACTCAGGATCAGTACAGGATAAGTAATGTATGTACACAGTGACTTCACCAGCAGAATAGTGAGTGCAGCTCTGGAGTATAATACAGGATGTAACTCAGGATCAGTACAGGATATGTAATGTATGTACACAGTGACTGCACCAGCAGAATAGTCAGTGCAGCTCTGGAGTATAATACAGGATGTAACTCAGGATCAGTACAGGATAAATAATGTATGTACACAGTGACTCCACCAGCAGAATAGTGAGTGCAGCTCTGGAGTATAATACAGGATGTAACTCATAATCAGTACAGGATAGATAACGTATGTACACAGTGACCACCAGCAGAATAGTGAGTGCAGCTCTGGAGTATAATACAGAATGTAATTCAGCATCCATACAGGATAAGTAATGTAATGTATGTACACAGTGACTGCACCAGCAGAATAGTGAGTGCAGCTCTGGAGTATAATACAGGATGTAACTCAGGATCAGTACAGGATAAGTAATGTATGTACACAGTGACTGCACCAGCAGAATAGTGAGTGCAGCTCTGGAGTATAAATCAGTCTAGTAGGTTTCACATGGTATCTCCCTGATGCGGGGGTTCTGTAAGTATTCACTACTTTTTTTCTTTCTACATTGTGCAGAATCCACTGATGTGTCTGTCACCCTGCCGGGTGCAATTTTCTAATCTAGAAACGCCTAAGGAACTGTCTAGTTATCATGTGGGAAATTTTCTTCCCTAAATCTTTTCTATCTTTTCTTGAGGAATTTCTGCTGGTATGGCAAACACACCTGACAGGGCTGATGAGGCATTGTCCATTCTGCGTGTATAATTACCGGAGTAATTACAATTCAGTGTCAACTGAAAGCACTGGCAGAGAACTCCGCTCCTGTCATATGTTTCCTGTGGGAAAGCGTACTTCTAGATCACATTTGGAGGCATGGCCCCCTTTAGAAAAGCGTCAGACTGCAAAGATTATATGTGCAAGAAAAATTCATTGTCATTTCCACAATGCTAGAAATTCCAAACCCATTTCGTAAAGTCAATCAGAACAATTACCCCCCTAACCCCCACTGAACGAAAGCGTGTCCCCAATCTCTAGAAATAAGAACTGAAGATAGAGATTTGTAATGTTATATGTAGAGAAGACTTTACTGACAGCAGACTGACATTGAGGCTACACACTAGCACTTCCACCCATAGAATGAAGCAGTAATCTGGTCACCCACTCATGCCATGATCATCTTTGGGATTGAGGTTTTAGTCAAGCGCTTCAAGGTAGGTAGAAGACGCAGGGTCACATCTGGCTGCTACAGTCATGTATGGCAGCAATCAAACCGCCCAAGGCAGAATCCCGACAACCGTAATAATAATCGTCTGTATGTCCATGTAGAAGATGGACCTGGCGAAAGCTGGAGACAATGGTCTGCAGGTCTATTTTCCATGAGATGCAGACCAAAGCAGTGCTTGGTCTGAGTTTGTCCGCATTGAGATATGAATGGCACCATTGACATTTATCTGTATGCACACGGATGAAAAATACGGCCATCTCTCAGGCCTTATGAAGAAGCCAAGTCAATGAGGGGAACCAAACCATTATGTTTTGGGTACTGCAGCCTTCCTTCACCTTTAAAACTCTAGGTTGGCCTAAAGTTGCCTGATAAATCCTTAGAAAAACACTCTACAGTCAACTTGTGGATATCACACTCTACAGTCAACTTGGATATCTAAATTTTCCTAGGAAGATCTGCATAGAATCAACCTGAAGTGATAATTCACATGGTTACGAAGAGCGAGACCTTCATTAACTTATAAGCTGATATGAGGTGGGTTTCTGAGGTTTCTACAGATGTTTTCAGACACAGCTGCATGTATGATATATATTAAAATGCAATTGTAACTGGTTGCCCATCTGTTGGCCACCTAAATATATGTCCATATCTCACAAAGCTTTGTCTTACCATGACTATGTGGTGTTTGGGGAAGTCCTCAGGCAGCTCAGTGATATAACACCAGTAGGTCGTCTCTTTGTCAGGAATGATTACATCTGGGGACAGGACGTCCATTGTGATCATGTCCTTCGGGAGGTGAGGCGTCGGGATGTCTGGTTTCAAAAGTTGCACCCGTTGGAGTCCTCGGTGGAGTGAGGAAATGTTGATAGCAGACAGGGACTGGAATGGCTTCTCCAGCAAGGCATAAATTAAGTGTACAGTCCCATCCTAGAGAGGAAGACGAAAGAAATGGAAAATTTGGATAGCCAATGAGTTTTCCAAGTGGTGCACCAATTTCCACCATAGATGGACGAATTACTGCTGCTCTCATAACCCATATTGTCATAAGCCAACATTGGGCATACGTATGGGGTAATGGCCCCATGGGAATTTTTTTTTTTTTTACTGCGTCCCCTATTTTGCCACACAGGACAGAAGGGTCTGGTGTTGATTTCCCCCCTGCACCCTTTCCATAAGCTTTGGACCTATTAACAACCACCCTCTTTGAAGGAAAGACCTGCACCCTTGCCACCCAATAGATAAGGGGATGGGACCGACCAGGGCTGGACCCCTTCTCTCCAAGGGCCTTATAGCAGGCGCATGGTCTGTCTCTATGTCCTATATGCTTTGGTATTGGGTGGAATAGAGGAGTATGTACACAGTACCTCTATGAGGTAGTCATTGGGATCACAGGTAGTGAACGGCCTTCGGAAGACAAGATAGAGGCCCTCAGGTGTCTGTTGTGCTGACAGCAGCTGGTAGTCTTGGTGGGAATCAATATGTAGATGTCCATTTTCATCACTCCAGGCATCCTGAAATAAGTATTGGTCATAGTACACGCAGAGAGCTGGTGGATGTAGCAGAACTAAGCTTTAACATTTACATTTATTGTGCCTCTAGATCATACACTGACTTAAAGCCAATGAAATAGTGTACAAGGACCTGAAATGGGCAGTCCATGCATAAAAACAAACCAACATCAAACTTAATATACAATAGAAAAAAAGACATGGTTCCAGCTGGAAGAAACTGTGAGGATTAGCCCAAATAACTGACAATTGGGGGTAATCCTCAGGTGGATCTTCTGTAGATCTGCTGCAAACCCATGGCAGAAATCCATGAAATAAACAATATGACATCTGGAAAACCTCCTGCCCTCACAATATCTACTTTACCTCCCATATGTCCAATGGTGAGAACGTGTGATTTGTATTTAGGGAGTCAACAAGACATTAAAAGTCCTAACTACCTAAAATATATAGCTATGAAAAAGTGAAAAGCAGCTTACCCCGAAATAAGACCTCAGTCCATCACTCCACAGGACTGCCAAATCTGCACCTTCGAACTCCCCCCGGTCCGACATGCCAAAAATCATCCCGAATTCTAGCTTTTTGATGAGGATCTTGAAATTCACCACTTCTTCGGCATAACTAACATTCCAGAAGAGCTGGAGGAAGCCTTCGGGGTCCAGGGGGACGGAGTACGGGTAGAAGTTGGGCACCGGGGTTGTGTCATGTAGAGTCACGAGAGACAGGGCCAAAACCAAACCGATCATGGTGAAGTAGATGGGGACGACCGTTGTGATCTTCAGGTGAGAGGAGGGTCTCCGCTTAGCCATCTCTGCATGATGTGATCAGGAGACACGGCTGGTGACTTTTATACCTCAGCTCTTCTCAGCAGGTTGGGTCAGCAAAGGTCTATAATCACATTTAGTTGCTTGCAAATCTCATTGAGCTCAGTGCCCTCAGGTCACGTTGTCTTCATTGGCTGCCACAGACTAATGGGCCCTAATTGGCATTGTCCATGCAGCTTTCAATACCAGCTACGTCTCTGAATGACACCTGCTGGTACATCAGACTTGGCAAAGAGCCTTTAAAAAAAATGACCACTAAATTGCCCAGTCTAGTCAAGATATTAAAGGGACTGTCCACTTTAGATGATCCCTTTTTGTAATAATGGCTCTTGCAAGTCCCGATACTGGCACCACTGGTGATCAGCTGTAATCTATGGTGAAACCTGGCAGCAAGTGTTCACTTTCCCTGTTGTGCCTCCACAGGAGACATTAAGCATTACACAGTATCCACTTAAATCAGTAAGCACGTTGAGTCCTCCACAGCAACCCACTCTTCATCCTGGCTAGTAGATGAGGAGCATGGCTGGGCTTGAGAACCAAGCAATGTCCTAAGCTGGGTCCTGTCCATACAGTGACTGTCAACCCTCTGCCTCACCTTGGGGTTTGCACTCCTGTATCGCCAAATTCTAATCTTAGAACCATAGTCTACTATCGTTGGGTGTCTACCATCTCCAGGTATTCGTTACACATTGTAAAACCCAGAATCTGGCATAGTGCCCCCTGTGTAGACTGACTAGTGATCTATATAAAGGTGAAATATTGTTTTCCTCATGAATATCCAGTTATTCCACTTTAGCAGCTGCTGCCTGACATTGATTGCTAAAGTTAATTTTACCATTCACAAATGCTTCTCTGTCCTTATCTTAGCCAGTGCCCCATTATTATACCATATATTATGTAATTTTTGAATTTCCTCTACCATTACAATCATCTACATCTAACCATACCTGTTTCTCAGTCCAACTTCTCCAAACCCCTCTGTAAAAAATGACGCGCTTCTGTTTTATCTACCATTCACAGTTTTGTATCATTTGCAGTTATGGAAATCTAGCCCCAAGCCAGTAACAAGGTCAATAATGAGCATATTGAAAAGAAGTGCTGCACTACATGTGGTGTCACTGGTAATCGAGACCACGATAAAGTCTGAGAATCCCATCTTTATTGTGGATATTTCTCTGTGGGGACAAAATAGAGGTGCGAGATGTCTTGACGTTACCTTGTATGAACAGAACAGAAGGACTGTGGGTTCTGCCTCTCCACTGACTTCTGTGAATAGCTTACGTTCCAAGCTGTTTCCTATGTTCTAAACGCAAGTAACTGTTTGTCCTAAAAGCTGAACCTGCCAATTTTTGTGAAAATAAATCCCCACAAATGTAATAGATTGTTTAAAGATAACCATGATATGGCATGTTAGGACTCATCAATGGGCCAATGTTTTTTCAGCAGGGACAGGAGATTCCTACAGCTATCTACAGTCGTGGCCAAAAGTTTTGAGAATTACATAAATATTGGAAATTGGAAAAGTTGCTGCTTAAGTTTTTATAATGGCAATTTGCATATACTCCAGAATGTTATGAAGAGTGATCAGATGAATTGCATAGTCCTTCTTTGCCATGAAAATTAACTTAATCCCAAAAAAACTTCCCACTGCATTTCATTGCTGTCATTAAAGGACCTGCTGAGATCATTTTAGTAATCGTCTTGTTAATTCAGGTGAGAATGTTGACGAGCACAAGGCTGGAGATCATTATGTCAGGCTGATTGGGTTAAAATGGCAGACTTGACATGTTAAAAGGAGGGTGATGCTTGAAATCATTGTTCTTCCATTGTTAACCATGGTGACCTGCAAAGAAACGCGTGCAGGCATCATTGCATTGCATAAAAATGGCTTCACAGGCAAGGATATTGTGGCTACTAAGATTGCACCTCAATCAACAATTTATAGGATCATCAAGAACTTCAAGGAAAGAGGTTCAATTCTTGTTAAGAAGGCTTCAGGGCGTCCAAAAAAGTCCAGCAAGCGCCAGGATCGTCTCCTAAAGAGGATTCAGCTGCGGGATCGGAGTGCCACCAGTGCAGAGCTTGCTCAGGAATGGCAGCAGGCAGGTGGGAGCGCATCTGCACGCACAGTGAGGCAAAGACTTTTGGAAGATGGCCTGGTGTCAAGAAGGCCAGCAAAGAAGCCACTTCTCTCCAAAAAAAACATCAGGGACAGATTGATCTTCTGCAAAAAGTATGGTGAATGGACTGCTGAGGACTGGGGCAAAGTCATATTCTCCGATGAAGCCTCTTTCCGATTGTTTGGGGCATCTGGAAAAAGGCTTGTCCGGAGAAGAAAAGGTGAGCGCTACCATCAGTCCTGTGTCAAGCCAACAGTAAAGCATCCTGAGACCATTCATGTGTGGGGCTGCTTCTCATCCAAGGGAGTGGGCTCACTCACAATTTTGCCCAAAAACACAGCCATGAATAAAGAATGGCACCAAAACACCCTCCAACAGCAACTTCTTCCAACAATCCAACAACAGTTTGGTGAAGAACAATGCATTTTCCAGCACGATGGAGCACTGTGCCATAAGGCAAAAGTGAAAACTAAGTGGCTCGGGGACCAAAACGTTGACATTTTGGGTCCATGGCCTGGAAACTCCCCAGATCTTAATACCATTGAGAACTTGTGGTCAATCCTCAAGAGGCGGGTAGAAAAACAAAAACCCACTAATTCTGACAAACTCCAAGAAGTGATTATGAAAGAATGGGTTGCTATCAGTCAGGAATTGGCCCAGAAGTTCATTGAGAGCATGCCCAGTCGGATTGCAGAGGTCCTGAAAAAGAAGGGCCAACACTGCAAATACTGACTCTTTGCATAAATGTCATGTAATTGTCGATAAAAGTCTTTGAAACGTATGAAATGCGTGTAATTATATTTCACTACATCACAGAAACAACTGAAACAAATATCTAAAAGCAGTTTAGCAGCAAACTTTGTGAAAACTAATATTTGTGTTATTCTCAAAACTTTTGGCCACGACTATACATACTGCTTCAGGGAGCTAAAAAATATATTTATTACTGAAAAAAAACACATTTAACATAACCCTCTTGGGGAGTAAATACAGACAGACCTAAATATAATAATGGGCACTCCTCCTGCCAATTTCAGATGATGCACCTTCTACTGGCTGTGGCTCCTGCCATCATAGACCCCATCCCTAATATTGAGGACAAAGCAGTTGTTCTCCTTTCCACCTTCTTCCCCTTCTTGGTGTGGAACCTCTAAACTGTCTCTGACCCCCAATCCAATATGGGGCTCCTTCTGCTAGTAGTGGTAAATGCCACTAGAAATGGAGAACCATACATGAGTCATCCTATTTATGTTCTTCCATAAATTTTAAGCTGTAGCCTCCATTCTTAGATGAGACTCCATCTGCAAGTGGTGTTACTTACCATCACACACTCCGTCTTTAAAATGGAGGACTGAGCACATGTTAATTCTTTCCATCTTCCTCCCTACATGGTATGGGACCTTTAAGCTCCTTCTTTTCTCCAATCTCAAATGGGGCTCCATCTGCTAGTAGTGGTACCTTCCATCACAGACCCATCCCCAAAATTGAGGACCAAGCACCTTCTTTCATAAATCTTAACGAACCTTTTAGCCATTTTATCTCACCAATTTCAGACGAATCTCTATCTGCTAGTGGTGTTACCTGTCATTGCAGACTTCAAAATGGAGGACCATGCACTTGCTCCTTGTTTCCACCTTCTTCCGTAAATGGTGTAGGACCTCTAAGCTGTCTTCTTTCTCTAATTTCAAATGGGGCTCAAACTGCTAGTGGTGGCACTTTGCATCACTGAACCATCCCCAAAATTGAGGACCAAGCACTTATTATCCTATTCACCTTCTTCCATAAATTTTAAGGAACCTTTAAGCCTTTTCTTCCCACCAATCATAGATGAGGGTCTATCTGCTAGGGGTAGTACCTGTCATCCAGACTTCATTCTCAAAATGGTGGACCTAGCACTTTCTCCCCTTTCTTCTCTGCATGGTGTGGGACCTCCAGACTGTTTCCTCCATTCAATCTCAGGTGGAACTCCATGCGTTGGTGATGGCACCTTCCATCATAGACTCTATCTTCAAAATAGAGGATCAAGCTCTTCTTCCCTACATGGCAGGGTATTAAAAATCTGTACCAAGCACGTTACCCATTCCACCTTCTTTCTTACATGGTGTAGGACCTTGAAGTAGTTTCTTCCCTCCAATCTCTGTTGGGCTTCCTACAAGTGTTGACATTGGTGGTAAAGCTTCCTTAGCTTAATTCAACATTTTATATAATCGCCAAATTGAGCGTGTACAGGTTAAGCTTACCGCACATTGGATCGCATTGTTCCTAATGTGTATGGGGGCAACCTCTGCCATCTGTTGGTGGTGGACTGCCTCCTCCTACACTCAGACATTACAAAGCAAAGATTGGTAGGTGTTACCTGTATTACCCTTCTCTCCATGATCCTTGGGTCTTCCACCTTGGATCCTTGGTCTAAGGAATAAGACCCTCATTACTATGCTGCCATCATAGTTCTCCTAGTCCAGAAGCAAGGCCCTCCCAGACTAGGATAGATCCTGCTGCCACTCCCACCGCAAGGCATCACGATCCTGAACTTTCAGACTATAAAAAAAGCATTTAAATGGCCTCTTTTTCCCTAAATTACGACAAATTCTACCTTAATATATGTTGCTGATTAGATGCATGCATAAATATAGGACAGGAGGAAGGTCCTTTAAGAATCTGTCTTCCTCTTTTAGCAACTCTCGTTGTATACCATAGTGTCATCTCTGGGAATATTACATTTTACATCTAAAACGGCATGTCACTGGTGCATCGCCTCCTTGGTTATACATAGCCGAAGACCCTCCGGCTATGCCTTGTACTCATCTCGTCCCTGGTACAGGGGAGCATTTTCTCTCAGTTTGCAGGGTAGTCACACACTTGAAGTCTGATTGACTTGGGCACTGTCTCTCCAGCTGCAATAAAATGCACCCCCCAGGCCCCCCCCCCCCCCCCCTGTCCTATCAGATGATTGGATTATGCACAGGAGAACGGCACCTGCTCCTCTGAGACTGGATGAGTGCTGTGAACAGACCCCGCCGCCCCGGGGTATATGACATTCTCACTTTGTCCATATTTAGTTCTTCAATGGCTTTATTGAATTTACCATCATGGACAATGTGACGCGACACAAAAATAAAATAAAAAATGAAGCCTTGGGGGGACAGGGTACGCACGTGACGAGTGATCGAACACACGTACGCCTAGCTGGAGTCATGTTAATGGGTAAAAAAAAAAAAGCAATAATGACCCAATTTACTTGTAGGTCATTGCAATTAATGGAAAGGATACAATGTTTCCTGAGAGGACTAGGGGCAATCATTTCGATGCCGCAGATATACAAAACGCTTTTATTTCAAGAAACAGCGCCGCCTTTCTTCATAGGCTGTGACTGGTATTGCAGCTTGAAGCTAAACTGCAATACCAGGCACAACGTAAGGGGGCGCTGTTTGTGGAAATAAAGCAGACCCATTTGAATAATTATATAAATATATCATATTGAGGAGTGCCATGTGAACTGCATGCAACAGTGCCATAGACATAGGGTTGGCAGGAGTTGTGAATAGAGCTGGGCCCTTTATAGTTAGGGGCCCATAGATTCCCTGCTGTAGAGGACAGGGTCATCATAGGCGGACGGTATAAGTGGCTCTTGCACTATGATATAATCCTAATGTGTCAGTCAGTCAGGAGTTTTGATTGCTTACTCCATATTACACCTATAGTCTACTGAGGGTGTCAAAAAAAGCTCAATCTCTTCAAGGGGTTGTCCACCTTGGACAATAAACTGATCACAAGGTCTACCGTTCCAGCAACTGGCTGCAGTCTGTTTGGATACCTGGCAGCAAGTGTTCACTTTCCCTGCAGTGCCCCCACTGGAGAAATACAGTATTACACAGTTCCCATTAATAGGCTGTTAGTGTAATGCATGGATGGGCTGAGTCCTCAAGGGGTTGTCCACCTTGGACAATCCTTTCCTATTAGGCAATAAACTGGTCACAGGGTGTGCCGTTCCAGCGATCGGCTGTATTCTCTCCTGGCACCAAGTGTTCACTTTCCCTGCAGTGCCCCCACTGGAGAAATACAGTATTACACAGTTCCCATTAATAGGCTGTTAGTGTAATGCATGGATGGGCTGAGTCCTCAAGGGGTTGTCCACCTTGGACAATCCTTTCCTATCAGGCAATAAACTGATCACAGGGTGTGCCGTTCCAGCGATCGGCTCTAGTCTGTCCTGGCAGCAAGTGTTCACGTTCCCTGCAGTGCCCCCACTGGAGAAATACAGTATTACACAGTTCCCATTAATAGGCTGTTAGTGTAATGCATGGATGGGCTAAGTCCTCAAGGGGTTGTCCACCTTGGACAATCCTTTCCTATTAGGCAATAAACTGATCACAGGGTGTGCCGTTCCAGCGATCGGCTGTAGTCTCTCCTGGCACTAAGTGTTCACTTTCCCTGCAGTGCCCCCACTGGAGAAATACAGTATTACACAGTTCCCATTAATAGGCTGTTAGTGTAATGCATGGATGGGCTGAGTCCTCAAGGGGTTGTCCACCTTGGACAATCCTTTCCTATCAGGCAATAAACTGATCACAGGGTGTGCCGTTCCAGCGATCGGCTCTAGTCTGTCCTGGCAGCAAGTGTTCACGTTCCCTGCAGTGCCCCCACTGGAAAAATACAGTATTACACAGTACCATCAATAGACTGTTTACTGGGATCAGCTAACTCCGACACTCCTGCAGTTCTGAAATGACAATTTCCAGAATGCTTCCTTAACTTCTACGGGAGATACGACACCTGAGCAAGTGTGCATGCTGGGAGTTGTAGTTTCACAGCAGCTGGAGCGCCAGATGCATGGATGTACTGAGTCCTCCAGAGGGAGAGACACCCTTTGTGGCCATTCAGGGTTTGTAGATGAGAGCTCTGAATATCAACGCTATACTGTTGAAAAACTACAACTCCCACCATGCCATGGTGTAAGGAGTCGTAGTCTCTCAACAGCAAAACAGCCACAAGTTAGAACACAGTCTTATTCATTTTGTTACAGCCACGGCGGAGTTAAAACCAAGGATATTTGCAAGTCAAGCAAAATAAAATGATCTGTCCAGTCCCGTGGAGACAGATAATGGTGTGTGTTGTCTTGCCTTATTAATTCAGATAGTTGTGGCCTCCCAGCCAATCAGGGCCGCCTTAGGAGGGCCCGAGGATGGAGTCGGCTGCAGGGGCGCCAGAAGAAGACGCAGGTCCGATTCCTCCTCCTGCAACGTGACACATAGAGTTTTTTGGCTTGCTAATTAGTGTATACAGGCCCCATGCAAAAAAATAAAATGACATTAAAAATTGCAATACATTCCATGTTTGGCAGCTCAGCCTGTGCCTGGACGGTCGTGTTCACGGAGCCTGGATTTCATTTTTGTGCCTCGTTAATAGGGAACTGGAAAATAATTCGGAAGAGCCGCGCTGATATGCAATGACATTCCTCCTATTAATGATGGCGGCCGCTCTGGCTAATGACAGAATGGAGCACTTGGGGCTTGAAGGGCAGCTCCAGTCACTGCCGATATCATCACTAGATGTACAATGGTCATGCCTGGTTTATATAGTAAAGGGATTTCAGAAAATAGAATTCGCTAAATACCCTCAATTCTGTCCTAAAATTCACTCGCATCATGCCTCAGAGATTTCACAGTCTCGTAACAGTAGGCGGAGCTTTCTCTTCTGCTCAATGTCGCCCTCTGCTGAGTACTTTGTATAGGCCACCAAGAATAAGTCAGTAAGGCAAGCTTTAGTTGATAGCTATAGCCGCAGGTAGGGCCAGGGAGAGGGTAAGGCAAAGTGGGCAGGTGTCTAGGGCGACACTGGATGGTGTCTCAGAATATTACAAAAAAGAGCACTAGGGATTGGTGAGGAAGATGGTCAGAAAGGGGCAAGGAGATGATTGACCGTCCAACAGCTATCATGCTGAACTTCAGCGACCCAAAGGTGCGGATAAACTAATGGCTATGGACTCCTTCAGGGGCATTTTGTTTTTATTATTTGCATTTTACTCATTTTGGGCTAAATGTGATTTTTTCAATTGGTCTTTTTCAAAAATGTCCAGCTGTTTCTGGGATACAAGGGTTTAAAAATTAGTTTTCTTTGAATGCCATCATCTGACAGCTCATGTGTAGCTCTTATCTCTGACCTCCTGACCTCATAAACACTTATTTAAGCCATATTTTTATCAGTTTGATAAGAAATAAGCCCTAATGAGGTCAGGAGATCAGAGATAAGAGCTTCACAGGAGTGCTCAGATAACAGGATTCAAAGAAAACAGACTGCGACACCCTGCAAACAGACTGATTTCCTAACCCCTGTATCTCAGAAACGGCTGAACATTTTTAATAACGACCAAATGAAAAAATTATTTTTAGCCCAAAATGAGTAAAATGCAATCAGAAAAAAACACTGCCCTGAAGGTGTCCATAGCCTATAAAGGAACATGGGTATAGGGGCTGCTGTGGCATTTGGGGGGAGCCAAACTACAGGACCCAAGGTGGTCATAAAGAAGAGGACACCCCATAGCAAATATCTAACATATGGTTGATTCCCTGTGAAGGGGAGATCTCTAGGTCCGACTATTGCTCTATTCAAACAGATGACTCGGGGACCCCATTCTTGTGATCGGTGGTGGTCCCAGCACTTGGAATCATACATTTATCGCCTATCCCTTTAACTTATGTTATGCAGTCTACCGGGACTGGACCCCCTCTCTCCATGGGTCCCTAAACAGTTGTATGGATGCCTCTAAGGAATGTCTGCCAGGGTCCCATAGCCTTAATATGGGCTGCCGCCATGGTGTGTCCACCCTAGATGGGGTCCCATGGTCTACCCAATCGTATAAGAAAATGCTGCAAAGCTTTTGTCCCTGGATACCTGCTGAAAGCATCCGTAGCGCTATTACAGATTTAAAGGGGGTGTCCATGATTGTCATACTGATCCTGGCAGAGGTCTGACACCCCACACCCCGGCTAACCGGCTGTCCGGGAGTAGATCCAGCAATGTAAATAGGCGCCTGAACTCCACAGCTCCATCCCCTGTGTAGTGGACAGAGTTGGTTACTGCAGCGCTGCTCCCATTCATTTCGCTGCAGTTACCGGCTCAGTCCACTACACAATGGATAGCGCTGTGGAGCTCCGGCACTGGAAGGTAACAGCTGATCGCTGGGGGCGCGTTGAGTGTCGATCTGATCTTGATGGACTATCCTGAGGATAGGCCATCCAAATCGAAATCCTGGACAATCCCTTTAAGAATGCAAAGATCTCAATCAGAGTTTATAAAATTGTATCCTTCCCTCCTCAATGGAAGGTATGGGAAGCTCTGATACATTGTTACAGAGCACAAATAAGGTCAGTAACCTCTAATCCAGCCCAGAAGATTGTTGGAGCAGCGTCTGCAGATTGATACCAGCAGATTACGGTCCCTGGGGGAATCTATAGCGGTATTGAGCCATTTTATCGCCCTCTCCTCCGCACACCTGTCCTGCGCTCTCGGGAGGAAGAGTCATTACTACGGCTGTCAACTTACCGCTGCAAGGAGAAAATAGCATGTAAGCATAATTTACTGTATTATAACAGTGCTGTACGTGCCGCCATCATATGCAGCAGCCAGACCGCCAGGGGAATACGGCAAAAAATGCGGCCGAGCCATGAAAGAGCAGAGAGATCAAGCGCTTGTAGGCGTAAATGTATACACACACAGATGTAGCAGAGCTGAAATCGTCCCACACCTTGTATGACTAAAATGACATACTGAAAGCATAGTTCATGAACTCTCCACCAATGTGGCTCTCTAGCTGAAGCAAAACTACAACTCCCAGCATGCACTGACTGAAGAATCACAGGTTGGGGACCACTAGCATAGGGTAGGGGGACATTACCAGGCTAGAAAAATACGGTTTATTTTTTGGTAATTTTTTGATATTGTCATGGGTTGTGCTGAACAATAAACTCAGCTCTGCTACATCTGATGCTATTTTTTTGGGACTGTAAAGTAAGTCTCCCCCCCTTCTGAGTTGCAAGCAATGACCTTATGTTTTTATGGGGTCACAATTAGAATAAATCACCCCCTATTAAGTAGCTGGCCAGCTAAGACCTGTCCTAGGTTGCTAATATAGCTTATATGTTTATACCGCTAAACCTGTCAATAACCTTAAAGGGAACCTGTCACCTGGATTTTGGGTATAGAGCTGAGGACATGGGTTGCTAGATGGCCACTAGCACATCCGCAATACCCAGTCCCCATAGCTCTGTGTGCTTTTATTGTGTAAAAAAACCAATTTGATACATATGCAAATTAACCTGAGATGAGTCCTGTACGTGAGATGAGTCAGGGACAGGACTCATCTCAGGTTAATTTGCATATGTATCAAATCTTTTTTTTTTTTAACAATAAAAGCACACAGAGCTATGGGGACTGGGTATTGCGGATGTGCTAGCGGCCATCTAGCAACCCATGTCCTCAGCTCTATACACAGAATCCCGGTGACAGGTTCCCTTTAATACAGTTCCTATGTTTGTGTGTTAAAGACAAAAGCAGAGTTATTTACAGTGACTTCATGTTTGGATGTCATATAACTGTTATATATATTGTGTTCACAGGAGCAGAAAAGATAATATGCCTTTAAGATTCATGATATAATGTAAGGTAAGCTCAATGACACAGCAGAAACAACAGAAAGCATAGAGTTAATCTGTTGTTGCTGGGCAGAAGTGTAGACCAATCACAGCCAGCCTCACACACAGCCTGTCTGGGAATTCCCCCAGCTCCTGCTGATAGAATCATTCTACACCAGAGGAAAGGAGCTGAACAGACATTCACTACACTGAGAGCAGTGTTTTATGGAAGCAGAGAGGCCAAAATAGGTATATAAAGGTATTTATAAACTATATGAACCGAGTATGCTGCCATATAGAGCGGCGCCCGGGGATCTCACTGCACTTACTATTATCCCCGGGCGCCGCTCCGTTCTCCCGTTATGCCCTCCGGTACCTTTGCTCCTTAAGTTATAGTAGGCGGGTCTTCCCTTGTCCTGTGGGCGTCTCCTTCTCCTAGGCTGCAGCGCTGGCCAATCTCAGCACACAGCTCACAGCCTGAGAGGTTTTTTTCTCCCAGGCTGTGAGCTGTGCGCTGCGATTGGCCAGCGCTGCAGCCTAGGAGAAGGAGACGCCCACAGGACAAGGGAAGACCCGCCTACTATAACTTAAGGAGCAAAGGTACCGGAGCCTATAACGGGAGAACGAAGCGGCGCCCGGGGATAATAGTAGGTGCTAGTAGGTGCAGTGAGATCCCCGGGCGCCGCTCTATATGGCAGCATACTCAGTTCACATAGTTTATACAGGTGAAAGGTCCTCTTTAAAACAGTTATATGATATTCCTACTGTTAATATAGTGATTAGAACTGTATACTGAACCAGTTATACGTGTGTTTACTTACAGGTCCACCAAATTGCAAGCATCCAATTGCAAACTACAAATACCATACAAACAATTGCAATCATTCAAATTCCATATTGCAATCCAAATAGCATACAACCATACCAGATCATACTCAACCAATCTACAAATAGTTACTGCTAACTGCATACTGCAAATTGCGACTAAATTCAGCAAGTGAACTATTAGTTAAACCTCAGATATACCTCTCAGAGAGATCATAAAGTGCTTAAATAACATAAAGTGAGAGTACAGATACTGAAGAGAGAAAATATATCCACCATCTTATGCATACCGCCATTTTGTGATATCTTTTCAACACGTGTTTTGTACATGGACTATCTGCTGCGGAGGCGGAAGTGTTATATATGAAGAAAAGGTGAAGTTAATAAAGAAGTTATTTGAAGCTTTTGTTGAGCTCTTAATAATAGACAGTCTGGTTAGACTTAAAAGTCAAAGATATCAAAATTCTTCTAATGCCACAGCGCAAAATACACTTCACAGTGCTGCGCCTGCCACATATTATCCTTAAAGGGGTTGTCCCACGGGAAATATTCTACATTTCTGAAACCAGCACCTGGATCTGAATACTTTTGTAATTGCATGTAATTAAGATATTACTATAGCCACTGAGCTATTCAATAAAAATCTATCTGTATAGCGCCACCTGCTGTTTGTTCTTTTTCTTATTGCTCTGTCTACCTCCTTGAGGCGGTCGCACATGCTCAGTTGCATCCTTCAACTGCCACCAGCCGTATCTTTCTGTTGGAAGCTGCGACAGTTACAGGGAGAGAACTGCAGCAGAAAGGACATGCCCCCTGAGAAAGGACACGTCTCTGGAGAAGTGATAGGGAGAGAAAGTTAATACAAGGCACTTACTGATGTATTGTGATTGTCCATATTGCCTCCTTTGCTGGCTGGATTCATTTTTCCATCACATTATACACTGCTTGTATCAAGGGGTTACGACCACCCTGCAATCCAGCAGCAGAAAGGTCACACCCAAATCTAGCAGAACAATAGAAGCAATGAAGGAAAAGATCTGCACCTGTTCTGTATTTTTGACCTGCACCTGGTTTTGTCTGACTGATAGAAATCACTGGGGGGAGTCAGGAGATATACTGCAGCTAGGGCAGCCCTAGGAGATCAGAAATTCAGGGTCAGACTGACCCACGAGAGTATCAAGCCCACCCCCTGACAAAATAATGTGCTTCAGGCCCACCTTCTATCTAGAAGGGAGGGTCACATACTTGTAGTCATGTAGAATGTATCCATATTTTCCAAATATATTTTCTTTAAAGGGATTGTCCAGGATTAAAAAAAAAACAAAACATGGCTACTTCCTTCCATAAACAGCGCCACACCTGTCCACAGGTTATTTGTGGTATTGCAGCTGAGCATCATTACTTCCCTTTCCATGACTAAACTCTAAAAATCATAAAGTATTAATTACCGGAATTTTATGACAGTCAGGTCGTGAGTTCCACCCTGCGACAGCACATGGCCGGGATAAATTATTGATACCCAACCCTCCTAATTGTGTGTCCGTGTAGAGTTTAATGGCTGATTTGACAGCTTTCATTATTGAACACACGTAATTCGTTTCATACGTATCCCGTACATGTTAAGCTCATTACCAGCGCCGGCTGAGAGAGGTGTGAAATGTAAAATCATTGAAAGTGTTTAGATTTCATCGGGAAGAAAAATTAAAGGAAAACTCCAGATTTACAGTAAAGAGAGTTAAAGGGGTTGTCCGGATTCAGAGATGAACCCGGACATACCTCCATTTTCACCCAGGCAGCCCCCCTGACCTGAGCATCGGAGCAGTTCATGCTCCGATGCTCTCCTTTGCCCTGCGCTAAATCGCAAAGGCATTTTTTGGAGATCCGGTGACGTACCGGGGCTCTCCATGCGGCTGCCAGGAAGCCCGGTGACGTCAGCGGCAGTGATGGGCAGGATTTAGCGCTGCCCTAGCCAGTAAAACGGCTAGGGCAGCGCTAAAGCCCGCCCATTAGAGCCGGTGACGTCACCGAACACACTGCCGGGCGGAAGCTTCCACCCGGCAGTGTGTTATTGTAAACAAAAGAGCCAGTGTCCTGCGCGATCTAGCGCAGGACAAGGGAGCGCATCGGAGCAGGAGATGCTCCGATGCTAGCCTCAGGGGGGCTGCCTGGGTGAAAATAAGGGTATGTCCGGGTTCAGCTCTGAACACGGACAACCCCTTTAAAGGGTAATTCCAGTAGTTTGAAGTTATCCCCTATCCAGAGGATAGGGGATAACCATTATTAGATTGGTGGGGGTCCTACCTATTACGAGAACGGGTGCCCTGTACCACCTGCAGCCCCCCTGAAATGAACGGAGCGGCCTCCCATAGGAATGAATAGAGCGGCCATGCGCATGTGTGACCAGACACTCCATTCATTTCAGGGGGCAGGGGGTACAGGGCCCCCGTTCTCGTTAGACCCCCACCAATCTAATAGATATCCTCTATAGGGGATAACTTCAAACAACTGGTTTACCCCTTTAAATGGGTACTCCCATGTAGGACATTGATGGCATATCGCGAGGATATGCTACCAATGTCAGATACGTGCGGCTCCCACCTCTGGAACCCGCTCCTATATCCCGAAATGAAAGGTAAGCAGCTGCACATGTGCAGGAACCCTTCATTCTCCGAAAATAGCTGAGCACTGGCTTGGTTACTTCCGGCAGGTGAATGTAGAGGTGGCTGCATTCCAGCGGTTTGCTCTTTATTTAATGATATGGGGCTTCCGAAAATAGCAGAGCGCGCTCGCTCAATTACAAACCCCAATTCCAAAATAGTTGGGGTGCTGTGTAAAATGTACTCCCATCTGGGACATTGATGGCCTATGGTGAGGATATGCTATCTATGTCAGATACGTGCGGGTCCCACCTCTGGAACTGACTCCTATCTCCAGAGCGCGGCCCCCGAAATGAAGGGAGAGCAGTTGCGCATGCGCAGGAACCCTTTGTTCACCGCTACGGGAGCTCCATAAATAGCTGAGCGTTGGCTTGGTTACTTCCGGCAGTCCCAGAGCGGTGAATGTAGAGGTGGCTGCGATTGAGCGGCTTGCTCTTCGTTTTCCCAATTTGGGGTTTCCAAAAATAGCCAAGCGTGCTCGCTCAACTACAACTCCGATTCCCAAAAATTTGGGGAGCTGTGTAAAATGTACATAGAAACAGAATGCAATGATTTACAATTCTTACAGACCCATATTATAGTCACAACAGATCATAGAACAGATATCAGATGTCGAACGTGAGACATTTTACCTTGTCGTCTAGAAATGTAGAACTTGATGGCAGCAAAACATCTCAAAAAAGTTGGGACAGGAGCAACAAAATGCTTGGAAAGTCAGTGGCCCCAATGAAAAACAGCCAGAGGAGCAATTTGCTAGTTTGTAACAAGACTGGGTATAAAAAGAGCATGTAAGGGTAATTTTTAAGTATTTTGACGCTTATTACGCGCATATTTTGACGCTTATTACGCGCATAATACACCTGTAAACTGCCTCTCATTCGTTTCAATGGGAATCAGCAGTTGCTTCTTTTTTACACATGTAAAAAAGCAGCAGCATGTCCTATCTTGGGGCAGAATCAGCGCTGATTTTCCCACTGTAATTAATGGGAAGAAGAAAAATACACATCAAAAAACACCCCTAATTTTGAGGCAGAAAAATCTGCTTGGATTCAGCCGTATGTCAACACGATCCAGAAACATTGATGTCTTCTCTGGGCCAAAAGCTCATTTAAAATGGACTGAGGCAAAATGGAAAACCGTTCTGTGGTCAGATGAATCAAAACTTTAAATTCTTATTGGAAATCACGGACATTATGCCCTGCAGACTCAAGAGGAGAGGGACCATCCAGCTTGTTATCGGCACAGAAGTTCAGAAGCCTGCATCTCTGATGTTATGGGGTTGCATTATTGCCTATGGCGTGGGCAGCTTTCATAATGCTGAACAGTATATAGAGGTTTTAGAACAACATATTTTCTCATCCAGACACCGTCTCTTTTAGAATTTTCAGCAAGACAATGCTAAACCATACAGTGAGGAACAGAAGTATTTGAACACCCTGCGATATTACAAGTTCTCCCACTTTCACATTGTAGGTTTAAAATTCCCACTCAGACAGAATAAAAAAAATAAAAATTCCAGAAATCACATTGTATGATTTTTAAAGAATGTATTTGTCTTGCACTGCTGAACATAAATATTTGAACACCTGAGAAACAGCAAGAATTCTGGCTCTCAAAGACCTGTTACTGTGCCTTTAAAAAGTACACTTCTACTCCACTTATTAATCTAACTTAGTAGCACCTGTCTGACCTCTTTAAAGACCCCTGTCCATCCCACAGTCAGTCAGACGCCAACTACTACCATGGGCAAGATCAAAGAGCTGTCAAAAGACACCAGAGACAAAATGGTGGACCTCCACAAGGCTGGAAAGGGCTACGGGGCAATTGCCAAGCAGCTTGGTGAAAATAGATCAACTGTTGGAGCAATTGTTAGAAAATGGAAGAGGCTGAAGACGACTGTCAGTCTCCCTCGGACTGGGGCTCCATGCAAGATCTCACCTCGTGGGGTATCACTGATGATAAGAAAGGTGAGGAATCAGCCCAGAACTTCAAGGGAGGAGCTGGTCATGGACATGAAGAGAGCTGGGACCACAGTTTTAAAGGTCACTGTCGGTAGAACACTACGCCATCATGGTTTCAAATCATGCATTGCACAGAAGGTTCCCCTGCTCAAGTCATCACATGTCCAGGCCCGTCTGAAGTTTGCCAATGACCATCTGGACGATCCAGAGGAGGCCGGGGAGAAAGTCATGTGGTCAGATGAGACCAAAGTAGAACTTTTTGGTCTAAACTTCACTCGTCGTGTTTGGAGGAAAAAGAAGGATGAGTTGCATCCCAAGAACACCATCCCTACTGTGAAGCATGGGGGGTAACATCATGCTTTGGGGGTGCTTTTCTGCGAAGGGGACAGGACGACTGCACAGTATTAAGGAGAGGAAGAATGGGGCCATTTATTGTGAGATTTTGAGCAACAAACTCTTTCCCTCAGTCAGAGCATTGAAGATGGGTCGTGGCTGGGTCTTCCAACATGACAACAACCCGAACCACACAGCCAGGATAACCAAGGAGCGGCTCCGTTAGAAGCATATCAAGGTTCTGGAGTGGCCTAGCCAGTCTCCAGACCTAAATCCAATAGAACATCTTTGGAGGGAGCTGAAACTCTGTGTTGCTCAGCGACAGCCTCAAAACCTGACAGATCTAGAGGAGATCTGTGTGGAGGAGTGGGCCAAAATCCCTGCTGCAGTGTCTGCAAACTTGGTCAAGAACTACAGGAAACGTTTGACCTCTGGAATTGCAAACAAAGGCTTCTGTACCAAATATTAACACAGATTTTCTCAGGTGTTCAAATACTTATGTTCAGCAGAGCAAGAGAAATACATTCTTTAAAAATCATACAATGTGATTTCCTGATTTTTTTTAATTTTATTCTGTCTCTCAGATGGGAATGCACCTACAATGTGAATTTCAGACCCCTCCATGACTTCTAAGTGGGAGAACTTGCTAAATCGGAGGGTGTTCAAATACTTCTGTTCCTCACTTTATACTGCATCCATCACAAGAGCATGGCTTTGTAGAAGAACAGTCTGGGTGCTGAACTGGCCGCCTGCAGTCCAGACCTTTCACCAATAGAAAACATTTGGCGCCCCATGAAACTAAAAATCCGGCAAAGAAGATCCAGGACTGTGGAGCAGCTAGAATCCTGAATCAGAGAAGAATGGGACAAGATTCCTCTCCCAAAACTCCAGCAATTGGCCTCCTCACTTCTCAGACCTTTTTAAAAGAAGAGGAGACGCTACACAATGTAAGACATGGACCTTTCACAACATTTTTGAGATGCGTTGCCATCAGGTTCTAAATTAGTCATTTTTTTTCATGAAATGGTAAAATGTCTCGCTTTCAACATCGGATATGAGTTCTATCATCTATTGTGAATAAAATATGGGTCTATGAGATTTTCAAATCAGTATTCTGGTTTTATTTACATTTTACACAGCGCCCCAACTTTTTTGGAATTAGGATTGTATTTTCTGAAGTCCCATAGCAATGAATGGAAAACAAGCTGCATATATGCAGTGTGCTCTCCTTCACTTTGTGGGCACTATTCTCTAAATAGGAGTGGGTCCTATAGGTGGGACCGGCACCAATCTGACGTTGATGGCATATCATAGTGATACGCTATCAATGTCCTAGGAGGGAATACCCCTTTAACCCTAGAGTGTGTCTGACTGTCACTGTCCATATATACCTTACAACTTGGCGTAGTCGGCAGGACAAACTTAAACATGGTGAGGAGCAGCATGTTCCTCCAGCCCCACATATCCTACAGTAACAGTGGGAAACCTTCTGAACCATCTGCTGAAATTTAATGGACCAAACTTGCTGTTGGAAGAGTGGCGAGAGATACTAGGTGGAGCAGCCTATCTTTTCAATAGCGGAATGAGCCCTCAGTAAGCTGGAGTGTGAAGCAAGAAGAATAGTGCTGCTACAGCTAGAGAGTGACCAGAAGGCATCTGGACAGATCTCCCAGGCGTTAGATGACGTCTATGGAGATACATCTTCTGTGAGAATGTTACAGAAAAGGTCCTTTGCCTGCCATCAGAAGGAAGGCGAGACGCTGTCCAATTTGCTAATGGACTACAAGTGTCGCAGCGGGGAGCGGGGAAAACTCTCCACCTTGCAATGGAAGTGGCTGCAACGCAAGATAGCAGGGCACAAGGAGCTGGTCACCACCTAAAGTAACCCTGAGCTCTCCCTGGACTCCTAGCGCATGAGCCGCCTCAGATGGTAAGGGGGCTCATGCTCACGAACCTAGGACCCTACTATCCCTGTAATGCCCTAGGCCAAACGACAGGGCAGAGACCACCTATTCATCCTACACCACGGATGAAAAGGTGTCTCCAGAGAACCAGTGGCAGACAGGAAGCAAGACCATGGGATAAACAGTACGGCAGGTAAGTTACACAGCAACATAACTATGCAATGCACACTTACCTGCCGTAGCCAAGATGGAAAGAGGCTCCAGGCTGGGAAACCCACAGTCTTGTCTTCGCTTAAACCCCTCCGGGAAAGCACGCCCCTTGCGGAGCCCAGACACCACCAGAAAACCTCCATACACCAACCACACCAATACAACATACACCAGGTGGGGGAGGAAAACAGAGACACACCGGAGGGGACACACAGCCAGGGCAAGGAATCAATATAATAAATAAGGGTGACTCACACAGACTAAGACATTTAGCCAGGGAGCAGAGCTCCTACACAGACTGAAAAAATCAAACTGACCACAGGCTCCAACACACCAACATATAAGGAGGCCTGAGGTCACACCCACCACACCTAGCAAACACAACTGAACCCTGTGCACACCAAACGGAGAAAGTGCACACATACAAACACACATTGCCAGAGGCAACCGCATGCATTGACAGCGAGACGCCTAGCAACAAGCTCAGGCTGCTGCACTGCCAACAACACCATGTTGCCAGCGGCAACCGCACGTGAGGCTACCAACTAACAGCCCTCACCTGTGGTAAACAACCAAACCTGGCCGCTGGCAACTGCATGCGGCTCTAAGAGTCACGACCATGACCATAGTCGTGATAACAAGAGCTGATGGCAAAACTGAGACGTAAAGAAAAACAAGAGCACAAAGCTTTCGTGAACTTTAATGTTGTGTGCTGGGACCAATTTGTACTAGGCCTGAGGAGTCAGACACAGGAAAAGCTGGAATCTGACCTGACAGTGCCCCAGTGGAACACTGCAAAGGGTTAAATGTTGTGATTTGCTATCGAAGCACTTATTTCTTTGCACACTATGTATACCTAATGGCAATGTATGGGCAATATATAGTTAACACTGGCAGACTTGGTTAGTATACAAGGTTGATAGATTTAGCCCGCCCCCCGGTTAGTGTTAGATGAGCAGAGCTACACACAGGACGTGCGTGTTAGGGCTCCTGCAAGGTAGCCAAAAGAGAAGACTCCTCCAGTGGACTCCACTTCTGAGACTGAGAAGCTGCCAGATAGTAACTTAACCAAGAGAATACCCTGGAGGGAAAGAGAACTGACAGATATAGAAGATCTAGAACCACCAAAGCCGTGCACTGGATCCTGACAGTGAGGTACCGCTCGTTTATGGCATTAGAGACTTTACTGCTGTGGAAAGGGATAATTGCCTCCGTCCCCCACCACACTTTGAGATGGACTGGACATCTGGATCTAAGATATGCACCCCCCTAGCCCGGGAATTGCAGAAGTAGTCGAGAACAGCACGCCCGTGGTTAACTTGGAAAGATTGCAAAGTGTTTAGAGAGACTCAGGGGCTACTACTACCACCATCATTGCCACTGCCCATACACACCTATTGGAAAAAGAACTACACTCTGAAATGATTTGGAACTGTGATATATGTACTACTATGCCCATCATCAATTCGGTAAAAGTAGACTTTATTGATTGCAACCAATGGACTTTTTCTACCACCATCCAACGGCCCCTACATCTGCCCTCCTGCCTTGCACGCTGCCAACTATCCACCATCAAGGGCACCTCACCTACCACCAGGTAGGAGCTCCAGAAAGTCAGGGAGTACCCCGAGGGAAGAAAGGGTGTGCCCTCCATTCAGTGTGAAGCAAGATTTCCACTGTAAACTGTGAGTACTACTACCACCATCATAGCCACTACCACTTCTCCCTCTCCTCCAGGTCGCTGCAACGGTAAATCGAAAAACATCTAGAGACCGTACACATTCATGAGCCATTTACAAGAGTCTAGTCTCCCAGCTACAAAAGGGACACCATCGGATGAAACCTGGTGGGTTCCACCTATAGGAGTTGCAGAACCACTGGAGGAGAACCTCAGCTGTGGCAGAAGAGGAACAAGCCCTGATACATCAATCACAATGGCCTAATTTTGGTGAACGACCAACCAACCAGGTTCCAAGACTGCGGGACACACGGCCCCAAAAAACTTGGGGGGGGGGGGGGGGGTAGGTGAGTGTAACCTGTGGAAGAGACCTGGTCATTGGAGTGGTGGCTTCCAAGGAAAGACGTTTGTCATATAGTGCTGACTATGCCAAACACGGCATAAATATTCCACGGTATGGTGCCCAAGTGGCAATGCCACACAATGCCCAAACACCATACGGTGCTCAGATGAAAACCTATATGAAGTCATGGGTGCCACCACTCAGCAGGGTGGACAACACGGACCACCGCCCCGAAGACTGGTGGACAAACTACCTTGGGTTGGACAGACCATCTTCAAGGATGTATTATCCCCAATTGCATCATACATTTTATTGGAGCAGAGGGGGCCCCATTATGTTAGGGCCCATTATCAGGGTCTACACAACTGTATCTTAGTATTTCAGGTCTTTTCTCCATCTCCCTCTCTACAATTCGATGTGAAGGTCAACCATTACATCTTCACGTCTGTAGTGATGCTGATGCAGATAGTGATTAGAAGAGGGGTGACTTTGCATCTGAACGTCCTCTCCTCACCCTGAGCAGAGTCCTGTGACGTCAGCTGCCGGTAATCACCAGTAATTACCACATCACCCGTCTCTTCATTCCGCGCGCGAGGCTGGTCGTCGCGGATCTTCTCTCTCTCTCTCGCGCGCGCGTCCAAAAAAATCCCGCGGTCAGTGCGCGCCCGCGGAGTCCTGCTGAGCGCGCGCGCCCCGACAATAACATCCAGCGGCAGCGGCGAGAGGAGCAGCAGTCAATGAGCAGAAGAAGAACTGGCATCAGTGCAAGCTACTGCGGGCAGGGCAAGGACCCCGATGTCTCTGTAAGCACAGGATAGACCTCTCAGACTTCGTTGAAGGCATCAGAAGAGGACACACCGCCCCAGCCAGCACTCTGAGGACAGGGCATCACTCCAGAACATCGGTGCATGCAGGTCAGGAGCCTTGCACTTGGCTGCAGAGACGACCCTTCAACCCTTTTCTAAAAACTGGAGATCTTCTCAGTAGACCCTTTAAAGAAAATACATCATCACAGGAGCAACTCTGAGAAGACATTATCACTTGAGGAGCATTTTTGCACTAGTATGGAGAGAAGTCCTGAATGCCTCATTGCAGTCAAGGCATGGCCCCCAAAGAATTGGTGAAGGCAAGTCATTGACCTTCTTAGGGTATAATTCCTGCAAAGTGAGCTGGCAAGTCCTCCATTGTCTTCTGGCAAGTAGGCTGGGACCACCAAGATTTGAGTGAACACTCCATTGAAGACAGCAGAACCTCCAAAGCTTCACCCTGGACAGGATATCCCTCCATTACCTCCTTATAGCTTCTTGCAGATAGTGGTAGACCAAGGGAACCATCTATTTACAAGGTATTATTCCATTGTCCATAGGACCTCCAGAAGTTAGGAACCCAACAGTTCACTGCAATCAGTCAATTACTTCATGGACATGGTCATGGCAGGACTTGTAGTTAGAGCACCACCCCCATCATTTCCCTGGATATAGAACATTGTATGCAAGACTTTGCCCAAAAATCAACCCAGACCATCAAGGCATGACCCAACCACACCAGTCTTGTCACAGTTGAACTACTACCACATGAGTACAGCATTCCAACTCTTCACTTCAAGAAGCTCATCACTCAACCTAAGATTCAGATGAGATCTGGTCACCTCTTCTCCTTGTACGTCTCCTTCCATGCACCTAGCACCAGGATGGACCCTGCTCCTCAAGTCTGAGCGGATCCTCTGTCAAGACACTAGCTTGAACTCTCAGCATCTCCAGAAGACTCCACCAGCGTTGAGGTCTACATACTAAGAAACCAAGGACATCAAGTTTCAGCCTCATGGTCTGAATGCTGGACCTCACATAACAGCCTGTTTAAAGGTGAGCATCTCAATGTGTGGTGAGGACCGGGGTTACCTGGAATTTGAGATATTCCCCATCAAAATTGCAGTCCTCCTATACTGCAGACTGATGGACAGCATACTGTAGGTCTGTAATATATTATATAATTCACATAGATGTTCTGCCTACAGATGAAATTCCTACCAAGAATTTCACCTTAATGACCTGCTCTTGGGTAAATTCCCACTGGGGTGAAAATAAAACTTTGTTGTCATCTTCGAAACATTTGAGGGTATATGTCCGTCATGTGCTCCTTTACATAATAGTGAGATGGGATTTAACTCTTTCATAAATGATTGCTAGTGGCTCCCCATGATATTCCGCTATTGTCCTCATCATAATAATAATAATGGTAATGTAACTGGAAGAATTATATTACTAATAGTAATGAGACTACAGGCTAATAATAATAAATCATATTAATTAAATAATGACACTATCATTCAAATAATAAAATAATGATACTGCCACCACTAATAATAATAATAAAAAAATATAAATATAATAAAATATTGCCATGACTAATACAAATAATTATAGTAAAATAATATTACCGTCATTAATAAAAATAATTATAATAAAAAGAATATTGCCATGCCTAAAAAAATTAATAATTATTAAAATAACGATAATAAAATAATATTACCATTACTAATAATCATAAAAAATAATGATAATAAATATTTCCACCACTAATAATAATAATAATAATACAAATAGTGATAATAAAGTAATATTACCATCACTAATAATAATTAAAAAAAATAATGATAATAAAATAATATTATCATCACCAATAATACAAAATCATTATAATGAAATACTATCACATAAAATAAAAATAATAATCATTAAAAAATGATGCAACCGCCATGAATGATAATACAAAATAATTATTATAATAATAAAAAAAATAATGACACAACCACCTCTAATAACAATAATAAATAATAATACTTATAATGAAATAATGACATGGCCATAGCTAAATGATGACACAAAAATAATAATAATAATAATAGTACTATCAATTAAAATAATGATACCTGCCAACATGAATAATAGATGCAATAATAACAATAATAAAAAACTCTACTACCACTACTACTACAACTCCTACTAGTTAGTGTCCTATTTTGGAGGTCTGCATGTATAGTTATTTTATTAAGCGTCTATTTATCATGCGTGTTATACACTGGAAGTACTATTATAGGTGAGTGGATCTGTTAGTATTTTGGATTACTCTGAAGGGTCCTTCAAACCTCTCCTCGTGATCCTCCACAGATGGTCCTGTCTACTTTTCAGGGAATGAATGGTCTGCGTCAAGCATGAAAAGTCTGGTTAGTGTTTCTGGCATTGACTTCTTCTGCTCCAAGTCAAGTTGAGACTAAAAGACCTGGAGGGAGATAATGAGATCATTTTTACTTCTATTATTTATATGAATATTTACCGTATGTATATTTTTATTTCTATATTTTGGATTTTTTTTTTTCTTCATCTTTTCTATTATATATTTTTGAAACTTTTTTTTTTCTATTTAATTTTACTTATTTCTATTTTTTGCATTTGCTTCGTTTTGTAGATTCTCTAGTCATATTTCGGCCCCGGTCTGGTGCTTACTTCTTCTCTTTATTTGGCTGCTGCAAATCCATTCAATCTGCAATAGTAACAGACCAGCAGTATCATGTATATCTGCAAAGGTCAGCACATACTGCAATAAAATGCATCGCTTCAGATTATTTACGCCCTCCATGAATTATTCTGCTTTCAGGAATGAGATAGGATGTGCGGATTAAGGTTACATTTTGCTCAGAGACCTGACAGGTAGATCTTGCCATTCAATTTAGGTTGTTTTTTTTTTTGGTTGTGTAACAATGTGACAATTTATTATATACCATATAAAAGATAACATAAAAAATATTTATTCCATTTATTATTAGAGCTGTGGTTTTAGTGCATATATTCACAGTCATAGATCTGGAATGTTATAGGACGTAAAAAGGACTTTCAATTCTAATACTTCTCATGGAGACGTCCTATACATATTAACACACTGTGCACAGGTAACTAATGTCCTGCCTGATTTTCCTTCCTTGGGCAGCTATAGATTTGACCCTGCACTGAGGTGTAACAGGAGGAGCTGCAGGGGAAGGGGGGGGGGGGGGGGGAGGAGCAGGGGCTATGCATTCCTATATAGCCTAAGTGACTCTGTGACAAAGTTTTAGTTCCATAGCAGCTAAAAAATGGGCACCTTCCCAGAAGAATAGAAGAGCGGGTGCTGAGATGTCTTATCCGACGAAAAATATTCTGCAGTTTTCAAACCAGCACCTGGATCTGAATACTTTTGTAATTGCATGTCATAAAAAAATTTGTATAACCGCGGAGTTATTCAATAATATGTATCTGTATGGCGCCACCTGCTGTTTATTTTTTTTGTCCTGCTCACTGAGAAGGCCGCACATGCTCAGTTTCATCCTTCGACTGCCTCCTGAGCTGTGATAGGGAGAGCTGAGACACGCCTCCTGAGCTGTGATAGGGAGAGCTGAGACACGCCCCCTTAACTACAGCAGAAAAGACACGCCCCTTCAGCTGTCAGCTGGATATAAATCTAGCAGAGCAATGAATGGGGAGATCTCTGGATCCATGTGAGGTCCGGGGCCGGTTCTAGCTTTGTTAGAAAGAGGTTGACATGTTCTATATCAGAGTTCCCCAACTCCAGTCCTCAGGGCCCACCTACCAGTCAGGATTTGAGAATATCCCACAGAATGAACACCTGTGGTAAGTCCTAAGGCATTGACACTAATTATATCACCTGCTCAATACTAAGGAAACCCTAAAAACATGACTGGCAGATGGGGCCCGAGGACCGGAGTTGAGGAACACTGTTCTATATGATATCTGACTTTCATGTTTTACATTAGTCATGGGATAACCCCTTTAATTATCATAGGTTATATCATTTGTTGGCATTTAAAGGGGTTGTCTAATGTTGACAACCAGCCAAGACCAAGCAGTGGCTCCTGCTCTGGAGGACCTGGGCTGAACTTGTATTATATGATAAGTCACCCATTTTTTTGGTCTGTGACAGCGCCCATGGTGACTTATGACCTATTTAAATTTGCACAGGATTTAGTTGGCTCAAACCTACTTATTTCTGTAATTTTACTTCTGGATTTAGGCATGCAGCGGAGACATTGTCCGTGTCTTCCGTGCATCTTGCTTTACAGATCACAGGTAGACTTATGGCTATTAGAGTGGGTCCTCCTAGAATCCCCTTTGCCCCCTCAGCAAGGAACATGTGACATCATGACGGCCTGATCCTGGTGATGGCAGTAAGGCGATAAGGTGCATACTAATGGATTCTTGAGATGGATCCATGCAGGGTTAAGTTGGTTGTGGGGTCTCCTCCCGTTTGAATCCCGAAAGATAAGCTGTAATCTGTGGTGGAACCAGGAAACAAGTGTTCAATTTGCCTGCAGCTCCCCCAGAGGGAATGTGTAGCATTGCACTTTTGTCATTGAAATCAATTAGTAATGATGACAAATTAAATGGCGCCTAGGATGCGTGACTGGGATAGAAAATGGCACTGGGATACAAGAGTGGGCATTTTTTAAATATATGTTATTAACATAGGGATTTAAAGGAGTTGTCTCATCTCAGGCTAGGATATGCCATCAAAGCAAGATAGTGGCAGGCAGTGATGGTCAGTTCGCCAGCGAACTCATGCGGGCTGCCATCTGTAGTAAGGTAGACTCACCCGTCCGGCGATGCACAGGTAAGCCCTTACCTGTGCCTGTGTCGGGAGCCGGTCTGAAATCAAATGCAGTCACCGAGAACAGCCTGATGAAGGCCCCCGGCGGCTGTTCTCGGAACTGCCTGCTCCCGGTGACGGCATTTGGTTTCAGACCGGCTCCCGACACAGGCACAGGTAAGGGCTTACCTGTGCATCGCCGGACGGGTGAGTCTACCTTACTAAAGATGGCATCCCGCATGTGTTCGCTGGCGAACACTGCGAACTGACCATCACTAGTGACAGGTACCACCTCTGGGACCCACTCCTATCCCCAAATTAGGGCCCTCAAAGTGAAACGAGAGCAGCTGCTCATGCGAGTCCAACCTATGGTCACAGCTATAGGATTTACGAAAAGAGTGCTGGCTTGCCTATTTTCGGCTGTCCCATAGCGGTGAGTGGAGTGGTGGCTGTGCATGTGCGGTGTTCCTTCTCCATTCACCACTATGGAACTTCCAAAAATAGCCGAGCACACTCACTTGACTATTTTCAGAACTCCCATAGCGATGACTGGAGAACTTGCCATGCAGGCACGGTGTTCTCTTCGTCACTTTGGGGCTACCTTCTGGAGATAGGAGTGGGTACAAAAGTGGGTACCCTCACCTATCTGCCTTTGAGATATGCCATCAATATGTGAGATGTGCCAACCAACTTAAGAAGAATTTTAAAAGGTTTATCATCTACCCTGGACATGTGGAGATCAGAGAGAGGGATCTAACGCTCAGGACTCCGCTCTAACCAAGGAGAGCTCCGAACAAGGAGTAGCTCTCGCTCTGGTGGACCTAGCCAGTATATGTTCATCCAATCATTTGAATGGCCAGCGTGTAATACTGCATTTCCCCTCTAGTGGCCGCTGCAGTGACAATTTATAGCCAGCAGAAGGTTCCACAGGCGATCATCAAGGTTTTCTAAATCTGAACCATAAAGATCAGCTTGACCCTGGGGAACTTGTAACGGTGGCCATTTCAGTGGTCACCTGGAGTTGCCAGAACCAACTCATAAATGTCTGGTAAGACATGCTGTGATTTTACAGCAAAATATTCTTGAAACATTATATTCTGTGCTTGAGGGCAAAACATTTCTTCAATACGGACCTTAAAGGAGTTTTTTACCTTTGACTTTAAGAAGCTGCTGTGTTTTTCTCCCTCTCGAAACATCAGAGGGAAGGAAGTGAAATGTCTCAGCTTGGTATCTCTTTGCATCAGGGCAGGGTTTCATGGCTCGGTCTTTGTACCTCGGCTCCCTGGTCCAAAATAGCAAAAAGCGTAATATTCCGTGAAATCAGCATCTAGCGGGTCGGTACAGACGTGACATAGGTCCCTACTCAGCCTGTAGGAACTCTACAGGATCCAGGCAGAAGATCAGGAGGAGGAAGAGTCTTATAAATGAAGAGAAGCAGGTCCCTGTATGTTAGTAATTAGCCTTAAATCTCCCGTACCCTTTGCTTATGCAGAGCGAGGGGAGCCGGAGACTGACAGAAAATAATTACATTCGGTAATAAAACAGGGAAAATTAGTGACAGTGATGTATGGCCGCCCCCTTAATTATTCCTGACATTCAGGCTGCAGTGTAGAGTAATGTAAAGTACGAGATGGAAGCTGGATGTCATTATAGATTGCCACCGATCTGGAAAATGCACGCGGGATATTTTTATTTTTTTTAATAAATCTAAATTTGTATAAAAAAAAAAAATCTATTTTCTGATGCAAAATGTTATCACGCGACCAGGCATCTGATAATTGTAATGAAGGAGGTGGACGTCACTTCCGCTTTTAAGGGCGTGTTCACACAAAGTTTTTTCTGAGCTGAAAAAAAAAAAGCGATGCAGAATTCGCTTCAAAATTCCACATGGTTTTTGATCCTACCCATTGGATGTGGATCCAGCGTGGAATCCGCCCCGAGAATGAAGAGGTCGCTTCTTTTTTTCCTTTAAAACTGCGAGCGGAAAAAAAACAACAACACGCCGTGTCAATTACCATGAACGAAATCAATGGGAGGTGGTTTGCATGTGTTTTCTGTAGAAATTTTGCCCCAAAATCCACGTCGAAAAAAAACAAAAAAAACATACGCTTAGGCCCCTTTCACACGGGCGAGAATTCCACGCGGGTGCAATGCGTGAGGTGAACCCGCACTGAATCCGGACCCATTCACTTCAATGGGGGCTGTTCAGATGAGCGGTAAGTTTTCACGCATCACTTGTGCGTTGCGTAAAAAATCGCAGCATGTTCTATATTTTGCGTTTTTTCACGCAACGCAGGCCCCATAGAAATGAATGGGTCTGCGTGAAAATCGCAAGCAAGTGCGGATGCGGTGCGATTTTCACTCATTGTTGCTAGGAGATGATCGGGATGAGCGACCCCATTAAAGTCTATTCACTGTATGATTTTCCCTTATAACATGGTTATAAGGGAAAATAATAGCATTCTGAATACAGAATGCTTACTAAAATGTCCATTGAGGGGTTAATTAAAAAAAAAAATAATTAACTCACCTCATCCAATTGATCGCGCAGCCGGCATCGTCTTCTTGCTTCTTCTTTCAGGACCTGCAATAGGACCTTTGATGATGTAATTGCGCTCACCACGTGGCGAGCGCGGTGACGTCAGCGCAGGTCCTGCTGAATGAAGATAGAAGACGATGCCGGCTGGTAAGTTAATTATGAGGTAAGTTAATTATTATTATTTTTTTAACCCCTCAAGTCACGTTTTAGTAAGCATTCTGTATTCAGAGTGCTATTATTTTCCTTTATAACCATGTTATGAGGGAAAATACTAAAATCTACACAACACCTAAGGCCCCTTTCACACGGGCAAGTATTCCGCGCGGATGCGATGCGTGAGTTGAACGCATTGCACCCGCACTAAATCCCGACCCATTAATTTCTATGGGGCTGTTCACATGAGCGGTGATTTTCACGCATCACTTGTGCGTTGCGTGAAAATCGCAGCATGCTCCATATTCTGCGTTTTTCACGTAACGCAGGCCCCATAGAAATGAAGGGGGTTGCGTGAAAATCGCAAGCATCCGCAAGCAAGTGCGGATGCGGTGCGATTTTCACGCACGGTTGCTAGGAGACAATCGGGATGGAGACCCGATCATTATTATTTTCCCTTATAACATGGTTATAAGGGAAAATAATAGCATTCTGAATACAGAATGCATAGTACAATAGTGCTGGAGGGGTTAAAATAAATATAAAAATAATTTAATTCACCTTAATCCACTTGATCGCGCAGCCGGCATCTCTTCTGTCTTCATCTTAGCTGTGTGCAGGAACAGGACCTGTGGTGACGTCACTCCGGTCATCACATGATCTTTTACCATGGTGATGGATCATGTGATGGACCATGTGATGACCGGAGTGACGTCACCACAGGTCCTGTTCCTGCACACAGCAAAGAAAGAAGACAGAAGAGATGCCGGCTGCGCGATCAAGTGGACTAAGGTGAGTTAAATTATATATTTATTTTTTTAACCCCTCCAGCGCTATTGTACTATGCATTTTGTATTCAGAATGCTATTATTTTCCCTTATAACCATGTTATAAGGGAAAATAATACAATCTACAGAACACCGATCCCAAGCCCGAACTTCTGTGAAGAAGTTTGGGTTTGGGTACCAAACATGCGTGATTTCTCTCACGCGCGTGCAAATTGCATTACAATGTTTTGGAAAAATCGTGCATGTTCCCGCAACGTACCCGCACCTTTTCCCGCAACGCCCGTCTGAAAGAGGCCTAACCCAATCCTGAACTTCAGTGAAGAAGTCCAGATTCGGGTCTGGGTACTACATTCAGTTTTTTATCACGCGCGTGCAAAACGCATTGCACTCGCGCAGAAAAAACTAAACATCGGAACGAAGTCGCAGTCAAAACTGACTGCAATTGCGCGCGCCTACTCGCGCGGGTTTCCCGCAATGTACACGCGACTCATCCGGAGCAAATCCGGGACGCCCGTGTGAAAGAGGCCTTAGGGTATTTACACATGGCAGTGTAGGTTATGTGGATTTGAAGAGCGGATTTTCGTGCGGTTTTCGCTGTGTTTCAGCACTGAATCCGCATCAAAAATGCATTGCTTGTTGTTTTTGACATGGATTCGCCCCAGATCTTGCATTGCAAAGGGTGAAATCTGCACTGAAAGGCCTCATGCACACGACCGTTGTTGTGTTCCGTTCCGCAAAATGGGGTTCCGTTGTTCCATGATCCGTTTCCGTTTTTGTTTCCGTGTGTCTTCCTTTATTTTTGGAGGATCACCAGACATGAAGGAAAGTAAAAAAAAAATCGGTCAAGTTTGCCATGCAAATGATAGGAAAAAACGGACGCGGATGACAATCTTGTGTGCCGCCGCATTTTTTCACGGTCCCATTGACTTGAATGGGTCCGCGAACCATTTTCCGTGAAAAAAATAGGACAGGTTATATTTTTTTGACGGACTGGAACCACGTATCACGGACGCGGATGGCAAACGGTGCATTAGCCGAGTTTTCAACGGACCCATTGAAAGTCAATGGGTCCGCAGAAAAACGGAGCAACGGACACGGAATAAAATGGCTGTGTGCATGAGGCCAAAATCCGCAATTTACATGCCACAGATTCCACAATCTGCACTGCAGGTCAATTTCTGCACCGTTTACGTGAGACTTTGAAAATCTCATCTATCTGGTACTGTTTTAGGGCTCATGCACACGACTGTTGTTGTTTTGCGGTCCATTTTTCACGGATCCGTTGTTCCGTATCTGAGTTTTTTTTAAATCTGATTTAGCCTACATGCACTTGAACGTGGTTTGGTTCCGCATCCGATTCGCATTTTTTGGGGTTCGGGTGCGGACCCATTCACTTCAATGGGGCCGCAAAATATGCGGACAGCACTCCGTGTGCTCCGTTCCGTGGCCCCGCAAAAAAAATAGAACACGTCCTATTCTTGTCCGTTTTGCAGACAAGGATAGGCATTGTTACAATGGATCTGCAAAAAAAAGGATGCCATATGGACGTCATCCGTTTTTTTTGCGCATCCGCTATTTGCGGACCGCAAAACACAAACGTTCGTGTGCATGTAGGCTTAAGTCCTCTTCTGTTCCATTATTCCACAAAACATATCCATATGGTTTCCGTATGCGATCCGCTTTTTGCGGATCGGAAACGGAGACAGTAACTTATTAATCACCAAACACATGAACTGGGTATAGCATTTCTACAGTATGGATCCGCAAAATACGGATGAAATACGGATGTGTTCCGTGTGCGTTCCGTATTTTTTGCGGACCCATTGACTTGAATGGGGCTTCGGACCGTGATTTGCGGACAATTATAGGACATGCACTACTTTTTTGCGGAACGGAAATATGGAAACGGAATGCACACAGAGTATTTTCCGTTGTTTTTGCGGACCCATTGAAGTGAATGGCTCCGCATACGGTCTGCAAAAAAAACTGAATGGAAGCGGAAAGAAAATACGTTCGTGTGCATGAGCCCTTAGGGCTCGTTCACACGAACGTGTAATGCCCGTTGCCGTATTGCAGATCGCATTTGCGGATCTGCAATGCGGATCTGTACATATTATATGGTATTGCAGCTCAATCCCATATAATACTCATTTAAGACAAGATTGAATGGAGGGGGGCCTGAAAGGAAGACCACTGATGTGGATGAAGCAGATGATGTAGTGCTGATAACCAAAGGTTATTGCTAGGGAATGCCTTAAAAGACATAAGGACTGTTAGCAGGGCGTAGTAGGACACAGGGACTGTTCTGCATCCCGCTCCCTCAGGCATAACCCAGTGGGACAGATCAATAAAAACTGACCTAAAAACAAAACAGACTCTGTTGCCCATAGTAACGAATCCCAGCGCAGCTTTCATTATACCAGAGCAGTTTCAGAAATGAAAGCTGGACTCTGATTGGTTGCTATGGGCAACAAAGGCAGTTTTGAGGCCTAGATTTCCAGGGCCATGGCTACCCATCAACTTTAGTCACGCGACAGCAAGTAGAAAAAAATGACAGACTTTACAAAGTCATTTCTGGTCATTCGGGCGTTAAAAGGTTGGCTTCGGTGAAGGGTGGGGGAGGATAGTAGGAGGCCGGTGTCTTTTGGGTTGCTTTTGGAGTTGGGAGAACAGTTAAAAGGGGTCTGTAGTTCGGCCTGGGAGGTGCGTTTATTTAGACTTGCATTTTCTTTGGCACGTTTTGGGGCCTTACGCCTAGGGGAGTTGGTTTGTCCAAAGGTTAGTTGGGTGGGAGGGTTGTTTAGGGATGACATGGACTTGTTCCACAATAGGGTGGAATTCATAATACGCCGTTCCAAGACGGATGTAGAAGGAAGAGGGTGTAGAGTAGTGTTGTTTGATATTCCGGATTGGGCAATGTATGCGGGAGTATGGGGCAGAGGTAAAGGTTGGGATTTTGCCGTTGTTAGTGCACGCTGATGGATCTTTTTTGTCTCGCTTTCAGTTTACAGCGGTTTTTACAAAGTGTTTAGATCGGTTAGGGTTGGGTCAAGCGGGGTATTCAAGCCATTCGTTCAGGATTGGGGAGGCAACTGAGGCGGCTCGGTGGGGGTTGGGGGATGAGGTTAGAAAGCGTATAGGGTGCTGGGAATCTATTCGTTTTAGGTCTTATATCCGCTTGAATCGAATGTAGTTTGAGGGAGTTGGGGGGCATTAGAGGGGTTGCGGGTGTTAGCAGCAGGGTTGTTCTTTGATTTCAGTTGTGGCGGAATTAAAGGGGCCATTCAGTGGTGCTTCTGAGCTGGCGGGCAACGGCTGTAGGCAAGATGGCTCACCGGTGGGGTAACTCAGTTATTTGGGGCTTCAAGGACCTCCCCCGGGAGTAATTGTCATTGTTATGATTATGTTTATGTTTTGCTAAGAAAAAGGTTTCTGGATATATAATTTATGGTAATAAGGCTACTTTCACACTAGCGTTGTTTAAATCCGGCGTTCAATTCCGACACCGGAACTGCCCGCCGGATCCGGAAAAACGTGTGAAAACGGATTACATTTGAATCCTGATCAGGATTTTGATCACAATGAAAAATTGCATTGGAAAAAACGGATCCGCCATTTATGGACTTTAACTTTTTTTTTCACATTTTTCGGGTTTAACATGCAAAAGCCGGATCCGGTTCGACTGAACACACGGCGCCGGATCCGGCGTTAATGCAAGTCAAAGGGAAAAAGACCGGATCTGGCGTTCAGTCAAAATGTTCAGGATTTTTGGCCAGAGGTAAAAATACAACATGCTACGTTTTTCTGAAAAGCCTGATCAGTCAAAAAGACTGAACTGAAGACATCCTGATGCATCCTGAACGGATTACTCTCCATTCAGAATGCATGTGGATAAAACTGATCAGTTCTTTTCCGGATTTGAGCCCCTAGGACGGAACTCAGCGCTGGAAAAGAAAAACGCTAGTGTGAAAGTACCCTAAGGGCTCTTTCACACTTGCGTTGTCCGGATCCGTCGTGCACTCCATTTGCCGGAGGTGCCCGCCGCATCCGGAATAACGCAAGTGAACTGAAAGCATTTGAAGACGGATCCGTCTTCAAAATGCCTTCAGTGTTACTATGGCAGCCAGGACGCTATTAAAGTCCTGGCTGCCATAGTAGTAGTGGGGAGCAGGGGAGCAGTATACTTACCGTCCGTGCGGCTCCCGGGGCGCTCCAGAATGACGTCAGAGCGCCCCATGCGCATGGATGACGTGAGCCATGTGATCACGTCATCCATGCGCGTGGGGCGCCCTGACGTCACTCTGGAGCTCCCGGGGAGCCGCACGGACGGTAAGTATACTGCTCTCCCGCTACCCACTACACTTTACCATGGCTGCCAGGACTTTAGCGTCTTGGCAGCCATGGTAACCATTCAGAAAAAGCTAAACGTCGGATCCGGCAATGCGCCGAAACGACGTTTAGCTTAAGGCCGGATCCGGATTAATGCCTTTCAATGGGCATTAATTCCGGATCCGGCCTTGCGGCAAGTGTTCAGGATTTTTGGCCGGAGCAAAAAGCGCAGCATGCTGCAGTATTTTCTCCGGCCAAAAAACGTTCCGGTCCGGAACTGAAGACATCCTGATGCATCCTGAACGGATTTCTCTCCATTCAGAATGCATTAGGATAATCCTGATCAGGATTCTTCCGGCATAGAGCCCCGACGACGGAACTCTATGCCGGAAGAAAAGAACGCAGGTGTGAAAGAGCCCTAAAACGGCTGCTGTGGCCAATTTTATCCAGCCTGGTGTTCGAGTTTTATTAAGGTTTGATGGGGTATAGAACATTAGGTTGGAGATTTATTGGTGGGAGGGGGTTAGATAAGGCGCAGTTAAGTATGAGAGGGGGCGAACGAAAAGTAACCAATACCCCCGTCAAGTAATGGCCGGACTGGGGGGCAGAGCCTTTAGGGGAGGGCCACATGATGGGGGGTTTGGTTCAGGGAGACCCCAGGGGGTAGGGATAGGTCAGTGGGGTTAGAGGGGTTGGGTTAGGGAGAGCCTGGGGGGTAGGGATTGGCCAGTTTGAATTTAGGGGTGGTGAATAAGGGGTTAAAAGGGGGTTGCAGGGGGAAGAAGGGTGCCACTTTAGGTGAAAGAAAAGAGCTCCCACCCACCCACCCTCTTATTTTTGAGTGTTTCTGGTTATTGGAGAGTTTAAGGGTGTCTTTTGTATGGGGTGTTTTGTTTTAGGGGTGGGTAGGGACGGTGGTAATGGGGGGCAGTATTTTGTCACGGCGGCTGTGGCGGTGGGAGGTCCTTGAAGTTGGTTATATAGGTGAGGATGATGGGAGGGCTCCACGGTTGGGACTGGACTCCCATGGTGGGCGATCAGTTGTGGCGGAATTAAAGGGGCCATTCAGTGGTGCTTCTGAGTTGGCTCAGTTATTTGGGGCTTCAAGGACCTCCCCCGGGAGTAATTGTCATTGTTATGATTATGTTTATGTTTTGCTAAGAAAAAGGTTTCTGGATATATAATTTATGGTAATAAAACGGCTGCTGTGTCCAATTTAATCCAGCCTGGTGTTCGAGTTTTATTAAGGTTTGATGGGGTATAGAACATTAGGTTGGGGATTTATTGGTGGGAGGGGGTTAGATAAGGGGCAGTTAAGTATGAGAGGGGGCGAACGAAAAATAACCAATACCCCCTTCAAGACTCGCGGAGACATGAATAAATGTAAATCGCATTACTGCGATAAATGTAAATCCCATAGCAACCAATCAGATTCCACCTTTCATTTTTCAGAGCTCCTTTGTAAAATGAAAGGTGGGATCTGATTGGTTGCTATGGGCAACTAAGCCCGTTTTCCTTTACACAAGTTTTGATAAATCTCCTCCACTGTATGAAAATTAGAAGCTCTCTGCGCACATTTTTGATCAAAATTGTGTCGGTCCCATCTACCAGCAACAAGGTGGCTTCCAATAGATGGGACCTACACTGTCAGACATGTCTCTTCTGGGCTTTTGGCCTACAAAATTTGTGGCAATATAGAATCCAACCGTGGGCAGGGAGTGCACGGTCCAAGTGGGGGCAACCACTGTCCCAGATATACAATGCAAAAAACAAAGACCAGCATCTCCAAACTATGGCTGCAAACGCAAGCGCGACGCAGTCACGTGGGACCCGCATTACAGTGTATGATTGGCTAGGTCACCTGCAGTCATGAATCCAGCAGGGATGAATTTTAGGTGACAGACGCATCGCAGGGAGTGCATACGTCTTGAAATGCCCACTTATGGGTTATTGTTAACCCATACTTACCAACGTTTCAGTTGGTAAAATCAGGGACCCCCGTGAATGCCCCGCCTCACGCCCTGAAACACCCACTTATGGGCAGGGTTTGCCTTAGCCTGCCCATTTTTGGCCCGGGACAGCGCAAATTTAACCATGATCGTCTCTGAAAATCAGGGACAGTCCCTGCAAATTCCGGACCATTGGCAACTATGGTAGTGGCGCACCACCGTGCATCCACATAGGTGATCATCGTGAGGTGGCATTGTATGGTGCCTCCCCAATAGCAACGTACCCCACACCACATAATAATTTCCCCCACATTGCCCCATATAGTAATTTCCCCCACAGTGCCCCATATGGTAATTTCCCTCACACTGCCCCATATAGTAATTTCCCCCACATTGCCCCATATAGTAATTTCCCCCACACTGCCCCATATAGTAATTTCCCCCACACTGCCCCATATAGTAATTTCCCCCACACTGCCCCATATAGTAATTTCCCCCACACTGCCCCATATAGTAATTTCCCCCACACTGCCCCATATAGTAATTTCCCCTACACTGCCCCATATAGTGATTTCCCCCACACTGCCCCATATAGTAATTTCCCTCACACTGCCCCATATAGTAATTTCCCTCACACTGCCCCATATAGTAATTTCCCTCACACTGCCCCATATAGTAATTTCCCCCACACTGCCCCCATATTGTAATTTCCCCCACATAGTAATAATTACCCCCACACTGCCCCCATATAGTAATTTCCCTTACACTGCCCCATATAGTAATTTCTCTCACACTGCCCCATATAGTAATTTCCCCCACATAGCCCCGTATAGAAATTTCCACCACACTGCCCCATATAGAAATTTCCCCCACACTTCCCCTATATAGTAATTTCCCTCACACTGACCCCATATAGTAATTTCCCCCACACTGCCTCCATATTGTAATTTCTCCCACATAGTAATAATTACCCCCACACTGCCCCATATAGTAATAATTACCCCCACACTGCCCCATATAGTAATTTCCCACACACTGCCCCATATAGTAATTTCTCTCACACTGCCCCCATATAATAATTTCCCCCACAATGCCCCCACGTAGTAATTTCCACTACACTGCCCCATATAGTAATTTCCCCCACACTGCCTCCATATTGTAATTTCCCCCACATAGTAATAATTACCCCACACTGCCCCATATAGTAATTTCCCACACACTGCCCCATATAGTAATTTCCCTTACACTGCCCCATATAGTAATTTCCCCCACACTGCCCCATATAGTAATAATTACCCCCACACTGCCCCATATAGTAATTTCCCCCACACTGCTCCATATAGTAATTTCCCCCACACTGCTCCATATAGTAATTTCCCTCACACTGCCCCCATACAGTAATTTCCCCCACACTGCTCCATATAGTAATTTCCCCCACACTGCCCCCATATAGTAATTTCCCCCACAATGCCCACACGTAGTAATTTCCACTACACTGCCCCATATTATAATTTCCCTCACATTGCCCCATATAGTAATTTCCCTCACACTGCCCCATATAGTAATTTCTCTCACACTGCCCCCATATAGTAATTTCCCTTACACTGCCCCCATATAGTAATTTCCCTCACACTGCCCCCATATAGTAATTTCCCCCACACTGCCCCATATAGTAATTTCCCACACACTGCCCCCATGTAGTAATTTCCCTCACACTGCCCCATGTAGTAATTTCCCTCACACTGCCCCCATATAGTAATTTCCCCCACACTGCCCCATATAGTAATTTCCCCCACACTGCCCCATATAGTAATTTCCCCCACAAAGTAATAATTACCCCCACACTGCCCCATATAGTAATAATTACCCCCACACTACCCCATATAGTAATAATTAACCCCACACTGCCCCATATAGTAATTTCCCTTTCATTGCCCCATATAGTAATTTCCCCCCACACTGCCCCCATATAGTAATTTCTCTCACACTGCCCCCATATAGTAATTTCCCTCACACTGCCCCATATAGTAATTTCCCCCCACACTGCCCCATATGGTAATTTCCCTCACACTGACCCCATATAGTAATTTCCCCCACACTGCCCCCATATAGTAATTTCCCTCACATTGCCCCCATATAGTAATTTCCCCCACACTGCCCCATATAGTAATTTCCCCCCACACTGCCCCATATAGTAATTTCCATCACACTGACCCAATATAGTAATTTCCCTCACACTGCTCCATATAGTAATTTCCCTCACATTGCCCCCATATAGTAATTTCCCCCACACTGCCCCATATAGTAATTTCCCCCCACACTGCCCCATATAGTAATTTCCCTCACACTGCCCCCATATAGTAATTTCCCCCACACTGCTCCATATAGTAATTTCCCTCACACTGCCCCATACAGTAATTTCCCCCACACTGCTCCATATAGTAATTTCCCCCACACTGCCCCATATAGTAATTTCCCCCACACTGCCCCATATAGTAATTTCCCCCACACTGCCCCATATAGTAATTTCCCCCACACTGCCCCATATAGTAATTTCCCCTACACTGCCCCATATAGTGATTTCCCCCACACTGCCCCATATAGTAATTTCCCTCACACTGCCCCATATAGTAATTTCCCTCACACTGCCCCATATAGTAATTTCCCTCACACTGCCCCATATAGTAATTTCCCTCACACTGCCCCATATAGTAATTTCCCCCACACTGCCCCCATATTGTAATTTCCCCCACATAGTAATAATTACCCCCACACTGCCCCCATATAGTAATTTCCCTTACACTGCCCCATATAGTAATTTCTCTCACACTGCCCCATATAGTAATTTCCCCCACATAGCCCCGTATAGAAATTTCCCCCACACTGCCCCATATAGAAATTTCCCCCACACTTCCCCTATATAGTAATTTCCCTCACACTGACCCCATATAGTAATTTCCCCCACACTGCCTCCATATTGTAATTTCTCCCACATAGTAATAATTACCCCCACACTGCCCCATATAGTAATAATTACCCCCACACTGCCCCATATAGTAATTTCCCACACACTGCCCCATATAGTAATTTCTCTCACACTGCCCCCATATAATAATTTCCCCCACAATGCCCCCACGTAGTAATTTCCACTACACTGCCCCATATAGTAATTTCCCCCACACTGCCTCCATATTGTAATTTCCCCCACATAGTAATAATTACCCCACACTGCCCCATATAGTAATTTCCCACACACTGCCCCATATAGTAATTTCCCTTACACTGCCCCATATAGTAATTTCCCCCACACTGCCCCATATAGTAATAATTACCCCCACACTGCCCCATATAGTAATTTCCCCCACACTGCTCCATATAGTAATTTCCCCCACACTGCTCCATATAGTAATTTCCCTCACACTGCCCCCATACAGTAATTTCCCCCACACTGCTCCATATAGTAATTTCCCCCACACTGCCCCCATATAGTAATTTCCCCCACAATGCCCACACGTAGTAATTTCCACTACACTGCCCCATATTATAATTTCCCTCACATTGCCCCATATAGTAATTTCCCTCACACTGCCCCATATAGTAATTTCTCTCACACTGCCCCCATATAGTAATTTCCCTTACACTGCCCCCATATAGTAATTTCCCTCACACTGCCCCCATATAGTAATTTCCCCCACACTGCCCCATATAGTAATTTCCCACACACTGCCCCCATGTAGTAATTTCCCTCACACTGCCCCATGTAGTAATTTCCCTCACACTGCCCCCATATAGTAATTTCCCCCACACTGCCCCATATAGTAATTTCCCCCACACTGCCCCATATAGTAATTTCCCCCACAAAGTAATAATTACCCCCACACTGCCCCATATAGTAATAATTACCCCCACACTACCCCATATAGTAATAATTAACCCCACACTGCCCCATATAGTAATTTCCCTTTCATTGCCCCATATAGTAATTTCCCCCCACACTGCCCCCATATAGTAATTTCCCTCACACTGCCCCCATATAGTAATTTCCCTCACACTGCCCCATATAGTAATTTCCCCCCACACTGCCCCATATGGTAATTTCCCTCACACTGACCCCATATAGTAATTTCCCCCACACTGCCCCCATATAGTAATTTCCCTCACATTGCCCCCATATAGTAATTTCCCCCACACTGCCCCATATAGTAATTTCCCCCCACACTGCCCCATATAGTAATTTCCATCACACTGACCCAATATAGTAATTTCCCTCACACTGCTCCATATAGTAATTTCCCTCACATTGCCCCCATATAGTAATTTCCCCCACACTGCCCCATATAGTAATTTCCCCCCACACTGCCCCATACAGTAATTTCCATCACACTGACCCCATATAGTAATTTCCCCCACACTGCCCCATATAGTAATTTCTCCCACACTGCTCCATATAGTAATTTCCCAGACACTGCCCCATATAGTAATTTCCCCCACACTGCCCCATATAGTAATTTCCCCCACTCTGCCCCCATATAGTAATTTCCCCCACACTGCTCCATATAGTAATTTCCCCCACACTGCCCCATATAGTAATTTCCCCCACACTGCCCCATATAGTAATTTCCCCCACACTGCTCCATATACTAATTTCCCCCACACTGCTCCATATAGTAATTTTCCCCACACTGCTCCATATAGTAATTTCCCCCACAATGCCCCCATGTAGTAATTTCCCCCACACCGCCCCCTTATAGTAATTTCCCCCACACTGCCCCATATAGCAATTTCCCCGATACTGCCTCCCATGTAGTAGTTTGCCCCCAATGCCCCCATTATGTAATTTGCCCCACACTGCTCCTATATAGTAATTTCCCTCACATTGCCCCCATATAGTAATTTCCCCCACACTGCCCCATATAGTAATTTCCCCCACACTGCTCCATATAGTAATTTCCCCCACACTGCTCCATATAGTAATTTCCCTCACACTGCCCCCATACAGTAATTTCCCCCACACTGCTCCATATAGTAATTTCCCCCACACTGCCCCCATATAGTAATTTCCCCCACAATGCCCACACGTAGTAATTTCCACTACACTGCCCCATATTATAATTTCCCTCACATTGCCCCATATAGTAATTTCCCTCACACTGCCCCATATAGTAATTTCTCTCACACTGCCCCCATATAGTAATTTCCCTTACACTGCCCCCATATAGTAATTTCCCTCACACTGCCCCCATATAGTAATTTCCCCCACACTGCCCCATATAGTAATTTCTCACACACTGCCCCCATGTAGTAATTTCCCTCACACTGCCCCATGTAGTAATTTCCCTCACACTGCCCCCATATAGTAATTTCCCCCACACTGCCCCATATAGTAATTTCCCCCACATTGCCCCATATAGTAATTTCCCCCACAAAGTAATAATTACCCCCACACTGCCCCATATAGTAATAATTACCCCCACACTACCCCATATAGTAATAATTAACCCCACACTGCCCCATATAGTAATTTCCCTTTCATTGCCCCATATAGTAATTTCCCCCCACACTGCCCCCATATAGTAATTTCCCTCACACTGCCCCCATATAGTAATTTCCCTCACACTGCCCCCATATAGTAATTTCCCTCACACTGCCCCATATAGTAATTTCCCCCCACACTGCCCCATATGGTAATTTCCCTCACACTGACCCCATATAGTAATTTCCCCCACACTGCCCCCATATAGTAATTTCCCTCACATTGCCCCCATATAGTAATTTCCCCCACACTGCCCCATATAGTAATTTCCCCCCACACTGCCCCATATAGTAATTTCCATCACACTGACCCAATATAGTAATTTCCCTCACACTGCTCCATATAGTAATTTCCCTCACATTGCCCCCATATAGTAATTTCCCCCACACTGCCCCATATAGTAATTTCCCCCCACACTGCCCCATACAGTAATTTCCCCCACACTGCCCCATATAGTAATTTCCCCCACACTGCCCCTATATAGTAATTTCCCCCACACTGCCCCATACAGTAATTTCCATCACACTGACCCCATATAGTAATTTCCCCCACACTGCCCCATATAGTAATTTCCCCCACACTGCCCCATATAGTAATTTCCCCCACACTGCCCCATATAGTAATTTCCCCCACACTGCCCCATATAGTAATTTCCATCACACTGACCCCATATAGTAATTTCCCTCACACTGCTCCATATAGTAATTTCCCTCACATTGCCCCCATATAGTAATTTCCCCCACACTGCCCCATATAGTAATTTCCCCCCACACTGCCCCATACAGTAATTTCCATCACACTGACCCCATATAGTAATTTCCCCCACACTGCCCCATATAGTAATTTCCCCCACACTGCTCCATATAGTAATTTCCCCCACACTGCTCCATATAGTAATTTCCCAGACACTGCCCCATATAGTAATTTCCCCCACACTGCCCCATATAGTAATTTCCCCCACTCTGCCCCCATATAGTAATTTCCCCCACACTGCTCCATATAGTAATTTCCCCCACACTGCCCCATATAGTAATTTCCCCCACACTGCCCCATATAGTAATTTCCCCCACACTGCCCCCATATAGTAATTTCCCCCACTCTGCCCCCATATAGTAATTTTCCCCACACTGCTCCATATAGTAATTTCCCCCACAATGCCCCCATGTAGTAATTTCCCCCACACCGCCCCCTTATAGTAATTTCCCCCACACTGCCCCATATAGCAATTTCCCCGATACTGCCTCCCATGTAGTAGTTTGCCCCCAATGCCCCCATTATGTAATTTGCCCCACACTGCTCCTATATAGTAATTTCCCTCACATTGCCCCATATAGTAATTTCCCTCACATTGCCCCCATATAGTAATTTCCCCCACACTGCTCCATATAGTAATTTCCCCCACACTGCCCCCATATAATAATTTCCCCCACACTGCCCCATATAGTAATTTCCCTCACACTGCCCCCATATAGTAATTTCCCCCACACTGCCCCCATATAGTATTTTCCCCCACACTGCCCCATATAGTAATTTCCCAACACTGCCCCATATAGTAATTTCCCCCACACTGACCCATATAGTAATAATTACCCCCACACTGACCCCATATAGTAATAATTACCCCCACACTGCCCCATATAGTAATTTCCCCCACACTGCCCCATATAGTAATTTCCCCCACAATGCCCCCATATAGTAATTTCCCCCACACTGCCCCCATATAGTAATTTCCCCCACACTGCCCCCATATAGTAATTTCCCCCACACTGCCCCTATATAGTAATTTCCCCCACACTGCCCCTATATAGTAATTTCCCCCACACTGCCCCCATATAGTAATTTCCCCCACACTGCCCCCATATAGTAATTTTCCCCACACTGCCCCATATAGTAATTTCCCCCACTCTGCCCCCATATAGTAATTTCCCCCACACTGCCCCATATAGTAATTTCCCCCACACTGCCCCATATAGTAATTTCCCCCACACTGCTCCATATAGTAATTTTCCCCACACTGCTCCATATAGTAATTTCCCCCACAATGCCCCCATGTAGTAATTTCCCCCACACCGCCCCCTTATAGTAATTTCCCCCACACTGCCCCATATAGCAATTTCCCCGATACTGCCTCCCATGTAGTAGTTTGCCCCCAATGCCCCCATTATGTAATTTGCCCCACACTGCCCCATATAGTAATTTCCCCCACACTGCCCCATATAGTAATTTCCCCCACACTGCCCCATATGGTAATTTCCCAACACTGCCCCATATAGTAATTTCCCCCACACTGACCCATATAGTAATAATTACCCCCACACTGACCCCATATAGTAATAATTACCCCCACACTGCCCCATATAGTAATTTCCCCCACACTGCCCCATATAGTAATTTCCCCCACAATGCCCCCATATAGTAATTTCCCCCACACTGCCCCCATATAGTAATTTCCCCCACACTGCCCCTATATAGTAATTTCCCCCACACTGCCCCTATATAGTAATTTCCCCCACACTGCCCCCATATAGTAATTTCCCCCACACTGCCCCATATAGTAATTTCCCCCACTCTGCCCCCATATAGTAATTTCCCCCACACTGCTCCATATAGTAATTTCCCTCACACTGCCCCATATAGTAATTTCCCCCACAATGCCCCCATGTAGTAATTTCCCCCACACCGCCCCCTTATAGTAATTTCCCCCACACTGCCCCATATAGCAATTTCCCCGATACTGCCTCCCATGTAGTAGTTTGCCCCCAATGCCCCCATTATGTAATTTGCCCCATATAGTAATTTCCCCCACACTGCTCCATATAGTAATTTTCCCCACACTGCTCCATATAGTAATTTCCCTCACATTGCCCCCATATAGTAATTTCCCTCACATTGCCCCCATATAATAATTTCCCCCACACTGCCCCATATAGTAATTTCCCTCACACTGCCCCCATATAGTAATTTCCCCCACACTGCCCCATATGGTAATTTCCCAACACTGCCCCATATAGTAATTTCCCCCACACTGACCCATATAGTAATAATTACCCCCACACTGACCCCATATAGTAATAATTACCCCCACACTGCCCCATATAGTAATTTCCCCCACACTGCCCCATATAGTAATTTCCCCCACAATGCCCCCATATAGTAATTTCCCCCACACTGCCCCCATATAGTAATTTCCCCCACACTGCCCCTATATAGTAATTTCCCCCACACTGCCCCATATAGTAATTTCCCCCACACTGCCCCTATATAGTAATTTCCCCCACACTGCCCCCATATAGTATTTTCCCCCACACTGCCCCCATATAGTAATTTCCCCCACACTGCCCCATATAGTAATTTCCCCCACTCTGCCCCCATATAGTAATTTCCCCCCACACTGCCCCATATAGTAATTTCCCCCAAACTGCCCCCATATAGTAATTTCGCCCCCACACTGCCCCATATAGTAATTTCCCTCACATTGCCCCATATAGTAATTTCTCCCCACACTGCCCCCATATAGTAATTTCCCTCACACTGCCCCCATATAGTAATTTCCCCCACACTGCCCCCATATAGTAATTTCCCCCACACTGCCCCCATATAGTAATTTCCCCCACACTGCCCCATATAGTAATTTCCCCCACACTGCCCCCATATAGTAATTTCCCCCACACTGCTCCATATAGTAATTTCCCCCACACTGCTCCATATAGTAATTTCCCCCACACTGCCCCATATAGTAATTTCCCCCACACTGCCCCCATATAGTAATTTCCCTCACACTGCCCCATATAGTAATTTCCCCCACACTGCCCCATATAGTAATTTCCCCCACACTGCCCCATATAGTAATTTCCCCCACACTGCTCCATATAGTAATTTCCCCCACACTGCCCCATATAGTAATTTCCCCCACACTGCCCCATATAGTAATTTCCCCCACACTGCTCCATATAGTAATTTCCCCCACACTGCCCCATATAGTAATTTCCCCCACTCTGCCCCCATATAGTAATTTCCCCCACACTGCTCCATATAGTAATTTTCCCCACACTGCTCCATATAGTAATTTCCCCCACAATGTCCCCATGTAGTAATTTCCCCCACACTGCTCCATATAGTAATTTCCCCCACACTGCCCCATATAGTAATTTCCCCCACACTGACCCCATATAGTAATTTCCCCCACACTGCCCCATATAGTAATTTCCCCCACACTGCCCCATATAGTAATTTCCCCCACACTGCCCCATATAGTAATTTCCCCCACACTGCTCCATATAGTAATTTCCCCCACACTGCCCCATATGGTAATTTCCCCCACTCTGCCCCCATATAGTAATTTCCCCCACACTGCCCCATATAGTAATTTTCCCCACACTGACCCCATATAGTAATTTCCCCCACTCTGCCCCATATAGTAATTTCCCCCACACTGCCCCATATAGTAATTTCCCCCACACTGACCCCATATAGTAATTTCCCCCACACTGCCCCATATAGTAATTTCCCCCACACTGCCCCATATAGTAATTTCCCCCACACTGCCCCATATAGTAATTTCCCCCACACTGCTCCATATAGTAATTTTCCCCACACTGACCCCATATAGTAATTTCCCCCACTCTGCCCCATATAGTAATTTCCCCCACACTGCCCCATATAGTAATTTCCCCCACACTGACCCCATATAGTAATTTCCCCCACACTGCCCCATATAGTAATTTCCCCCACACTGCCCCATATAGTAATTTCCCCCACACTGCCCCATATAGTAATTTCCCCCACACTGCCCCATATAGTAATTTCCCCCCACACTGCCCCATATAGTAATTTCCCCCACACTGCCCCATATAGTAATTTCCCCCACACTGCTCCATATAGTAATTTCCCCACACTGCTCCATATAGTAATTTTCCCCACACTGCTCCATATAGTAATTTTCCCCACACTGCTCCATATAGTAATTTCCCCCACAATGCCCCCATGTAGTAATTTCCCCCACACTGCCCCCTTATAGTAATTTCCCCCACACTGCCCCATATAGCAATTTCCCCGATACTGCCTCCCATGTAGTAGTTTGCCCCCAATGCCCCCATTAAGTAATTTGCCCCATGTAATCATTTGCCCCAACTGTCCCTGCAGAAATATCACCTCCCCTGCCCCCCAAAGTTGGCACACACAAAAAACAAAACAAAGCAAAAATAAAAAACTAAAGGCTAATATTTACCTGTGTCTGTGATGGTGTGGCAGGCACTCGTACATCAAAGTCCTGCGCCCCGGCACAGGCACGCGATGACATCATTGCACATGATGACATCATCACGCACGCCTGCGCCAAGCATTTATTACCACATAGGCCTCAGGCCTACTATGCCTTAAGCCTATGGCGGTGATAGGCGGTGGGGCAGGGATCTATGCGCTCCCGTGCCCCGCCGCAGTGTGTGGGCGTTCGGGTCGGAGTTGGGCCCCCCAGAGATGCAGGGCCCGGGGCTGCTGACCCGAACGCCCCTTTTATAATCCGCCACTGCCATGTAGCCCTAACCATCATGTAGAGAAAGTTCATACAAAGGCAATTACTAATGTATTGTGATTGTCCATATTGCCTCCTTTTCCATCACATTGTACACTGCTCGTTTCCATGGTTATGACCACCCTGCAGTCCAGCAGTGGTGGTCATGCTTGCACACTATAAGAAAAGGCACGAGCCGTGTATAATGTGATGGAAAAGGAAGCAATATGGGACAATCTCAATACATTAGTGCCTTGTTTTAACTTTCTCTACATGATAAATGCCATTTGCTGAAGTGAGAGGACCCCTTTAAGGCGACACGCGTCTCTTCTGAAGTAAACTTTCCAGCAATGACGTCGTCTTCTCTGCTCTGACGCCGCATATATAGAAGGTTTCGATGAAAGACGTGAATAAAACTTCTGCCTTTTGCTTTAGTGATGAATGCGTCTTATGTGTCTTGAGCTTTTCTTTGTCAGTTTCTTCTTCCCCTCTGAGGATTAAGCGGTTTTCTTGGGCACCGCTTGGCACGCGTTCCATATACATCAACATGAGTGGTGCCGCCGTTCATGATCCGAATGTCATATTTTGATTTAAGCTGCCATCAAAAGACGGGGGTTGACAGAAGGAGAAATATAAGATTGGAATAATGGGCTAGGATATCCACACGTTAGTTTTATTTTGGTATTTGAGCTGAGGGATGATCGGTGTTTGGAGAGGCGGCAAAGTGATGGAAGGCGGAAAGAAAGATTGGCATAATCCATCAAGGCTCTGCAAGTCTATTGTTCCTGGTGTATAAGCCGCGGTCGTTTAACACATTGCTGACGTCCACGTCTTCTGTAAGAAAGTGGTTTAAGAAAGATGGCGGTATAGATTGCAGCCTCATGTGCTTAGTAATGGCGGTGTAGACTGCAGCTTCATGTGATTAGTAATGGCGGTGTATACTACAACCTCCTGTGCTTAGTAATGGTAGTATAGACTGCAGCCTCTTGTGGCTGTCACTGTGGTGGTCACGGTGACTGTGACTTTTTGGTGGTCTGAGGTTGACAATATGTGGGGGGTCCTGTGGGTGACACAGTATAGGAGTCTGTCACTATTTCGGGGTCTGTGTCTGACCCTGCATGGCAGTCCTGTGCTGTGAGTTTGGGGGGTCCTATGAGACCCTGTGGTTGTGACTGTGGATCTTCTGCCTAACAATGATTGGGGGGTCCTATGGATGACACTGTATGGGATTCTGTGTGTGACAGTATATGTAGGTTTTGTGGCTAAGATTGTATGGGGGTCTGTGGCTGACACTGTATGGGGGTCTGTGGCTGACACTGTATGGGGGTCTGTGGCTGACACTGTATGGGGGTCTGTGGCTGACACTGTATGGGGGTCTGTGGCTGACACTGTATGGGGGTCTGTGGCTGACACTGTATGGTGGTCTGTGGCTGACACTGTATGGGGGTCTGTGGCTGACACTGTATGGGGGTCTGTGGCTGACACTGTATGGTGGTCTGTGGCTGACACTGTATGGGGATCTGTGACTGACACTGTATGGGGGTCTGTGGCTGACACTGTATGGGGGTCTGTTGCTGACACTGTATGGGGGTCTGTGGCTGACACTGTATGGGGGTCTGTGGCTGACACTGTTTGGGGGTCTGTTCCTGACACTCTATGGGGGGTGTGACTGACACTGTATAGGGGGTGTGACTGGCACTGTATGGGGGGTGTGACTGGCACTGTATGGGGGTCTGTGACTGACACTGTATGGGGGTCTGTGGCTGACACTGTATGGGGGTCTGTGACTGACACAGTATGGGGGTCTGTTCCTGACACTCTATGGGGTCTGTGGCTGACACTGTATGGGGGTCTGTGGCTGACACTGTATGGGGGTGTGGCTGACACTGTATGGGGGGTGTGACTGACACTGTATAGGGGGTGTGACTGACACTGTATGGCTGACACTGTATGGGGGTCTGTGGCTGACACTGTATGGGGGTCTGTTCCTGACACTCTATGGGGTCTGTGGCTGACACTGTATGGGGGTCTGTGGCTGACACTGTATGGGGGTGTGGCTGACACTGTATGGGGGGTGTGACTGACACTGTATAGGGGGTGTGACTGACACTGTATGGCTGACACTGTATGGGGGTCTGTGGCTGACACTGTATGGGGGTCTGTTCCTGACACTCTATGGGGTCTGTGGCTGACACTGTATGGGGGTCTGTGGCTGACACTGTATGGGGGTGTGGCTGACACTGTATGGGGGTCTGTGGCTGACACTGTATAGGGGGTGTGACTGACACTTTGTGGGGGTCTGTGACTGACACTGTTATGAGGACACCATGGGAGCTTGTGATGCCACTCTACAATACCACAAATATATCTAGAACAATATCATATGTACATTGACGAGGACTTGTCGTAGAGGAAGTATTAGCTCGCTATGGTCGGGTACGAGCTATGTTTTAATTTTTTTTACCAAAATTAGGACTGGATCCACAAGAGCAAAGATCCACAACACGCAGGATAAAAAAAACCCTGTGTTATGTTTCCCCGGCCTGAACATCCATCGTCTCCTCACTGGTGACTGCACACGTACCAGCGATAAATGACTGCACTGTCGCTGCTGATGTGTGCTTCTACCCCGATGGGACAGTTTGCTCTTCAAGGCTGGTGCGTGCTCCCCGAGGGCCAGAAAAATCTCTTTGATCAGCGCTCACATGACGCAGCGTTTATGCGCACTTCCCATCAATGTCCCACCACTGCCCATCAGAATCTAAATACAGATCAGGTATAGCTGCACCTTGCGGACGGGTCCTCAGCTGTGTCTGGTCCCTGTCCCTGATGGGCAGTATGAACCTACCCAGGGCGGCTTACATGGATGGTGCTGCCACCTGCAATTCCACCCCCAGTCTGGGGTATGGGGCGCCATCTGTTCACAGTGCATTTTGTGACACAAAATTCAATTTGTCGCACAGAATGTCATTTTGTGACATAGAATTCTACAAAATGACTTTTGTGTATACAAAATGCGCCGTGAACAAATGGCGCCCCATAGTTCACAGTGGGAGCGAGCCTACGTGCTGCCTTTGTTACAAAATGTAATTTTGTGCGCAAAAGATTTATTTTGTGATTCTGTGTCACAAAATAACATTCTGTGCGACAAAATGAGTCTTGGGTCACAAAATTAAAGAGGTTATCCAACCCTTAAAATGACCTGACCCCTATAATATCCAGGCACCTCATATAGATTATACTTACCCCGGCTACCGCGTCGCTCCTGCTTCCCGCATGGCGGCCGCAGAATCTCAGAATAGATTTTGTTACATGAAATTAAAGGGGTTATCCAAACCCTATAATACCCCCCAATGCCCGGGCACCTCATATAGGTTATACTTACCCCGCTCCCCGCGTCGCTCCTGCTCCCCGCACGGTGCTGCTGTGATGCTAGGGAGGCTCGTCCCCGTCGCGGCCTGCTATTGGCTGCACCTATGTCGCTGGATGTTTTAATCTGCGCGACGGGGATTTGCCTCCCTAGCGTCACAGCCGAGACTGTGTGGGGAACAGGGGCCACGCGGCGAGCAGGAGCGGTTAAGTATAACCTATATGAGCTGCACGGGCATTAGGGGGGTCATTATAGGGGTTGGGTCACCCCTTTAATTCCATGTAATAAAATCAAATCTGCGTGACAAAAAGGTTTCTGTAAAGACAAAATGAATTCTGTAATTTTGTGTCACAGAACACATTTTGCATCACAAAATACATTGCGTGCAAACGGCACCACATACCAAGGCAGGGGACGAGAGTACAGTGGATGCCACCCGGTGTCCGTCATTGTAATGGGGGCCTATGGGTCTGTTTAGTCCATGTGCATATGAGAAACGGACACAAAAGAGCCTTAGGCTAGCAGAGTGCCCGAGGGGGCGGTGCATGACCTCTCTGTTTAGTCATGCTCCACCCCCTGGGAACCCTAAGAATAATACACCATATTATTTTGCTGGAGTGTTCCTTTAAAGAAGAGCCGTCAATTCAGAAGCATCTATTCTTATGTCTGTATGTTGTGCCGTTCCTTTACTATTCCTGCTAGAAGGTATGAATGAATTGCTAGTGGTTTGGTCCAGATGGGTGTCACCAGTCTTCTAGCAGGAATAATAAAGGAACGGCACAACATAGAGTCATGAGAACAGATGCTCCAGAACTGTTATTACATGTGGGATGCAAGTAGTCACTAAAACAGACATGTCAGGGCAGGCGACAGCATCGATCATTCCTCAAGGTTGCAGGTCTGACACCAGTGACCTTGTCCGATCCAGCACAGCACTGCGGAGGATTTTACATACAAGATGAATTTGCCTTAGATTCTGTGTGCCGGCGAGAGCGTTTACAATGTAAACAATGCAGTCTAATCCATATTCAATGTCTACAGATGCTGTTAGACCCATGATTCATTCTGCAGCGAGGCGGAGGTGCTCACCCAGCAATCCGCAGCCGCTGCAGGAATACCACGGCTATCATCGGCTCCCCGGGCTGGGATTGCCCATATGTGCCGTGAATGCTACATTGCAGGTTAATTTCCTTTGTACCCCATTGGACCTGTAGAGGAAGAATTAAAGGGGTATTTCCACCACAGACACTTAGGGCAATTCCACGTTAAAGATGGGACACGCACCTGTCTTCAATCACAGTGGCCTTACACACACCCTGGCTCCTAGGACCCTTTCCTCCCTAGGGGCACACATGGGCTCCTGCCAGATGGTAGCTGGGGTGTTTGCTAAGTGTTTGGATGGCGTGTGGTTGTGGAGTGCAATGGCCGGTGTCAGAAAACCAAGACAGAGACAGAATAAATGCCTCTCTTTACTCAAGTGAAAAATAGGAGTTGTAGTACACCCAGTTATAGCGATGTATGGATTTAGGGAAGGATGCGAGTCATGTCCCTCTTTGTACACTATCTTCCTAAAGTCTGTCTCAGTAGAATCTATGACTGGCAACAGTACTTGCCACTAATGGCTGTAATGTCCACTGTGGGATACAGGATTTTGAGGGCACGTCTGGCCAGGTGTGAAGGGCCAGGTCTTAACAGTATCCTTCACAGCAGCAAAGTCTGAATGGCTGTAGTAGCAGGTTACCCTGCTGACTCATGTGCTTCTAAGTTCTCCTTAGAATCTGCATGGCCAATCTTCCTCTCTTTCTCATCTTCTTTTTATCTCCTTCTGTAGATTATGCAGAGATCTGTTAGTCTCTGAAGCTTTCTCGGCCTAAGGAGAGGGATCATGAGGCAACAGCTTACTTTCGCTCTGTACTCTCACTAGAACCCACTCAAGTTAGTGGTGGAGCCAGCCAGCACCTAGCCTTCTACAAGAGCTGTGCCAGGATTTTTAACCCTGGCTGTGCCATACATACATAGCTACACTGAGTACACATTACATAACAATACAATACATTAAATAACAAACCATTTTGCTGTTTCCATGACATGCACGGCCATCTTTCCATTCTATGCCTGGATGCTACAGCCACCTAATTGGCGGAGGACCCCTGTTCTGGAGATAGGTGTGGGTCTCAGAAGAGGAGAAACTATCTATTAGTCTGTTCGTGACACCCGTTTACAGCCAAGAGGTATAGTATAGAAGGACACCTCTCTATATGGCAGGAGGGTATTGTCACCATGAGATCTCTCACTGGAGTTGGTAAGCATGAATTCCAATCTGCCTTATCCTCTTCAATTTTAGGAGATAAGCGGCACCACATGGATTGGGCAGCCCCTCATCCTCTATAAAATCTGGTGTAGAAGAATCTAGGTGTCTGCTTGTTTGCCCTCTAGCTATATCACGTGTGGATGGCCAAATGGGATAGCCCATGTTTAATGTGAAAAAATAAAAATTAGACATCTTATAGTACATGACAAAGCTAGAACCAGCCTTCTACCTCCCATGGTTCCACAGATCTCCCCATTCATTGCTCCAGTTGTTCTACTAGATTTATTTCAGGTTGCAGCTAGTGGCAATTGAAGGTTAGAGCTGAGCATGTGCGTCCACCTCTGTAAAATGGACAAAGAAATTGGAAAAAGGGCAAACAGCAGGTGGCGTTGTACAGATAGATTTCATTGAATAATATAGTGACTTTACAAAAAATTTTGTTAAATGCAATTACAAAAATAATTAGATCCAGGTGCTGGTTTGAAAACGAACAGTTTTTTTTTAAACTTTAATATAATGGTAGGCTTAGAGAATGCGATACAATGATCCATCGCCGTTGAGTCCCCTGATCAAACATTGATGGTACATATGGTTATGGTGAGATGACCCTTTTAAAGGCTATGTATACCTTCTGGGGCATTTTTTTTAGGATTGCATTTTTCTCATTTTGGGCTAAAAAAAAATCATTTTTTTACTTAAAAATATTCTGCTGTTTCTGAGACACAGGGGTTAAAAATCTGTCTACTTGCAAACTGTTACTTTCCGTTTTAAAGGCTATGTATACCTTCTGGGGCATTTTTTTTAGGATTGCATTTTTCTCATTTTGGGCTAAAAAAAACATTTTTTCAATTAAAAATATTCTGCTGTTTCTGAGACACAGGGGTTAAAAATCTGTCTACTTGCAAACTGTTACTTTCCGTTTTCTTTGAATCTCGTTATCTGAGGGCTCATTTGTAGCTCTTATCTCTGATCTCCTGACCAAAACACTCATTATAGCTCAATTCTTATCATACTGATAAGAATATGGCTTAAACAATTGTTTATGAGGTCAGGAGATCAGAGATAAGAGCTACAAAGGAGCCCTCAGATAAGACTGATTTTTAACCCATGTATCTAAGAAACGGCTGCACATTTTCAATAAAGACCAATTGAAAAAATGATTTGTAGCCTAAAATGAGTAAAATCCAATAATAATAAAATGCTTCTGAAGGTGTCCATTGCCTTGAATGATTGGTGGAAATTGGCGCCATCTGTCTTGTGTGTATGACGAGCCTGACACCCTAGCAGTGAGGATGCAGAGAGGAACTCCGGAGACGTTATAATCAGTAGTTAATGTCTGTCCTCCTGTTATATATTCTGCGGATGCAGCTCACTCTCCCTATGGTACGAGCGTTGTGTATGTTAAATTATGGTCAGCATAATTGATCAGACAAGAGCTTCACTGTCCAGTTTCCTAGGCCACGGGCGGCTTTTTATTTATTTCTCTTTCACCGGCAAGGAAAACTCCCGAAGGAAGCGGCAGAGACGGAAGGATTGTGTTATCAGAGGCAAAACATTCATTATTTAATTAGGAACGTTTAAGAGGCCATAGCCAGATAGCCATCTCCACAGCCGGGGCGTATAATCTGGACGCTCCACTTAGCGGAATGCTAAAAAAAAAGGCGAAGGTTTCTTTATTTGAGGATCAGACGGATTTATTTGCATCCAGTCGATCAAATGTTGCCGTATTTATAGGGAAATTCACTGATAACCAGGTCTGAATGCGATGATACCTTTCACTTAGAGATGCGTTGCTTCATTTTGGAGGATGCAAATGAGCTGTTAAGTGCACTGTGGGCGGGCCCAGGCCACTTTGTGCACCCTTTTGCTCTTGTTCCCCCCTCTCCTTGATTGACAGGGCTAAGTCCATGCACAGACTGCTCCATGGCACTGTCAATCAAGACGGGGCTGGCAGAGGAAGCAGGAGGAGCAGTAGTGGCTTCGGCCCGCCCTCAGTGCACTCACCTCCTAATTTGCATATGCAATAAAAATGCTTTTCCTGCAGAACGAAGCAACGGATCGCATTCAGCTGAGCTAGCCCTACAAGACATTATACCAGGTTAATCACACTTGTGACACACTCCCTTTAATTTAAAGGATCATACATTGACTGTAAGATATTTCGAACAGTTACGGAAGCCATCGTCCAGGGACGTACCGTATATACTACTGACCCGCTGTCCATTCACGAGAACTACCTTCTCTCCTGACATGTCTGTTTTAGTCAATACTTATATTCCTCATGAAATAAGAATTCTGAAGCATCTTTTCTTATGTCCTGGTGTTCTGCCATTCCTCTTTTATTCCTCCTAGAAATGTGGGAATAAATGGACAACTGGGCGTTACCGTTCTCCTTGTGAAAAGAGAGACAGCACTGATTGGACAGCATCACACTATGTAGGGACTAACCTCTAACTAGTATCATCCAGTTGTCACAATATTCATACATTTCTAGGGGGAGTAACAAAGGAACAGCACAATGTACAGTTCTAAGAAAAGATGCTCCGGAATTATTATATTGTGGGGGGTACAAGTATTTAGTAAAATACACGTGTCATGAGGGGTTCCTCTTTAAAGGCATTGCCCTGCTTAGACAAATCCCTTTTCGTTTTTTGAGTCAAACTGATCACTTGGGATCTGTAGGTTATCACAGAGGAGCCCACTTTATAAAATCGGGGTGGCCGTTGAGGAGCAGATGTCTCTGTAATACTTAGGGTCCATGTGCCAACAGTGTGTGGCGATTAGCGCCTCTTCAAGGTAAATTAAAAAATGTTGACAGGACCAGGTTGGTGCCCATGGTGGTGCCCACTGCTATGAGATTTTGCCAAGGTGTCCTGTATTCACATTTGACTATGGCTATAGTTTTTCATTGCACTATTGGGTCCAATCACCATCAGATCACCAGAGTAGCAGTGTGCAGCAAGTTATTTTAAGGGATATACAATTTTCGGGAATTGTTCTAGAAACGTCCCTATACTGAAGATTTCTCTGCCTGTTATTGCAGAGCTGAGACTCGTGCCATGATAATGAATTATCAGACCAGTCATGTGATGCAGGGGGGGGGGGGTATATACCGTCAGGTATGCGGCGTAGACATGGTGGCCATGCATTTTATTCCAAAGGCCAAGGTCCTGTCTCATTGCATTTAGATAAGCAAATGCATATGTCATAGTCGGGATAAGCGGTTGAGACACTCTGCTCTTGTGGTGCCGCGTGCAGAGAAGAGTCGCCGATGTCTCCGCATTTGTCATTTTCTTCCATATTGTTTTTCAGGGTGTTGTTCTGTTCTGTGAGTTATGGGTTTTCAGTGCCGAGAAGAATTATAGGATCGGCATGACGCTAATCGGAGCTGCGGGAGCCATTTCATTTCAGAGGAGGATGCAACGGAAATTTCTGTATAAATCTTTTTATTAGACATTAAAGTATAAACACTTTGATTGCACATGTACATTACAATGTATAAACCATACAGCATACTGACATCAATGAGAAGCATGCCATAGGCAATTAGGAGCTAAGGAAGAGAGGAGTATTTAAATAAAGTGCTATGCGTGCCATGATACCAGTTACTGAAAAGGGAGCATGGCGGCCTTGGAACGCGGCCTGTTCTAAATTGTGTCTCCTGAAGAAAGCAAATGCTTGCCTTGGTCCTCCTTAACATCGCCAACACCTGTGAACGCTTTTGTGGGGTGTTCATACCCTCACATTAACATAGTAACATAGTACATAAGGCCGAAAAAAGACATTTGTCCGTCCAGTTCGGCCTGTCATCCTGCAAGGAAAAAAAAAAGAAGTGAGGTAGAAGCCAATTTTCCCCACTTTAGGGGAATAAAAAATTCCTTCCCGACTCCAATTAGGCATCAGAATAACTCCCTGGATCAACGACCCCTCTCTAGTAGCTATAGCCTGTAATATTATTACGCTCCAGAAATACATCCAGGCCCCTCTTGAATTCCTTTATTGTACTCACCATCACCACCTCCTCAGGCAGAGAGCTCCATAGTCTCACTGCTCTTACCGTAAAGAATCCTCTTCTATGTTTGTGTACAAACCTTCTTTCCTCCAGACGCAGAGGATGTCCCCTCGTCACAGTCCTGGGGATAAATAGATGATGGGAGTGATCTCTGTACTGACCCCTGATATATTTATACATAGTAATTAGATCTCCCCTCAGTCGTCTTTTTTCTAAAGTGAATAACCCTAATTTTGATAATCTTTCAGGGTACTGTAGTCCCCCCATTCCAGTTATTACTTTAGTTGCCCTCCTCTGGACCCTCTCCAGCTCTGCTATGTCTGCCTTGTTCACAGGAGCCCAGAACTGTACACAGTCCTCCATGTGTGGTCTGACTAGTGATTTGTAAAGTGGTAGGACTATGTTCTTATCACGGGCATCTATGCCCCTTCTGATGCAACCCATTATCTTGTTGGCCTTGGCAGCAGCTGCCTGACACTGTTTTTTGCTGCTTAGTTTTCTGTTTATTAAAATTCCTAGATCCTTTTCCATGTCAGTGTTACACAGTGTCTTACCATTTAGTATGTACGGGTGACTTGCATTATTCCTTCCCATGTGCATAACCTTACATTTGTCAGTGTTAAACCTCATCTGCCACTTCTCTGCCCAAGCCTCCAATCTATCCAGATCCATCTTTAGCAGTATACTGCCCTCTGTAGTATATATACAGTACACTGTCCTCTGTAGTATATATACAGTACACTGTCCTCTTCCGTGTTAATTACTTTACACAGTTTTGTGTCATCTGCAGAAACTGATATTTTACTGTGCAAGCCTTCTACAAGATCATTAATAAATCTATTGAAGAGAATAGGGCCCAATACTGACCCCTGAGGTACCCCACTAGTGACAGTGACCCAATCTGAGTGTGTACCACTAATAACCACCACAGCGTTACCTTAATACTGGCCATAGCTTAAAACGAAACATGTACCAAGTCCAGCATTTATCTTCACCCCTGCCTTTCGCATAACAAACAAAACAATAGAGAATAAAAAGTAAAAGGAATAATCCTCTCAAGAGAAACATAAATCGAAGGGGGAGAGTGGATGAAGAGCATTGCACAGATAGTACTTATAGACACAGAAAGCCCTCACCGCTCTGAACCCTCCATATGATGGGGAAGGAGATAATATGACTCATAATCATTATCCTGAACTGTGTCTCCTCACCCACGTTCCAGCATTTCCCTAATACAAACTGTTAAACAAAATTATTAAGGCTACTTTCACACTGGCGTTTTGGCTTTCTGTTTCTGAGATCCGTTCAGGGCTCTCACAAGCGGTCCAAAACGGATCAGTTTTGCCCTAATGCATTCTGAATGGAAAAGGATCCGCTCAGAATGCATCAGTTTGCCTCCGATCAGTCTCCATTCCGCTCTTGAGGCCGCCTGCAGCGTTTTGCTGTCTGCCTGACGAAGCAGAGCCATGTGACCTCTCTGACCAGTCCTAGCCCTCCTGCACATACATAAGTGGCTCAGCCCCCTACCCAGAGGCCTCAGTGTCAAGGTCCTTGTGTCCTGTTAAGGTTCCTCAAATCTGCTTGTGTTCCTGACTCGTACTTGTATTCCTGGACTGCTTGCCTTGACTCTCCTGTTGCCGAATCAGATTGCCTGACCTGTACCTGTGCCGCCTGCCCTGATCTGTTGCCTGTTTGACTTCGCCTCTGCCTCATCCTTCGGTCTTACACTGTTGCTCTTGGTTACGACTCAATTTGCTGACAACACTTGTACCTCTGGTACCTTGCTCAGGTACCTCCTGGTCCGCCTGGACCAGCTGCCTCGTATGCCAATCCTCCTCAAGAGGTAGCGACCTAGTGTTCCCCTTGGGAAAGTCTATCCCCACAATCAGGGGCACTGTGAAGATCAATGGGTTTACTTAGACAACGCGCTTAGAGAAGATAGGACACGTGGCACAGTGGGTTCACACCTGCTGGTTTGTGACAATAGCTTTGGGGAGGGACTGTCCTGTGTCTCCTCAGGGGTGTAGCTTGGGGAGAAAGTGTCCTGTATCTACTGAGGCTCATAGCTTTGGGGAGGGACTGTCCTGTGTCTCCTCAGGTTTATTGCTTGGGGAAGAACTATCCTGTATCTACTGAGGGTCATAACTTTGGGGAGGGACAGTCCTGTGTCTCCTCGAGGGTGTAGCTTGAGGAGAAAGTGTCCTGTATCTACCAATGGTCATAGTTTGGGGGAGGGTACTGTCCTGTGGTCTCTTCAGGGGTGTATATTAGGAGAGAGACAGTCCTGTATCTACTCAGGGGCATAGCTTGGGTGAGGTATTGGCAGGGCATGTGATATTAATAAACTACTGTGCCTTGGGCGGGGTATGTGGCTACATGGCCAGGGTGACAAATTAATCTTTGCCCCAAGTGAAGAAAATCCTTCGTGCAGATGAGATATAGGCGAACATATCTGGCCCCAACCGCCCCGCAGTTGGCTGTGGACTTCCTAGCACAGTGAATAAGAAGAGATTCGTCTCACGCTATTGATTCTCATGCTCTGTCGAGATAAAACCTCAGTGCCGAGTAGGCAAAAATACATTAAATAGCTCAGGCTTATTCCCAGCAAGGGAAATTTACAGCTGATATACTGGCTGAAAGAGATAAATCTCTGAGAGAAAGCATTGGGTGTGCAGTATTTCTGCAGTTTGGACATATTATAAGCCCGTAAAGCCTAAGTGACTCCTCTTGTTGGCCGTTTCTCACTGATCTTTCAGTATTTTTTAAATAACAGGGCCTAGATGAAGATTGGTAGAGGTCCCTGGGCAAAAAAAAAAGATGGCTGTGGCCCCCATCTCTACGCTGGGACCCAGTCCGGAAATCTCCGCCACAAATATATGACACCTTTTCTTGGCATGAAGGCCTTGCAAGCCACATTTATTCATGACCAGCTGTCTTTTATTGGCTTTATAGGTTCATGCTACGACCATGTTGTATGATGGGTGGTGGAGGTCTCTTAGGTCACCAAGTTGCTGGAAACCCCTACCACTCTCTCTTATCTTTGTAGGGTAACATGGTTACTTGTGAAACTCCCAGATCGAGCAAAAGTGCTGTTTTATGATCCATCAACAATAGCTAGCCTGCTTGTTGATGGTTTCTGATGGTACACCTAAAAATAAAAAAAATATAAAGAAAATATAAAAAGGTAGTGAAACTATGGTACAAAGTTAATAGAGTTAAAACTTTTTGTTTGTGCAGCCAATATTTGTCACAAATGTACAATTTTGATATAAGACGTGCGTGAGGCATCAGTAAGTAGTTCTGGCTGGATAAGCAGAGGTACTGAGATGGTTTTCCTGGCAGTGACTCACAACAAACCCTTCAGCTTTTGTCGTCTGTGCAATCAGCATAAAGTTCCATATTGCTTAAAGGAGATTTTTGGATGAGACATTCATCCCGAGGCAATGCGCGTCAGTGTGCTGCGTACCTCATCCATCTTCTTGTAAACTCTTTACTTCTCCAATATCTTAAGAATAAGATTAATCTCATGTCAATTACTGTCCGTCGCCCAACTTGTCTGGTTATTCCAAAGCTAACCAAAGCCATAACTGCTGGCCAAAAAATATTCATTAGACCTTTCTCAACCTCAGCTCTCCATTAACTTGCAGTTGAACCAAGTCATTTTTTGTTAGCTCCTCCGAGGCATCTCCATCACTTTTTAGACTTGAGGAAACAGACCATTCCCCTAAAGGCAAATGGTCCCTTGCCCTATTACCATGTCAGGAGATGTTCCAGCACGTTGCCTCTGAAGGTTTTGTCTCTGGGCCTTTATCCTTATGCAATATTAAATGCTACCTTAGATGGTTGAGCTGAGGTTGGTTTCAGGTGATGACTGTAGGTAGGTCTCTTAAGGGATTTCTGTAGTGATTGGGGCCTGAACTGATCCAAAAAGGTGTAAAACCCTAAACAAGTAGCAAGATCTGGTTATCTGTCCCCATAGGGACATTTTTATGGGGTTGGCAACTGAGCAGCTGCCCTGGGAGTCGGAGATTACCGGGTATTATTTATTGAGTATATTGAGTTTCAGAATGATATGGGAATTTTATGGTAATATTATGTGGGTTTTATATGGCAGTATTATTCTGGTACTATGGTTACATCATCTGGGCTGATATTTAAAAAAAAAAAACCTGTCTACAAATACCAAGCTTGGCTGGGGGCTTATAGGGCTATAAAACCATCCTTAGCCAGCTTCAAGGGGTTCCCCTAATTTCACAGTTGTGGGGATTCTGCTGCTGAGACTCTTATCTCTGTCCCCAGATAATGAGGTATTTTGATGGGCATGTATGTGATATAGGTGATGGGTGTTTGAACCGTATTCCCTCACCTGCAGCAGGGTCTGTAAAGCTGTGTCTTACTGGTCGCACTGATGACTATATCACGCTGTAGCTTTTAGGAAAGCTGTATCTTGGTGTTCTTGCAGTCTCTCTGAAGTAGTGGTCTCACAGGAGAGTTGAATATCTTGCTGGTTCCTAAGACCCTTGGAGTGGTAGCAATTGGACGTGCTTCCTTCTAGCTAAAACCTCCTCTTGGCAGGAAGCAGAACCAGTCCAGTCCTACCCAGAGGGGAGGAACAGCGTGATTAACCCTGTCCCTGCCAACCATAACATATCATTGCTGGTGTACATTACATAACACAAATAACATTAACATTTGTAGATACCTCCAGGTCTTGGGTACTGCACATCCTACCACCCTCGTGGTACACCACTGGCAGAACTATTATGACCCACACTAAAATAAATATTGGTTTCTTAATCGTTTTATGAAAGCTGGAAGATATGACTTTATGTTTATTTTTCTGTATTCAGAATCAAATTATCATAGTTTTTTTTTATTCCCTAATATACTTTTTTTAGGGATTAGTAAAAAATAAGTGGGAACCAGATCTGCATATTATTCATCTGTGACTTATGGATTATGGGCCTGCCTAGCCCAAAGAATGGCGATGTGGGGATGTATGTTGGCACTGACGTGAACTTCATTCTTGCCGCACAAGGCGCTAAACCTTTTCAACGATTGAGAGTACAAATGCTGAGAAATTTGCGATTGAAATCTTTCTTTAGAACAAACATTTTATCTTTTTCCACGATTTCTTAAGAGGTTTTCTAGTTTTAGCAAATGCTTGGCGGGTGGTAAGACGTATGTTCCTCAGTGATGTTAATGGTTGTGGTTGTGGGTTGCCTCTGTTAATGGTTGTGTGGCTGTGGGTTGCCTCCTTGCGAATATGAAGAGACCTGGTGATATCACAGGATCCAGGTCGTAGGTTGTATACTCAAAAATATGAAGTGTTTTAGTGATGTCACAAGATCCAGGTGGTAGGTTGTACCCTCATAAATGTGAAGTATCTCAGTGATATCACTGGATCCAGGTGGTAGGTTGTATCCTCATGAATGTGAAGTATCTCAGTGATGTCACTAGATCCAGGTGGTAGGTTGTATCCTCATGAATATGAAGTGTCTTAGTGATGTCACTAGATCCAGGTGGTAGGTTGTACCCTCATGAATGTGAAGTATCTCAGTGTTGTCACTGGATCCAGGTGGTAGGTTGTATCCTCATGAAAATGAAGTATCTTAGTGATGTCACTGGATCCAGGTGGTAGGTTGTACTCTCATGAATGTGAAGTATCTCAGTGATGTTACTAGATCCAGGTGGTAGGTTGTATCCTCATGAATATAAAGTGTCCTAGCGATGTCACTCAGTCCAGGTGGTAGGATGCATTCTCATGAATATGAAGTGTCCTAATGATGTCACTGGATCCAGGTGGTAAGATGCATCCTCATGAATATAAAGTATCTCAGTGATGTCACTGGATCCAGGTGGTAAGATGCATCATGAGTGTGAAGTATCTCAGTGATGTCAATGGATCCAGGTGGTAAGATGCATCATGAGTGTGAAGTATCTCAGTGATGTCAATGGATCCAGGTGGTAGGCTTCATCCTCATGGTAGTTTGCATCCTCATTAATATGAAGTATCTTAGTGATGTCACTGCATCCTAGTGAATTGAAAAGCTTTGTCCTCATAAATATTAGGGGATGCATAAAAGGTCAGATTTGATATTTACCATCAAACTTGGCTTCTTTATGTAATCCAACTTAGAAGCTCTCTGCCTTCAGGGGACATCATTAAAGTGCATTCTACAGCTTTTAACATTTCCCTTCCCCCCTTCCCCCGAAGGGACTTGTTAAATTGATCCAGAAAATAGCCTGCTGGTTATTGTATCGCCAGATGAGCACAGACATATATTATAATATAGTTCAATAGAAAAGTGACACTGGTGACGGACCGAGGTGTAAAGTGACCTCAAGGGAACGTGGTTACAAAGCTCATCAGAAACTTTCTTATGGATTAAAAAAATATTTTGCTTTGCAATAAATATTTTCTTTGTGTAAAAGACATACTGGTAAAAAGAAGCCATCACCTTTATAGATGTATGCATTATAGCGCATTCACCTCCAGTGTGAACATTGCGTGTTTTGTGTTTCTGTTGCAGAAGATAGAGTTACTGTACACCTGGCTTCCATACCTTAGGTGCCCTCAGTTTCCATCATCACATGGGAAAAGGGCAGTGTTGTAACTGGGGCGCGATATCAGGTCAAGCTAATAGCACAATCATGTAAACATATGCAGTGTAATGTTATCATCAGACCATCAGTGGCCTATGACATCATAGGAGGCATCATATGACATTATTGAAGGCTAGGCAGCAGTTGAGCTCAGATATAACTTGTACTCCTGGAAAATCTTTGTGGAAGACACAAAAGATGTCTCTTTAGATAATTCAGCTTAAGTAACTTGCCACCCTTTCATTCTATCATCCTCCTGCCTTCAGCTACCCTTTGGTCGCCAACCCAGGTTCTCAACATCTTGGGTTTTGTTCCTGTAAAATCAAGTCAAAGTTTACAACCTTGGAACAGCTCAGACGACAATTAGTGAAGGTCGTGACTATTGATCTCTTCATTTGTCTTGATTGACACTTCAAATTACTTATACGAAAGAGGTTGCGTAACCCAACCATCCAGGATCTCACAGCTGAAGATGCCATGTAGACTTGGCCTTTCCGTCAAATGTATGCAGCCATCCATCCAGTCCTTTACTCATTCACTTTATATTATAGGACTCACAAACGGTTACAATGTGCCAATGTTTAGCTAACGCACCTTGACCCTATCTGTCCAGTGGTGGATCCTTGTTTGTCAAGGGCTGGATGAGCCACCTGAAGACGTACGAAATGGATCTTCTGAAATCCTTCTGAGATTTAATGACTGAGCCGCGTCAATATGAGCACCTACATTTCTCTCTCGAATCTGCTTTGTGTCTGCTCCGTTCACAGGCGAGTGCTTTGTGCTTTGAATCCAGACCATTTGGGAGGAATTAGACATAATCAAGAGCTCGGATGTCTGATAACAGCTGCAGCATAGTGAGTGAAAATATTACTCTCCCTCCTAATTACATTTCCTTGCTCTAATTATTTTTTTTTCTCCAGTGATCTTCTATATCTTGGTTTGCAGGTCCAAAGGATACTTCATGTTAGCATTTATCTTAAAGGACCATTTTAAGGAGCACTTACCCAGAAATAGGTTTGATCACAAAGCAGTATTTTGGGTGGTGGAACAATTTGGCCTACGTGGAGGTGATGATGCCAACCCACCTTTTCACCCTGGAACAGGACTGGTGCATGTTCCCCAGCCACCCATCCCTTTTAGTAAAGATGGTTGACGTGACCCATTGGGACAAATTCGCCTGCAATCCTGGAACAGGAGGACCCGTTGAAGAACATAAAGATGGATTGACTCATGGGCAGGTGTGCAGTTTATTTTGGAAAAGTAGAGCCTAATTTGGATTCACACTGTCGATTGGTGATACTTGGGGGGAAGGGTGACAAATAATTGGGTGACATTACAGAGATAGGCCTACCATTGTGTGACCTCTGTCTGGAGGATGATTAGTAGGCAGAGGTTTGCACTTTCAGAAGGATGTATTTACTGCCAGTAAAATGTCTCGAGGATGCGAATGATAACACAGCAGGAGAGTTAATGAAGCCATAAAATATAGAGTCAAGTCAGCCTCGCTGGAGCGGTTGCTTCTCCTTTAAAGATAATTCGAGGCTCGCATGTCATTGTGCATGAGGGACTGACCCTTCCAGCAACCAGAAGCATGACTAAAATGATCCGAAGGCCCGGCAGGACCATGGTAACATGGTCTAGTGTGATGAGGATGCAGGGCCCTGACAGGATGGGTGATCAACGAGCAGCAGAAATTGTCGGATTATGCCAGGCCTGAGCGCCCAACACAGTAAACATCACTGCATCAATGCTGACTGCATGTCCAGTCATTGCAAAGAATCAGTAACAGGATCAGAAGTAGAAAGATGACAGAAAGTTCCTATCTATTTATCTATCTATCTATCTATCTCTAATATGTATCTTCTATCTATCTATCTATCTATCTATCTATCTATCTATCTATCTCATATCTATCTATCTATCTATCTATCTCATATCTATCTATCTATCTATCTATCTCCTATCTATTATCTATCTATCTATCTCATATCTATCTATCTCATATCTATCCATCTCGTATCTATCTACCTACTGTAGATTGACAGCCATGCAGAAATTTTGCCGAAAACCCACTGGCAGCCAGGTCCTTTCTGCCTCCCATTAGGATGTATGGGAGGCAGAAGGGACATGACTCTCAGTGGGCTTTCGGTGCGACCGTCAGCTCCAAAATTCCTCTGTAAAATCCCTTAGGGTGAATAAAGGGAGTTCACTTCTCTCCACTACATTTGGAGTGCTGCCTCATTTTTTGCATTTTATATAAGGGTCTCTGGCCAAAGACCTATAGAGGACTTTCACCTAGTTATCATCTATCAATCTATCTCATATCTATCTAATCTTATATGGTCTTGTATCAGTTATTTATGTATATACACCAGGGTGGCTTTGATTTTAATCAAAATTATTTAAATCACGATTTAAAGCACGATTTAAATCACTAGTCAGTAAGGCTTGATTTAAATCATAGTTTTCTACATAAATACTAATTCTTGCTGGTATAACTTATAATGTGCAAGTAGATGAAGATTTTTAGAATAACAACTTTTCATATTAGTTTGATTAGGTTGATTCTGCATTCATAAGTTTATAGAAGTTAGGATTAAAGGGCTTCTGTCACCCCACTAAAGTCATTATTTTTTTTTTGGCTACTTAAAGGGAACCTGTCATGTGGATATTTGATTATAATCTAACTAATTATATACAATCATGCCGCATGCTAATGAGCTGATTTGAGTCCAGCGTGATGTCATTGAGTCCAGCGTATATTTAATTCAGAGCTATAGCCACTCCCCTGCTGATTCATATGGAAACAAACTGTCATTCAGCAGCAGGTGGGCGGGGAGAGTCAGGAGCTCATAAATATTCATGACTCATCATTATCAGCTGGAGCTTTTCAATACAAGATGTTGGCAGATTGACTGGGTCAATTAAAGAAAGTGACCCAGCAATTTGCTAAGAGAATCAGTCACTTATTTATGTTGCCCTTAGTTAGGACACCATAAAACTGGTGACAGGTTCCCTTTAAATTCCCTATACTGCGATATATCAATATATAATGCTCTTACTGATTTTCGTTCAGTAGTTTCTTAAAAAAACAGACTTTTATCATATGTAAATTACCTCTCTACCAGCAAGTAGGGCGGTTACTTGCTGGTAGCAGCCGCATCCTCCTTTCATAATGATGCTCCCTCCTCATGTTGATTGACAGGGCCAGCGAACACGCTCGTCCTCTGACTGGCCCTGTCTGCGTTCAAAATTTTGCGCCTGCGCCGTACCGGTCTTCAGTCGGTACGGCGCAGGCGCAGGAGGACGCTCGCTCGGCCGCTCCATCCTCAATGCGCCTGCACCGATGACGTCACATCTACACCTGGCGCAGGCGGACTGAGGAAGGAGCGGCGAGCGAGCGTCCTCCTCTCAGTGCGCCTGCGCAGACTGAAGCCCAGTACAGCGCAGGCGCGAAATTTTGAACGCAGACAGGGCCAGTCAGAGGACGAGCGCGTTCGCTGGCCCTGTCAATCAACATGAGGAGGGAGCGTCATTATGAAAGGAGGATGCGGCTGCTACCAGCAATTAGCCGCCCTACTTGCTGGTAGAGAGGTAATTTACATATTATAAAAGTCGGTTTTTTGAAGAAAGGACAGAACGAAAATCAGTAAGAGCACTATATATTGATATATCGCAGTATAGGGAATTTAAGTAGCCCAAAAAAAATATATGACTTTAGTGGGGTGACAGAAGCCCTTTAAGGTATTTTTCTCAACTCTGTTCATGTTATAACATTTTTGCTGTGAAGAAGAGGCATGTGATTCAGTTTTGAGAACTGCAAAAGTAAACCAAGCATCTGTGATAATATCTTCTGTTCCAATAGTTTTTATTGGTTTAGTATCAATAAAAGATAATAGGGGACAATAAAATGCAGTTCCACCTGCTAAACATTGGAGATGGAAGAAACTATATGTTTGTCTTTACAGCATGAGACAAACAGCCAAGTGGATAATATTATTATAGTAAAGATGCATTTGTAGGCAGAGAAACTGCCCAATAATCTTACAAAAACCTCTGGAAGAGCATGACATTGTGAATGGATTAATGGAATTTATTTACTAAAAAAATTACACATATAGAAACATAGAAACATAGAATGTGTCGGCAGATAAGAACCATTTGGCCCATCTAGTCTGCCCAATATACTGAGTACTATGTATAGCCCCCGGCCCTATCTTATATGAAGGATGGCCTTATGCCTATCCCAGGCATAAGTTTTTCTTCTTTTAAATATTCTCTCCTCTTTTACCTTGTTGATTCCCTTTATGTATTTAGCAGTTTCTATCATATCCCCTCTGTCTCGTCTTTCTTCCAAGCTATACATATTAAGGTCCTTTAACCTTTCCTGGTAAGTTTTATCCTGCAATCCATGTTCTAGTTTAGTAGCTCTTCTCTGAACTCTCTCCAAAGTATCAATATCCTTCTGGAGATATGGTCTCCAGTACTTAGCACAATACTCCAAATGAGGTCTCACCAGTGTTCTGTAGAGCGGCATGAGCACCTCCCTCTGTCTACTGGTAATGCTTCTCCCTATACACCCAAGCATTCTGCTAGCATCTCCTGCTGCTCTATGACATTGTCTGCCTACCTTTAAGTCTTCTGAAATAATGACCCCTAAATCCCTTTCCTCAGACACTGAGGTTAGGACTGTATCACTGATTGTATATTCTGCTCTTGGGTTTTTACGCCCCAGGTGCATTATCTTGCACTTATCAACATTAAATTTCAGTTGCCAGAGTTCTGACCATTCCTCTAGTTTTCCTAAATCCTTTTCCATTTGGTGTATCCCTCCAGGAACATCAATCCTGTTACAAATCTTTGTGTCATCAGCAAAAAGACACACCTTACCATCGAGGCCTTCTGCAATTTCGCTGATAAAGATATTAAACAATATGGGTCCCAGAACAGATCCCTGAGGTACCCCACTGGTAACAAGACCATGGTCTGAATATACTCCATTGACTACAACCCTCTGTTGTCTGTCCCTCAGCCACTGCCTAATCCATTCAACAATATGGGAGTCCACGTACAGCCTTATTCTACATAATTAAAAAACTAATCTTTATTTCATGATGGAATAACCTTTTGATGGTAATATATTTTCCTCAAAAAGCATTTTATATAAAAAAAATCAGATTTAAACAAAAAAAATCCGATTTAAATAAAAAAAATCAGATTTTTTTAATATTTTTTTTTAAATCATTGATTTTTATCCACCCTGTTATACACCGACGACCACAAGGGTAACAATGTTTTAAACTTTTTGACTTTCAGGTTCCATATCTCACCATCCACTGCAGCTTTGAACATGAGATTGCCATCATTTTGTAGACAATCATCTTGGTATCTCATACATAAATTGGACTTGCAACTACTTAGCATCTGATTAGTTCTGCAGATTCTTGTCATGTAACTGCATTGTTACTGTTTTGCTCCTGGTCGTGAAACAATCTCTTTCTTCTTGTAGACTACAAATTACAACCTGTTCTCACATTCCCTAATAGCTCAGTGTGTTATCGGGTTGATTCCCAAGCAAAAGGTGACTGGTTCAAATCCAGGAGCAGCCATGAAGAAGATTTCCCAAGAAAAGAGAAAAAGCATCATCCAGCTCATTGATAGTAGTATCTCGGCAAAGAAAATTCATGTGAGCGCCATGACAGTTGGAAGAATACAAAATAAAGTCTGTCCATCTATTCCAAAGCCAAGAGGTGGACGTCCAGGCAAAATATCAGAGTCAACAAGTCGGCTCATCACAAAGTCTATCAGTTCTGGAGCGACAAACACAGCAGTGGAGGCGTCTCGTATGCTTCTTAATAGTGAGATCACAGACGTCCATGCAAGCACTGTACGACGCACATTACACAAGTCTGGAATGGTGACCTGAAAAAAGTGGAAGAAGCCTTGAGTTCAATATCGTCATAAGAAGCGTCGGCTTGAGTTTGCAAAAAAGTATGAACAGTGGACAGTAGAAGATTGGAAATGGGTGGTTTGGAACGATGAGACGAATGTCAGTAGACTGGGCAAATGGCTATGGAAGACAAGGGAAAAGGGGCTAACGGATCAAGAAATTGAAGGAACTGTCAAGTTCGGTGGAGGAAGCCTGATGATATGGGGTTGTTTTACTGCCAAAGGGGTTGGATACTTGACCAGGATCAATGGTAGTCTCAAAGCTGAGCTATATGTGACTATCTTACAAGACGAGTTACTTCGTACACTTGAGTACTATGGGTATGAAAAGGACGACATAGTGTTTCAGCAGGACAACGACCTGAAACTTATGTCGAGATTGGCGAAGAAATGGGTCAATGACAATGAAGTAGAGGTACTGGATTGGCCCCTAGACCTCAACCCAATCGAACACTTGTGGGTAGAGTTGAAGAAAAAGCTGTATTCATACCCAAGTGAGTCAACCAGTATGCACCAACACTGGGAAGAGACCTGGGAACAGATTTCGGTCAAGAAATGCTTGAATCTGATCGAGAGCATGCCCAGAATAATTCAGGCAGAGCTGGAAGCCAAAAGTGGATTTACAAAATAATAAAAATAAAAATTTCGAATTTTTGGAGCAAAACAGTAACAATGCATAGATAGATGATTGTCTATAAAATGATGGGAGTCTCACATTCAAACCTGTAGTGGATGGTGAGATATGGAGCCTGAAAGTCAAAAGTTCAAAACATTGTTACCCTTTTGCTCGTCATGGCCATTATCCAAATAATACTTTTGCTTTGGACACCGAACCCCTTGGTAATAGATAACAGGGTGCCACACCACTGGACACTAAATCTGTGCCTAAAGAAGAGCCATATTATATTATTGGGCTTTCCCAAGTCACAAGTGCCACGTGTTTCCTATGGCTGAGCCCTCGGAAATCCACCTTCCTGACCATGAAGCTGTTTTCCTGTTCTCCGCTGGGAACTCTCAAATGCCCTTTTTGCTTTTTTTGTCCTTTGGTTAAAAAAAGATCCTTCCTGGGCTGTCTGCCCTAATCTTTCTAGTGACTGTTCTTAAACTGGATCGACTTTCACAGGTCAAATAGAGCTGCTCATTCCGTCATCAGCTGATTTCCAGGATTATGCCATCTACACCAAATGCAAGTATATTGGTTGATGGCGGGTCACCGGCTTCTACTATCTTGACCTTATATGACATTCAGGTGGGCAGAGGAAGGTCTATCTTGTCTTATGTGTGAAGCTTCTGCATTCTGCCAGCTTCAGCTTTTACCTCCCTTAGTCTTGGATTTATGAGATTGAATTCGGCAGCAATGAAAGGTCTTAGGAATTATGATAAAGTCTCCCGGCGGGGTTCCCCGTCTGTGCCGCCAAATCTCTGCTTTGTAAGCAGTGTCTCATTGATTGAGTTAAATGGAAGAAACCGAGTCTCACCGCCCACGAAATGGAAGTAGTTTCGCTAATAGATAGAACAAGACGTCCCGTGAAGGTCCTGAAATATTGCTTTCCCTTTCTCCGTGATTTGAATGTGAAGAAAAAACTCTTGCAGCCCAAAACTCTTGTGGCCCATGAGAACATAATATGAGATGCTTTGTGATCACCAATGGAGATTTCTGCTGACCTCACAATGAGGAGAAGGAATAAACCAACCCCCAAGATGAAGCAGTGACTCAAGTGATGGACCTGAGAAGATTCAAGAAACCAACCCTCAAGATGAAGCAGTGTCTCAAGTGCGATTACTTCTCAGGTCCATTACATGAGTCAGTGCTTCTGTAGTACCTCAGATCTGGGGGCAGGGGCGTAACTACCATAGCGGCAGACCATGCGACTGCTATGGGGCCCACGCAAGAGGGGGCCCAGTCTTAGTTGGTATTATCTTCTCTTCTACTGGAGGTGAAAACTTGTTCAGGACTCTACCCTCTAAAGCAGGGATGGCCAACCTGCGGCTCTCCAGCTGTTGCAAAACTACAACTCCCAGCATGCCCAGACTGCCTACAGTTAGGCATGGTGGCAAATGTAGTTTTACAGCAGCTGGAGGGCCACATGTTGGCCATCCCTGCTCTAAAGGAACAACTTTTAGCAAATGAGGCAGTGGAAAATGGCCCAAGGGTCATTGAAAAGGGTTTAGGCAGAAAGCCTTCTGTCCTTTGTTTGGGGGCCTGGTTTGATCCTTGCTATGGGGCCCTTACTTCTCTATGTACGCCACTGCCTGGGGGTACTAAAATTGTAAATAGTTTTATATTATAATGTTGTGTTTTTTTTTATTTTATGTATTTGGCCGTATGTTCTAGTTAAGGATATGGATGACATAGATTAACAAGGAACAGGGCTAACCACCCCTCTTGGTGGGAGTGGGCTGGCTCTGCTTCCTGCCAGGAGGAGGAGTTCCTGTCCAAAGACAGAGGAGAGAGGAAGCTTACTGCAGAGCTCCTGCTCTTGAGAGATTTTCTTACCCCAACCTCAAGTGAAGTCTTGAGATGCTAGACAGTAGAGTGAACTGCTACAACCAGTGTTAAAGACAGTGCTGCAAGATGAGGGTTTACAGCCAAGACACCCATCACCAAGAACTTAAAGTTACTAGGCCAAGTGCCAAATTGCCACCATCCAACCTGCCTCCATAATCCTTACTCTAGTCTGATAGCTGTACGCTGTCCCGGCATGCTGGGAGTTGTAGTTTTGCAACAGCAGGAGGGCAGCAAGTTGGGCATCCCTGATTTAATGCATTTGTTCTAGGTTGCACGTAGCAAAAAGGCTTTGTTACGTTTAATTCTGATCTCATTCTTCAAAACTACATTTCCACTGCGCTGATTCCCAGGGAGCAATGGTGTGAGGGAATACACCATGACACAACACTTCATCAGAGCCTCTAGCACTCCCATCCTCTACACTGGCTCCCCTGGGGCTCGCTGCACTTCATCTTGGAGGTTGGTTTCTTCCATCTTCTCAGTGTGATTATTTCTCAGGTCCATCACATGAATCAGTGCTTCATCTTGGAGGTTGGTTTCTTCTATCTTCTCAGTGTGATTACGTCACAGATCCGTCACTGGAGTCTGTGCTTCATCCTGGTTGGTTTCCTCCATCTTCTTAGTGTGATTACTTCTCAGGTCTATCACATGAGCCAGTGCTTCATCTTGGAGGTTAGTTTCTTGAATCTTCTTGGTGTGATTACATCTTAGGTCCATCACTTGAGCCAGTGCTTCATCTTGGAGTATGGTTTCCTCCATCTTCTCCATTTGTGATGGACCTGAGATGTAATCACACTGAGAAGATTGAAGAAACCAACCTCCAAGATTAAGCACTGACTCATGTGATGGACCTGAGAAGTAGTCACACTGAGAGGATGGAAGAAACCAACCTTCAAGATGAAGCAGTGACTCAAGTGATGGTTATCAGTTGGCTTTCAAGGATCTAAGGGTCTTTACTTTGGTGGACCCAAGATTAGGTGTGCTTCTTTTGACCAAACACAAGTTAAACAAGTCCATAGATTATGTGTGGTACTGCAGCTAAGATTAATTGAAGTGATGGCCCTGAGCTGCAGGACCACTCATCACCGGTGTGGCACTGCTTTGGTTGAAAACAGCCATGTTTTTATAAACGTGGACAACCCTACTAAATCACATTAGCTTAGACATTAAATACAACTACATCCTATCTCATTGTCTTAGAGGGACATAAAGGGAATTTTTCACCTGTATTTTTATAATTAAAACCAGACACTGTATATATACTTTTTATCAAAACAGTTTTTTACTGATTTAGTTTATTTAATTATGTTTTCTGAATATGATTATGGGGGCTGCCATCTTGTTTGTGCACCTGTTAACATCATAACATCATTCATAGATTTGCTTTACAGCAGCTCCTTAGGGACCTGTAGTGTGGAGATGATTTATTAACTTCTATGGGAGTGTGTTGTGGGCATCTCTGTGACATGTGCAGAGGTCACTGTGCAGGGAGGGGGAGAAGGTGAGCTGTGTCTGTGCCTGATGAATACTGGCAAACTATGGAGAGGAGTCTTGAAGTACCTGGCCCTCCAGTCTTTGATTGGGGGAGAGGTGATAGGTGTTTAGCCCCTCTCCGCCATTCTTGCTCCAGTTTGCACGCGTTATAGTGATATCTTCCCAGACACCGCACCTTGTCAGCTGATCTGATTATCATGTTTGTCTATGTTGGTCTATGGCGGCATCTTTATGGAGCAGCTGCCCAGTGTCAGAGGAAAATCAAATCTAAGCCATGATTTTACTAGTGATAATCTCTTTAAATCTGCACGTCTTGGCCAGAGAACATCTGCCGCCTGACACCTGCTCTGCTCCATAATGCCGACATTATACGCTGGGGTCTGATATACTATGAGCACTGAGTCCAGCTCCATCACTGGCCACAGGAGAAGACAATGGGAGACCTGAAATTAGCGTAGCTGCAGTGGCTGCAGAGGTGGCAAGCGTACCCCATGCTTCAAGGAGCACTCACCTCCTTGTGTAGGTGAGTGCTGTGTATTGTTCTTTGCTATCAGCCACTGTCCTACTTGCAAATTGTTGACAAGGGACATCAGGAATATTCAGATCAAAGATGTAACATTTTCTTCCCTATGTCCCACCCATTTGGTCTGTACCCAACTTACACCATACTAATTACATGAACATATGACCCCCTTATCACACCCCAAAATCAGTGTACACCCCAGACCAGACCCATAAACATAAAACAGAGCCTAGAATAAATATAGATAGATAGATAATAAATATAAAACTGAGGACAGACCCCCATATACAGGCACAGACCTCAGAACAGGCTCCTAAATACAGACCAGAGCTCCAGACTAGATGTCCTAAACAGATACAGACCTGAGACCATGCCCCCTAAAGTAAAGACCCCAGACCAGACTTCCTAGACAAATACACACCACAGATTATGCCCACTAAAGTAATACAGACTCCAAACCAGACCCCTAAACAGATAAAGACCTGAGACCATGTCCCCTAAAGTAATAAAGACCCCAGACCAGACGTCCTAGACAAATACAGACAGCATAACCTCAACCCTAACGTAATACAGACTCAGACCATGCTCCCTTAATAGATGCAGACCACAGATCATGCCCACTAAAGTAATACAGACCCCCAAACAGATACAGATGTCATACCATAACCCCTAAAGTAATACAGGTCCCAGGCCAGACCTCCTGAACAGATACAAGTCCAAGATCATATCCCTAAAGTAATACATACCCAAGACCAGACCCTCTAAACAGATACACATCGAGGATCATACCCCCTAAAGTAATACAGACCCCTAAACAGATAGACATCCAAGATCATACCCCCTAAAGTAATACAGACCTCAGATCAGACTCCCTAAAGTAATACAGACCCCAGATCAGACCACCTAAAGAGATACACATCCAGGATCATACCTCCTAAAGTAATACAGATACACGTATACACGTCCAGGATCATACCTCCTAAAGTAATACAGACCCAAGACCAGACCCTCTAAACAGATACACATCCAAGATCATACCCCCTAAAGTAATACAGACCCAAGACCAGACCCTCTAAACAGATACACATCCAAGATCATACCCCCTAAAGTAATACAGACCCCAGACCAGACCCTCTAAACAGAGACACATCGAGGATCATACCCCCTAAAGTAATACAGACCCAAGACGAGACCCTCTAAACAGATACACATCCAAGATCATACCCCCTAAAGTAATACAGACCCAAGACCAGACCCCCTAAACAGATACACATCCAAGATCATACCCTCTAAAGTAATACAGACCCCAGATAATACCCCCTAAACAAATACACATCCAAGATCATACCTCCTAAAGTAATACAGACCCCTAAACAGATAGACATCCAAGATCATACCCCCTAAAGTAATACAGACCCCAGATCAGACTCCCTAAAGTAATACAGACCCCAGATCAGACCCCCTAAAGAGATACACATCCAGGATCATACCTCCTAAAGTAATACAGATACACGTCCAGGATCATACCTCCTAAAGTAATACAGACCCAAGACCAGACCCTCTAAACAGATACACATCCAAGATCATACCCCCTAAAGTAATACAGACCCCAGACCAGACCCTCTAAACAGAGACACATTGAGGATCATACCCCCTAAAGTAATACAGACCCAAGACCAGACCCCCTAAACAGATACATATCCAAGATCATACCCTCTAAAGTAATACAGACCCCAGATAATACCCCCTAAACAAATACACATCCAAGATCATACCTCCTAAAGTAATACAGACCCCTAAACAGATAGACATCCAAGATCATACCCCCTAAAGTAATACAGATACACGTCCAGGATCATACCTCCTAAAGTAATACAGACCCCAGACCAAACCCTTAAACAGATACAAATGCCAGACCATAACCCCCTAAAGTAATAAAGCCCCCAGATCAGGCGCTCTAAACATATACAGACCCAGATCATACCCCCTAAAGTAATACAGACGCCAGATAAATCATACCCCTAAGGTAATACAGACGCCAGACCAAAACCAGTATGGGTTTGGTAGGGTAGACCCCAGACCAGATTCTGCAGATACTCCTCTCCTAATGTGGGCCCTGTGTGGACAGTTTTCTATGCCCAGGAGGGAAGAGGCGAATAGAGAGGACACAGGGACATTTCAGGAGACCCGGCGACTATGGCCACTGTGGAAACGCTGATCAGAGTTTGCGCAAGTAGTATGAAAACAGGAGAACTGTGCAATAAGGGAGGGTGCCCTTTAATTTTTCAGCCCCCCTCTCTCTCTCTCTGCTGCTATTGCCTGGTCTGACATTTTGGGGTCACTTCCATCAGGGTTGGGTCACAGCAATGAAAATGTTCAGAGATCGGAGCTGCTTGATGCGTTTTTTATTACATAATCGCAGGCAACATTTTTTATAAGCAGCCGAGAAAATGTATAAAGTGGAGGTGCCTGAGGGCCATTATATAATATGCGGAAAGCAGACCATATGGAGCATCCCTGAAAGCACGGTGAAAGTGGGTCAGGCCTGGAGACAAGAAGGCATCTCAGACTTGTCCGTTCTTCAAGAGGAGACGGCGTTTTCTGGAGATGTCTAAATATCAGTGTAGAATGCATACAGAAACAAACGATGGATCATTTTTAGGAATTTTTTTTTTTTATATATATTTTTTTCCCACAAACAGCGCCACTCATGTTCTATGGCTGTGTCCGGTATTGCAGTCTTCATTATTTAATTGAATGCTGCAAAACCAGACTTGCCCATCACCACAGTGGGGCTATTCCTAGAGGGGGAAAGCAGATTTTTTTTTTAGTAGTGGCTTAAAAGACAATCCCTTAATATAGTGTCATGCCTGGAACCTGTCAGCAGAGCGCTGGCCATGGAGTGCTGACAGGTATGATGAAAAGTAATGCAAGTTTCTAATGTCATTTCAAGATCTCTGCTTGCAGTCAATGATTGGAAACACTTGTTGAGACACTCGCACAGCCCATTAAAAGGGTTATTCCCACTATGAACATTTATCAACTCTCCACAGCATCCGTGATAAATGTCGGGGCCCCCACTATCACTTGATCCCCATTCTGGAGGAGTTCTCTCGAATGTGCTCTCCGCATCCGAATGTCCGTTCCGTAGCCCCACAAAAAAAAATAGAACATGTCCTATTCTTTTCCGTTTTAGGCATTGTTACAATGGATCCGCCCAAAAAAATGGATGGCATACGGATGTCTTCCGTTTTTTTTTGCGGATCCGCAATTCGCGGACCGCAAAACACATACGCATACGGTCGTGTGCATGTAGCCTTCTGCATAGGATCCAACAGACAACTCTGACTGTTTGTGAGATAAGCTGGACTGTTAAATGAAGTCATGTCAGAGTAAAATCATTTTTCCGATACCTACGGATGGGATGAAGAAATCTAGGGGAATGGGTGACGGAGGAGCCGCCATTGATGTGTTTCAGGTCGGCGCAGCATTAGCATTGCAGGTAGCCTTGGGGAGCTGATATATGGGCTCTTAGAATTGAATTACAGAGCGGGGAATGTAGAAAGCTGCGCGCTGATGCATGGTGAATTATGGCGAGAGGATGTGCTGCGCTCAGGTTGTAGGATGGCGCAGGGAGGAGGGTGTGAGCTTCTCTCCCAGGACCCACTCCGCATGTAATAAAGCTTTTAAACTGTTCAGGGTCCAGGGGGAGGAATTAAGAATTCAGCCGCATCTTCTCCAAATCTTGCACATTCTGTCTGTAGGACGAGGGGTCTGCGGGATCAGCGGCAGTGATGTCAAGAGGCCGTATTCAAGGGCTGCTGGGCGTATAGCGATTGTGATATATGTATACTGGTAGGTGCAGAACAATACAGCGAGCCCCTCTAATCTGTGCTGGGCAGAAGGGGGCGCTGTGGGGTCACTCAGCAGTCAGGCTCCACCAGACTCTGTTATGGGGCACTGTGTACTATTATGGGGGCATTGCGGCTTCTGGTACTCTTATGCGGGCACAGTGGCTTCAGTTACTGTTATGGGGGCACAGTGGCTTCAGTTACTGTTATGGGGGCACAGTGGCTTCAGTTATTGTTAATGGACACTGTGGCTTCAGTTATTGTTATGGGGGCACTGTGGCTTCAGTTATTGTTAATGGACACTGTGGCTTCAGTTACTGTTATGGGGGCACAGTGGCTTCAGTTATTGTTATGGGGGCACAGTGGCTTCAGATACTGTTATTGGGACACTGTGGGTTCAGTTACTGTTATGGGGGCACTGTGGCTTCAGTTACTGTTATGGGGGCACAGTGGCTTCAGTTACTGTTAAGGGGGCACAGTGGCTTCAGTTACTGTTATGGGGGCACTGTGGCTTCAGTTATTGTTATGGGGGCACAGTGGCTTCAGTTATTGTTAATGGACACTGTGGCTTCAGTTACTGTTATGGGGGCACAGTGGCTTCAGTTACTGTTAAGGGGGCACAGTGGCTTCAGTTATTGTTATGAGGGCACTGTGGCTTCAGTTACTGTTATGGGGGCACAGTGGCTTCAGTTACTGTTAATAGACACTTTCACTGCTATTAATGTTATAGGGACACTGTGGCTTCAGTTACTGTTATGGGGGCACAGTGGCTTCAGTTACTGTTAAGGGGGCACAGTGGCTTCAGTTACTGTTATGGGGGCACTGTGGCTTCAGTTACTGTTATGAGGGCACTGTGGCTTCAGTAACTGTTATGGGGGCACAGTGGCTTCAGTTACTGTTAAGGGGGCACAGTGGCTTCAGTTACTGTTAAGGGGGCACTGTGGCTTCAGTTATTGTTATGGGGGCACAGTGGCTTCAGTTACTGTTATGGGGGCACTGTGGCTTCAGTTATTGTTATGGGGGCACAGTGGTTTCTGTTAATGTCATGGGGGCACTGTGGCTTCAGTTATTGTTAATGGACACTGTGGCTTCAGTTACTGTTATGGGGGCACAGTGGCTTCAGTTACTGTTATGGGGGCACAGTGGCTTCAGTTACTGTTATGGGCGCACAGTGGCTTCAGTTACTGTTAATAGACACTTTCACTGCTATTAATGTTATAGGGACACTTTGGCTGATGTTACTATTATTGAGGCACTGTCGCTTCTGGTACTATTGTGGAGACGCTGTGGCTTTTGTTACAGTTAATGGGCACTGTGGCTTCTGGTACTGTTATGGGGGCACTGTGGCTTTTGTTACAGTTATTGGGGTGCTGTGGCTTTTGTTACTGTTAATGGGCACTGTGGCTTCTGGTACTGTTATGGGGGCACTTTCACTGCTATTACTTTTATGGAGACACTGACGGATATTACTATTTTAGGGGAACTATGGCTTCTGGTACTGATATTGGGAAATTGTGGATTGTTTTTCTGTTATATGGACACTGTGGCTTCTGTTACTGTTATGGGGCACTGTGGCTGCTATTGTTAAAGATATACTGTGGTTGTTATGGCTCTAATGGGGGCATTGTGTCTGCCATTATTGTTATGGGGGCACTGTGGCCAATTATGGTGTAGGGACTGTGACTATTTCTATTCTGATATGGCTATTTGGGCTGATAATATTGTTATGGGGCACTGTGGCAGCCATCAGAGTTATGGGGACACTCTGACTTCTACTGTTATGGGGACACTGTGGCTGCTATTCTAATGAGGGCACTGTGGTTGCTATTATTTTTAGGGGGCGCTGTAGCAGCTATGACCATTATGGGGGTACTGTGGCTGCATAGCTTGTCATGTGTCTGCACATCAAAGACTCAAGACCCCAAATCTATGAAATATTAATTTGTGATTGGTCATTAAGGGCCCTAGAAAATCAGGTTCACCATCCATTAAATACATGACACCATGATAGATGCATTCTCGCCACTGAACACTAGAGGGAGGCAGTGATCTGCTTCTCTGCACAGAAATCAATTACGTAATTAAATACGGAACCCGAATTACTCCTTTTATTTTGGAGCCAGAGAAAGATTTTACTAGAAAGACATAATAGAAATTAAATGATATCATTCACTTTATTTTGTATCATTTCCTTTGATTTCCATAATGAGCAGCTCAGATTTAAAGGGATGGTTGCTCAAACCTTTGCCCCTCCGCACTGTGCTTTGTAATGGTATACTGGAAATCAAGGATCTGATTTGTCTTGAGAAACAGTGCCGCCTTTATCCATAGGCTGTGCCTGGTTTTGCAGTGAATTGGACTGAGCTGCAGTACCATACAGAGCCTATGGAAAGGAGTGGCGCCATTTACGGCAAACATCACTGCTAGGCCCCAGGGTTGTAAACTTGAGGTTAATTTTCAGTAAGCGCAGTGTTGTAGACCAGTGGATCTGGTGCCACCGGGGAGCTTAGGAGAGATTTTAGATGGCAAGTGGCAGGCTTCCCGGCAGCGAGCGGCTGCTGTCACTTTACATTATGCTGACGGGTGGTATCAGTAATAGGTCACTGTTGTTGGTCCCGGCAGGTGGATATGTCACCGTCTTGCAGTGGCATCTGACAAAACCAGTTTATCAGCAGTACAAAAAGTCAGGGCTCTGGGGAAGAATGAGCCATTCGAAGCTACGTGAGACACAAGATGCTCATATCACTTCTCCAGGTGTCTCCAGACCATGTCCCTGAGATATGGAATACTTCTAGCTCCCTCATAGGAGGTCACTGTAGCTCGGTCTGGGGTTAGTGCCGTTGTACTCGGCCGAGAAGATGGGGACCAACTCTTCAACCATCAGGGCTGAGATGTAAGTTGTAGTTTCTGGGCCCCCAAACACAGAATTTGTAGCAGAGCCCCTAACGGTTACCTATCATGTGGCATTCATATTATTGGTACAAGGCCTTTTGGTTGCAACTGCACCCCTAATCACTATGCCCCCTAAATCAGGCTTTTTAACATGGCAACCAATCAGATGGCTGCTTTCAATTTATCTGACACTCCCATTTAGGTATTTAAAAAGGAAGCTTCTTTGAAAAGCATGAGTTGCCTAGCAACAGGGCCTGCTACCATAGGTGTCCAGTCTAGCCTTCCATACTTCTGTGGAGACCAATGTGGTCACCTTCTATGTAACACGTGTTGGTTGTGGATTGTCCTACTTATACGAGTTGCCTATCAACAGGTCTTGCATCATCAGGTGATTATTCTATAGAACACGAGTGTTGGTAGGGGGCTTGCCCTACATATATGAGTTGCCTAGCAACAGGCCCTGCATCCTTAGGTAACCTCTCTGCACTTCCATACTCCTCTAGAGACCAATATGGTCACCTTATACATAACACATGTTGGTTGTGGATTGTCCTACATATATAAGTTGCCTAGCAACAGGCCCTGCATCCTTAGGTGACCACTTTGCACTTCCATACTCCTCTGGAGACCAATGTGGTCACCTTCTATATAACACAATTTGGTTGTGGATTGTCCTACATATATGAGTTGCCTAGCAACAGGCCCTGCATCCTTCCCTACTCCTGCAGAGACCGATGTGGTCACCTTCTATGTAACACAAGTGTTGGTAGTACCATATGCCCTACACCAGTTGCCAAGCAACACGCCCTGCATCTTAAGGTGACCACTCTGTACTTACATACTCCTGTGGAAACCAATGTGGTCTTGTTGTATGAAACTGAAGTGTTGGTTGTGGCTTGTCCTACATATATGAGTTTCCAGGCAACAGGTTCTGCAGCCATGGGTGACTCTGCAGACTTTGTGCTCTTATGGAGACCAATGTGGTCACCTCTTGTATCCAAAGTAAGGGTTCATGGTGGCATGTCCTGCCTATATGAGTTGCCTAGCAACATGCCCTACAACCACAGGTGACCACTTTAGACCTCTATGCTCTTATGGAGACCAATGCATAGTGGCCAACAGCCCAAAATTTGCAGGGATTGTCTAAAATTTCCATTGATAATCCTGGCAAATTTGTCTTGTCCTGGATGAAAATGGGTGGGGATTTTTTTGTAAACCCTGTCCAGGCTGGCCCCAGGCAACTATGGTCCACCACAAATGTCGGGAAGTATGCCAGTTAGTTCACCTTCTATATAATATACTGTATGTGGTGGTAGTGACACATCATACATGAAAGAGTTGCGACAGGCCCTACAACCACAGGTGACTACCCTGGAGTTCCATGCTTGTCTGGAGAACATCCATGCTTGTCTGGAGAACAATGTGGTCACCTTCTATATAACGTAAGAGATTGAATCCTTACATGAAAATATTTCACCCCCCTCCCCAGTCCTGGAATGGGGATTGTGAGACGATGACAAACAACAACCCAACCCCCATGGGAGGTTTTATTTAATTACCTGCAATCTGAAAGTAATTTAGCATTACATGGAGTTGACTGTGTGACTCTGAGTCCAGCTTCTTGGCGGCCCCCGAGCTAAAGAAACTGCTGCAAACAGGAGACTCTCATCCACATTTAGGTTAGAGACAGAAACCCAATATTAAAAATAGCGTTGAGAAATTATAGACGGTCTGCGGACGTCAGGCTGCACACAGGGACCATTGTCTGCTCCCATAATAGCAGATGTGGACCTTCCCTGACGTTTGCCAAGGACTGCTTGGTTAATCTTGTCCTTCCCTCCGCACAGCATGCCAATATTACAAGCTGAGCGCAGCCCTGGCAAGTAGTAGCTGAGATTTAAGGAGACAAGTAAACAGGTTTGGACCACCATGACGCAGGAGAGTCTATCTATCACGCGTGGATGAAGCCAGTGGACGCTCAGGAAATCATTTATCATAAGAAGAATTATCCAGTTGTTTCCCCTTGAGGGCACGTTCTTCTGGCAGTTGAGATGATGTCTTGTTTAAGGATGTTACGATTAGTTATTTTATTGAAGATATCTGCATGAGAGTCTGTACAAGGATATGCCTTCAACTTGCCACGTTCTTGAAAATGTATCTTGCTATGGCATGAGTAATGAATGGAGGTTGGCCATGTTATCTGTCCATCTGTGGTCTTCTTCTTAAGACTTTGGTTAGTGTTGGAGCCCAGTGCACACTATTATTCCATGGGTTGTCCAAATGTGAGACTGAGGTTCCTTAAGTCGACCCAAAAGGATGATTCTGAGGACCCACCCACCATAAGAAAAAGACAAGTGATTGGCTCCTTAGTCACCTCAGTGTGTGTTTGTCATCTGCTGGAATTCTGGAGCCCATTATGGGACCATCAGAGGATCCTCTGGTAGCCTAGTGGACCAGTCTGAGCCTTGAGTTGTACTTTATCATGGAACAGACATCCACGAAGGAGGTTTAAAACTGTTGTCTCCAAAAGACAACCTCATGTTTAAGGCATACGGATGTCATATACTGGTCAGCCAACCCCTTTAACAATCACACTCTATAGTCTTGTATGGGACTGGCATTGGTAGGCTGAGTTGAAGGAGTATATTAGTATGCTTTTAGGGCCCCTTTTATTAAGGAGGTTGTCTTCTCCTTGGTACTTATTAGGGCTGATGAAATTGAAGCTTTTGATTGTATCCATATATAACATTTACTAGGTGTCATCTTGATGAAATGGGGCCTATAACCTTTGACCTCCCAGTCGAGAAGGTCATGGGCTGTCACGACATCCAGGTCTAACAATCTGTATAAAGATGGCCTTCTGTTTACAAGGTCACATTTATCTTTGGTCATTCCTACATTTGTGAATTAACGTGACGCTTCATTTTTCATAAATTGTCATCTCCATGTTTTGTTTTTAAAGGTAAAGTCTCTTATAGGTTGGGTGGCCCAAATATTGTGTGCAGTCATATAGTAAAGAAAGTCTCAAGTCCTAGCGAGATTTTCCTTCCTTTCTTAATGGCCTAGCCTTGTATCTAAGTACCCTGGCCAAGGCAGAGTGACTTGTTGGCAGGAAGTCAGCAGCAAGAGCATATGGTGCACCAGCTGGATATTAATAGTGAATTGGATCCATGGGTACTTAGGCTACTTTCACACTTGCGCTTTCCCTTTCCGCTATTGAGATCCGTCATAGGATCTCAATAGCGGAGGAAAACGCTTCCGTTTTGTCCCCATTTATTGTCAATGGGGACAAAACTGAATTGAAGGGAACGGAGTGCACCAGAATACAATCCATTCCATTTGGTTGCGTCCCCATCGCAGATAGAAAATGTATTCGTCCCCCATTGACTTTCAATGGTGTTCATGACGGATCCATCTTGACTATTTTAAAGATAATACAACTGGATCCGTTCATAACGGAAGTAGACGGTTGTATTATCAGAACGGAAGCGTTTTTGCTGATCCATGACGGATCCAGCAAAAACGATAGTGTGAAAGTAGCCTTAGCCAAGATATGAGAGAGATAGATAGATAGATATGAGATGTTAGATATAGATAGATATGAGATAGATAGATAGATACATAGACCAACTGACAGATAGATAGATCAGTGGCGTTGCGAGGCGGCTGCTGGCTGCACCGGGTGACACCAGTCTGATGGGGTGAGTCACCCGCCGGACCCAGTGGCGGATTATAATAGGGGCGTTCAGGTCGGTAGCCCCGGGCCCGGCAACCCCGACCTGAACGCCCACATACTGCGGCGGGGCACGTGAGCCGATCACCGCCATAGGCTTCATGCCTAGTAGGTCTGAGGCCTATGCGGTAATGAAATCCCGGCGCAGGCGTGCGTGATGACGTCATCGCGCGCCTGTGTCGGGAAGGACGCAGGACAATGAAAATGTGCGCCTGCCTCACCATGCCGGACACAGGTAAGTATTAGCTTTTAATTGTTTTTTTTATTTATTTTCTGTGTGTGCCAACTTTGGGGGGGGGCAGAAGAGGACATGGGGCAGTGTGGTAGCAAATCAGTTCAGGGGGGTGGGGCAGATTATTAAATGGGGTCAAATCACTTCATGTGGGGCAGTGTGGGGGCAGATTATTACTTGGGGCAAATTAGTTCATTGGGGCAGTGTGGGGGCAAATCACTTCAGGGGGTGCAGTGTGGGGCAAATTATCCATGGTGGGCAGTGTGGGCCCAAATTACTTCATGGGCCCCAGTGTGAGGGCAAATTATTTTATGGGAGGGCAGTGGGGGGGGGGGGAATTACCTTATGGGGCAGTGTGGGGGCAAATTACTTCATGGGGGCAGTGTGGGGGCAAATTATTTCATGGGAGTGCAGTGTGGGGGCAAATTACTTCATGGGGCAATGTGGGGGCAAATTACTTCATGGGGCAATGTGGGGGCAAATTACTTCAGGGGGGCAGTGTGGGGGCAAATTACTTCAGGGGGGCAGTGTGGGGGCAAATTATTTTATGGGAGAGCAGTGTTGGGGAAAATTACTTCATAGGGGCAGTGTGGGGAAAATTACTATATGGGGGCAGTGTGGGGAAAATTACTATATGGGGGTAGTGTGGGGGAAATTACTATATGGGGGTAGTGTGGGGAAAATTACTATATGGGGGCAGTGTGGGGGAAATTAATATATGGGGTAATGTGGGGGAAATTACTATATGGGGGTAATGTGGGGGAAATTACTACATGGGGTAATGTGGGGAAATTACTATATGGGGCAGTGTGGGGGAAATTACTATATGGGGCAGTGTGGGGGAAATTACTATATGGGGCAGTGTTGGGGAAATTACTATATGGGGGCAGTGTGGGGGAAATTACTATATGGGGGCAGTGTGAGGGAAATTACTATATGGGGCAGTGTTGGGGAAATTACTATATGGGGGCAGTGTGGGGGAAATTACTATATGGGGGCAGTGTGGGGGAAATTACTATATGGAGCAGTGTTGGGGAAATTACTATATGGGGGCAGTGTGGGGGAAATTACTATATAGGGGCAGTGTGGGGGAACTTACTATATGGGGTAGTGTGGGGGAAATTACTATATGGAGCAGTGTTGGGGAAATTACTATATGGGGGCAGTGTGGGGGAAATTACTATATGGGGGCAGTGTGGGGGAAATTACTATATGGGGGCATTTTGGGGGAAATTACTATATGGGGCAGTGTGGGGGAAATTACTATATGGGGGCATTGTGGGGGAAATTACTACATGGGGCAGTGTGGGAGTAATTACTATACGGGGGCAGTGTGGGGAAAATTACTATATGGGGGCAGTGTGGGGGAAATTACTATATGGGGTAGTGTGGGGGAAATTACTATATGGAGCAGTGTTGGGGAAATTACTATATGGGGGCAGTGTGGGGGAAATTACTATATGGGGGCAGTGTGGGGGAAATTACTATATGGGGGCATTTTGGGGGAAATTACTATATGGGGCAGTGTGGGGGAAATTACTATATGGGGGCAGTGTGGGGGAAATTACTATATGGGGCAGTGTGGGAGTAATTACTATATGGGGGCAGTGTGGGGAAAATTACTATATGGAGGCAGTGTGGGGAAAATTTCTATTAGGGGACATTATTTTTGGGGACACTATACAGGCATTATTACCTGGAGCACAATATAGGGTGTTATTATTACTGGGGGGCACTCTTGAGGAAATTATAACTGCTGTAGACAGGGACCTTTGAGATAATTTATCAAACTGGTGTAAAGTAGAACTGGTTAAGTAGCCCATAGCAACCAATCAGATTCCACCTTTCATTTTTGACAGCTTCTTTGGAAAATGAAAGGTGGAATCTGATTGGTTGCTGTGGGCAACTAAGCCAGTTCTACTTTACAACAGTTTGATAAATGACCCCAATTATGAGAAATCTAACATGTCTGTGTAACAAACTCTGCAGAGACGAGATGCGGCTGAAAGAATTTGTCATGGTGGTCTGGGTCGAACGGAGGAGAAGAGGAAAGAGAAGGTCTACATGACAGGAGATGTCACTGGAAGTAAGAGGTATGTGGTGCTGTATTCCCCTATATGTAGAGCGGGCTAAGATTAAAATTGTCACATGCAGTCCTATGTAACAGCCCAGATAAAAGTGCTAACTTTCTGTGTGCAGATAATGTAGTAGATGTTCCCTGCAGTCCTATGTAACACCCCACATAACACAATAGTTCACTGTGCTATGTGGGGTGTTACATAGGACTGCAGGTAACATCTATGACATCTGTACAGAGTTAGGAGATTTGTGGGGGTCCGACTCCTGGCACCCCCGCCAATCAGCTGTTTGAGGAGACCGCGATGTCCCAGTGAGCGCTGCAGCCTCGTTGCTCCTTACCAAGCACAGCGCTGTCCATTTAATAGCACTGTGCTTGGTACTGCAGATCAGACCCAATCACTGAGATTGAGCTACACATAGACCATGTGAACGATGAATATGATGTCATATGGCCTAGGAAGAGACTGTGACACTGACGAAGAACCGCAGCCTCTTCATACAGATTTTTTTTTAAACTAAAATGGAGGGAGGGGCCATGTGGGGTAGATAGCCCCGGGCCTCACATGCACCTAATCCGCCCCTGGCCGGACCCAACAACACTAGCACCCCCTTCCCCGTCGTCGGCGATCTGTCTTCTTAGCCTGGTGTGTGGATCTCGGCTGAGTTCCTCGTGTTGCCATAGACACTTGAAGTTAAGTGTTTTCTTTCCCCTTTTGTATTTTGTTTGGGTTATTTTGTGTGTTGCATTTCCCTGTCATTTGTATTAAAGCCTGAGGGAGACTCCTGTTGGTCCTTCCTTTTGGAGGAACAGGTTGTCTCAGTCCTGACATTAGTACCAGGGTCCTATAGGGCGAGTTAGGACACTCGTTATTCCTGTATATGAACTGACCTACCTCTGGGGTCTGTTCATACTGGTAGTTTGTCAGGACTTTGATTAGGGTTTTACTAGGAGGTGTCCATCTCCTTTCCCTAGTTTCCAGGCCTTATTCCCTCACCTCTTTCCCTCCTATGTTCGGTGTGGTGTTTTCCTCCCACACCCAAACGTGACAATAGATAATAGATAGATAGATAGATAGATAGATAGATAGATAGATAGATAGATAGATATGAGAGATTTTAGATAATCATTGAGATCAAGTTGAAGGTAGACCCCCTCTATATCAGTGGGATCCCCGATCTAGATCCATCTCAGGGTCTAGTCTTATTGTCGAGCTTTTTCTGAGGGAGATTATATCATCTCCTGTAGTTATCAGTAACAAATATCTAAGGAGATCCATGTCTTGTTTCTGTGTCCTTGTGGAATGGTCATGTTTGGCCCAGGAGTCTTTCTTTGCAGGGTGAGACATTCTGCAGGCATAACACCACAGCTCCTGGAGACCCGGGACTATTAATCAGAAACGTTGTAGTCTTGATTGATCCTTAGTCGCAGATTCTTACATCTGCATAAGACTGATAAAAGAATGGATATTAATCTCCTTATTCTGCAAGTCAGATGGAGCCCAGATTGGTTGTCATGAAAAGACCTGTTCCAGCCAGTAATTCGGCTGAGCGGAATAGACATTTCTGAAATCTCTTTTAGTATTTGAGAAATGAATCATTATTGTATTGTAGGGCTGCACGATATGGGAATTTTGTGTGATTGCGATTAGGGCCCTAAAAATTGCGATAACGATATGCGATGCGATATTTTAAGGGAATTGTGCTAGAGGTCTATTTGCTTGGATTTTCCCATATGAGCCGCTGACGCGGCTGGGTATGACGCCCTTATGTGGGGGATCTGTGGAGGACGCCGTTATGTGGGGGATCTGTGGAGGACGCCGTTATGTGGGGGATCTGTGGAGGACGCCGTTATGTGGGGGATCTGTGGAGGACGCCGTTATGTGGGGGATCTGTGGAGGACGCCGTTATGTGGGGGATCTGTGGAGGACACCGTTATGTGGGGGATCTGTGGAGGACGCAGTTATGTGGGGGATCTGTGGAGGACGCCGTTATGTGGGGGATCTGTGGAGGACAGTGTTATGGGGGGGATCTGTGGAGGACAGTGTTATGGGGGGGATCTGTGGAGGACGCCGTTATGTGGGGGATCTGTGGAGGACGTCGTTATGTGGGGGATCTGTGGAGGACGCCGTTATTTGGGGGATCTGTGGAGGACGCCGTTATGGGGGGGATCTGTGGAGGACAGTGTTATGGGGGGATCTGTGGAGGACAGTGTTATGGGGGGGATCTGTGGAGGACAGTGTTATGGGGGATCTGTGGAGGACAGTGTTATGGGGGGGATCTGTGGAGGACAGTGTTATGGGGGGGATCTGTGGAGCACAGTGTTATGGGGGGGATCTGTGGAGGACAGTGTTATGGGGGGGATCTGTGGAGGACAGTGTTATGGGGGGGATCTGTGGAGGACAGTGTTATGGGGGGGATCTGTGGAGGACAGTGTTATGGGGGGATCTTTGGAGGACAGTGTTATGGGGGGATCTGTGGAGGACAGTGTTATCAGTGTTATGGGGGGGATCTGTGGAGGACAGTGTTATGGGGGGGATCTGTGGAGGACAGTGTTATGGGGGGATCTGTGGAGGACAGTGTTATGGGGGATCTGTGGAGGACAGTGTTATGGGGGATCTGTGGAGGACAGTGTTATGGGGGATCTGTGGAGGACAGTGTTATGGGGGATCTGTGGAGGACAGTGTTATGGGGGATCTGTGGAGGACAGTGTTATGGGGGATCTGTAGAGGACAGTGTTATGGGGGACCTGTGGAGGACAGTGTTATGGGGGACCTGTGGAGGACAGTGTTATGGGGGACCTGTGGAGGACAGTGTTATGGGGGACCTGTGGAGGACAGTGTAATGGGGGACCTGTGGAGGACAGTGTTATGGGGGACCTGTGGAGGACAGTGTTATGGGGGACCTGTGGATGGCACTGTTATGGGGTGGATCTGTGGAGGACGCTGTTATGGGGGGGATCTGTGGAGGACAGTGTTATGGGGGGATCTGTGGAGGACAGTGTTATGGGGGGGATCTGTGGAGGACAGTGTTATGGGGGGGATCTGTGGAGGACAGTGTTATGGGGGATCTGTGGAGGACAGTGTTATGGGGGGGATCTGTGGAGGACAGTGTTATGGGGGGGATATGTGGAGGACAGTGTTATGGGGGGGATCTGTGGAGGACAGTGTTATGGGGAGATCTGTGGAGGACAGTGTTATGGGGGGGATCTGTGGAGGACAGTGTTATGGGAGGGATCTGTGGAGGAAAGTGTTATGGGGGGATCTGTGGAGGACAGTGTTATGGGGGGATCTGTGGAGGACAGTGTTATGGGGGGGATCTGTGGAGGACAGTGTTATGGGGGGATCTTTGGAGGACAGTGTTATGGGGGGGATCTGTGGAGGACAGTGTTATGGGGGGGATCTGTGGAGGACAGTGTTATCAGTGTTATGGGGGGGATCTGTGGAGGACAGTGTTATGGGGGGGATCTGTGGAGGACAGTGTTATGGGGGATCTGTGGAGGACAGTGTTATGGGGGATCTGTGGAGGACAGTGTTATGGGGGATCTGTGGAGGACAGTGTTATGGGGGATCTGTGGAGGACAGTGTTATGGGGGATCTGTGGGGGACAGTGTTATGGGGGATTTGTGGAGGACAGTGTTATGGGGGATCTGTGGAGGACAGTGTTATGGGGGATCTGTGGAGGACAGTGTTATGGGGGACCTGTGGAGGACAGTGTTATGGGGGGGACCTGTGGAGGACAGTGTTATGGGGGACCTGTGGAGGACAGTGTTATGGGGGACCTGTGGAGGACAGTGTAATGGGGGACCTGTGGAGGACAGTGTTATGGGGGACCTGTGGAGGACAGTGTTATGGGGGACCTGTGGATGGCACTGTTATGGGGTGGATCTGTGGAGGACGCTGTTATGGGGGATGTGTGCTATGACACATAGGGCCATGAGGGGGGCCAGCATAAGACATATAGCATCTTATGCTGGTCCCCCTCATGGCCCTATGTGTCCTAAACTGCGCACATAACTGGCTTTGTGTGTAAAGTATTTTACTAGTGTGTGAAACAATCTCTCTCCTATTGATAACATGGCAGCCTCTGTACTCACTGTCACTATGAATGCACTACAGCGAGCTGGCCGGCCGGCGCGTGACTGACTTCACTTAGTAACGATCCTCCCACTTCAGGAAGCAGGAGCGTTACTAAGTGACGTCAGTCACGCGCCGGCCGGCCCGCTCGCTGCCGTGCATTCATCGTGACAGTGAGTACAGAGGCTGGACCTGTTATCAATAGGAGAGAGATTGTTTCACACACTAGTAAAATACTTTACACACAAAGCCAGTTATGTGCCTGGGGCCCCTTCATATATAATCGCAGCATTTTCGGGTCGGCCAAATCGCCATATCGCATTTGCCGACTATCGCGATTCGATAATTTTTTCGATTTATCGTGCAGCCCTATTGTATTGCATTATACTCATTCCGAGCTAATAAAATCATTTTTTCAAATGGTCTTCATTAAAAATGTTGAGCCCTTTTCTTTATACAGCCTTTAGATTCTCTAGTAGCATGTTCTCTTACTGTGTTCCGTAAGGCAGCTCGGCTGACGGCTCTTTATCCCTAATCTCTGACCTCCTAAACACTCATTATAGCTCGATTCTTATCTTATTGATGAATGTGGCTTAAAGGGGTTCTCCAGGGATTAAGAAAATGAAAATATGTAAATATTACTTTATTATAAATATATTCCCAAATACCTTTCATTAGTTATTATGGCTTGTTTTGTCTAGGGAGCAATGATTAGGAGAAACAAAATGGCCGCTGTCCTATTAGTACACACAAAAACTGTCCTAATCACACAGGAGGACAGGTTACTTCACAACACTTAGCTACAGAGCTGCCTCGTCCTCCTCTCTGCTCTACTTGTAAGGGATTATGATCCTGAATACAGTTTAATATGATATTTAGCTGAATCTCTGTAGGAATAGAGTTCATGAGGAGACATGAAGTACAGAGAGGATGGACAGGACAGGCTGTGGTAATGGAGACTGCATACAAGAGCTGCTGCTTATCAGCCACATCTGCTCATGAACTCAATTCCAACAGAGATTCAGCTAAAGAACTTATTATCTGTATTCAGGATAATAATCCCTGACAGAGCAGAGAGGAGGATGAGGCATCTCTCTACCTCAGCATTGTGAAGTAACTTGTCCTGCTGTGTGATTAGGACAGGTTTTGTGTGTGCTAATAGGACAGCGGCCATTTTGTTTCTCCTAATGATTGCTCCACAGACAAAACAAGCCATTATAACTACTGTAAGGTATTTGGGAATATATTTATAATGAAGTAATATTTAAGTATTTTAATTCCCGGAAAAAACTCTTTAAACAAGTGTTTATAACCTTTTAGTAATTTAGAGATCAGGTTTATTACATGACAGACACAACGAACGAACGTTAAAAGTATAATTCACACAGTTAACCCTTTGTGACAGACAGGACGGCTGAATATTTTCAATAAAGAGCTATTGAAAAAAAGATTTTTAGCCCAAAATGAGTAAAAAAAAAATGCCCGATAGCTTTTAAAGGGAATCTTTGGTCAGGAAATGTCAGAAAATTACACACATTTTTGTAATCAACTTATAAAAAAAGTTGGTATTTTTCAATTTTAGGTATTGGTTAAGGCTGAGTACTCACCACCTGGGCCATAGAAGACAATGTAGTTGTAAAACACCTGGGTATTTTATTAATAAAAGGCACATATGTATATCAATTGTATATATTCATATAAGACCTAAAATGTAAAATCATACATAACAATACTAAAATGAATACATATAGTAACACCATAAAAAGATAAAAGGTAAAATTTTTTATATTATCAGGGGAATGAGCATGTGTCTCATACACCAATAGTGTTCTTATACTGTCCGAACGTAAAAACTGGGTAGAGACGTCTATGATAGCTTCTAAATGTCACGTATATGGATCCCAATTGTATTCACTCCTGTATATGGAAGGCAGTTTTGCATAAATACATTGCGCGGAGATGTTATAGATATAACTGCTGACCAATAGTAATATATTCCACTCTACGGTACACACGTAACCCTATGGTCAGGTTAATAATGAATGGCGTCCCACGTGGCTGAAGTGTCGGATACACAGGTACCTGTCTGGGAGATGGAGGTCGCTTGTCTCTGCGGTGTATTCCTTCAATGTCCCGCTGTATCTTTGTAGACAATCTCCGACCGCTGCAGTTGTTTATGTGACGTCTCCAATACTCTTTAAAGCAGGAGATTCAAGTCACGGCATCCCAAATATGTAGACTGGGAGGTAAGGCTGGTCTCTATTGTGGTAGACTCTGGATGAAAAGGGTATGGGTCCATCAGCTGATGTGTGGGTCTCCTGTAACCAGACGCGTTTCGGGGTCTATTCCTGGCCCCTTTCTCAGTGAGCATGTGGCTCTGTGTGGGCCAAGCATAGGGTTGCCACCTGTGCACTATTACTAATGAGCACTTCCATTGTGGAGCACTCATTAGTACAGCCTTTGCCCCCTTCTTCTGCTTGTGTTAAAAAAATAAAACGCACCTCCTCCATTTGATCGCGCCGATCAATGGGGGGCCACTAATCGGGCCTTATTAATACTGGGGGCCACTAATGGGGGCCTTATTAATATTGTGGGCCACTAATGGGGCATTATTAATACTGTGGGCCACTCATGGGACATTTTTAATACTGGGGGCCACTAATGGGGGCGTTAATACTGGGGGCCACTACTGGGGCATTATTAATACTGGGGGCCACTAATGGGGCATTAGTAATAATGGGGGCCTTATTAATACTGGGGGCCTTATTAATACTGGGGGCTACTAATGGGCATTATTAATACTGGGGGTCACTAATGGGGGCATTATTAATACTGAGGGCAACTGATGGGGCATTGTTAATACTGGGGGCCACTAATGAGGCATTATTAATACTGGGGGCCACTAATGGGGGCCTTATTAATACTGGGGGCCACTAATGGGGGCCTTATTAATACTGTGGACCACTAATAGGGCATTATTAATACTGTGGGCCACTAATGGGGCATTATTAATACTGGGGGCCACTAATGGGGACCTTATTAATACCGGGGGCCACTAATGGGGGCCTTATTAATACCGGGGGCCACTAATGGGGGCCTTATTAATACTGGGGGCAACTGATGGGGCATTATTAATACTAAGAGGGCGCCAACAGGGTCATTCATTTTACTAGAGCCTGTGTTAACCCACGCCCATACAGCTTTGCTTGGCTAATATTTTTCAGTATTCAGGTTAAATTGCCGTGTTGGCACTTTGAGGTAAATAAGTGGGTTTTGGGTTGCAGTTTGGGAGCTCGGTCTCTAAAAGGTTCACCATCACTGACCTATAATCTAATAATTCCTATCAATTTTCAGTGTGTGCTGTGTACACTGGGAGCAGGGTCAGCAGTCCTATCATTGCCACCAGAGGGTAGATTACAATGAAAGCTGGAGAGAGATAACTGAGGATCACAGAGAGCCTCTCAGCTCCTCCTCCCTCCCCCCTTTCCATGCACAGAGCATGCTCACTACATTCTGCCACAAAAGATAATGGGATATTTTAAAGATAGGGGTCAACATAAGAGATCTAATGCATAAATTACTGATATCAAGAATGGTGGAGTGGGTCAGGAGGAGAGGTGGTTCCATCAGCATTATAGGAAAGGGTTCTTTACAGTAAGAGTACCTTGGGTTTTGGGGACAATAACTGGATCAACTTAAAGATAGGGGTCAACATAAAATATTTGATGCATGAATTATTGATATCAATACTGGTGGAGTGGATCAGTAGGAGAGGGGCTTCCATCAGCAATATAAGAAAGGGTTATTTACAGTAAGAGGACCTTGGGTTTGGGTGACAATACATGGATCAACTCAAAGATAGGGGTCAACATAAGATATTTGATGCATGAATTATTGATATCAAGAATGGTGGAGTGAATCAGGAGGAGTAGGGGTTCCATCAGCATTATAGGTAAGGGTTCTTTACAGTATCAGGACCTTGGATTTGGGTGACAATAACTGGTCAAACTCAAAGATAAGGGTCAACTTAACAGATCTGATGCATAAAGTATTGATATCAAGAATGGTGGAGTGAATCAGGAGGAGTAGAGGTTCCTTCAGCATTATAGGAAAGGGTTCTTTACAGTATCAGGACCTTGGGTTTGGGTGACGATAACTGGATCAACTCAAAGATAGGGGTCAACTTAGCAGATCTGATGCATAAAGTATGGTGGAGTGAATCAGGAAGACAGGGGGTTCCATCACAAATATAGGAAAGGGTTCTTTACCATAAGAGGACCATGGGTGTGGGTGACAATAAATGGATCACATTAATGATAGGGGTCAGCATAAGAGATTTTATGCATGAATTATTAATATCAAGAATAATGGAGTGGATCAGTAGAAGAAAAGGTTTCTTTACAGTAAGAGGACAATATCTTATAACATTGAAATTAAAATTGGTAAGGTGTTATGATGTCATCATGATGTCGACGCTGTCAGCACTTTCCTGTACCATATGATTTACCCACTATTAATGTCTGTCCATCTCTTAGGTAGTTAATGGAGAGGCGGTCGAATGACAGCTGGGACTGTGGTCATCACCGGTGGAATATTAGCGACTGTTATCCTTCTCTGTATTATCGCCGTTCTCTGCTATTGCCGGCTACAGGTAAGGTGATCTTAGTGGTTGACTTATCAAGGTGGAGAGGAAGAGTAGAAAAGCCCAAAGCCCATCAGAGAGACTTAAGCCTTATGTCAGCCTTGGTACTCAACAGGTCAAGTCACTTCAGAAATATATTACATTGTTTTGTTGCAATCCTGATATACAGCCTGTATTTTACTCCATGGCTGCATTCACAATTCTTTAGGCTTCAGAGCTGAAATCTGCCCTACTTTCTACTTGTTTGGTGTCTGTACAGTGCTGATTATTAATGCTCATTTGCTCTTCACAGTCATTATTGCATTCCTGCTGTTAGGGGTGTGTCTGTCCATACTCTCGTTGACTTTCAGGGATGAATTAGGAGAATTATGAATGCAGCTCTGGAGTATAATTTAATGTGTTTACAAAGTGACTCAATTTTATATGTAGATTATATTTGATCTGGGGTGTTCTGTTAAAATAAGCATGCACGTAAGATAACAATCGGCTGAGCAATCATTTGTCTGAACTCTCCTGATCCTACCGTACATGTGCATGCTCAACAGAACATGCCGACGTAGCAAATGGGGCGAGTGGAGAAAGCACCTGCCAGAGACCTGTGGCAGCGGCTTATCTCGTGAAAACAAAAGGATCGGGAGATCGGGAATGTTGAAAGCCAATATCAGCTGTCGGGGGAGAGCCTCACCACAGATTCTATGCACAGAAACACGGGGATCCGTTACGGATTTTTCTAGAATTTTCCTTATTTTACATCCACATCTCCATGAGTCGCTGTTTAGAACAGTGATGTTAGAGACATGGATGTCTCCCCATTTTAAAATAGTTTATCTCTGATGAGACAACCCCTTTAAAGAGCAGGCTCAATCCTATTAAACCAGACATGCTGCCTGGTAAAGTTGATTATGCTGATTAAAATGATACCTTTGTTGTGAAAATCGGTTGCTGTGTTCCCGAGAAGAAAATACTTTTATTTTTTATGCAAATGATGGCTTCTGTTTGAGGGGCGTGGCCTAGACCCTCTGTGCGCCTCAACTCCACTGCTTTCCAATGCTAGCCACGCCCCTCAGTGCACGAAGAGCAAAGGATAAAATTACTTATTTCTTGGGAACACCACAACCGATTTTCACAAGACAGGTATCATTTTAATCAGCAGAATCAGCCCTACCAGACAGTATGCCTGGTTGACTAGGATTCATCCTGCTGTCAGGTGCCCTTTAAGGAAATAGTAATAGGCTGTGTGATGCTTGGTGCAGAGCCTGGGGGGCCCTAGCATGACACTGATGAGAGTATTCTTCCCACAGAGATTCTATTTTTGGTGTGCTTTATATCCTTGCACGGTCAATGACCTTGCATTTAGCAGTTGCTCATTATGTTGTCTTCTGCTCTCCTTAGTATTACTGCTGCAAGAAGGAGGACTCAGAAGAGGATGAGGAAGAGCCAGATTTTGCCGTGCATTCCCGCTTCCCACCGGTACATTGCAACCGGAATGTAGTCTTAGCCAATGGGCCGTCCATCTACGCTTCCCCCTACAAGAAGCATCAGCACTGCAGGAGCGTCTGCCAAGGCTGCTCGCAGAATGAACCGCCAGCGTTCCTCCTGCACCCACCGGACGAGATCCGAAACGGAGGCGAACGCATCACCTACAAGGCCATCAGCCAGGAAGAAATCGAACTGCCGGTCAATCTGAGCAATTTTCAAGTGCTCAATCCCAACCGCCTGTCTGCAATGAGGGAGGCTTTTTCCCGAAGCCGCAGTATCAGCACGGATGTGTGAGGGCAGAGTGCCGCCTCCCGGTGTGCCGCCGCCTCCTCTTCTGTTCTCGGCATGTTTGGCTTTGCTCGGTACCACTTACCTTTACATTATTCTCACCGGCATCTGTTTTTTCGTGTTTTTTTTTTCCCTGAAACTGGAAATTTTTTAAAACTTTGTCTCCCCCTTGTGGTCGATATTGTCCAAAAATACCCCCAAAACTTCTCCTGACCAATAAGAATTATCGGCAGAGCATTTTTTTTAACCATGAATGTATTTATATACCATAAACACGATAAACCGGATATAAGTATAAGGCAAGCAAAAAAATTTGAAAAAAAATGTCGGTCCTCGCTGCAGTTGATTATTGAAATATTTTTTTTCGGATGAAACTTTATCTGTAGCCTGTAATCACTGACATATGGCGTGTTGTACTTTTTACATGTGAAAAAGGGGCTTGGTATTAAATATGTTTTTTTTCACGGATGGTTTCTGACGCGGTCGCCAAATGGTGATTGGATATTTTATGCAATGGGCGGGGAGAAAAAGGAGACAATTTTTGTCAGGTAACATACAATGGGTCAAAGATTAAAGATATTTGCACGGAAAAGAGGGCCGCAAACATTTTCGCAAGGCTCCTCCCAGCCATAAAATGCGACTTGATATATATTTATACATTGGATTTTTTTTTTTTTAAAGCTATGTGTGGCTATATATCTGCCAAAATGAAATTCCTTTAATCCGGTATTACCACAACCTGAATTATCAAGCATCCCGGATTATCGGATGGTCCTATAAAAACGAAATCAGATCATTCGCAAGGGTAGAGACAGCCTATAACATAAAATATGCTGCTATCACTTTATCTCTGCTCCTCCTGGTCACAGTTTCTGGATTATCGGTTGTCGTATTAAAGGAATTCTCTGTATATACCCTAATGGGATACCGAGAGCAGCAGAAACTCGGAGGGATGGCGATAATATTTTTTTATGAACTAACTGTATGATGTGTGTTTGTGGTTGTGAGTCTGTGGTATACAAGAGGTTAAATTCACATTCATGAAATTTTTCAAGCCCATGACAAAAAAAAAAAGGCCTCAGCTGCTGAAGAACAGCTTGTGCCATATCAAGATGCAATACTGCCTGCTAATCCGTAATCAGAGCGGTTCCTTATGCTTATCCCGCTAGGAAGAGCAGCTCTGGAGAACAAACTACTGCACTCACAAGTGACATGCCGTGCAGGATAAGAGCAGGGACATTCATGAGCATGTTGTAGCCCTGGTCCTGGTTCTACATCTTGGCAAATTTGATAAATTTCACGTCATTGTAGGTCAGTCGTAGTTTCCTGCACGTTAATCTCTAGTTACACCTTCGTACAACTTCGTGGAGTAGAATTACCAGCTTCATCCATAATATAAGACAGCCCTAGTACATGAAGGTCCAGACCGTGGTGGCGTGTGGTAGTTGAAAGATGATGCTGTCTTATTGCGCCCTGGGGAGAACTTTCCATTCACTCACAGGGAATGAAACAGAGCTGAAATAGTGCCCCCTGCTGGTGCCGGTTCATCTCGGGGCCCAAACCTGCTATGACCTTCATGGTGACACCGACCAAATATGTTTCCCTTATGTCCTTATGTTCTTCTGTATAGGGCAATAGAACTAGTTTGATTGAAGGTGGTTGGAACTGGCGGACCATTTGAGACATATTAGATGCTCGGCTGATGTCCGTTTTTGCTAATGTCACGGAAAAAAGGTGGAATTTCAGCTTGCCCGAACCCTGGTTCTTAAGGGAAATAAGCCACAACCACAGGTGTCGCCACCTCTCTCCACGTTGACATTGAGCATGCATGGGCCAATTGAGCGCTGAGCCAACAGCTATTGTAGGTGTAGGAACTCCTTTAGACCACCTTTTCGAATTGTCCCCATGGATGGCACCACCCAGTTCCCATTAATTGTACCAGAGAAGGTAAGGTCATATAGCCCATGGCAAAATGGAGGCAGCCAGCCCTACTGTCCTAGGCCCACCTACGTGAAGGAAGAAGGGAGTGGAATGGGGAATTTTTCTTGACAGGTGGGAAATGTTTGTGGGTGGGACTGCAACAACTTCCTATATCTTTCTGTTATGTCTTCAGCTTGGTGAATCTCATAAAGCTCTGGTGACAACCGTATTGATCCTCAAATAGGAGGGGGCTGCGTATTTTTGTTTGGGAGCAACCCCATTTCATAAGGTCATTGTGTGTGTGAGATATCAGCTGACGTTGAGTTGAAAAATATTATGGGCGCCTTTATTTTTTGGGAAAAAAAGGGATCAGATGAATGTAGTTCCAAGAGGAAAGTTTTTTTGGGAAGATAATGGAGGTAACACAAACCAAGCGGTAAGCTGTATAGTCAATGTCTAAATAGCTGTCTAGGTTTGGGAAACACTTTTTGAAATGCAGGATGGGGGCATTCATTCATAACCCCCAATATTTTATTCTTGGCACTGGTGTCTTTAAGGTCACCAGTGGTAAGCAGTCAACAGTATGAAGATCTTTTGCATACAATGATCTGCCTTCCTTTTTGTTCTATCCATGTGTGGTCATCTGAGTCAGCCACTGTCTGGGAAGGTAAACCAATGAGGTTTTGAAGGGCTTTCCCTAAATAAGGGGCTATTAGGAAAGGATAGTAACCAACAATAATTAAAAACAAAAGTTGCAAAGATGGAGAGGCAAATTTTTGTGGAGTTCCTTTTCCTTCAATGACCATGAAATCCTTCACAACACAAGATACTGTAGTACAGATTCACAGTTGATGACCTTTGCAATAGTTTATACTAAGGTATACTCCATGTGTAGGTCTCTTTGGGAGAGGGGCATCTAATCAGAACCATTCTTGGCATTGGTGTCTTTAAAAGCTACACCTTTGGAGGCAATTTTTGTTTAAGATTGCATTTTAATCATTTTTGGCTAAAAATCATATTTTCAATTGGCCTTTATTAAAAATATTGAGCCGTTCTGTCACAAAGGGTTAACAGTTTTTTTTTAACTGTGTGACTGGTGCTTTCACTTTTTGTCAGTCATCTAATTAACCTTATCTCTAAACTACTATGAGGTCATAAACACTAATTTAGGCCACAGTCTTATCAGTAAGAGAAGAACCGAGCTATAATGAGTGTTTATAATGTCAGAGAGCAGAGATAAGGAGCCCGTCAGCTCCCCAACTGACGGAAAAGAGAGAAAATCCAGTGGCTGCTACTAGAGCAACTCTGTCAGAATGTCAGAAATGACTCTATATTTTTAATAAAGACCAATTGAAAAAATGTGGGGTTTTTTAGCTCAAAATGAGTACAATGCAATAATCAAAGAAATAGCCCTCAAAGGTGTACATAGCCTTTAAGGTCAGCCATGGTAAGCAGTCAATGATATGAAGATCTCTTGTATACAGTGATCTGCCTTCCTTTTGGATCCATCCATTCATGGTCATCTGATAGGAAAAAAAATCAGCCACTGTCTGGGAATGGAAACCAATGAGGTTTTAAAGGTGTTTCCCTAAATGAGGGTCTGTTAGGAACGGAGAGTAACCATCAATTTAAAAAAAAGTTGCAAAGATGAAGAGGCAACTTTTTGTGGAGTTCCTCTTCTGAAGGTATTGAGGGCATTGAGATGACCTTGAGATGTTTCACAACACAAGGTGGTACAGGTTCATAGCCAATGACCTTTGCCATAGTTTACAGTAATGTATACTCCATGTGTAGGTCTCTTCAGATTATAGCTAATGGATCCTCATTTCAAACATGTTTATCGGTTTCTAAAGTCCTAAGACTGCAAACTGGTCCCACTGGTGAATTGTTAACCAGAGGTCATTCACTGACATCTCATGTTCTTCATATCATTACCAGTCTAGAGCATTTTTATACTGGCGCTTCCAGTTTTTGGGCAGAGAAGTCACCGAAGTGACAACCTTAGCAATAATATGGAACCTCTTTGGGAATTTTTTTTGGGAAAATAATGTAAAATAATACACATTCAAAAAGACACTCCTTTTGAGAAAACAATAGGGTTGAATCTGTCTGGGAAATTTTTTGAAATATGGTATAGGACTTGGGCAGGTGTAAAAACATGGATCCCGGTTCTGAAGTGACTGGATTACCAGGAGTTGGACTTTGACCCATTAATTACTCACATTTACCAGTCCGCCATGAACCAGAAACATTGAATCTGTCGGCAAATGATCTGAGCTGATGAAAAGACCATGTATAATTCACCGGGCTGCCGAATAACTTCACAGTATCATGGCCAACGCCTTGCAAGGGGTCGTGTTCTGCTACAGTCACCATCTCATGTGACAATGGAACTGATATGGTCTTTCATGCATCTTTCATTCATGTCGGTAGAGGTCGTGTTCAGGGTGTGTGACTTGCTCGCAGTCTCACTGTTTGCTCAGGAACGTGAATTGCGCATTTTCTACTTTCTAATAATACTTTGTGCAAGCTTTATGAAGAGCTCTGTGGCTTTTAAGGTGTATCTGTTGCCTTCACACCATGGAGGTAGATATTTTTGGGGTTGCAGTGATATGCATAAGAATGCAGCTGACCCATTCATTAGGGGCATCAGTGTAGCCCACAGGTCTGTACTTTTTAGTTGTGCCTCAGGCTAAACTCAATGATAGTTGGGGCTCCTAGTGCATTGGTGCAAGGGGTGTCACATACTACCATGTAATGTATTTGCCTCTTTGGATAGGCTGTATTCTCATTAATGTCTGAACTCTCTCTGGACTCTGCTTTCACAATTATATATCTGGCACCTAGCGAGTACCTCTAGTTTCAAGAGCAAGAATTGACTACACTCGATGATATTGTACTGTGTATGATTTTCCTGGTTGATGGAGAATAGATAGGCTGCACACTCAATAATTCTTTGGTTGCTGGAGAATAGATAGGCTACAGTCACAATAATTCTTGGTTACCTGAAGGACAGATAGGCTGCACTTTCAATAAATCCATTGGTCTCTGTAGAGTTAGATGGGCTACAGTCTCAATGATTCTATGGTAGCTTTAGAATCCATAGGCTGCACTCTCAATAAGTTTTGGTTGCTGGAGACTAGATAGGCTGCACTCTCAAAAGTTCCTATGTTTGCTGTAGCGTTAGATAGGCTGCACTCTCCATAAATGTTTGGTTGCTGGAGAATAGATAAGCTCACTGGATCCTCTGGTTGCTGGAGAGGTGCACACCTCAATTATAGCTGGACAGTCAATTATGTGTCTACTTGCTGGAGAATAGATAGGCTGCACACTCTGATTCTTCTGGTTGCTGGAGACTAGATAGGCTGCACACTCATTGATTCTTCTGGTTACTGGAGACTAGATAGACTGCACACTCTTCGATTCTTTTGGTTGCTGTAAAATAAATATTTAGGTGAACACTCAATTATAGGTGGACTCTCAATTATTTGTCTACTTGCTGGAGACTAAATAGGCTGCACACTCATTGATTCTTCTGGTTGCTGTAGACTAGATAGGCTGCACACTCATTGATTCTTCTGGTTGCTGGAGACTAGATAGGCTGCACACTCATTGATTCTTCCGATTGCTGGAGACTAGATACGCTGCACACTCATTGATTCTTCCGATTGCTGGAGACTAGATAGGCTGCACACTCATTGATTCTTCCGATTGCTGGAGACTAGATACGCTGCACACTCATTGATTCTTCCGATTGCTGGAGACTAGATAGGCTGCACACTCATTGATTCTTCCGATTGCTGGAGACTAGATAGGCTGCACACTCATTGATTCTTCCGATTGCTGTAGACTAGATAGGCTGCACACTCATTGATTCTTCCGATTGCTGGAGACTAGATAGGCTGCACACTCATTGATTCTTCTGGTTGCTGGCTCTGCATGTGTTACTTTTTCTGGTTCCTACTGAATGGGTTGGCTGCACTCCTGGTGATGTTCTTAAGACAACATTCCTGGAAATTTTTCTACAGCCCACAAAATGGCTGCTTCCATCATGTGCAGGCAACAACAGCATTTGATTATTTTTCTTGCCATTTGGTCATTGCTTGCTTTGATTCTCTTTCTATTCAGTATATTTATTTCATCATATCTGCAGAAGTTCATGTTTCACAATGATAAAAAAAAAATGCACATTTGTTCCTTTGTTGTAGGATATTTCAGGACTCACTGAGACAATGAATTGAAATAAACGACTATTTGGAGTTTTTGTAAAGACTGATTTGTGTGGTGGTTTATCCCAGGATTCTCTGTCTACTTTAATGTGTGCGACCATGTCCACTTTTTAACACCACATCTGATATTCTTTGGTTTTTAATTTATATATCCTTCTGGAGGTCACAGTTCTGTTATTTTGATACAAAGCTCCAAATCCCCTCTGTACTTATTGGAGGAGGCTTACTATGTGAGGAATTTTGGGGAAGTCACTTTTGCTGCACGTTGTTTGAAAAATGACACTTTTGTCTAGAGATATTATGCCACTTGTGAGTTAAATGATAATATTCAGATTTACTGCAGCCACCACTAGGGGGAACTAAGGAGCTCACTGCCTACTGGTTTATTTTTTTTAGCTCAATGTATAAACAGTATGCAGTAAGCTCCCTCTAGTGGTGGCTGCAGGAAAGCAGTATTTTACCACCGAATTCAGTGGGTCAGATTTAGTAAGTCTGTGTGCCGGATGATCAAATCTACACCAGCTATGAGGTTGGAGCTATCATGTATGCCAAATTATAGTCTCTCTGTCAAGCTGTGACTTGCCCCACCTCCTGGCTTAGCCCCATCCACTTTTCTTACTACTTTTGAAGAGTTACATAATATAGTGCAAATATAGCAAATAATTTATGCCATTAATAAATCTGCTCCAATGTTTGTAAAGGTGATGGGGAGCTTTGCATCACGAAAATGGACATTGGTAGATCGGGGGAACCATTTAGCTGATGCAAAGGCACCCGATATCTTCTCTTTTTGAATTTCAATACCAGACACGTTCCATGGTCCGGGGGAAGGGCTTCGCTGTGTAGCAAAAAAAGAAAATTTTTCTAATTTTAATCAGAATATCTCTATATCATAGGAGTTTTCTATGTATATTTTTTGCAATTAGGTGGTGGTATTGACCTCTGTGACCATTTGGTAGACCCTTGTAAAGAAATGAAAGGCAGAATGTTATAAATACCAATGTTTATTACAATGTACACAGAAGTTACCATAAAGGACTATTATACGTGAGTAATGTGAATTATTTCTAGACATATATACTGCAATGAAAGCTCGATCCGATCAGATACAAAGTCCAGGCATATTCCGTTACCCAAAAGAAAAAGCGTAGATGAAAAGTTTAGATATATCCGAGTTGTCCTATATCACCCCGGAGAATGCGTCATGGAGGCAATGCAAAATTTTTCTTTTTTTTTTAATTAGTGGTACAAAAATGTTGCCTATTTTGCAGAGGTTGATTTAATAAAGACACAATTTTGAAATCTGCAGGCCCCCATGGCAACCCTTCCTTGCCAATGTTAATATTAATGATTCCTTGCACAGGAAAGGAAGAGTTGTAATGGGGATCCGGGAGGAGAGGAGCAGCAGGAGTCTCGCAAATGGTTACAATATTAAAACATGAATAATACAGATCAAAGCCATAAAAGGGTTTAAATACCCTGCTAGGGAAGTGCAAAAAGGTATCTCCCAAGTAGGTATCTCCACCTATCAGTAGTGGCTCCCTAGAAGTCAAGATCCATAAGGAACCACTGCCAATAGGTGGTGCTGGCGAGATGGTTCTCTTCCTTGGGAGATACCTCTTTGCCTATTATTTTCCCATGGGGCATTGCAAATAAGTCAATGGAGTGCTTCCAGTAATTCTCCATACGGGACAGGTCTCTTTGAGAACATTCAGCACCCTGCCTAAGCCCGTTAGGGAAGTCATAGCTACTAGAGGGGGTCTCTATTGAGGACCCTCATCTATTAGGCAGAGTGTCTACAATGAACGTATCTCAAGCTGGAAGACCTGCCACATCCATACGTTGCTCAGACAGCCCAACAATTTCAATTTCAAAAACCCTGTAATGCTTCATTTCCCCTGCGGAGGCGCTGTAGAGGAATTGGAACACTGATCGCTGGGGTTAGGAATAACTGGAAATCTATGATTTGGATTTAAATTGGTTCTCCAGGTTTAGAAAAACATCCATTTGCTTCTGAAATCAGAGCTACACCTGTCCATAGGTTGTTTGTGGTATTGCAACTTGACCCCCCCAACCCAATCCCTTCAATAGAGCTGAGCCCCAATGCCAAACCCAACCCCGCTCTGCTGTTGGAAGCAGCCATGTTTTCCTAAGTAGCCCAATGAAAATGGATTATTGGAGGTCCATCGAGACATTGTCTTCAAGACGCCCCTCTAGGGTCCAACCCTTAGATTAGTCAGTCTGTAATAAGATTATAGTTCTGTACACTGTTTATATGTATGGCTACATCATTGGAAAAGTATACACCTTCATATTACAAGTTCTTCTGAACAGTATCTATACCTCTTTCCGTATGAGGAATGCGTTAGATGTCATGGAGGACGACCCCTGGGCTCCCGGCATCATCTCTAATGGCGGCAGCTCCAGGGGCTGCCCCTCCATGGTAAAAGTCTCTGATAAAATTACACAAGATATCTTAAATTACAAGTGACGTAATGTGACGAAGCAGCATGGCTCTATTCTCTTCAGCCTGAAAGCAAATACAGACCCACCGAAAACCCCCTCGAGTGATCATCGAAACCCCCCCACCCCCCAAGTGTGGTGGCCGGCCTGGACGTACTAAAGTGCAGTGTGAGAAACATAAAATACACAATATTTTTTTAGAATTTTTTTTCCCCCACGTCATGCATAGAGTACAGGTAAGTCACAGTACGTTAGTTCTAGGAGACACGTCATCTACACTTCCGAGACAAGCCGAAAATTATGTAAAATGTTGGCCTCATTTAAAACCTCGAAATTTTTACTTAGACGGGTCATCTGGGGCGCCAATTGGCAAGGTCTTTTTGCCCCATGAGGGGCACCATCTGCAGCAGCGGGTTTCAGCAAGGACTAAAATGCTGAATTTGTGGTTGGAGATGTAAAAGGTTGTCCAAAAATGTTGACTCAGGGTTCGGAAGGGGTTAAAGGCCAAGGTTAAAAAAAAAAAAAACGTTAAAGGGCAGGGAACATGGTTCAATCACCTGCCGGTATGATCCTCTGTGACCATGTCGTCCTGTGTTCTTGATGTCCCATATATTCCACAATACTGCTGCAGCCAGTCACTGGTCTCAGCAGGATATGTCAGGAGACCGCTGAGCCCAGAGATTGGATGCATTGTTCACATGCGGTATATGGTCACATGACCACTGCAGTTATGCAAAGAAAGCCCAGCAGGTCGGATCGGAGCAGACGCGAGTCATAACTGGCGAGTATACATTCTTGTATTGTTTTAACGCCTTCCCTGCCTCTTAACATTTTTTTTAAACTCGGACAACCCCTTTAAAGAAGACCCGTCAGCAGAATCAACTCACACACTGCCGGTTAGGGCTGATCCTGCTGATTAAAACGATACCTGGGTTGTAAAAATCCATTGCACTGTTCCAGAGAAAAAAACTGTTTGATTCCATAAGCAGAAGAAGGCTTCAGTGCTCCAAGGGGCGTGTCCTGACCGCTCAGTGCACCTCAGCTCCTCTGCTTTCCTGCATTTGCCACGCCCTCGGTGCACTGAATCCATGATTTGGATGGCTGTTTTCTCTGGAACGGCTCAATGGATTTTCACCATCCAGGTATCATTTTAATAGAAAGGAACAACCCTAACAGGCAGTATGCTTACTTTACTGGAGTTGATCCTGCTGATTTTTTCTCACCGATCCCTGTTGGTCTTAGATTCCTTGCTCCCGTTTCAGCACACAGGAAATGTCCGACAGCCAATCACTGGGTGCAGTGGTTACCCTCCCCAGTCACTTATTGGCTGGCTGAGCAGGCAGACCAGCACCGAACCAGTAAGCATCGAAATATGTGATTGAGGAAGTGAGCATGGCTCCTTTTATTTTTTTTAAAGGGGTTGTCCGAATAAAAATAAAAAAAGGCACAGGAGGTGTTAAACGGAAGTAAAAGAGATTACATTTATAATTTTTTTTTTTTAAAAGGGCACCACCTCTGTTTGCGTCTGGTATTGCAGTTCACTTGAATGGGGTTTTCCAGCAATACCATACACACCATGGCCAGGGGTGGCGCTGTTGTGACACAAGCCAAAAAAAACAACTTGCAAACCAGTTACTAATGGGATAAACTGGAATGACTGAGCAATGCTTATGCCTCAAAGCCAACAACTATAGTCCGGTATGGGTATAACTGGTGGCCTATGTGCCCGTGGGGTATATGAATCATGTTATTTAGGGGGCGGCTGGGCGTGTCGGTGCCCCTCCTGATGTCATGGTTCCTACAGGATGGCACGTGTCTCTATCCCTCCAGAGTCTCTGTGTCCCAGAGGCAAGTTCCTATGAATGGGCAGAGCGGCAGGACCGGCAGCAGGCCTTGCTGTAGTACCAGTGACTGCACAGATTGACTTTAATAGCCAACGCACAATTTGTTCCAGCCTGGTCTTGACAGCTGTCATCTAGAGGAAGAGAGGTAGAGCTTGTTATACAGAGAGACAATGTACATGAACCTATTAGTCCCGAAAATTACTGGAATAAATAGGATATACGACATGCAGGCAGAGCATCCCTTCATATAATCAGCAATTACAGTGCAAATCAGCGGCCCTGACATACTCCAGGTATCCCTGCAGAGGGACAGATTTCATTCAATGGATTTATCCGCCATTTTTTCGACAGAGTGAGATGATAGATAGCGCTGATTCTATAAAGAGTGCATTGGATAAATATTCACGCCCCTGGAGACAGCACCTTTTCCTTTGCACCCCCAGTAATAGATGGCAGGTGTTTAGATGAGCAGATTGCTGTTATGGTTTATAGAGGAAGGGGGGGGTCCTGGGTGAGGTACCCCCCTCCACGTCATCCGTATACCCTAATATGGACTATAGACGGGGGTTGTCTTCATGGGACAACCTCTTTTAAACAAGCTTATTTTTAGGTCAGTGGCTGAAGGGAATAACAAAATGACAACCCCATTTCTAATCCATATATGTGCTCGATGAAGTTGTCACTTTGCCACCCCCAATCTTCCGAAATGTTCATACAGGGTGTATTACTCAGCAGAGCCAATATATAATAACCCCAACCTAATCCCAAAGGACATGGATCTTCATTTTGGCCCCTCTTGGCTCTGATTTCCAAAAATCCAAACTGTCCTCTCCCATCCCCTCCCTTGCACTCAAAAAATCAGGCATGTTGACAGCTGACATGTTTCATTGGGTTTTCCTCAACACTGGTTGAACCCCATGCAGACTAAATAGTTGGCTGGTCCCACCAAAATTGCAGAGTATGCCAACTTTCATGAAGTGTGTATAGGCCCATTATCTCTAAGGCATGAGCAGTCAGTGGAGATGAATCCTCTCAGATGCAAGTCTACTGGCAGCTATGGCCTTGGTCTACTCAGTCTTCCTTTCGGCCGTGTGAAAATGGAGTTAGCCCACCTCAATCTCTGAGCCACATCACAACTGCTATGTCTTCTAACCTGGACGTTATGCTCTTTGACTCACCTGGTGGATCAGTGGGGCAAGGCTGAAAGTCACAGGTCTGTTTCCCAATTGGTTTCACCAAGACATCGCATCCACGGACAATGTCTCTCCCTTGGAAGCACTTGACGTCCCTCATTCTGACTCCAACCCCGCAAGTCTTACTGCACTGTAAGGTCAAAAAGACTTGTTTGTTATGAAGAATTGGCCTGGCTTCATTCATGTTATCCATACTATTTTTATAGTGGTCTTCAAAACTATGGCAGGTGGCCAGCTTGGTGTTCCTAAGATGCTTCTTCAGGAGGCAGCTATAGTCCACAATGCAAAAATCTATACAGTAGCTTCATTGACAATGACAGTAATATATGTGATCATCACATGCAAGAGAACATTTGAGGCCGCCCGTTGGCTTTAACACAAACAAAAATAGTCACAAGGGGTTAATTACACATCCCAAAACAAGTGGCACACTGTTTAGATCTTGGCAGCTGGAGACCACAGTGAAGCCTGCCAGGCAGTGCTATAAAGCTGTGTCTGGCACCGATACCCCAAATCTAATCATCTCTTGGCAGCCAAGGAACAGTCTGTTTGTATGATACCCTGTGATGTCCATAGAGGCCAGAAAATCTCTCACGTAAAAGGGTTTAGTAGTTGTAGGGTCTCCTACCTCAGACCAAGGGGTAGTATACCACTTAAAGCATGGTCGCTCAAAGCAGGTGCTTTCCTCAACAGGTTTCTTGGCAATGTCACAATCGGAAGGGTTGCGAGTCTTGACTTTACCATTAGCCACTTCTAGGCAATTGACCACTCGTTGTTTTGCTCCCCTGCCGCAAGTTGTGTTACACTGCAGGAAAGGGGGCCCAAAATGAAATGATGTTACAGTTAGCAGAGGCTGAGTGAACCAAGTACCCTACAAAATGTATAGAAGAAGATGTATCTAGGTGGGGCATGGCACGAAAGCATATGGGCCTACAAGCACCAGTAGAGTAAAGTTTAGCGGAGGCTAGGTGAACCAAGTACCCTATAAAATGTTCTGTAGAATAAAAAAGTATCTAGATGGGACATGCCATCCAAAGCATATGAGCCTACAGGCACCAGTAGAGTTAACGTTAGAAGAGGTTGGGTGGACCAAATACCATAAAAAATGTTCTGTAGAAAAAGATGTATTCAGATGGGGCATGGAACCAAAGCATATGGACCTACAGGCACCAGTAAAGTAAAGGTTAGCAGAGGCTGGGTGAACCAAGTACCTTATAAAATGTTCTGTAGAAGAAAAAAGTATCTAGGTGGGGCATAGTGCCAAAGCATATGAGCCTACAGGCACCAGTAGAGTTAAGGTTAGCAAAGGTTGGGTGAACCAAATACCCTAAAAAATGTTCTGTAGAAGAAGTATTCAGATGGGGCATGGCACCAAAGCATATAGGCCTACAGTTACCAGTAGAGTAAAGGTTAGAAGAGGTTGGATGAACCAAGTACCCTACAAAATGTTCTGTAGAAGAAGAAGTATCTAGATGGGACATGACGCCAAAGCATATGGTCCGACAGGCACCAGTAGAGTTACGGTTAGCAGAGGCTGGGTGAACCAAGTACCCCATAAAATATCCTTTAAAAAAAAAAATCTAGATGGGGCATGGTGGCAAAACATATGGGCCTACAGGCACCAGTACAGTAAATATGTATTTGTGCTTGGGCAATGATTGACCGATTGGGGATATATCATAGCAATTATTGACAGATTGAGGATATATCATTCTGCAAGTAAAAATACTGTAAGTATTGTTTCTGCTATACCCACCCCATGTCCAACCTGTGATACTCAAAAAATCAACCAACTTACCCTTTCCCAGTCCTGGCTCACCCATTGTACAGGACAGTTTTTGTCCCCACATGGATGTATGGCCAATGGTTTTGTCTCCAGATTGCAATGGGATTCAGGGACTACTCGGCCGTCACCGGTTTTGCAGTACACGTGTCTTATCGTCTTCCCTGTTCCACAAGATCCGCTGCACTGTGTGAAGAAGAGGGATGGAGAACAGCAAGATGAACATAAATCTCCATTTTTAGACTTCTTGTTGACTATTCATCCCTTAGTCTGCTTATACAGTTTAGATAGTAAAAGAAAGAGGTTCTGCGTCGGCGCGAAATCACTAGTAGAGACGGTCTTAATGGATGGATGAATTCTTCTTGTTTAATAGAAACAACTCGTTTCAGGGATCAGGATCTCCCCTTCATCAGGTTTCACAATAATATCTGTTTAGATGGCTGTTAGCCAAATACTCGTTTGGCCAACAGCTATTCTAACCAACTCCCCCATAGACACAATCTTGGCCCAGCATGGATCTATTTGCAGTGGGGGAGGGGAATAGCTACCTTATTTCCATTGGGAACAAAGGATCGAGTTCAAATATAACATGGTGGATCCTGTTTTCTGCTACTGGAGAACAGTTGAGTGACCCCATACTCATTAGATTGCCAATATTGCCAATCTAATGTGTGACTTCCTGTGTGTTGATCAGGTTGCCTAGTAACCACTTGTCTTTCTTTCAGGTGACCACTAGTTAGGTCTATGTAGCCAGGGGCCTTGCTAAAGGCTTATGGGCCCTGGTGCAAGAGTTGAGCTTGGGCCCCAATTCCCTCAGTGCTTTGTGGTCAGGGGCAGAGAACCACATAGCCTTGGTGCTGCCTGAGGCAAAAATTCTTGACCTAACCCCTTCCCTCCAGACAGAGGTGTAACTTGACGAGCATGCACTTTCTATAATACTGGTGTCTTCTTATGTGGCACAAGGGTCTTTGGGCCCCCTCAGGCTCCTGGGCCTGGTAGCGACTGCTACCTCCGCACCCCCTTCAGCTACACCCCTGCATGTAGCTACATATACTGGTTATGATAAGCTATTTCTGGTACAGTAGACTGCCTCACCAGGCTACTAATATGTGTTTTAGGTTCAGACAACAAGGTCCATGAGACGACTTTCTGCAATAAATCAATAAATAGCTCATACTTGACAACCCCCCCCCTTACCCCCCAAGATTGTTGGGGAGGCTCTTGGCAAAAAGGAAGACCTACCAGACTCCTGGAAGAGTTGGGTGCCGAACAAACCTCGTGGCACCTCCTGCCCTAACTGTATCACCAGACTCAACCTTGGGTTTAAAAAAGCATTGAGGTGGCGGTGTGTGTCAAGAAAAGGTTTGTGGCCTATGACAAATTGGGCTTGGTCTCAGAAAACTGTTTTAAAAACATATTCAAGATCCCATCTCTGAAAAGTTTGCAAGTGTGATGTAGCTGAGAGGGTTATTGAGTGAGTACCAAATTGAGGTTTTACACCTAATTGCCTAAAGTCTAACCACCAGATCCTCATGAACTTTTGCCTCTTCCAAACCTATTTCCTACCTTCTCTGGAACTCATCAATTACCACTAAAAATAGGCGGCCGACCTGGAAACCGTTGCCTAGCAATACCAGTTAAATGCCCTCCGAAGAGATTTAGAAGTTGCATTTCGCTTGAAGATAATTGGATTATTTGTAGATTGCGAAATCTTTTAATGGACCAACATCATTTCAACCAGAAGGGATGCAATTTCTAAAGAGAACATATGCCGTCTGAGGCTACGGCTAGTTCTGTTCCTTGCTTCTCTCGACAGCTAAATGGACAGAATATGCTCCTGGAGAACGAGATATGCTTTCCGTTTGATTGCCGCTTTCTTTTTTTTTCCATTATGTAAATCATGTTGGACGTGTCAGTGTAAAGCATGGAGCTGTTCACATCTTCAGAACTGGTTGTGGATGATGCCTGATAACTCATGGGATTAGCCTCTTGAGCATGTCTAGTAGAGATTCCTAACTATATTAAATGTTTCATATAGCCAGCATACATGTCGTATGGGCGGTCAGGTTCAAAGTCAGCCAAACCTGCCGATTTAGTTGAAGGATAAGGGAACTGTCTCGACAGTGTGAGGCTACCTGATGGCAGGGGGAAAATGGGATTGGGCATGTTGGATTTTAACCACTGACAGAGGCGTCTGGCAGCGGGTTATTCCTTCTTACATGTCCTCTTGACCAAGTTGAGAAATTGGGAAGTTGGCCAAGTAGATCTGAGCCAATGGCTACATCATGTGTAAGTCCAAATTAAAGGCGTTATGCAAGAATGGGGGGGGGGGGGGTTGGCAGACCACCTCCCCCTCTTGGCTAGACCTTTAAAGGGAAGCTTACTTACCTGCTTCCCAGCACTGGCTCCCCGCTCCTTCTGCTCCTGGGCTGCAATGCTCCACTGGGCTCCCTCATTAGAAACATCCCAGCGGAGCATCTCAGGCCCCAAGGAGAAGGAACTGGGAACCAGCGCTGGGAAGCAGGTAAGTAAGCTTACCTTTACAGGTCAGGCCAAGTGAGGGATTTGCACAACCTGTTTAAGGCTCAGTTGACAATTTTTGACTACTATACAACCAGTGTTGGTGTAACAACATGACAGCTCACCTACAGAGTTACCTGGCATCCTCAATACAGCTGCTGCTTTTTTCTTCATCATGCCACTCTAACCATGGGTCATGCACCAGAGTGTGCTAAATGCCCCTGAGCTCAGTCAACGCCAAAGTGCCATTGGCTTTTTAATGATCCTTCTTATAGGTTCCATGCCTAAACAAAGTACTTGGGGTTCTGGTCAGCTATGGTGTGTGTTTATTTCTGTTCCTCTTTTTCTCTGACCACGTCCTCCTGTCTGCTGCCAGCCATGACTTTTGCATTTACACATGCCTACGTTGACCCTAGCTCCATCCAACAATGTTTCCTGCCTGCTTCTTTGGTACCCCAACTTGTTGTTCCTACACTCCTACATGTCAGCTGAAAGACTATTTTGGTGGTAGCAACCTGAACTCTCCTCGTTAAGGGTGAAGAACACAAAATCCCTTAGACTCCGCTTTGTGGTTTAGCCCTACACCAATTCAGTTAGTGACCTAGTGGGTCCACGTTTTATGTTGGCCATTATTCCAGTTGGACTGGCCCACCAAGGGACCCAAGGATCCTTAAGTGACTCCAGATATAATTACATAGAGGGGGGGAAGCTAGCCAGAGACTGGGTCCTTGACATCTTTCAGAATAATCTCATAGCTGAAACAGGCAGTGAACACCAAGTGGCCATAATTATGAACAACTTCTGTCCCTGTGATTCATACTAATTACCAACCAACCAATCCAATCCATTGATGAAGCACATTTAGTATGATTCAATACTTAAAGCGTGCCTCCAATTATAAAATAACTTTCCATAAATGAATAATGCATGTGAATATAAGAAACGTTGTAATATATCGTATTAAAGAAAAAGGCTTCTATATGCTTTTATCAGGCTGCTTTGCTCTTTCCTGCTTTTAACATTGACATCTATGGAGAGAAGAGGGAGGAAGGAGGAGGCTGCCGGATGAGAGACACACAAACTGCAGTTCCATAGTTTTGGTACAATTAGCACTTTTGACTCTACTATATCTAGTAGGATAAAGCTCCACCACCTTCCAGAGTGATAAATCACTTACTGGCTGGCAGCCGCCTTCCGATCCCCCCTCCTCTCTCCATAGACTTTTGTGTGTGAGGCTGAAGAGAGGTTGAGTGAAAGGAAGAGGATGAGAAGTCAATGAGGAATCATAGTTCTTTAATACAATATATTACAAAGTTTCTTATATTCACCTGTACTATTTAATTATGAAAACTTGTTTATAACTGGAGGTACACCTTAAGTTGTACTCATATCAAGGAACTGTGTAAGAAATGCCCCACTTCAGGGTCCATATAACGATTCTCAGTCAATAACTGGATGTAACACAAATTGGGCAATTTGTTAGCACTTACAGGTCCCCAGTCAGATACCGTCCATTGCCGGTCACAAGGAGGTCCAGTGCAGTTCTTCTCTGAAGGTGGTCTGGTGCTTGGATCACAGAGTTTCTCATCTTCCGAACAGCGCACGTCCCTAGTGACAATACTGCGCTCGCCACATTTTGCTGTACACTGAAAAAGCAGAAAAGGTATGATTTGATTGGCGACTAAAACCCATATCCTTTGACTTGGGTGACAACTACTATGATACCATTTATTTTGAGACAATGGCTCTAACTTTGTGTTAAGATTGGGTACATGAGGTATTGATGGGGTGTGGAAACAAACTTCAATCAGCTTTTGGCCAGGATAACCACCCTTCAGATTAAAAAAGGAAAGAAGAGACGCGCTCATAGGAAGGACCTGTGAGGTATCGGGATCAGGAGGGCAGCAGGGAGGATTACCTCGAGGTGTTGTGCAAAAGTAGGCACAACACTCTGGAAGACATTAAGGGTATAGATAAGCTTGATATGAGTCTTGATCTGGTCCAGGAGCTGGCCAACCTTCAGTAGCAGTAGGATGAGAGGAAATAAAAAGGGGATCCACGTGCTTCTCTTCTTTACTAGATATGGTTTATTTAGATGACATGATAGACACCAAAAAATTGGGAACCCCCCTTCCCCTACTCTTTGAACACCAGAGATCTTTCTCTGGTCAGTATAGCTCAATATTTTGTCCAGGAACCTATAAGGACCTTGATCCGGCTCTACATACAGTACCTAATTGCAATAAAATATTTGAGAAGATATCTAATGGCCCTTTAAGAACGCGCTAGTAACACTGTAGCCTGTAACATTAGAAAATAAGTAACTGCATATCAAAGGAACAGGAACCGTGAAAGGTTTTGCAGCCCATAAACTTCACAACCGAGAAGTAATAGGTCCGCTCCGCAGGCTCGGTATCTTCTGAAGAGCGGGTTGTTGTTGAGTACAGTGCAAATTAATTCAGGATGGAAAATAATCAGGCAGGGTGAAATGAACAGGACTCTTCTTTCTTTTGATATCCAAATATTACGTTAAAAAGGGGGCTATTAAGTATTGAAAATGAGAACACCGGTCATCCCTAGAGATGATAAATATATGCATTGCAATTGGTTATGCAGAGACAGATCAAGGTCTTTGGGTCTCTTCTTCAAGGGGGTAATTAGAAAACAAGTTGAAAAATCAAGATGGTGGACGTGGACCATACACTTCAAGGCAGACTTTTAGGATCAAGCTTAAACAGTATCTACATTACAAAGTCTGAGCATTGACGGTGTCCAGTCTCTTAACCTTAGGATCTACACAAACTTGCAGTCATAGCTATAGTACAGTAGTTGCCATGGGGCTCTGTGCCAAAGGGAGTCCACCGCCACTCTTTAAAGAGTCTTAGAGGTGCAGAGGTGGATCAAGTTCTTTGGAGCCCTTCAAGATATGATTTGAAAAAGAGTTGACAAATCAAGATGGCAGCCATGGACCATGCAATACTCTTTGAGATAGTCTCTTTTGAACCAAGCTATATGTATTCCAAAGTTTGAGCACTGAAGGTGTCCAATCACTTAAAGGAAACCTGTCATCAACTTTATGCTGACCTCACTGATTTCAGCGGTGTGTCACTCATGAGCTCAAAGTAAGTGGTTGCTGAGAACCAGCATCATAATCCTTGCAGCCCAGGCCCTGAGAAGAGTCCTGGTTATTTATAATCTCCTGCTCTCCCTCCCATCTGCTGATGATTGGCAGTTCTCTCCTAGACAGATATGGAGAAAACTAGGTAGAAGCCGGTCAGTCATCAGCAGGAGAGCAGGAATTCATGAATAACCAGCACTCTTCTCAGGTGGCCGGGACTCTTTTCTAGGCCCAGTCTGCAAGGATTATGATGTTGGTTCTCGGCAACCACTTACTTTTAACTTATAAATGACAGACCCCTGAAATCAACTCACCTGTCTCTACTTTATGCTGCTGTTAGTATGGGCAGCATAAAGTTGATGACAGGTTCCCTTTAACATTTGGATCCACACATACTTGGAGTAGAATCTATAGCAGTTGCAATGGGGCTCTGCACCTAAGGCAGTCCACCTCAATTTTTTCAGGAGTATTAGAGGTGCAGAGGCAGATCAAGGTCTTTGGAGCCCCTCTTTAAGATAGTGACCACGGACCATATTATACTCTTCGAGATAGGCCCTTAGGGAACAAGCTAGAGTAGAGTCTATATTACAGAATTTGAGCATTGAAGGTGTCCCTTCTCTTAACCTTTGTGATCTAGAGATACTTGGAGTAGTAGACATAGCAGTTGGCATAGGTCTCTGCACCTAAGGGAGCCCATCTCCACTCTTTAAAGGGAACCTGTCACCGGGATTTTGTATATACAGTGAGGAACAGAAGTATTTGAACACCCTGCGATTTCACAAGTTCTCTCACTTAGAAATCATGGAGGGGTCTGAAATTCACATTGTAGGTACATTCCCACTCTGAGAGACAGAATTTTTTTTTAAAAAAAGAGGAAATCACATTGTATGATTTTTTAAGAATTTATTTGTCTTGCACTGCTGAACAAAAGTATTTGAACACCTGAGAAACAGCAAGAATTTTGGCTCTGAAAGACCTGTTACTGTGCCTTTAAAAAGTCCACCTCTACTCCACTCATTAATCTAACTTAGTAGCACCCGTCTGAGCTCTTTAAAGACCCCTGTCCACCCCACAGTCAGTCAGACGCCAACTACTACCATGGGCAAGACCAAAGAGCTGTCAAAAGACACCAGCGACAAAATTGTGGACCTCCACAAGGCTGGAAAGGGCTACGGGGCAATTGCCAAGCAGCTTGGTGAAAAAAGATCAAATGTTGGAGCAATTGTTAGAAAATGGAAGAGGCTAAAGACGACTCGAAGTCTCCCTCGGACTGGGGCTCCATGCAAGATCTCACCTCGTGTGATATCACTGATGATAAGAAAGGTGAGGATTTAGCCCAGAACTACAAGGGAGGAGATGGTCAATGACATAAAGAGAGAGCTGGGACCACAGTTTCAAAGGTCACTGTCGGTAGAACACTACGCCAGCATTGTTTCAAATCATGCATTGCATGGAAGGTTCGCCTGCTCAAGTCATCACATGTCCAGGCCCATCTGAAGTTTGCAAAGACCATCTGGATGAGCCAGAGGAGGCATGTGAGAAAGTCATGTGGTCAGATGAGACTAAAGTAGAACTTTTTGGTCTAAACTTCACTCGTCGTGTTTGGAGGAAAAAGAAGGATGAGTTACATCCCAAGAACACCATCCCTACTGTGAAGCATGGGGGTGGTAACATCATTCTTTGGGGGTGCTTTTCTGCGACGGGGACAGGACGACTGCACTGTATTAAGGAGAGGATGAATGGGGCTATTTATTATGAGATTTTGAGCAACAACCTCCTTCCCTCAGTCAGAGCATTAAAGATGGGTCGTGGCTGGGTCTTCCAACATGACAACGACCCGAAGCACACAGCCAGAATAACCAAGGAGTGGCTCCGTAAGAAGCATATCAAGGTTCTGGAGTGGCCTAGTCAGTCTCCAGACCTAAATCAAATAGAACTTCTTTGGAGGGAGCTGAAACTCTGTGTTGCTTAGCGACAGCCCCGAAACCTGACAGATCTAGAGGAGATCTGTGTGGAGGAGTAGGCCAAAATCCCTGTTGCAGTGCGTGCAAACCTGGTCAAGAACTACAGGAAATGTTTGTCCTCTGTAATTGCAAACAAAGGCTTCTGTACCAAATATTAACACAGATTTTCTCAGGTGTTCAAATACTTTTGTTCAGCAGTGCAAGACAAATAAATCATTTAAAAATCATAAAATGTGATTTCCTGATTTTTTATTTTTTTTATTCTGTCTCTCAGAGTGGGAAAGCACCTACAATGTGAATTTTAGACCCCTCCATGATTTCTAAGTGGGAGAACTTGCAAAATCGCAGGGTGTTCAAATACTTCTGTTCCTCACTGTAGAGCTGAGGACATGGGTTGCTAGATGGCCACTAGCACATCCGCAATACCCAGTACCCATAGCTCTGTGTGCTTTTATTGTGAGGGACAGGACTCATGTCAGGTTAATTTGCATATGTATCAAATCGTTTATTTTTACACAATAAAAGCACACAGAGCTATGGGGACTGGGTATTGCAGATGTGCTAGCGGCCATCTAGCAACCCATGTCCTCAGCTCTATACACAAAATCCCGGTGACAGGTTCCCTTTAAGGAGTCTTAGATATTAAGAGGTGAATCAAGGAGGTCTTTGGAGCCCTTGTTCAAGGGATGATTAGAAAGTGAGCTAAAAAATCAAGATGGTGACCACAGACCAGAACATACCTTTCAAGATAGGACCTTGGGAAACAAGCTTGAATAGAGTCTGAGCATTGAAGGTGTCCAGTCTCTTAATGTTGCGATCTACAAAAACTTTAAGCCATAGCAGTAGCCTTGGGGTTCTGTGCCTAAGGGGGCATCACAGTCCCTTCAGTCTAGCAGATGAACCTTCACTGATTAGCAAATGTTGGGATATTCTAGCCATACACCACTTTTGGGTTCCCTCAGGCACCACGACTTGGGTGCAACTGCTACGACTGCACACCGCTATGGCTACAACCGTGTTTCTCTCCTTGTACTAATGAAAGATATTGTCCTTCTCATCAGTCTAACGGAACTGACAACACCATTGGCATACCCTCCACTTATATAAAACAGCATCCGTTGGAGACGGTGTAAAGCTCTATGGCAGGGCAGCGTGTGACCGTCGCGTTTCTCCAGCACTTCACAGAGACTTTAATGCTGCTCAGATTGCTCCGTAATAGCTTGTTTTATGCTCTGCCAGCTGGCACTAAGCTTCAGACTGATCAAAAATGAGATTAGTTTAGCTGGTAAAGGCACCCCAGTGGCTAAAGGAATGCGTGCAAGTCTTACTCGCAGCAGGAGACGCACAGCTGCACCTTATACAGATCAAACACAGTGGTCACCTATACAAGGCTGCGTTCTGAACTCAATATTATTAGGCAGGCTAGCCTGCAATTATAGGAATGCACGGAGTAATGACTGCTCTCATCCCTTTGGGGAGCTGGCAGGGGTGCAAAAAATGCTGACCATGCAATTTTCAGAACTGTAATCTTCTTTTTGTAAGTCCTTGTACTTGTGCAGTTATGGAAAATAAAGATTATGTAGGCGGAGTGCAACCAATGCAACTATGTCTGGGCGACTCCTAAAAAAAGAGGAGTAGCCCCCAGACTTGTGTAGGAGATGGCTTTCCCCCAGGATTACCCTAGACAGATTGGAGGTTTCTGTTGGCACATGGCTTGCAAGACCTCTTGCACTGCCTAAGAAATGGGGTGCCTTAAGGATTGCAGGATAGTGTTGAGATCAGTGGGGGTTCCAGGGGTCCGACCCCATTGATCATAAGGTGATGGCACATTATAGCAATGTGCAGTGCCCATGTCTGAGAGAACGCAGCCATTGCTGCCAGTAAAGGGGAAGGACCTCCCAGACGTGTAAAAATTGGCTTTCTCCCGGGATTTCCCCAAGATACATTGTTGGTTCCTGTTGCCACATGGCTTGAAAAAGCTCCCATACTGCTTAGGAAATAGTGTGTCTTAAAGGAGTTTTCCAAGTGTTATGACCTATTCTCATCAGTATCTGATCGGTAGGGGTTTGACACCCAGCACCCCTGCTGATCAGTTGCTTGAAGAGGCCGTGGAGCTCCAATGAGCGCTGTGGCCTCCTCGCAGCTTACCAAGCATAGTGCCATCCATTGTATAGCGACTGTGCTTGGTATTGAAGCTCAGGCCCAATCACTTGAATGGGACTGATTGCAGGCTAGTGTCAGGATCATAGGCCACCACTCATAAGTTGATGGCAAATCCTAGCGACATGCCATGGCCATGTCTAGGAGACTCAAAAACAAAGGGTGGACCTTTCAGACTTGTGTAAAAGCTGGCTTTTACCCAAGACTGGTGGTTCCTGCTGCCCTCCCAATCTCTTGAGAATAAGGCTTCATGCACACGGCAAAGCTGCACCTTAGTTCTTGCAAGAGATACCACACTGGCTAAGAAATGGTGTGCCTTAAGGACTGCAGAATAGTGTCACGATCGTTGGGGGTTCCTGAGGTCAAACCCCACCGATCATGAAGGGATGGCACATCCTAGTGATATATCATCATTTTATCAGAAAGGAATTTCAGAAATACAGACCGATACTGTAGGTAGGTGAAAACGGACATGTACCTCAGACCATTCTGACATTTCCCATTGGGGTCCACATGTTGGATTTCTGCAAGTTTTTTTCTCCTCTGGTTTGGTGATGTCAGCAGAATCACATAGGTCGCTGTACACTGAGCTGTCAAACCCCGGAGAGATCATTTTCCAGCATCTGACAATACGGAACTGATATCCTTCACCACAGGTCCTTGAGCACTCACTCCAGCTACTAGTCTCCCACCTAAAACAATGGAGAACTGTGTTACCGCACTGGAACTTCTAGGTTGTAGAACACCATGGGTTCTCTGGTCAACATGAACTCAACAGAAAGTTGATGAGAAATATTTGAAGACAAATCGAAATATGAGAAAAAATGACTGAATTGCCTATTTTGGTGCCCCAAAAATGTACAACCATAGGCCAAAAAGTAGCTGTTCTTGAAATTCCAGAGGATAATACCAAACAAAATGTATGTAAGACGTGTTCAAAGTGCTCCTCTTGTGGCAGATAAGGGGCTAGGAATGATAGCTGCATCAAATTTGGTTATCTCTTCCACATGCCCACCAGGGCCAAGGGGAAGGACCCATGTATTAACTAGATATGCCACAAGTCCCAGGAACTGTAGTTCCCAGTGCCTGTTCTTGTCAGTGGAAGGTTTAATGAAGAGTGATTGTCCATGCCCATCCTTAAGACCCCTCCCTGTTCTAAGGATCATTGGTCTAAGTAAGTCAGAGACTAGTATGACCTGATCAATTTAGAAAAAAATATATTACTGTAATAGTCAGATGTTTTTTGATCAGGGCTGGACTGTAAGAACTATTTGTTGCTATAAGAGTACGGTAGTTATCAACCCAAAAATAAGGGATAGCCTTATAGAGATTTATGGTTTCACATGGGTTTATATATAAACCAGGGATAAAAATACATAATCTGGGTGGAGTAACCTTTCCGGGACGTGGAATATTTTTGTCAGAGAAGAGAAAAAAACTTATTTTGAATGACGTTATGTTGGAAAATCAGGGCATTCGGTGACATAAAGCAGCAGTCATGGCTCGGTATCCATCACATCACCCAATCACTCAGTACATCTCTACCAGAAGCCTTAAAAAAAATGCTGCAGTGATGATATTTTTGGCCATCTCCATCTGGAAGTTGTGAGAAGGTCAGTCCTGGAGCGTGGCAGCCGAAATAATCTGCAAATGAGTGTTTACTACGGTGTGTACCTTGGCTGACATTCCCGCCCTACGCAGAACTCGTGCACGGGCTCGGGTCGGGTCAATGCATCACAGTATGAGTCGTCCACCTCCACTCCGTCGTAACGCACGCACATGGCGTAATTTGACATCACTCCTATGACAAGAAAATAAAAGAAGGGTCGGAGAATGAGAAATAAACAAACAAAAAAAGTCTGTGAATTTTTTTTTTGTGTTTTTTGTGCTCCGGTCTGTCTATTTATATGTTTTTTTAGTTTTTTGTGATATCCCAAATATCTTCAAGCACTAATTTTGATCCTACTTCCCCCTAATTTTGATCCTATTTCCCCGCACGGTCAAGCGTTTAGACCACAAAGAGGAAAGAATGGCACTATTAGAAATGTGACTTGAAGATCAATTGATTTATAAAGGATTATAGTTGGGTCTAATTGGTCCACCTAAAAGGTCCTTAAGGTCTTGGTGCTAGTGGAGTAGTCTCACTACTACTCCCACAATTCCCAGAGATTAACTTTCAACTTCTAGGGAATCTGGCAACAAGTGTTCAATTCCCATGTAGCACCCCCATGGGAGAAATGGAGCATTACATGCTGGGTCCTCCAGAGAAAAAGAGATACCTTTGTAGCTATTCTCCGCCCCAGCCAATAGATGGTGGACCCAAAGAAGGAATTCACTGCTAGTCCACTATTGTGTGACATAGCACACACGGTTGCTTAATACCACATGTGTTGGAGAATTATAGGAATTATTTATTTGACCATCAATAATTGAGCAAAAAAATCTAAAAATTCCCAAAATTGTGCACAGTGTATTTTCATAATGAAGACTTTATAGAGTGGTAGAAGGTGTTGGGCATGTAGAAATATAACACACTGCCTGATGGAAAGTGTCTGTTTTCATAGTCAGTTTTTTTTTATTATACCGTATAATTCTCTACTCTGGAGGAAAGGGACATGGGATGGAGCGGGCAGCCTTCCTGCAGACGCAGAGTCACAGGCAGTGTCTTATGGTCTCATACTCACAAAAGAGCCTTGTATAAAGTCACAGGCTGTGCCCTCCGACCACTCTGCCAGTGGAAATATTGCTGAGCCTATCTTACCACAGGGCACTGGGAGCCAAGTGGCTGTACTCACGCATTTATGGACCCTAAGCCAACTCAGTACAAGTTATTTCACCTTACAGACACCCGGGTGTGCTTGGCAAAGTAGAATACATTATATATATATTATACAACATGTGTGTTAAACCTATGTGTCTCTAGGGTTACAGACTGCATGCCTTCACTATGCATCTAAAAATATTGTATAATTTTATGTTTACAGCTCCAATGCAGCCAAACCTATGTGTCTTTTTGGTTACAGATTACCTGCCTTCCCTATGTCTCCAATTCATGCTAACATATCACCTATATACATAAAGTGTACGATCTGCCCAATAAAAATTATTCATTTTATAACATTAATTGGTAACAGGCTATGAAAAAATTCTAACAGATTAAGTAATTGTCTATCTCTCTTTTTTAATTGGCGATCAGTCTTTGAGATATATTGAGAGATTCTAGATTATCAGATAGTTCTATGTCAAAACTGCCTCATAATGTAGACTATTGGATGGTCAGTTAAAGGCGTTCTCTACTTTGGATAATCTATTTTTGTTAAAAAAGTCCCTAAATGATAGACTGATCATAGTGTCCTATGATGATCTGTTGCGATCTCTAGAGGAGCCTGGCAACAACTGTTCAATCTCCCTGCAGTGCCCCCACAGGAGAAATGAAGTATTACGCAGTTTTTATTCAACTCAGTGGCCTGGGTGTGTAATGCATCGGGGTATCAAAGATTTCAGAGCAAGGCTCTCTTTGCAGTGCCTAATAGGGTATTTAACAATGGGTTAAAAGTCAGACAACCCCTTTTAAGCTCCACATTAAGCATAGTTTTAGATTATGCAACCTTCTTGTATATTACCACCCTGTTTCAGTCATATTTGATCTCAGCCGTGTAGGGCAGATTGTTTCATTCAGTATGTAAAATGCTATACAGTCAGTAGGGTTAGGAAACCAAACAGCAACAGAATTACAGAGAGGGTACATGGGCAGGTAGCAGTAGGCCCCCAGTACCTTGAGGACCTGATGGACTTAATGGCCATATGGAGGACCTCTGAGGAACAGATGGCTGTAAGGCCATATTAGTCTGAGAGGAGGTGGAGAGGTGGCTATTCATGTGTTATGAAGTCTAAAGAGGTTGTCCATAGACTTCACTGCATGAGTGTGACTTTATTAGCCTACTTACCAACATTTAGAAAGTAAAATTCGGGACACTTAAGCCCTACCCTCAGGAATGCCCAAAAAACTGGGGAAACCAACCTTTTTGGAGGTGTGCCCTTTTGTGGCCCAGATGGGATGGGGACCCTCACCAAATATTTTGACCAGGGATGTCCACCAACATTAATCTGGCCCTGGAGAAAAATTGGTAAATAAGGTAGTTATATGACACAAACCTGTGGTACACGTGGCACTGCAAGGCTCGTGAGAAGACAGCTTCCATCGGTACATGTCCACAGCGCTTATTCCCTGCACCTTCCTCAGTAACTTTGGCCCTTTTCTATCGACAGATAAAACAGAGGATTATGAGCATGCTACCATGACCATGGAAAGGGCGCAATTCTAAAAGACACAGACGGTGCGTTGCGGTTTTAGCTTCACGACAATTTGGTTACTGGTTGTGTTTGTTTATTTGTATATGTACATATAGAGAGACAGTATACAGACATATAGCTTATTGAGGGGTGTGCTCAGGGGTTTGGTTTTGGGGTATTAAAAACATACCTGTCCTGTTCCCCAAGTAGAATCCCCAGCCTGGTTAGAAGCAGAGCTTCCACTGTCTAAAAAGAGAGAATGGGATAAAAATACCCAGTATAGAAACATCAGAATATAACAAAAATGGCTGTTCTTGTCAATGTATCATGGCGTCGATCAAACAGGGACAAGTGATAAGAACTTGGAGCTACCACAGGTAGCTCTGAAAGAACAGAAACCGTGTGAACATATTCATGTCTCGCTCCTGGTCATCGTTTAAAGGACTTATTTGGTTTGATCTTTTTAAATAGTCCTTCAAAAAATGCACCACCCGTCCTAGTACTTGTATAACAGGGGTCCCTCCCCACTGCGTCGCAGGAGACCCCAGAAGAAATTGAGCCTCCACAAAGGAAAAGAGGATGTCCAGAGATAAGCACAGTGGACCATTTTACTGGGCCCATTTCCCCCTTCAGGCTACTGCTTCAGTTCTTCTACGCAATGGGATTTCATCACCCCAGCGCGGAGGCGAGCGGCGCTGGGACGTTGAAATGACATTGCGTCTCCTTTGTAGAGGCTCAATTCCTTCAAGGGTCCCCTGCGTCGCAGGAGGAGGGAGTCCCAGGGGGCATGGGGAAAGTGTCCTATTATACAAGTACAGGGAGGGGCAATGCATTTTTAATTAAAGGGTGTTTCCAAAAATGTAACCGCCCTTTAAGGTCAGTAAGTAGGTGCGCCATTCATTCAGTTTCTGCCTTGACCAGATGAGAACAGTCATAACACGCAGAACTTCCTATGCAGAGGTGTAATATCCTTTCTACAGCCCAAAAATCAGACCTATATCAATAAGATTTAAGACTTCAACAGCCTACAATATCCACCCGCCATTTCCGACATGTCCCATTGTTTTTACCAATGATGCATTCAAAGTGTCTAATTCCATCCCAGGCACTAAGGCCTTTTAATGCATCAGCCGGCCATTTCAAGAATTACCAAGAACAAGGGGGTGTGGGAGGTCTTCTGAAACAAGAACCCCACATTCTGATTGGGGGGAGAAGCAGGCTTTTTAAAGAAATGGGAAAAATACATGCACACAGGACAGGAAAGCAGTATACAAAAATATACAATGAAACTTGGAAAACACAATTTCGTAAAAAACTAAAATTTGATAAATTGCTTTCGGATCTTCCATTTTTCTTGCCAACATACATAGAGTTGGTCATGAGTGATCTTTCTGGTTGACCAGGGTAATTGCCTACTGCTAAAGAGTGTCACTAGGAGGCTTGGCACCTTCAAAGTAGGATTTGACTATTACATTGTCCCTCAACTAAAGTGCTAGGGATGGATATAAAATATCATCAGCTCACTAGAAGCAGGGACCTCCAATTTTCAACTTGGAGGTCTCAGATTAGTGAAGACAATATAAGAACACAGATATGATGGGCTCAGTGTTGGAAGCCCTCAGCTGCCATTCCATCTCACCCATCTTAAAATAGTTTTTAATTGAACTATAGCATTTTTACAAGGTAGACAAACCTAGAACCTTCAAAATTAACTCAAAAAGACTACATTGGAAATTCTGCACAAGTTGAATTCAAACATCTGTTTCAAAACATTGCCCTCAACCAATTTTTTAGGACCATCATTGCTTTATGAGATGATTAAGGTTCCTCACATGCTCCATAATATGAAACCATTAGAATTAGTGTGTACATGACTTTGCCAGCTTGACGCCTTAGGGTACTTTCACGCTAGAGTTGTTAGAATCCGTTGACGGAACTGCCTGCCAGATCCGGAAATCCGTATGCAAACGGATATCTTTTTTTTCTGGATATGGATCCGTTAGACTTATTCATTGAAATACCGAATCCATCTTTCCGGTATCATCCGGAATAACGGATCCGGTATTTATTTTTTTCAAAGCTAGAAAGAACTGCTCATGCGCAGACCGGAAAAAACGGATCCAGCAATTTCCGGAACACTTGGTACCAGATCCGGCATTAATATATCTCTATGGAAATTAATGCTGCGGTATTTTGTCCAGTCAAATACCATACAAGGGACGGAACGGAAGACAACCTGATACATACTGAACAGATTGCTTTCAATTCAGAATGCATTAGGACAAAACTGATGCGTTTTTTCCCCGGTATTGAGACCCTTTACCGGATTTCAATACCGGAAAAGAATAACGCTAGTGTGAAAGTACCCTTATTCTTCTCCATTTGGTTCCAGATTAATTTGTTTCAATAGAGTCAACCTTAAAGGTCTCATCCAGGAGTTTTCAAAAGAGGAGCTTAAGAAACAAAGAATAAAGGTTCACTAACCTGCTAAAGGTGTCTCTGTTCCAACACACACCGGATCTGGTCTCTGGGGCTTCTGGTCCCCGTTGGACCGGAGGTAATGACGTCATGTCAATTTCTCATGTGACTACTCAGCCAATCACTTGACTTTCCTTTACACGAGCATTGTGGTCCAACCAGGACTGGAAGCCCTGGAGACCAGACCCGCTGTTTATGGAACGGAGGGACCTGTAGCAGTCAAGTAACACTTTATTCTATAACTCCATCGGCTCCTGGACAACCCCTTTAAAACTTTTTGGATTATCGGTGATCCAAAGCAGAGAAACTGTGATCCACTAAATAAGTGAACCAGTACATTGGTATTAATAGTCCGTATTTTGGCACAAAATTACGGTGCAAAGTAAGGCACCTAAGATGTTGCATGAACTTAGATTAGACAGTCCAAAGATGCCCCACATTTTATCATCCAGCATCGACCAGTGTGAAAGATTTGGTGTATCTTTAGACTGTCTAGTCTATCCTTACTTATTTTCTAGGTGTTAGATGGGATTAGTAAATTTGCCCTGTTGTGCTACACCTAGTGCAGGACCTTAGAGTAACTTTGGTCTGAGGTTACAAGCCATGACAACAATAGGATGAACACTTGTTGGAGTAGCAGGACCTTCACCCTTGTTCTTGTCCCGTCTCCTTGAGGAAACATCATTTTAGCAGTATTCCTTCAAATATGTTTTTTTTTTGTCCCGTCTGGCCTGAGGTGGGTGTGCACTTGTGTTTCAGTAAAATTACCAGCTTTATAAAACAAAACCTATTCTTTCCCTTCGGATTGATCCCGCAGTGTTTTATTGGACTATTGATGCCAAAAAGTGAAGAGAGTGAGAAAAAAAAATTGGCAAGCAGGTGCAGGCCTGGATTCAAGTGTTGTTTTGGCTGCCTGACATAAGAGACGGGCGTTTGAAGCAAAGTGTAATTCTGCGGACTCTTGGGATTAACAGCCTATGCACCTAAGTTTAGTGAAATTAAATTAAACATGAATTTTTCCAAAGAACAGTTGTCTTAAAGGGGTTTTCCTCTCTTTAGAGAGAAAAAAATGCCTGAATGGCAGGGGTCTGACACCCCCAACGATCTGCTGTTTTTGGCAGCCACCAGTTTTCCATGCTTTAGATATTGATGACCTATAAATCGATGGTGGTGACAGAAATATAAAAGTGGAAGCAACCACAGATGGTGTAGTGACCATGCCGGGGTACTACAGCTCAGCATCCATTCAAGTGCTGGGTACCTGACCTCCCCAGATCAGATGTTGATCAGACCTATCTGAGGATATGTAATTCATATAGACTGTGTGAAACCCCTTTAAGAATTATTATATTTTTTTTAAATAATGCAGGATAGGTCATTAATATCTAAAGAGTGGAAAAGGCTTTTAAGAAAAAAAAAACATTGCAAAAATAAATTCCAGGATAGGTCATCAATATCCAAAGAGTGGAAACCCCATTTAAGAAAAAACATTAAACACTGTTTGGAATAGTAGACAGAGAGGACTGCATTTCTATAATTTAAAGGGGACTATTTAACATTCATGGATTACCCTTAGGATAGACCTTCAATGTTTGATCCTTGAGGGACCAATCTCCGGGACCTACATCAACCAGAAGAAGCCATAGTGCTCCTGCCAGCCCTGTGTGGACATAACTGTTTGTCAGTATGACCTGCTGTGCCTGATACAGTGAATGGGGTGAGCTGTAGTACCAAGCACGGTAGTTTGAAGGAGTACCAGGGGCTCCTTCACAATGTTGATCAGTGGCGATCTAGGCTCTTGACCCAACTTCGATGTTCTTCTGTTAGACTCTCAGGTTGTGACTGTGGGTCTCATTTCAGCCCTTAGAAGAATTGGGAATTGCCTAGTGTGTCACCTCCTAAAACTGTCCATGTCCTTCAGACATGGGTGTATGTGTATTTTATTTCATTGTATCATATGTAAGGTCACACATTTCCACCCCTCAGTAGGTTCCCAGATTTGGACGAGTTGATCTTGGTTATTTTCGCACTGTGGTTAAATCCACAAGCCAATATAAATGACCTACAGAGAGCAGCATGTAATCCCTGTGTCGCGGCATTCTTCAGGTTTTCATGAATTGTGCTCCGCCTGCATGCATCATGAAATTATTACTTAGACTATCTGATTTTAGTTCTCCTGGAAGCTTTCATACAAAGAAACGTAGATTCCCCATAGTGTGCTCCTTCTGATGGACTCCATAAATAAGCACTGCTGTGCGTAATCTATCATTAGCCCAGATAGCATCCTAAATAAGGAGAGCACTGTTGGTTTTAGCTTTTAGGTCAGAAACAAGTTCCTAGGTTTTGCTATTTGACCCCGTTTCGGCATCTAACAGTACTTTTTACAAGGCATTACAATGTAGGAGGACAAGGCCATGATGCAAAGTGTACAATGGGACCATTTCATGTTGGCTCATATCACCATATGGCCCCCATTTGGGTTCTGCAGTCCCCAAAGTATGTTTCCTCCAACCAACTACTCATCCTCTGTAGGACAGGGTTTGTGGAATCTCTCCTTGGTGTGGTTAACTCCACCCTCCCTTGCTAATATTGCAATATGGTCCTGTTGAACTTCCATTAACTTGGAAAAAAAATTCCTGGGCCCCATCAACATGGAGCCCCATGATAGCAGTATGCTTACATGGAAGAAACTCTAGAACACCTAACATTGTATAAATACATCTTGGAACCACTCAAAAACAAGCAACGATGTACAAAAATTAGGGGGGAGGCTATGTGGTCTACAATTAACCCATGGCCCTGTAAAATGCCACTCTCGTGTGACATCTATGCCAGATGACCTTGTGAAGGTTCACAGAGTAGCAAGAAGCAGCAGCTGCAGCACCATTTCAGATGATGTTTCTGTACATAGACCCTAAGGGACACCACCTATCGACCATTAATTAGATCACATTGATTCTACTCCATTGCTAGGCTGCCACTTACAGGCATGTGCACGCCATAGGGGCAACCCTTGCATCTGCAATAGAGCCCATAAGTGTGAGATTGGGGTTTCTTGGGCCCACCAGAGGAAATTATTCTCAGAGGCCCAACCTGTATATCATCAATAGGTTTTGAAGAAAAAAAATATACCTAGTGGTAAGTGATTCGCTTCAATGGCAGCTTCAAATGGGATTTTCCTCCTAAAGATTTGGGGCCACTATGGCTTCAGAGACTGGGCCAACTGGAGGATCCTCTGGTACTCTGGTGGACAAGTCCAACTCTAGAGCCCATAACGCAGGTGCCCCTAGCTCCAGTTGACTCAACACCTCTTTCTCATGTGTGAAGAAGGGTATATGAATCCATATCTACTGCAATATAAGCAACAAAGAGGCAAGAGATCTTACCAAAGACAATGCTCTACTCTCCTATAGAGCAAAGGGCAAGCTGGAGTGTGCGGTGGCATGAACCAGCACAACTCTGACTCATGGGCCCCATCATACTATATTTATGAGGGTCCCTATGTACACAAATCCAGATACACAGATCCATTCCTGACAGAGTCTTGTCTCATGCAATGCATCTTATGAGTGACTGTAGGACCTCCGGGGCTTTAGGGCTTTTAAGCAGCATACGGTTATTGTCAGTGACTGCTTGGCATATGTATGACTAGGCAGTTCTGCATATCCCTGGGTATGTCTCATGTTTTATTAAAGAAATGACAAACAGTCTCACATTCTTAAATGGGACACCTATGCCTTGCATTCCACAAGGAACGTAACTCACTATTTCAACGTTAAAAAAAAAATCAGCCTAATAATGTCCTGTCTAGACTGTCTTGCTGCACAGAAGCCTCTTTGTAACCTAGGGAAAAAATTAGCCTGGCTATTATGTGAGGTACAGTAAGTGGTGGTAAACCAAAGAGCTGTCTCTCCAAGATAATGGATTCATTTTTTGTGGCTGGTTTAGTACCGTAAGTAGCCTCTAGCACATTATGGAGCTGGGTTTCTGCAACTTTTTCTTTTATGACAAAATGCATTTCGTAAACAAAAAAAATTCATGAATGAATGGAACGAAATGAAACCCGACTTTCTGTGTCACAAAATAAAATATAATTCTGTACCACTAAATATTATTCCGTTCCACAAAATATAATTCTGAACCGCAGAATATTGTTCCGTGCCACAAAATATAATTCTGAACCACAAAATCCATGCCACAAAACACAATTACCACTATTACCAAAAAAATATATGATTCTGTGGCACAAAATAGAAATTCTGAACCACACAATATTATTCTGTGGCACAAAATATAATTGTGAACCATAAAATATTATTCTGTACCACAAAATATGATTCTGTGCCACAAAATATGATTCTGTGCCACAAAATATAACCCTGTATCACAAACTGTTATTCTGTGCCACAACATAGAATTCTGTGCCATGATGTGGCACTCTTTGTAGACAAAAACAGCCTATAGAAACTATAAAAACACTCCTCATGTATGGGAAGCTAACGTTTGAGGTGGTGGACTCTAGTTGAAGGGGTGGCCCATGAACAATGTTTTCCACCCATCCACAGGATAGGTGATAAATGTATGATCACTAGTTGTCCAACAGCTGTGACCCCTATTGATCCCAAGAATGATGGTCCTCAAGCCTCCTACATGATTGGAGTAATAGCATTCATGTCTGATCATGACTCCATTCACTTCTATGGAACTGCGGGCAGTGCCGAGAGCTGTTCCCATAAACAGTGAAGGGAGCGGTGGTCACGCATGTGCTTTACCGCTTCATTCACTGAAGCAACCCCCTATGTTGTGATCAGTGGGGGTCCCTGAGGTCAGGCCTCCAGAGATCATGCATTTTGTTTACCTTTCCTGTGGATAAGTGATAAATGTTCAGGGCCTTTAACCACCAATTAATTTAATTTACTGGCAAACAATATGGTGGCACTTTGAATGGGTTGAAAGAATATTTACTTTTTGACCCTGGTGAGCCAACATTTGGTCAAAAATTTACCAGTGACCACAATTATTCATCTTTATCAGTTCTGGAGGTACAGCTGAACCACCTCTCTAACCATAAAGACCACAAATCTCAGCTTCTTGAACTTCTGCAGGTAGGACTTGGTGAACTCTGATGTCTTGATTCAACCCTGATCACTCAAACACAAATGACCACCTCCATGTTATGCTGGCTATAAAATGTACATCACCAAGATGAGGTGGGACAATGTTGGCCACAATTGTATAGTAAGTTTGACCATTATTTATGGGGTTACAGATTTACAGAATGAAGGCATAAAATCGGAGTATCAGAGAACCTCAACAGGTCCTGGAGCTCACCTACCTCCCTTTCTGAGTCCTATTTGTAGAAGGAACTGTTGTGTTGGTCAACTGAGTCTCAGCAGAGGTGTTGATGCTCAGCTCCAAGAAGGTGATATTCAAGTCGAACGTAGCCGTGTCCTCGTTTTCCTCATAATCAGCATAGAGATTGTCCAGGTTGGGCTCCACAGAGTTAAGTGGTTCTCCAATGCTTCGGTTGAGGGGATGGAAAGTCTCCCTGGATCCTGAGGTTTTGCTGGAAAACTTCTTGGCAATGGCATTGCCAGGGAGGAACTCCTTGGAAGTAAATCTGTGTGAGGAGTCTTGCTCTCCAGTGTCTGAGACATAAGTAGTCTTGTTTGTGTTTAAATCTATAAGAAGAGAGCGTCCGATATTTTCTGTAAATTTAATTTAAAATCATCTATAACCAAGAAAAAATAGTATGACTTACCTTTAATTGCCTTACATTTTGGCCTCTTCTCACAGTCCATGGCTTCTCCTCCTTCAAACACTTCATTGGTGTGTTGCTCACTGACCGGGCTTCCATTCTCCCCTAAATTTTGCCTCCCGATGGCTGGAGTCTCCACTTTGGTTCTTCCCTTCTGTACATTAGGGCTGAGGCTTATGTTCTGAGATGTAAAATCCTCCTCAAATTCTTTGCTTTCTTCACTATCAGAGTCTGGGAAGGGGTAATAGATTGGCTGAATGACCCGAGAGTGTGGCCTCCTGAGGAGGGTGTATTGAAAGGTGATTGAAGGGTTTTTGCCATTTTGGTTCCATACCTGTAAAGTGACGCAAGGATTATTTCTGGTCCCAAACCACGCTTATGCAAGACCATAAGATATAAATTGTATGTGTCTTTACAGAGACACTGTTAATAATGAGAAGAGGAATCGAAGGAGGAACCTGTAGGTTACCTATCTCAGTATGATCAGTGCTTTTATAGAGAAGTAACTAGAATTGCTCAAACAGTAAAATAGCCTTCTTTCTCATGATCCTACTCATATGCATGGTAAGATATTTCCACCCTATGTTCTGGCAAAACATCATGATTTGGCTAAAAATAGTCAAACCTGGTGATATCATGGCTACACACTGCAAAATCACATCACTGCAAATCATTATAAGGTGACATTCCATGCCACTGTCTCCATCTAGGCCAGGATTCAGCAAGCTGCAGCACTCCAGCTGTTGTGAAATTACAATTAGCATGCTACATTTGCTTACATGGGAGTTCCAAGAAAAGCCAAGTAAACGTGCATACTGGGAGTTGTAGTTTTACAACCGCTGGAGGGTCCCTAATCTAGACTAAGCTTAGCCATGCTCAGCCAAGTCTTCCCATAAACGACAAATACATGTAATTGTAGCTGGAGGAACCCTTTCCAATTATCATAGAGATTCCATAAACTCAATGAATTACAATGGGATAGGTCATGGTAATCTATAACCACAGTCAATGGCTACACCGAAACCATATTCAGTCATCTCTTGCTGCATGATCTAATAGTGACCAAGACCAAACAGAAAAAAATCCAACCATTCAGTAAAGTTGGTTGATTAATGAGATGATTTCAAGAATAAAAAATTTACCTCTACAATGCCAAAGTAGGATCTATCTCTGGTCATCTTCCAAAGCTTTTACCTGACATCAACAATAAAAACACAACACATGTACACAACTTACCATGATGTTCAAGCCTTGGTTTGTTGGTCCTTGAGCTACTATATATTCTATTCCCGTCTCATACACATCCATTGGTCTTCGATATTTAAACACAGTGCCGGCAATATTAAAATTTTTGGGGGTGTCAACCTTGAAGTTGCCATTGAAGTAGTAATATCCCGATTCATCTGCAACAGCTTGAGACACAAAGTTATTTAATGACCCAAAATTCATAGGTACCATATTGGCATGATCCTACTTGGAACCACATGTACCATATCAGTGAATGTTACTGACCTAAGACGTCCGCAGATTTTTTGCGCTCGACTATCTGGATATCCCTTGCGCCAACTGGGATGTATGTTACTAGGGTATAACCTGAAAAGAACAATATGTTAAATAAGGTTTAAATATCTGGATTCTCTCCAGTTGGGTGCCAAAGGAATGAGTTCCATGATGTGTCTAACCAATGTGGCTTTGATGTACCATTACTTCAATAGAAACCAATGTAAATCTTGGTCACTCTACATTTACACTGGCTTTTACTGGAGTACAAGAAAATAAGTTAATTTGGGCAACTGTAGTTACCTAACCCTCTTTTTCTGGGCATCTTTTGGCAAGAGTCGTTATGGTACCCTGGTTCCATTTGTTCTAATGAGAAACCATGAAAGCCATTTGCGGATGCTGCAGATCAAACTGTTTAGTTTTCTTTTTGTTTCTTTTTCTCCCTGGCCCACATTGGTTGCCGCATGAGAGCAGAAACAAGGATCTAAAATTGTCTCACCCTTCATTCATATTCTTAAGGCCAAACTCTCAAGAAAACTCATTACAGGTTACCAAAATGTTTCTGCTTCCGTGTCTGAGAAGTAGGAACAGAAGCATGCATGTCGATAACCTTCAACCATTTACCAAGATGAGAGGCTCCCTTCCTGTAATTCCCAGTGACGTGGACACAGCTGCTCCCGTCTCCCTGGCAGACACCACATTTATCCAGGGTGTGGGTTGAGAACAAAACCCCATCACATCCAATTGGCTGAGAAGAGAAGAACGGTAAACACAATATGAACCAAGCATAAAGTGCATCTGTTGAAAGCTTAAAAAGAAATTAGGCCAACCTTCTACGGTAATTTTTCAACAAACCTCACATTTTCCAGACACGCAAACCCCTCGATAGTCACTGTATTTGCAGGATGTCCCATCCCGAGCCTGGACCATAAGTTGTCTCTGACCATCAACGGTAGTGCACTGCAGGTCACACGGCTTGCTGGAGATGTGCACATAGTCATCTAAAACCCAACATCCTTACGTAAGTCTGAAGAAGTTCATTACAATATGTACTGTACCAACTAGTAACCTATCAATATTGGTTTCTTGTAGAGATGAATTTATGAAAAGTTCGATTCGGCTGATTCGCAGAATTTTACAAAAAAATTTGCTTTGTGACTAATTACTTCGCCGCGAAGCGCATTTTTTTGTAAGCAGCGGGTGTAATGACAGGGAGCAGCTATAGCGCCGCTCCCAGTCATTATACCCCTCAGATGCGGCGTTCATACATGATCACGGCATTTGAGTGTAAAACCAGTGTGAAATTAACATAATTTTTTTTTTTTTTATCAAACTTATTTGCTCGCGACGGGCCGGCCGCCGCCATTTTGCTTGGAGATCTGGAGCAAAATCTTGCGCAGCTCGAGATTACGTCATCATGCCGGCCAGCGTGTTGACGTCATACCTTACCAGGCACGAAATTTCGGCTGAGATCTTCAATCAAGATGGCGGCTGGAGGCCCGTCGCGAGAAAATGGAGGGGTTAAGTATGATGTTTTGTTTTTTTACACTATTTCAGGTTAAATCGATTCGCTAACACGAAGCACAAGGAAATTTGGCTTCGAGGAAAATCTAATTTATCCTGAAATTCGAATCAAATTCCACTTCGTGGGATTGAATTCGCTCATCTCTAGTCAAGATATCCCGAGATGAGTGAAGTGAGCTTTGAAAAATAAAAACTTTTCAATGCATAACACTGTGTTGTGAGGGTCATTTGACATACATAATTAAGTACTAATTGGTTGTTCTTTTAATAATTTATTACCTTCTATATTCCTTATAAAGTAGTAAGTTAGGGATAGTTAACATATACAAAGCCATTTTTCTGTGTCAGATGACCACAACACCACATTCAAGTGTGGTTAACTCATAAGACATGCATACTCCACACATCCTTAAACTTAGCTTCGCTGAGAACATCATCCAGGTAGCATGCTGTAGGTCACTATTCCTCTTGTATAATTATGTTGGGGCATTGGCCATGTGTTACGTGGGTTGCATGGCGCTGGGAGCTCCTCCATTGTGTAGGCCAGGGGATTGATTATCATCGATTCTGGATGTAATTTGTATGTAGTAAATATTTTTAGCACTTAGCCTGCGTAAGCCTATTTATTCTCAAATCTTTGAATTTACATTGAAACAAACACCAACCTTTTTCTTTTCAAAACCTCATCTCGTGATACCCCAAATCAAGAAAAAGGTATGGAAGGACATATCAGAAAGCTAAAGTATACACAAGATTTAATTGTTTCATATAGGAATCTGTAAGGCTACTTTCACACTCGCGTTTGGTGCGGATCCGTCATGGATCTGCACAGACGGATCCGTTCAGACAATACAATCGTCTGCATACGTTCAAAACGGATCCATTTGTATTATCTTTAACATAGCCAAGACGGATCTGTCTTGAACACCATTGAAAGTCAATGGAGGACGGATTCATTTTCTATTGTGCCAGATTGTGTCAGAGAAAACGGATCCGTCCCCATTGACTTACATTGTGTGTCAGAACGGATCCGTTTGGCTCAGTTTCCAAAGCGGAATGGAGACGGAACGGAGGCAAATTGATGCATTCTGAGCAAATCCTTTTCCATTCAGAATGCATTAGGGCAAAATTGATCCATTTTTGGACCGCTTGTGAGAGCCCTGAACGGATCTCACAAATGGAAAGCCAAAACGCCAGTGTGAAAGTAGCCTAAAATTGGTCTCAATTAAAGGGAATCTAAAGTCTCCTAAGAGACCTACAAGATGGACAGGTGATGTGTGGAAATGAAATGTATAATATATATATATATATATATATATATATATACACACACACACACACACAAGAAAAAAATGTGATGGGCAGCACCACAATATTTTAGTAAAAATGGAGTGCCAGCAGCTGAATAAAAAACTCCACAGCACTTCCAAAAAAAGTGCTTTTATTCACCAGAAAGCGACTTTTGATGAAGGGTTCAATGAATACCAAAGAAAGAACCCTTTGTCATGCTCCGACCCCCTCAGGCCCTGCACCAGACATAGCACAGTGTGTGTTTTGCCTGGGGTGTCCCTTTAAAACCCATTGGAGAGATCCGGCAAAGTCAATGTCTTGAATTCGGCACCATGTGTTTGTACGGTCCTCACCGCAGAAGTGTGTAAAGGCATTAAAATGTCATTGATTGACTGGGACTGGGATTTTCCCATATGGACATGTGCACTGTAATGAGGTCTTAACCATTGGCTAAACAGGGCTGAGGTGTGTAACACTGACTATAAATAGCTTCTTCAAAACTTGGAATCCCTCCATGCCGCATGTACAAAGGACCCGGTAATGTCATAGCTTTCCTCTTGTAAATCATAAAAGCAGCGAGACTTACCGGGATAGAGTGATTTCCACTGATAGGTCTTTCCATTATACACGTGAGAATTGAAGGATGTGCACTGTTCTTCTCGAAAACTCCTGCTGTTACTCGGACATTCCTGCAATGTAAGACACACTGTAGACCACCTGGTTTCATCATTCTCTTAAAGGAACACTCCAAGCAAAACCGATACACTGTGGTATGCCTAAAGCAGGGCCTTAGGGGGCGGAGCATGACACAGCGGTGTATTTTTTTTAGTCCTCATGTCATGCTCCACCCCCAAAGGCCTTGCACGGCACATAACACACAGTGTAATAGTTCTGCAGTGGAGTGTCTATATAAGCCAGTCTACATAATGGTTGGTAAATAGTAAACAGACAGCATCCAAAAATATAATAGTACACCCTAACCAAGGTACCCCAATAAGCAATGCCACACATTTCAAAGTACAAAACAGGTCTTTATTAGTTAGCCCAAAGAGGACATACATGATACAACATATAACGAACATAAAATAAAATATCCATGCAAGAAGTGCAATGATGTAAAGATAAAGCCCCCCAGAGTAATGGGTCAAGTAAATAAATGTAATGTTCCAATCTTCACAATGACTGAAATGGTGTAATGCTGTGGGGGATACTGGGTATTGGACATATGCAAATGAATGATTGCCAATAAACCCCACAAGAAACTCAGGTATAAAACACACCATAAAGGATCGTCGCAATATGCAGCCTATTGCTGAGGCGGGATGCAACTCTACAACCCCCTAAACAATCGCCTGTAATCCAAAGTGGAGGGAGGGGAGCTAGACCATAATGTGATGGGAATATAATTAATCTCAAGTGAGAGCTACTACAAAATAAATCCCACACTTAATAAGGTCAAATCACCAACCACCACTAAGGTCCCTGCTCTGGTGATACAAGAAAGGAGCAAACAGTAATAAAGCATAATATACTGACCAAACTGGGGAGGACAAAAGCTCGACGTACGTTTCACAGACGTGCTTCCTCAGGGGGACGTCCCCTGAGAAAGCACGTCTGTGAAACGTAGGGGGGGTTGTCTTTACATCATTGCACTTCTCGCATGGATATTTTATTTTATTTTTGTTATATGTTGTATCGTGTATGTCCTCTTTGGACTAACTAATAAAGACCTGTTTTGTACCTTGAAATGTGTGGCATTGCAAATAGTAAACAGACCCAAAGTGAATTTGTGTGGACTGAAAATTCGAAGATCAAATTGTTAAATAGCATTGATTACCTTTTAAAAAAAAATTGCCACTTCGTATTTTATACTCTATTCACATACAAAGCTCCATTCAGTATTATTCCAAGTTCTCATATATTCTTTGTACGCAGTACATTTTAGGGATTGTATGTTTTTACTATGGATTAAACATATCTCCCAGAATGCACTATAGTAGAGGGTGCCATAGACACATACCACTGAATCAGGAGTAGATAGAGTCAAGTAGGCCAAAAGATAAGAAAAAAATAATGTTCTAGTAACACTGAATGTGACTTAAAGGGATTCTCAAGTGAAATTTATTTTTACCTGCCCAGAGTACCACGAACACTGAATATTTTTGGCTAATATGCCTGTTTCTCATGTGCGCTCTTTCCTTCCCCTTTTCTCATCATCGCTGCATCCTGGCAGGATGTTTACATACAGAACTTCCTGTTTCTATCAGCTTCCTGCTGAGGATTTCTAACCAAACACAGCGTGCTTTGCTCTATAATGTTTCTCAGGGCTTGCTGCACCTGCCACACTGCAGTAGTCACTCCTCCTACATCTCCGCTCTGCATGGAGGGGGGGGGGGGTGTCGGGAGCAAAGCATGATGGGCTTGGTTAGAAAATCCAGCAGGAAGCTGATGAAAACAGGAAGTGCTGCATGTAAACATCCTGCCAGGATGCAGTGATGCTGAGAACAGGGGAAGGAATGTGCTCATATGAAAAACAGCTATATGGGGCAAAAATATGCAGTTTTTGGAGTACTCTGGACAGAAAAAAAAATCTAATTGGGAAACTGGAAAAATCTTTTAACGAAATGTGCATTTGTCCCTATAAACAGGGACTGGTATTGCACTCACTTGAATGTGGCTAAACTACAATACCAGACAGAACCTATGGAGAACAGTGACATCATATTTACTTGAAAAGCTATTTAACTCCTTACCTGGGCTTTACAGAGCTGATATCTCTTGGAGGTCCCAGTACAGTTCTTATTTCCAAGTGAACTGAGAGATTTCCGCCTGGAAATGTAAAATGATATGTTACTTATTGCCGCATCTTAGTGAAGAAAAAGAGAGGGGAAGATGTTTCTAAGGGGTAATTCTTGTCTGTAAGGAGGCCCCCATTAAACCATGTGCCATTTATAATACTGGTGTCTTTTCATGGCCTCCTCAGGTAGAAGGGCCTAGGTGCGCCTGTTACCTCTGCACCCCCTATGCTTACGACCCTGGTGGCAGCTAAGTTCATAGACATAGCAACATAATTATATAATAAATATATTGAGTGTTAAAGGAGGTTTCGGGATCCAGTGGGTTCACAAACCCTCCTTACTTACATATAACACACCTGTAGAAGAAAGTTTGTAATATATTTATCATCACAAATTTGCAGGGATTGGCTGCTCAGGAACCTACTGTAGTCCCATGACACTTCTCTGTTAAAAATCTTGCATCTGCTGACGTAACGTCCTTTACCAGCTTTCCGACCTGGGCTATGGATGAGAGGTCACTTCTGTTGTGGAATTACTCTCCCTGGCACATGTGCAAACTCCTGAATCTCTGGTCTCGTCCACAGCGGAAGTTACATCCTATGCATAGCCCAGGCTGGAAATCTGGTGAAGAACGTGACATCGGTGGAAATAGGATTTTCAGAAGAATGACATTACAAAACCGGTTTCCAAGTGGCCAATCCATGCAACTTCAGGCTAGTAAGTATATTACAAACTTTCTTCTACAGGTGAATTGTGCATAATAAGGTGGCTTTGCAGGACCTGCTGGATCCTGAAAAATCTTTACCTTTGTCTAAGGCAATGCCTTTCTTGAGACTTTACTCCTCCTCCACAAGTTCTAGTACAAGCTGTCCATTTGGTCCACTCTCCCCACCAGAACGTTGTCACATCTGTCCCATCTTCCAGGCTGTTAGATGTCTGAGCAATGTCCTGGTTTGGGTCCAACGTACGGAGAAAAACAAAACAATTAGGCACTCACATTACCGGCAGCGTGAATAGTGACCCAGGCAATACATTCAGTTGCAACCTATGGTATAAAGTATAGTGCCCAAATAATATAATAATACAATGTACAAATAACCATACCACACAGGCATGCTCCATACTATCATACATGACTCCAGCTTAACCACAATGTCTTTTGGAGTCTACTGTAGTTAAAACTGCACCTCCTAACTCATTTCAACCTATTTCAGAGGCTTACAATGTTTCCTCTCATACTTTGCCCACACTAAAGCTCTGCGTATTCAGATTGGCTTCTGCAGATGAGCACAAACCCACCGATCTACTTCCTACAAGCCAAAAGGACATATAGAAGGTAATTTAACTTGCAATCAATCTAAGAATAAGATGATGATGAGGCAAACAACATATTGAGACAATTCTCAGTGGATCTAGATGATATACTCACTTGTGTAATAGAAAATGTGACATTTCCAAGTAGAAAAAGAAGCAGGATCCATGCTTTGGTCAGGCTTTGTCTGGTAATAAATAGGACGGGTTGCAAGTTCCTATGGATAAAGCTCATTTCTAGAAGAAAATAAAAATAATTGGTGGGGCTATTTCCAACAGGTGATATCAGTGTATTTCTCCTTACAAGTTTATTATTCTTAACAATTCTGCATCTCAGATAAATCTATTAAGGACTAAGTGAAACCTTCAAACCTTGGCGTAGGACTCCATTACAGTATTAGTGATGGTAGAGCACAGTCATATTTGACCACAAGACTACACAAAAAAAATTCTCTTCTCAGACCACACTTGTAAGCCTATAACATAGGAAAACCTCTTAGCAAGGAACCCTTTTAAACACTAGCTCATGACAGGTCTTACATTGACTAGTGAGTGGGATCTTCTCTTCTTTAAACTCTGGGAAAATTACTTGATGGACCAAAAATGGGTTGGGGCGAGAAGAACGTGGTGGAGCACTAAATATAAGACAACGAGTTAGGTTCTCATGGATTAAGTGAAAGCTCCAAATACTGGAGTAAGACTCCGTTAGAGTCATCATGATGGTAGAGCACAGTTATAGTTGACCACAAGACCTTACACTAAAAAACCCTCTTCTCTTACCACACTTGAAGGCCTCTAACATAGGAGAACCTCTTAACAAGTTTCAAGGAACCTTTTTGAAAACTAGGTCATGACATAGGGCTTACATTGACAAGTGGGTGGGATTTTCTCATCTTCAAACTGTGGCAAAATTGCTTGAGGGACCAAAAAATTAGTTGGGAGGAGAAGAACTCGGTGGAGCTCTAAATCTATGACAACCAGTTTGAGCATCATTTCAAGGTGGTAAAAGTAATTACTACTGTTGTTTTCTCAAGTAAGAGAGAAGGAAAATCATAATCTCACCCTGGCAGAGGACCTAATAAAAAAATCTAAATTTTTGGACCTCCCAATGTTTTTGAATCACATCCAGCACCACCTTTAGAATTAGTTGCCAGTTGGACCCATGTATGACTATAAAATGGGTGGAATTCATGTTCTCACTTTACAAAAACTAAATAAAAAAGTTTGAAAATAAAAAAAAAACATAAATAAAAATGAAGCAACCAGACCCTCATCAACGACCTAAATGTACAAAAAAAAATAAAAATCTAGGCCAGATGTGCAAAAATCTGTTCCTCTGGCATAGAACACCCAGCTGAGGTAAAAAGCCCTGGGGTCACTTTTTCATCTCCGGCCACAGCATGTTTGACTAGGAAACAAATCCTACTATTACATGGAGGAGCTGAGGCCAGCCTTAACACAGACTCCATTCAGTCGGGAGGTGGTGTCATGGGACAAGTACTTCCGTACATCAGCTCTCAAAACAAGCAAACAAACATGTGCGCATTAGGATCGTCTCACGGTGTGAAACGTTGCCTCCACCCATGAAATGCCTTCAATCCCCAGAACAAATGGTCTTCGAAATATTTTTTTTTAGGTCATTAGAGGAAAAATAAACTGGGCTGATCAGGAATGGAATTTTAGAGAGTCCTATGCCAATTTTGGAGGGCGGTGGGGTTGACTATCGACACCATTTATGTTACTCCTAGTGCAGGGCTGAAGGGATTCACAGTACTTCGGAGAGGATATCCTGTGTCATGCTCCGCCTCTTCAGGGCCCCTATTTATATCCCCTGAGGAGTCTGAAATGTGTTGAAATCTTAAAGGGGCTTTCCAAGTGTTTTTTTTACTGATGACCTATCCTCTGGGTAGGTCATCAATATCTGATCACCCAGGACCCCCCGTCGATCAGCTGTTTGAGAAGTCAGCAACACTCGCAGTAGCGCCGCGGCCTTCCCCAGCTTTGCTTAGGCCATATGACATTACGTTCACTGGTCACGTGGTCCATGTTTCATGCATTTTGGTGAGCCTTATACAGTATTTGCATCAAATTCATGTGCATCTGTTCTCTGAAAAATCTGGTGCACATCCAATAGAATTTGCCGCCAGATCCCCCTGCCAGCTTATTTCTTTAAATGGGTTGTTAAAATTTTTGAAAAATATGTCTGTTTTTTTCCAAAAACACTGCCTCTCTTGTTCCCAGGTTTTGTTGAGTATTACAGCTAAGCTCAATTATAGTAAATACCACCCATAGCCAGTGGACAGGTGTGACGCTGTTTTTGGAAGAAATCAACCATGCGGAACAAATACCCCTTGTTCCACTACCCCCTAAACCTGAAAACATTTCTTCTCCAGTCAGCACTAACCCCCTTATTAGGTCTTTCTTCCCCGACGCGATTGTTTAAGAAGCACACTAATTCATTGATGAACTTCAGCCCAGAGGTTTTGGCCGGTTCCTCAGCGGACAGGTGTCTCAGTGTCTTCCCACACTTGCTTTTCATTAGGTCTTCCAGACATATCTGGGAAGTGGCCAAGAAACACTGCTTAGTGCGACGTCTAACATGAACTTTCAAGGAGGAAAGAGCGAGGATGGAACAGCCACGGTCTAAGGAGCTGGCTGCAACCTCTACCGACGGAACTGTATACGCATGGTTTAGCTAGCGGGGATGGGACCTATAAAAGAACTTCCATCGAATGTTAACAATATATTGTTGTAGGGTCGTTAAGTGGGGATCCTTCAGACAATTTATTAAGTGTGAAGCAAAAAATCTTGGAATGGCTGAAGACACTGCTCCTATGTTATTCTAGGGTAGCGCTGTCCAATTTTCTTCCTCCTGGAGCGTGCTGCTTGAAGCGAAACGTGCAGGATACCATTCAAATAATGAAGTCATACAATGAACTTCTAGGGTGGTCCTATGTAGGACAGGGGTCAAGAAGTAGACCTAAAAGGTCCCATCATGAACCACAACAGAGCACCATCATGTTATATAACACAGCGCCTAGAATGATCAATTACGGTAAAAATGTCTGGTTTAGAAATCTTTTATTAGGGGGTAGTCAGGGTAAAGTGAGAGCGGTCAGGACCCTCATCTATTAGCCAGAGCTAGTAGTGGCTACGAAGAGAATCTATTGCTCTGCAGGTCTTAGCAAATTCATGCTTTAGGTCGACAGAACATTGATTTTAGTGGGAATGGTGTAATGCTTTATTTTCCCTCTGGGGGCGCTGCAGGGAAATTGAACACTTGATGATGGGTTTTATCACATATTACAGTTGATTGCTGGAGGTCTCAGCAGCAGGATAACTTATGATTACCTTATTTTTGGACAACCTCTTTAAGAAGTAAAAATCTTCTAAAATCTGTACTAACATCTGATCATCCTAGTATACTTACCAAAATTTTTATCAGGAATGACATCAAATACCTAATTGCTCAGACTTTTGGGGGTCCGGTTTACGAGATTAGCCAGCAAAATCTGTTAGGCAAGTATGCTACTACAAGGTGTAAATTGTCCTAAGCTTCTTCTCTACCTGACCTGATTAATATGACAGGCTGGTTGCTTTGGACATGCCACCTGACAATTCCATTGTAAAGATGTTGGTTGTTAGGCATTTTAATCCCTAGCAACCATCCTGTCTGACATGTCAGCCAATACAGCCCAGCACTGGATTCATATTTCTGTACTTATAGTACAGAAAGGGAAGAGGAACCCTTGCAAGAAATTCCCTCTCCAATCTATTAGGATGCTACGTGTCAGCCATCTTCACATTTTGGGCATCTGTTAATTGCCAATTTGGATGATCCCTGCAGTGTCACTTCCAGGCCTTGTCCTTTGTTGCTAAGCAATGGCTTAGCGCTCAGATCATTTTCTATTAGTCTAATTGGACTGAGTCTCCTAATTTCTTAGAGATTTATCCACATGTAGCAAATATTCTGAACCTCCAGCAGCTATCCAATCTAGACAACCTCTTTTTAAGCCTGTGTTAGGCCTAGCGATCATACAGGCGATTGTCGGGAGGGAAGCGTTCCTAACTGCCAATCGCCTGCCCGTCGGCGGAGGAGACAGCTGCTATTACATCCAGCGATCTCCTCCACAGTGTGGGGAGGGGCGATCGCTATGCCATGGCTCGTCCCCTTGTAGTGGACTTCGATCCAAATTTCAGGGAAATTTCAGTTTGCCACCAAGCCTCGTGCTTCGTGGTAGCGAATCGATTTTCCCTGAATGGCGGTAAAAAAAACAAGAAAAATCATACCTACCTCACCCATTTGATCTTGCACGAAATACCGTGTGCGGTGATGACTTCACCACACTGGCCGACGTGATGATGTCATCATCACGGGCCGCACGAGATTTCGTGCTAGATCTTCAATCAAGATGGCGGCGCCTGGCTCTTCGCGAGCAAATGGATGAGCTAAGTATGATTTCATTTATTTATTTATTTTCATTTTACACTCTGTTATTACTGCTGTCAGATGCTGCAATCAGCTATGAACGCGGCATCTAAGGGGTACAATGACGAGGGGTGGCGCAATCGCCGCTCCCTGTCATTGCACCCACTACTTACAAAGAAATGCACTTCATGACAAAGTAATTTGTGACAAAGCAAATTTTTTAAATAAAATTTGGCGAAGCAGCCGAATCAAATTTTTTCGAATACTTTGCTTATCTCTATTTTCTACGAATGCTCGTTAGCCAGTGTAATACAGCCTTTAAAGGCCCCGGATCTGAGACGATCCATTGATTACAGGATGCCTTCAGTCTAAAGGCAGGCATTACACTGGCAGATGTTCTGCCAGATGATCGCTAACAAGCGTTCATAGTAGTGCTCGTTAGTGATCATCTGGCAGTGTAATACTGCCGCCGATTACCTGATCACGATTTGCTGGTTTCAGATCGTGCTGTCTAATCACCATCTTCTGCCAGCAAACAACTAGACAGTATGGGGACGAGCGACGGCATAGCGATCATTCCCATAATGATCGCTCCTCCCCATGCTGTGGAGGAGATTGCTGCGTGTAATAACAGCGGTCTCCTCTTCGCAGTTGCCAGGAAGGAACCCTTCCGACAATTGCCTGTATGATCGCTAGGTCTAATACAGGCTTAATCACTGGCGATCGGAAGCTCAGTGGCCACTTATTTCCCTGCAGTGACCTCTGCAGGGGAAATATAGTATTACATGGCGCCTATTCAAATAAAGGCACAACCATGTGTTGGTTTAGTCTACCAGGATGGGAGCCAATCCTTGCGCGGGTGGATAGAGGGTGTTTTGATATCTAAAAGCTTACATGACTTTTTTTTTTCTAGACAACCCTTTTAAATCTTTCAGGTTCCTCATTTGATCATAGGGCTGCTGACACAATGGCAGACCCCATTATTATGGGGTAGCTACAGGATCTACAGGATCCAAAATGACTCCATCTGGTCCACAGTTTTGTTATTCATTGAAACTAACCCCCTGGTGACTACAATGTCCCCTCCCTGTCATAGGCACAGCTAAAGCAGCTCATCATTGTGAAGATTCCTCCAAACAGCGCCTCATATCTCAGCTTCCTAAAATCTTGTGAGTGGGATATATTGGGCTGACCACTGGCAACCCCAGCGATCCCCAGAAGAATGAGAAAGAAAAATTATTGGAAAATGTTAGGTTTTGTGTATCAATTGAAATTAGTGATAACCCCTTTAATGAACATTAAAGGAGTTGTTACATCGAGCTATTAGGGTATATGATTAGTGTTGGGGCGCGAATATTCAAATCGCGAATATTAATCGCGAATATCGGCACCTCGAGAATTCGCTAATATTTAGAATATAGTGATATATATTTATAATTTTAAATATTCTAGATTTTTTTTTTCCTCAGTAACCTCCCTTCTTGCTTGTGGGCCAATAAGAAGGCTGCAATGTCTTTGTCTGAGCTTAGCAACATCCCTAGCAACCAATAGGTAGATTTTTCGCAATCAAGAAAATAATCTCGAATTCACGAATATATGACGAGTATTCGCCCAAATATTAATGAAATATTGCGAATTCGAATATAGCCCCTGCCGCTCATCACTATATATGATCATTATAGAAGGAGGTCCTTGGGACTGCTCTGTATTAGCCATTCAATTCAATTGGGCGCTAATGCACACGGGCTGTGTAAGGGCTCATGCACATGGCCGTTGTTGGCCGCGCCTGGATTGTGGCCCACAAACAGCGGGTCGGCAATATGCGGGCACCGGCCGTGTGCACGCCGCATCACAGATGCAGACCCATTCACTTGAATGGGTCCGCAATCCGAAAGGTCAGGGTGGAACGGAGGCATGGAACATGTTCTATTTTTTTGCGGTGCGGACCAATCACGGACTCATTCATGTTAAATGGGTCTGGATCCATCACGGCAGCCACACGGATGGTGCCCGTGAATTTTCCGCAATGCACGGAGCGGACGAACAACGGTCATGTGACTGAGCCCTAATACTGTATTTGCCCTGTATTGGCCACTGCATGGGGGAATGTGTGGCCTGATGAAACTTTTCATGTCAATATCAGGTGATTGAGGTAGGTGACCAGGAGCCTGACCCAAAGTGATCAGTGATTGAGGGAAGGGGCCAGGAGCCTGACCCAAAGTGATCAGCTGATTGAGGGAGGTGACCAGGAGACTGCCCCACAATGATCAGCTGATTGAGGGAGGAGGCCAAGAGACCAACCCACAGTGATCAGCTAATTGAGGGAGATTACCAGGAGCCTGATACAGAGTGATCAGCTGATTGAGGGAGGAGATCAGGAGCCTTACCCAAAGTGATCAGCTGATTGAGGGAGGAGGCCGGGAGCCTGACCCATAGTGATCAGCTGACTGAGGGAGGGTACCAGGAGCACAAACCACAGTGATCATCTGATTGAGGGAGGTGACCAGGAGACCACCCCACAGTGATCGGCTGATTGAGGGAGGTAGCCAAAAGACCAACCCACAGTGATCAGCTAATTGAGGGAGGTGGCCAGGAAACCTACTCACAGTGATCAGCTGATTGACGGAGTTTACCAGAAGCCTGATACAGAATGATCGGCTAATTGAGGGAGGTGATCAGGAGACCGACCCACAGTGATCAGCTGATTGAGGGAGATTACCAGGAGCCTGATACAGAGTGATCAGCTGATTGAGGGAGGAGATCAGGAGCCTGATCCAAAGTGATCAGCTGATTGAGGGAGGAGGCCAGAGCACAAACCACAGTGATCAGCTGATTGAGGGAGGTGACCAGGAGCCTGACCCATAGTGATCAGCTGACTGAGGGAGGTTACCAGGAGCACAAACCACAGTGATCAGCTGATTGAGGGAGGTGACCAGGAGACCACCCCACAGTGATTGGCTGATTGAGGGAGGTAGCCAAAAGACCAACCCACAGTGATCAGCTAATTGAGGGAGTTGGCCAGGAAACCTACTCACAGTGATCAGCTGATTGACAGAGTTTACCAGAAGCCTGATATAGAATGATCGGCTAATTGAGGGAGGTGATCAGGAGACCGACCCACAGTGATCAGCTGATTGAGTGTGGTGACCAGGAGACCACCCCACAGTGATCGGCTGATTGAGGGAGGTAGCCAAAAGACCAACCCACAGTGATCAGCTAATTGAGGGAGGTGGCCAGGAAACCTACTCACAGTGATCAGCTGATTGACGGAGTTTACCAGAAGCCTGATACAGAATGATCGGCTAATTGAGGGAGGTGATCAGGAGACCGACCCACAGTGATCAGCTGATTGAGGGAGATTACCAGGAGCCTGATACAGAGTGATCAGCTGATTGAGGGAGGAGATCAGGAGCCTGATCCAAAGTGATCAGCTGATTGAGGGAGGAGGCCAGGAGCACAAACCACAGTGATCAGCTGATTGAGGGAGGTGACCAGGAGCCTGACCCATAGTGATCAGCTGACTGAGGGAGGTTACCAGGAGCACAAACCACAGTGATCAGCTGATTGAGGGAGGTGACCAGGAGACCACCCCACAGTGATTGGCTGATTGAGGGAGGTAGCCAAAAGACCAACCCACAGTGATCAGCTAATTGAGGGAGTTGGCCAGGAAACCTACTCACAGTGATCAGCTGATTGACAGAGTTTACCAGAAGCCTGATATAGAATGATCGGCTAATTGAGGGAGGTGATCAGGAGACCGACCCACAGTGATCAGCTGATTGAGTGTGGTGACCAGGAGACCACCCCACAGTGATCGGCTGATTGAGGGAGGTAGCCAAAAGACCAACCCACAGTGATCAGCTGATTGAGGGTTGTGACCAGGAGCTCCACCCACAGTGATCAGTTAATTAACGGAGGTTACCAGGAGCCCAGTCCACTGTGATCAGCTGATTGAGAGAGGTTACCAGGAGCCAACCCAGAGTAATCAGCTGATTGAGGGAGGTGACCAGGAGCCAGACCTACACTGATCAACTGATTGAGGGAAGGTGACCAGGAGCCCATCCCACAGTGATTAGCTGATTGTTGGGTGGCGTTTTTTAATGGATGTCCAATCAATCAAAATTTCTAGACATTGCCTCCAGTATTTGCATGTCTTCTCCTGAACATCCTATATGTGTACAAATTTCGCTATCCCCATATCTGCACTGAGGACCTTTTATTAGCTGTTAGTTATATACTTTAGGTGCCTTCAATAAAGGAAATTATAAACTGTTACCCCAGCGCCTCAAAAGTCTATGCGGCACCATAAAAAGGCATACAGGATTTACAGGTGTACTGTGCAGTTAAAAGGGTTGTTCAGACTTTTACCACTGACAGCCTATCCTTAGGAGATCCCACCAGTATCTAATCGGTAGGGGTCTGACACCACACGTCACCGCCGATCTGCTGTTCTGCAGTACCTCTGGCTCCAGAACTACACAGCTCTATCCATTGTTTAGTGGACGGAGCTGGTAACCGCAGCGCTGCTCCCATTCACTTCAGTGGGCGCAGAGACGCAGTTACCAGCTCTGTCCAATACATAATGGATGGAGCTGTGTAGTTCCAATGCTAGAGCTACTGCAGAACAGATGATCGGCAGGGGCACGGAGTCCCAGACCCCTGTCCATTGGATACTGATAACTGTAGAATTACTGGACCATAGAAGTCCAATAGATATGCGGACAAAATGGAGGGCGCAAAACCCCAACCAAGGTAAAGATAAGTTCTATTTTACCTTGGTTGTGGTTCTGCGCCCTCCATTTTGTCCGCATATCTATTGGACTTCTATGGTCCAGTAATTCTACAGTTCTCACATCCACCTGATTGGCGGTTTGGCCCCGACCTAAGGGCGATTGGACAGGACTGGCTGCACCAACCAACTCCCACCTTTTCTTAGCCCTCATTGTGGTTGCACCCAATTAGGTGCAACAACAACAGGTGAGAAAATTACCTCCCCTAGGTGAGGAAAAATAGTACTCTACATATTCACCCTATGGGCGCCTTTCTCTCTTTGTTGCCAACGAATATTGGATACTGATGGCCTAGGCCGTCAATACTAAAATCCCTGTACCACTATACACCATTGGTCAGAAATTTTTAAATGACTCCCCTGAAAGCTTACCCCAATTTTCTACTCCACTCCAGTTTGTCACATGGGTCAAGGAAGCTGAGATAGCGGGAGCTTTTTGATGGGGTTCTCAAACTATACAGCTGCTTTAGCGTTCCTTGTACATAGCAGTCCTGACGGGTTTTTTTAAAAAAAGTTCCTCGCAGAGCCATTGAGTGCAACTTTCTGGAAGATGCATGGGCTGATCAAAAAGGATGATAATAATAATATTTAGTTCTATAGCGGCAACATATTCCCCAGCGCTGCCGAACAGCATCCAATAGCTCAGCGTCCTGGATCCCAGTGCAGCCTGTTATAATGAATGAAATGTTGCTCCAGCTACTTTACCAGCAGTATATATATATATATATATATATATATATATATATCACCAGGGTCCAATAGCTTGCAAATGTAGACATAATAGACAGCGTCGCCCTTCTTCAGACTTTCTTACCTGTTTGGAGCAGTTGTTCCTGATGCTCAGAGGTGGAGTGGCGTGACAGTGGCCAAGATTAATTCACAGGTAGCATAAAAATATACACATTTAACACTTAATTGTAATATATCTTGTAGATCTGAACTTTCTTGCACCATTAATAAAACGCTCAGGCAGCGCAGCAATATCGCTATGATTTGTGCAAAAGTGGTAAACTCAGCTCTGCTACATCTGCATCTAAATTCCCTTATCCTGAGCCTACACAGGCATTCAGTGCATTGAATGGAATATAATAGTAAAATAGTACCTTGCAGTGTGTCTGTCTGTCCCTGGCAGTGTGTCTGTCTGTGTCGTCTGTGCCGCCCCAGTCACTGCTCCTCTCTTTTATAGCTGCTGTCAGACAGACTGTCAGGAATTCACACTTAGACCCACAGTTCAACTTCACTCTCTCCTGTCTTCTCTCCTCCTTCAGAGTTTATTCATTGACTCTCTATAGGAGCCCCCTCCTTCTTCCCTGTTCTGCTCCACACTCTCCACCCACAGCCCCTATTCCCAAATCCCCCCCCCCCCCCCATCTCCATCCCTTACACCCCCCAACCATGTATCCCACTCACAGCAATAATGGCTTTATCATTTTGTTTAAGTCTGTCTTACCGTCTGCCCTGACATCACTCATAAACAAAGCATTAACCACTAAGCTGACTTGCAGGAGTCTGGGCATTTTCCAGGCTGCTTTGCAATTACAATTCTTGCTGGGGTGATGATGGAGAAAATGTTGAACAGAGAGAAGAGAATGAGCAGACCTGTTCCTTAAAGAAGGCGATTTCCAGGTGGCCACACTACATAACCGATGGTGAGGGCAGAGTCTCCCTGCTGGCCCTTTTTTTTATAATTTTGGTCCACATGATACTGACATATAGTACCACAGTAATATAACTGTATGCAGCCCACGTCATGTCATCCGATTTTACCAAATTATATACAGTACAGACCAAAAGTTTGGACACACCTTCTCATTCAAAGAGTTTTCTTTATTTTCATGACTATGAAAATTGTAGATTCACACTGAAGGCATCAAAACTATGAATTAACACATGTGGAATTATATACATAACAAACAAGTGTGAAACAACTGACAATATGTCATATTCTAGGTTCTTCAAAGTAGCCACCTTTTGCTTTGATTACTGCTTTGCACACTCTTGGCATTCTCTTGATGAGCTCCAAGAGGTAGTCCCCTGAAATGGTTTTCACTTCACAGGTGTGCCCTGTCAGGTTTAATAAGTGGGATTTCTTGCCTTATAAATGGGGTTGGGACCATCAGTGGCATTGAGGAGAAGTCAGGTTGATACACAGCTGATAGTCCTACTGAATAGACTGTTAGAATTTGTATTATGGCAAGAAAAAAGCAGCTAAGTAAAGAAAAACGAGTGGCCATCATTACTTTAAGAAATGAAGGTCAGTCAGTCAGCCGAAAAATTGGGAAAACTTTGAAAGTAAGGGCTATTTGACCATGAAGGAGAGTGATGGGGTGCTGCACCAGATGACCTGGCCTCCACAGTCACCGGACCTGAACCCAATCGAGATGGTTTGGGGTGAGCTGGACCGCAGAGTGAAGGCAAAAGGGCCAACAAGTGCTAAGCATCTCTGGGAACTCCTTCAAGACTGTTGGAAGACCATTTCAGGGGACTACCTCTTGAAGCTCATCAAGAGAATGCCAAGAGTGTGCAAAGCAGTAATCAAAGCAAAAGGTGGCTACTTTGAAGAACCTAGAATATGACATATTTTCAGTTGTTTCACACTTGTTTGTTATGTATATAATTCCACATGTGTTAATTCATAGTTTTGATGCCTTCATAGTCATGAAAATAAAGAAAACTCTTTGAATGAGAAGATGTGTCCAAACTTTTGGTCTGTACTGTATATATATATATATATATATTTACTAAAATATATGTAACATCTAAATGATAATTCCTTAGTAAATATTACTGACATATAGTACCACAATAATATTACCGTATACAGCCCACGTCATGTCATCCAATTTTACCAAATTTTGCGGACGTGTCAATGGACCTTTAAGGTGGAAAAAGTTCTAAAATTATTTATCTTTGTCAAATCTTTTTACATCACAGAAACCTGACATTTTAACAAGGGTGTGTAGACTTTTTATATCCACTGTGTATATAAAATTATATGTAATATCTAAATGATTCATAATAAATAATGCTGCCATATGGTGCCATAGTAATATTACCGTATGCAGCCTACATCATTTCATGAAATTTTACCAAATTTTATATATATATATAATTTCTTACTAAATAATACTGCTATATATAGGTCCATGTGTTACAAGAATTCAGTTTTTAATAAATGAAACAACCATACAAGGATAAATGAGACTGGCTGGTTTCAGTTTGTCCCTTGGGTTTCTCTCTTTAGGGCCGTCAATTAAATGGCAGTCAGCCTTGTAATTGATGGGGCACCTAATGAAATGTAAGTCCTGCTCATAAAATGTAATTTCAGTACAGTTCTAGAAATAAGTGGCTACCTGACAACAAACAAATTAGTGCTACCTCTGCTTGCCACACAGATGTATATATTACACAATACCTCCATTCAATGCCTAAAAATACTGCTAAACAATGCCTATAAAATACCGCAATAGAGCATCCAAATTAAACAATCATATAGTGTCCACATAACACTGTCATATATTTCATACACAATACATTCATTCAGTGCCTACAAAAAATACCACAATATAATGTCGAATACCGCACTACAGTATCCAAATAATGGTATCATATTGTACCCACATAACACTGCCATATATTTCATACACAAATACATTTATTTAGTGGCTAAAAAAATACTGCTATTCAATGTCTATCGCAATAGAGTATCTAAATAATTCTAGTATGTAGTGTCCACATAAAACTGCCATATATTTCCCACACGATGCATTCATTAAGTGACTATAAAATACCACTATACAATGTCTAAATAATATGGCAATGGAGTTTCCAAATAATGCTTGCATATAGTGCCCACATAACAATGCCATATATTTCATACAAAATACATTCATTCAGTGCCTAAAAAATATCAGTACACAATGTCTAAATAATACCCTAATACAGCATACAAATAAAACTATCATATCATGTCCACATAACACTGCGATATGTTTCCTACACAATAAATCTATTCAGTGTCTAAAATATGCCACAACACTATAACTAGTATATACTGTGACATATACAATGTCTAAATAATACCTTAATACAGTATCCAAATAATGCTTTGTGCTCACATAGCACTGCCATCTACCATATTTCCTAAGCAAAACTGTAATTCAGTTCGCATTTATTATTATAATTTATACAGTATCTGCATAATACAGCCTTAAAGTATCCAAATAATGCTACCATTCTCATATACCACCGCTATTTACTTCCCACACAACACTACCATTCAGTGTCTAAATACAACCAGTGTGCAATGTCTAAAAGGTGAAGAGGTTAAAAGGAGTTTTCTCAGTAACAATCATTCTAATCGATGGGACCCCCAGGAATCAAGAAAACGGGGGTCTCGTGTTCGTTCATTGTGGTTGTGCATGCTGCCCTTCACAGCATGCCGCCCCCCCAGGACACGATCAGGGTCCCAGTGTGTAGGAAATGCCAAGTGGTGAGGCAGTCTTACTAGTTCTGTGTGTCACGGTGCTCCTACCTGGATACTGTCGTTGCCCAGGGTTAGGATTCGTAGCATTCAAAGGAAGTTGTTATAATTGATAGAATAAGCCGAGTCCAGACTTGATAAAGTTCAACAGTTTTACTTGAATAAAGTTGCATCCAGATACAATTTGATCTTTCTCTTGTCTCCAGCAGGTTTTAGGGTGCACTGGAAGGTGAACTTAAATACTCTGCTTCATCTCTCTCTGCTGTACTAATCTCGGTCTTCGATCTGGTTACTAGACTTTCTGGCAGTTCTGGTACCTTTGAGTGGGGTGCCTTGGGCCATTGACCCTCTCGTAATACCTAGTCTATGAACTGCACGGAGTCGTGGTGCTCTATGAACTGCTTTCCCTGAAAGACTCCTACTGCAGGAGGGGGGAGCTCCCCTCACTGCGACATGTCTCCTCTCCTTCCAACTCTCAACTCAACTAGCTTCCTGCAACCCCTCCCTTGGTAGGAAACAGGGCTAGCCCACTTCTGCCCATAAGGGCAAGAATGGAATACACTGCCACCTGCTAGACAACCAGGCACAGTGCATGAAATACAATACCTAAATTAAGGCACAATATCAAAGGACCTGGAATTATTATACAGATAACATTATTGGTTAGCCTATTAGAGACAGTAACAGGGAGTAGGAATGGTATTGCCCACTCTGGGGTACTACACACTGGACCCCCAATCTTGTGATCAGTGAGGGCCCCAGCAATTTGACCCCCACCGATCAGACACATACCTTACCCAGGGATAGGGAAAATGGGGGAAAACAACTTTATTGGTAAAGTCCCCCTGGGCTAGGGCACTGATGGAGCTAATGATCCAATTCCTTGTGATCTGTGGCAGTTAAGATTTGCTCCCAGGGTTCTAGTCCTTAGGAGTTACCCCCCACAAAAAATGTACCTCCTTGGCATTATTTTTGAGGATTTTGCATCCTTCCTGGGCTATTTATGGACCTCAATTAGGCCCTGACTTGTTCTCAATACTTGGGCCCAATAAGCCTCCTTTTTCCTATAATATATTGCAGACAAAAAGTTGCCTTGTTACCCATAGCAACCATAGAATGTTCGTGTTTCTTTTCCTTTGGCTGGAATTTGGTTGCTATGGGCAACACAGAAACTTTTTGTCTGCACTGAGCTGAAAGTTTCCATGAACAGACACTACTATAAAACGGTAAAATTGTAGTTTTGGGAAGAAACGGCCATAAAGATTTATAAATAAACTTAATAGTATGTAATTGTTGTCTGCAGGGGAAAAAAGACAGGTCCGTGCCCCTTCTATTACCATTCCCCCTGTCTCCACCATTATCCACCACATCCCTCACTCCCATTATCACCAGCAAATCACACCAATAAACCTATTATTTAGTTCTAAGGCTCAGACATAAAACACAGACTTATCGCCCGTATCAAAGTCGTGGAACGGCCACAGTCTTAAAGAAAAGAACCCAATGAGCTGACGTCTGCCTGTAATCAAGAACGCTCACCGGATTGTTATCTGGAAACTAGAACCTTCTATTACTGATTTCAGAAAATTATACAAGACCTCGGGCTTTTCTACCCAGGAACAACCGTAATTCAGCAATATTGTGTACAAGGAGAAAAAAATTAAAATTATGGAATATCTTAAAGCGACAGTACATAGGATAGATCTTGCCGTCTAAGCATTTTTTTTGTTAATGTTCTCCCCCTCCCGGATACTGGAGTTCAAAGACAAACTCCAGACAACAAGAGGCCATTGAAGATGTGAATCCTAGATCCTAATCCTTAGGGCTCATGCACACGACGTTGTTTTCTGCGTCCGCAAATTAGAGACAGTAACAGGGTGTAGGAATGGTATTGCCCACTCTGGGGTACTACACACTGGACCCCCAATCTTGTGATCAGTGAGGGCCCCAGCAATTGGACCCCCACCGATCAGACACATACCTTACCCTGGGATAGGGAAAATGGGGGAAAACAACTTTATTGGTAAAGTCCGCCATGGTCTAGGGCACTGATGGAGCTAATGATCCAATTCCTTGTGATCAGTGGCAGTTAAGATTTGCTCCCAGGGTTCTAGTCCTTAGGAGTTACCCCCCACAAAAAATTTACCTCCTTGGCATTATTTTTGAGGATCTTGCATCCTTCCTGGGCTATTTATGGACCTCAATTAGGCCCTGACTTGTTCTCAATACTTGGGCCCAATAAGCCTCCTTTTTCCTAACATATATTGCAGACAAAAAGTCTCCTTGTTACCCATAGCAACCATAGAATGTTCGTGTTTCGTTTCATCTGGCTGGAATTTGGTTGCTATGGGCAACACAGAATTTTTTTGTGGAATTGTGCGTCCGCAAAATAAACTGATGCGCCATCCGTTTTTTTTTGGAGGATCCGTTTTTTTTCACAGATCCCTTGTAATAAATGCCTATCCTTGTCTGCAAATGTGAAAAAAGTAGGACGTGCACAATTTTTTTTGCTGAAGGGAAACACGGACAACGGACGCGGAACACAAATGGATGAACTATCAGCATTTTTTTGCTGACCCATTGAAATGAATGGGTCCCCATCCTATCCGCAAAAAAAACGGAACAGAGGCCGAGAAAAACAACTGTCGTGTGTATGAGGCCTGTATGAGATTGTTTCCCTCTCCAACCCCTTTTTATGACCCTTGGACCAATTCCTCACATAATTCCCACCCTTGTTTGTTAAACATGCAGTTCTTTTGGAAAGGGGAGTCTTGCATAGCTGATCCTGAGTTACATAATGTATTATACTCCAGAGCTGCACTCACTATTCTGCTGGTGGAGTCACTGTCTACATACATTACATTACTTATCCTGTACTAATCCTGAGTTACATCCTGTATTATCCTGAAAACCCACCTCTTCAGACAAGCCCACAACCAGTGACCCTGCTGCCTCTATACTGCCACGACCAACTTTACCCGCACCTACTGTGTCCTTCTCCCATACCATGTAGATTGTAAGCCCTCACGGGCAGGGCCCTTTCTCCTTCTGTACCAGTTTGTAACTCGTCTTGTGTATGCTTACTGCAATTGTATGTATTATGTATGTGCACCGCTTATTATATGTACAGCGCTATGGAATGAATGGCGCTTTAATAATAAATAATAATAATACTCCAGAGCTGCACTCACTATTCTGCTGGTGGAGTCACTGTCTACATACATTACTTATCCTGTACTGATCCTGAGTTACATCCTGTATTATACTCTAGAGCTGCACTCACTATTCTGCTGGTGGAGTCACTGTGTACATACATTACATTACTTATCCTGTACTAATCCTGAGTTACATCCTGTATTATACTCCAGAGCTGCACTCACTATTCTGCTGGTGGAGTCACTGTCTACATACATTACTTATCTTATACTGATCCTGAGTTAAAACCTGTATTATACTCCAGAGCTGCACTCACTATTCTGCTGGAGGAGTCACTGTGTACATACATTACATTACTTATCCTATACTGATCCTGAGTTACATCCTGTATTATACTCCAGAGCTGCACTCACTATTCTGCTGGTGGAGTCACTGTGTACATGCATTACTTATCCTGTACTGATCCTGAGTTACATCCTGTATTATACTCCAGAGCTGCACTCACTATTCTGCTGGAGCAGTCACTGTGTACATGCATTACTTATCCTGTACTGATCCTGAGTTACATCCTGTATTATACTCCAGAGCTGCACTCACAATTCTGCTGGTGGAGTCACTGTGTACATACATTACTTATCCTGTACTGATCCTGAGTTACATCCTGTATTATACTCCAGAGCTGCACTCACTATTCTGCTGGTGAAGTCACTGTGTACATACATTACATTACCTATCCTGTACTGATCCTGAGTTACATCCTGTATTATACTCCAGAGCTGCACTCCTGAATTGCAGCTTGCATTATATTTTGGAGCTGAAATCACAATTCTGCAGGCTATAGAGATGAAATCACAGCAAAATCCCAGTAGTCCAAATTCCTACAGTGTGCTGGCTATGGTAATTTGCATTCTGACAAACATAGTTTTTTTCATCAGGTACCTTACAGTGCCTTACTGTATTATAGGAGCTCAGTGGGATAGAGAGAAAGTTAACTGTATCTACTAAACAGTAGAACTGTGAATGCAGCTCTGAATATGAGTATAATACAAGCTAAGTACCAGACAAGTAACGCAATATAATTACAAAGTCACTCAACTCAACTTTATACAAACTATATGGACGTTGCACACCCAATAACTGTTCTCCACACCCACATCAACATCAAGTAGATGTCATCAGTCTGCCTCGTTTTTCAGATGACTACTTCAGGTGCTGTGTCTTATAACCAGTGGACATTGCTCCTTCAACGTGTCCCGAGACAACTTTCCTTGAGGTTCCGCCCCTAGGATCACCCATTGTTCTCTTTGAATGACTTCCAAAAATGGGATTACAATTCGGGTGGTCTTTCGATAAAGTAAAGAGGACATTAGAGACAAAGGTCACTAACATCATAGGACCATGTATTTTTCCGAACCTGGCCACCCATGATCCTCTGCCTTCTTTGCAGTAAATTACTTAATTTCTCGACTTCCTTGTCTGGCGCCCACTACATTTCCTTCCACCGCTCACTGTCTTGGGGGTGAAGAAAGACTTCTTCTATTATACACAATGTTGACTGAATCCCATGGTTTATGTCACGCAGGTAACGTGTAATTAGACTGGAGGTACACGCTAATTTTACTCAATGGCCGATTATAAGCACATTCTGCACTGTCAATGAACGAAGCATATTTTTCGCATTAATGCCATGCAAGGTTCCAACATGAATTTCCTAGAACCTGTCTCGAGGTTTCTGCTACGATCATAGGAAGCGGACGCCTCCTCATTATCTAACGTCTGCTACCTGTATGACGTCTGAAGCATGACACGTGAAGCCTAGAAAGCCTTGTATGAAAACAGAGCTGCTTCATTCAGCGGTACTTCCACCTCCGGGAATATGCCAGCTTTAAGCTTCTAGGTCTTACATTGTAAAATGGAGAATATTTTATCCAGATGTTCTTTCGGGAGCAGCTTCCGAGACAAAATAAAGCTTTCTCACAGCAACTGGACGATCAAACACATCTGCAAGACAAAATGAAATGTCTTCATCCTCTGGAAAACCTGTAAATCCATCGTGACGAGATATCTGAATGGAGGAGCCACATGAAAGCAATTAGTAAAGTCTTATTATGGTTTCTGTTCCTACAGTAGAACTTCACATAAAGTGTCTTCAAGGCGCAGTCTATAGGAACCTGTATTGGCGCACAATGATGAATTATAGGGAGAACACATGGGGCTTTTATCACTTTGGATACCTTAGAAGTCACTTCCCATCCTCTCTGATTGCCTTGTGGTGATCCTACCCAGCCAAGAAGAGGTGGAGTGATGGCCATGCACATGTGTCTTAACTCTCAGTGGTTTGGCTGCCAACACAACTCCCTTCAATGGAAAGGCCTAGGATCTAAGTGCACTTGTCCTATTTGTCGCCACCATAGGCTGTTAGGGATCTGGATCTCAAAGGTAAGATGGAAGGTCCTACCCAAAAGATTTTTTCCAGGGGCCTTCACCAAGCTTTGATCTGGAGGCTCTGGAAGTTCGAGTGTAAATAGAAAGGACACCTAAGCATGGGTTCCTAACATGGTGTTCAAGAGTGGAGCTCAATTTTTAAGGTGGGTGTGTCACAGTCATCATTTGATAGCCTAAGAGAGAAATAGGAGCAGGATAATCGGCTTTGGACAATTCAGTAGAAGGTTCACCAAGGCAAAGACGATCAAGGAATATTTACTAGGACCTCCAGCGGTCATTTATTCCCCTTTAATGACACCTCTGGGGAAATAAGGCATTAAGGTCCCATTGACGTCAAGGAAACTTGTCGATATTCCTCAGCAGGGGTGGAGCTATGGTTATGCCTCTGTCCCTCAAGATCAGTAACTAGATATGACTGGGCCCAACAGCAAGTTTTTGAACGGTGCCCCCCACCCACAGCTACTTCTTCGCAACCCTGTGGCTAGTCAAGATCGCTCTCTCAGAAGAGGTTCGGCAACTGCTCTGTCCATTTCCTACAATGTCTCTGTATATAATGGCATTTTCTAATACTGTTGAGGGGTCCTGACAATAAAATCTTTCCGTCTTTCCCCTGGGCTCCTTCTGAGTTCAGGCCCCAAAGCAGCCGCTTCCCCTGTAGACTTGGTGAAGATCTCCTGCTCCTACATTTAAACATTCAATATATCTTCATTTAAAGGGGTATTCTTGTAGAGAATTTATTCCCTCTCCACTGGGTAGGGTATAATTGTTTGGACAGTGGGGGTCTGACCTTTGGTACCCCACCTCTCATGAATGAAGTGGCAGGTCAAGCATGTGCACTGCCTCTCCACTCTCCATTCACCTGTGTCGGACTGCAGGCTATTGGCTACTTCTGGTAGTCCCTCAGACTTGCAGTTGAGAAGGTGGCATGATTGCTGTGGACATGGGGTTCCTTTTCTCATGATAGGTGGGGTCTCACCAATCTAAATGTTCTAGGGGATAACTTGTTCCAACCAGAATACCCCTTAAAATCACCCATAGGGGCTCTTATCCAGCTTTCCCAAACTTCCCAAACATAAACCTGTACTGAGCCTTCTTTGTATTTTAGTCCATGTCTCCTAATGGAGCTTTTTTGAATGGTGGTCCTTTAAATAACTAGAGTCATCCTTAATTTGCCAGGACAAACATATAACTGCCGGGCCTCTGCAATAATGGAAAGCCTCATGACACTATGTACAGCAGTCATCCGAAAAGTAAAGGAACCACTGTGTGCACAGAGAAGGACACCGACGGAGAACAATTTGGAAGACATGTCAGCAGGATGCAGCTGTGTGTTCCTTCAGGATTTTCCTGATGTTTTTTCTTCGCTGTAAGTGGAATGTTTTGTTAATTTCATAGAACTAGTTCCAGCTATAGAGCCTCTCATAGTACTTCTAATTTCACGGCTTATGGCCTTCTAATTTCTTTCGGACATCACGTTAATTGTCCAATGGGCTCCTCAATAATAAACTGATCACAGGGATCTCCAGCGATCAACTGAAACCTGTGGTGGCACTAAGTGCTTAATTTCCCCACAGTGCCACCACAGGAGAAATGAAGTATTGCATAGCTCCAATTGAATTCTGGGTCCTTTGCGCAAGGGAAAGATAAAGGCGCTCCTTGAGTTGAAGTCTTTTAATGTTCCACACAGCTATTTCTTAGTTATCATAGGCAGGGCATGGAATTGTAAAAGGAAACATCAAGATGTGTGTGCGTTATGGAAGCGGAAACTGACCATCAATTAAGTCAGCAGGAAATAATGGAGTACAGACCCTCCCATGGAGACCATAGAGTGGCACTGGAAATGCAAACATATCACCCCCCCCCCCCCCCCCTCCATTCTCATTACGTTATTGAAGGTCAAATCCACCGACAATCAAATGTGTATGGGGCCTTCCGAGTCTCCTGCTGACAGCTATTAAAGGTGTATGGGTATCCTATCTGTATGGGCAAAGGTGTATGTGTATCCTATCTGTATGGGTAAAGGTGTATGTGTTTCCTATCTGTATGGGTAAAGGTGTATTGGTATCCTATCTGTATGGGTAAAGATGTATGGGGTATCCTATCTGTATGGGTAAAGGTGTATGGGTATCCTATCTGTATGGGTAAAGGTGTATGGGCATCCTATTTGTGGGTATAGTGCGTGATGCTGCTGTTATCCTGCCTTATCGAGGTCTCTTGCAAAACAGTAGAGCTGCCAATCATTTGCTTTTCAATAATAATGAGATGGCTCTGCTAACTCTGTCCCAGACTACACAGTAAAGCTGAAAAATGAGCTGCAGGAAACAGGAAATATCATCCTGTAGTGTTTTCTAAAAGTGAAACTTTTTTTTTTTTTATAAGAAAGGTTTAAATAATATGCAATTTTCGGTAATTTGTGGTCCCCAATGCACGGGCAACGTCTGTGCGGCGGCCGGGACGGACCAAAACCCATTAAACCTGAATGGGTCCGTGATCCGTCCGCACCGCAAAAAAATAGGACATGTTTTATTTTTTTGCGGTGCAGAGGCACAGACAGAAACACCACGGAAGCATTCCGTAGTGCTTCCGTGCCTCCGTTCCGCACTGCAGCTCCGGATTGTGGGCTGCAATACAGACACAGCCGGGCAAAGGCTGTGTGCATGAGGCCTTATTCAATGGCTGTTGCTTTTTATAACTTCATCTTCGTCCTGGTTCCCACGGTCAGTATTTTGCATCAGTATTTGGTCAGTATTTGTAAGCCAAAACCAGAAGCGGAATCTAAATAGAAAAGGCATCATAGAAATATTTGTACCTCTTCTGTGTTTTAGACCCACTCCTGTTTTTGGCTTACAAATACTGATGCAAAAATACTGACCAAATACTGACCGTGTGAAAGAGGCCTTTTTAGAACTTCTGTCAAAAACTTAGAACTGGTCTTTAAGAAATGTTATTAATTTTCTCTTTTTGAATTTGAAATGTTATAACTATTTTTATCATTATATACTGTATATATATTAATTTCATTCTATAAAAATATATAATAAACACAAAATAAAAACATGGGGAAAAAATGGTGCCACCATACTACCATAATTTTTTTCCTTGACTACTGCAATTTTTTTTCAATGATGTAATAAAGTCTCCCTTTTCATAAACATTTTAAATTAACATTATATTTTTTTCTTTTTTTTTAACTATGTGAAAATATGCAAAATCTGAACAGCATGTTAAATCTGTGTTTTTGTTTTTTTTCAGACGGCAAAAAGTGGGTTATTTTTCCCTTGAAAGACCTTGAAAAATATGTTTGCATGAACTGAGGACAAAAATAAAATAAAAATCAGTTACTAAAAAAGTGACTAAAATGTATGTCGTCACGTTACGTGTTCTCTGTTACAGACCATCGCTGAAAAACAGATAATAAAATGAAAATTAAAAGTATTTAAAACATAATGATTAAAAATGAACCTTTTTATAGGTGTTTTTAGACCTGGATAAATTATAACAAAATTTTATGTTCGGTTACTGCAATTTTCTTTAAAGTTTTTTATATTCTGGGTGGCTGACCTTAAAGAGGACCTGTGACCTTAAAGAGGACCTGTGACTTCTCCCGACCTATCTGCTTCACCATGAACAAATCTGGAGCATCATTTCTTATATTGCTGTGGCTGGATCACTGCAATAGAAGAGCGGACAGGCCCTTTTACAGAGATATGGGGCTTTGGCAATCACCAGACTAAACAATGAAGCGGTCCTCCCCTCCGATTCCTCGGAGCCTTGATACCGAGATTCCATACATTGGCGTCATCTACAGGTTCACATTTGGCTTCCTGGGAGTTGCCTGCAGCTTGCACATAAGGAGCATTGACATTTTAATCACCCCTTCCAGGATGAGCCGCTGCTTAGCACGGGAGCCGGGCCAAGCAGACAAATACGCAACTTGACTTAGGCGGTCCAAGTCCATCCTTCGAGAGTTGACACCTGTTGAAATGTGGACCATGACCCACAGTAGAAGATTAGGAGGCAGACAAGCTGCGAAGAACCGAATACCATACATACAATTCAAGTCAACAATGTCATAAAGAATTTACTTCCTTGGCTGGAGGACGGGCCTGCAACACATTTTTGCACTCGGACAATTTTCGATGACATAAGCTTATTCGGCCAGCATTCCTTCTACAACCATATCCCTTCCATGGGTTGTTTCGCAGTGGGGAGCAGAAGAGGTCTTTGAAATAAGTGCAATGTCCTGGTGACCCCAAGGCTTGGGTTACCCCCCCTATAGATCACAGATAACATTAGATGGCTGCATGAACACTATAAAAGGCAAAAAATAATAAAAAAATGCAAAAAATATTTTAAAAAATTAACTTGTCGCCCACTCCTGTACTGTCGTAGTGAGCAGATCTGCTGATGGCATTACCTGGGGTAATGTAGTGCACGCTCCCCAACATTGCAGTTGGTACCTTAGGGACAAATAGACCTCGTCCAATGGGAGCGCCCCCAAATGGGCTGGCTTACATAAGCCCCTCCCACTTTGACCCGCTGGCGAACACTGCGAACTGAACATTACTGCTTATGGGGATGAATGGGAAACTTATACCCCCGTTGGGTTTTATCTGACCTGCTGGACCAGCACCCATGTGACATACTGTATACGATAGGTTTTATTACCGATCCCTTCAAATTCACCCTAAATACAGAGGAGGGAACCACATCGATCAGACATTTATCAATATGACATAAATGTCCCAGACGAGAATTAACCCCTTTAAAGGGGTCGTGTCATGAAGCATATTCTACATTTTTAAAACCAGCACCTGGATCTGAATATTTTTGTAATTGCATGTAATAAAAAAAATTGTATAGCCACTGAGCTATTCAATATAATGTATCTGCATAGCGCCACCTGCTGTTAGTTCTTTATCTTATTTTTTTGTCCTTCTCACTGAGGTGCTCGCACGTGCTCAGTTTAAATCTTCCACCAGCCATACGTTCTGCAGCAGAAAGGACATGCCCGCTGAGCTGCCAGGCTGAAGATAATGTAGCAGAGCAATTAGAGCAATGAATGGGGAGATCTCTGGATCCATGCGAGGTGCAGGGCTGGTTCTAGCTTTGTTAGAAAGAAGTGGTCATGTGCTGTATGATCTCTGATTTTAATTTTTTACATCAATCATGGCATAATCCCTTTTAGGGTACGGCCGCATGGAACAAATTTTCCGCAGCGGAATTTGTCCGATTTTTTTGTGGACATACCCATGGTCTCTGAAATAAGCAGAAAGGTGACTCTAGGTTGCCCCCTACTGATCATAACATTAAAAAGCCTTCCTGAACACTGTAAATCCAATTCTGGATCTGTAATGGCAGCGATTGTCGTTGTCACCAAACTTAACACTTAAAGACTAGGGAGGAGGAGGGGGGGTTAAATTATTAATACTGATTGCAGTATTTTCTGCGAAATTTGCTCAAATCTTGCGCCATTTGGTGTTCCTCACTCTATGATTAAGAGCTAAAAGTGAGATTTCGACCTGGATTATGGCACATCTACTATGTGCGACTTTTGCAAAAGACGCCAAAAAGTTGCAACCTACATATAGGTGTAAAGCACGTTGCACTCAAATATATTATTAAAGGGGTTGACCCATCTCACACATTGGTGGCAGATCTCTAGGATGAGCCATCAATGTCTGATAGGTGCGGGACCTATCTGTAGAATGGAGCACGCAAAGTGAAGGAGAGCGGACTGCGTGTGCGTGGCTGCCCTCCATTCATTTCTATAAGAGCGCCGAAAATAGCCAAGGGGCATGCCCAGCTATTTTTCGGAAGTCCCATAGAAATGAGTGGGAAGCGCATTGCGTAAGCGCGGCCACCGCTCCATTCACTTCTATGGGGCTGGTGACTATAGCCCAGGCAGCAGTCGGCTTTTTTTGGCAGTCCCATAGAAATATCTAGGAAATATCACCAATGTCTGGATCACCTATCTCTTGAATGGAGAGCAGACCACAAATTGCGCGGCCCCTCTCCATTGATTTCTATGGGAGTGCTGTAAATAGCCCGAGCGGCGCGCTCAGCTTTTTTTTTTTAGAAGTCCCATAGAAATGAATGGGAAGCGTACTGCGCCATTGCCCCCAGTGTGTGAGATGGGTCAACCCCGTTTCATAAATTTGGCGCAGGCACACAATGCAAAGACCGTCACAAAAACAACCGGTTTTATTTATTTATTTTTATTTATTAATAAATTATTATTATTATTTTTTTCTTCAATATTTACTTATTTTCTGGGTGAGTTTTGAATACTGGAGTAGCGGGGGCTGTTATATATTTTAAGTGGAGTTCCCCTTTAAGAGTCAATCATGTAACCCCTTCAGCGCAGGGCTGCCGCCAGGTGCGATTTGTCCTTTGCTGTGCAGCAAGCGGCGTCTCTGGACCGGGGCTTCGTACGGCTGAGAAATGTCTGGACAGCTGCGGCAGCCACAACATTCTGGTCTCCTCGCCGTCTCGCTCAGCTGTTCCGGGTCTTCAGAGAACAGAAGGTGGAGCTCTGTCACACAGCTGCTCGCTACAAGGCGAAAAATAAAAAATAAATTAAAAAAAATCACCCCGGCTGCCTTTCAACTTTCAGCTATTGAATGATTTGAAGAAGGAATGGGAAAAAACATACCTGGTGGCGGCCAGAGACGTCTGCAAGTCATTGCTAAGACACCTGTAAGGGATTATAGCTGGTTCCTTTTAGACACAGTATCCTGCATACTTCAGCTCCGGCAACACATCGCTTCATGGACACCGTCCTGGTATCATAAAGTCCATGCAGAAATGTTATCTAGGGATCCAGACGTGAGAGCTGCTTGCCATCTTCCCTGCCGGACTCCGCGTCCTGAAGCGCCTACGATATATCAGCCATTATTCTTTCTCGTCTCGAGACATCGGTTGAGGAAAGACAGATGCTGCGATTTCGGAGACAGTCCATCAAAGGGGATGTCTGCTTTTAAACAGGGTCTATACGATAGTCTTAAATAAAAAATAAAAATAATAAAAAACCTAGTATCAGGCTACTCTGTAACCATGGGAACAGATAGGTCTGCACAGGAACTGCATACAAGACAGCAGCACATGTTAAATACAGGCTTTTTGCAAAGTTTCTTCATTTTGTTTTATTTTACACTGCCCATACACCTTCAATAGCCACTGCCAGATACCGCACACAACATCCATGGTCCAAAACCGAGTGGTTTTTTTTTTGTGCAACCCTTCTTTTACACTATAATACTGCCCCTATGCACAAGAATATAACTACTATAATACTGCCTCCTTGCTGAGAGGTTGTGTGTCAGGAGCTCTCCTGAGGCTTTTGATGTCTGGAGAAAGTCCAGGGAGTGGCCACCCCCAGGGGGGAAGCTCCCCAAGCAAGGCCCAGGCTTCTAGGCCAAATCTGGGAAGCACCCAGACAACTCCGTCAGGGGATGTAAATCCCAAAGTTTCTATGGACAGAAAGTATGTCAGCAGTACCAGTTCCAGCGTAAGAGAAGAAGAAGGAAAAAGTAAGTGTCCGGTGAAACCACCTGCCAGTGTGAATGAAGGGTCACCTGTGTGCAAGACCAAAGTGTTGGAGAGTCCAGAAGTAAGAACCGTGCAGAGTGTGCAGGAGCTGAGACAATCTCCATTGCCGGCCTCAGGTGGACAATCCACCTCCACCCCGGGGAGGCAGAGGAGGACATCTCTGGAAAAGCAAACCATCCAGGAGAATCTGCAGCAGCGTGTGGTGATAGGTTCTGAGCGCAGAAAGTCTGGGGGCATGCAAGCTGTGAAGGAGATCAAAGGCAGTAATGGAGGAAGACCTCAAGGTGCTACCAGTACCGTCTCTGCTACACAGCCGGGATCCAGTCGCCCACCAGGAGATTGTGACCCAAGAGCAGTGACAGCAGCCGCAAAACTCCAGGGACTGCGAGGCTCTGCACCAAAAATGCAGATTCTTGTTCCAGGACAGACAGAAACCTGTACTGCAAACAAACAGCCTGCAAAACTCCCCAGCAGCAATCAGAGGCCTCCAGAACAGCCACCTGAGCTCCACCTGGCTGAGCAGATCCCAGCACTGGTGAGGAGAATGGAGACGCTGAAGAAACATAAGCTGTACCTGCAGAAACAGATAAACTGCACATACAAACTAAAGACTGCAAACCCAGGGAAGCAGGCCTTACTGGACAAGAAGCTGGACTCACTGGCCAAGGAACTCGCTGACAATGCGCAGGAGATCGACTCTGTCTTGGAGAAAATGGGACCATTGGGAGAGACATACCAGAACCAGCAGAGGTTTGAGAAGGACAAAAACTCTGGGACCAAATCAACATCTAGGTCTGAAACCCTGCAGTCCCACGTAAGACCCATATTACAGCCAGCAACTCTTCCCTTTGAGGAGAGAGAGTTGTACAAGAAAAGTACATCTAAGAAACAAGAGCCAAGTCCTGCATCAGCCCCCGGTGAGGTACTACAAGTCCCAGCAGTAAGTACTGCACAAAATGAAAACTGTGGACTCTTACCTGATGACAGCAATGAAGTGGCAGTGCAGACACCACAAGTCCCAGGAGGCAGTGCACTGCAGGAGGACTGTGGACTGACACCTACAGGTAACACTGTAGCAGCACCTCAGGGTGTGTCTGAGCAGGACGCTCAGGACTGTGGGGTGCAGGGGGTTAATACTGAGGACTGTAATGCTGCTGAGATGTCTGATGTCTCTGTGGATGATAATGTCCCAGCTGAGGAGTCCTCTATGGCTGCTGAGATGTCTGATGTCGCTGATATTTCTGTGTGTGATAATGTCCCAGTGGAGGAGTCCTCTATGGCTGCCATGTCTGATGTTGCTGATGTCTCTGTGGGTGATAATGTTCCAGTGGAGGAGTCATCTATGGCTGCTGGGAACATAGAGAACCCTGGTATTGATGGTGGGGAGGGGGCAGTGCAGTCTCAGGCTGAGGAGTTCCCCCCTTTAGTTACACCACAGGCAGCAGAGTCCCACAGTATGGGCGGTCAGCAGCCCACACGTCGCCCCCCCGCAGGATACTGGTACTGGTCAGACATCTGGGAATGCTTGGAGTCGGGGTTCTCCATCATTTCCCTCTAACGCCAGATACACAGGCCAGGCCTTCAAGAGAAGGAACGTTGTCAGGTTTAGACATAAAGGGGCAAAAGAAGATCTCCCTGACAGAAGGTGTGTGGTCAGAGACATGTTGTGCACCCAGATGGGCTTCCTGCCAGCCAACATCCTGGCAGTAATAAACCTCCCAGACAGACAGGGCTATGATATTAGCTTCAAGCTCATGTCTGATCTGGACCGGTTCTGGGTTCTCTACACCCGGGTCAGAGATACTGAGGGGTGGAACAAGTTCAGCTTCATTCCCATCTCTAAGCCTGACACTGTAAATGTCACCATCATTTTCTGGAACGAGTCTGTCCCCCCTCAGGATATTATTATCTGGCTCAGGAGGCATTGCGACCTCAAGTCAAACCTGACCAAGACCAGGGATGAGGATGGAATCTGGACTGGGGGATGGAGGGTCCTGGTTACATTACACCAGCACCAGAACATCACCCATCACCTTCCCAATTCCTTCTTCATTGGCCGGGAGAAAGGGGTTTGTTTCTATGCTGGTCAGCCCAGGCTATGCTTCAAGTGTGGGAAATCAGGTCACGTGGCGAGTGTCTGCACCATGATGAAGTGCAGCCTGTGCGGGGACATCGGCCATGTGAGCGCCACCTGCCAGAACATAAGGTGTAACCTGTGCGGTAACATCGGTCACCCCCACAGAGACTGTCCTGAAGCGTGGCATAACATCTGTAGAAATCTCCCTGATGAGGACTTGGTGGAAGGGGCAGATGTCCCAGATGAGGAGCAGGAGGAGGAGGCGCTATTGTCAGGGTCATTATACACAGTGCCAGAGACCCCACACATGAATGATACTGTGCCGGACCACCCGCAGGCAGGTAACACCGAGGGGGACATGGAGGTTGTGGAGCAGCCTGTAGAGCGTCCAGTGTCTGTCTCCTCCCCTGCCCCAGCACCCACCACTGGGGAAAATAAAATCCTTAAACGGAAAAAAGATAAGTCCAGCCGCAGGCCTGAGGGTGAATGGACCACCGTCCAAAAATCCACTAAAATGAGTGGACAGGCAGGCTGATGGAACTGTAACAACCAACAGATACGGTGTGCTCTCTGAGTCAGATGGAGAGGCAGAAATAGAGAGAGAGCTGAAGCGTATGATGGCGGAATGTGATGACGACCCAGGAGGGGATCCTCCCACAAAAAGGAGACCTCTTCATGCCGAGTCACAGGCTGTATGGGATATGGAAACTGGTAGTCAGCAAGAAAACTCTGACCCTGATTTATGATGATGGGGGTTATCTTTCTTCTTCTTCTCCTGATGGCAGACTTCCATCTTAAAGTGGTCACCAGCAATGTGAATAGTATTAGAGCTAGAAAGACCAGACATGCCGTCTACGAACACCTGAGATACCTCAAGGCCGATGTGTTTTTCTTGCAAGAGACACGCTTAAACACCTCAGGTCTCATACGAGAGGCAGAGCGAGAGTGGCAGTCTGGTCCGTCCTTTTGGTCGATGTCTGTGGAGCCTTATGCCGGGGTCTCTATCTTGTTTAACACCCATGATGTAATTGTACATAGACTAACGGAGATCTCGATGGGAAGGTGCCTTCTGCTAGAGATTACCATCCGAGGTAGAAGACTCCGGCTTATTAACGTCTATGGGCCACAGACAGTGAGCGAAAGGACTCAGCTTTTTAATGATGTTAAGCCATACTTATTCACATCTATTCCTATTATCATGGCTGGAGACTTTAATGCCACCACTACAACCAGTGACAGGCCTAGTGGTAGACCCCTTACTAGGGACTGTAAGGTCCTAAACAACATTATTCTGCATGCCGGCCTGTCTGATGTTTTTGTACAGGGTGGTAGGCGTCCAAAGTTCACTTACACCTGTGCAGGACGCAGTAGTAGGATAGATCTGGCTCTGGTGAGTCCTACTGAAGCCATCAGTGAAAGAAGGGAAAAGACAGTCCCTTATTCTGACCATTTGGCCTTGTACTTTTGTTTGGGCGCCACTAAGCATCCAGATCTTGGTAGAGGGCTATGGAAACTGAACGGTAGTCTTTTAGATGATAGCTCTGTCCAGGAATACATTTACTCTTTCTTTCAGAACCAACTTGACAGAGTGGATTTCTATGAGAACATGGCTGACTGGTGGGAGGATGTCAAGGAGGAGATCAGGTCCCTCTTACAGAGACTGTCAGTTAAGAAGGGGAAGAGTAAGTATGGCCAGTATCTGAGACTGCGCAAAGATTTGGAGTCACTCTATTCGATGGGTGGGGATGACCAACAAAGGATTGACCGGCTGAAATCTGAGATAAGGCAGTATCAGTACAGCAGGTACACCTCCCTGGTAGCTGAACGGGATTATGGGTCCTTAGGGGCTCCTGATCCCTTTGAGAACTGCCGGGAGCGCGTAGCTAAAAAACTGATCACAGGTCTCACTGACTCCCAGGGTGTTTTACAAGAATCTCGGGAGGGTATCCTGGGGGTGGTGAGATGCTACTATGCTGACTTGTTTCAGAGGAAGGCTTTGGATAAGGAAAAAGTGACCCAATTTTTGGAGGCAACTCCAGGGCCTGATACTAGAGATTTGGACTTTTCTCCTTTAACAGCAGAAATAACGGTGGAGGAGGTTAAAGTGGCCATTGATAAATTACATCTGAAGAAGGCACCAGGTCCAGACGGTATTACTGCAGAATTTTATAAGAAGTTCAGAGACCACTTAGCTCCAATCCTCGTGGACGTGTACAAAAATTGTCTAGAAAATCACCTGATGCCTCCGTCCATGAGGGTGTCCTCGTTAATTCTGCTGTCTAAAGGGAAAGAGCCTAGTGACATCAAGAACTGGAGGCCAATTGCCCTCTTGAATGTCGACAGGAAGATTTTGGCAAAAATTCTGTTCTCTAGGTTAGTTTGTTTGTCCCGGGCACTGTTGGCAGGCTGTCAGTTCGGCACAGTAAAAGGGCGGAACATCTCTGGAGCAGTCATCTCGATAAGGGAGATGTTTGAGAGATGTAAAGCTCTGAGGTGTGGGAGATATGTTGTAGGTCTGGACCAGGCTAAAGCCTTTGACAGAGTAGACCACGAGTATCTATGGGCCACTTTATCAAAGTACGGCATTCCGGGACAATTTGTAGATTGGCTGAGAACTTTGTACAGAGAGGCTGAGAGCTTTCCTATAATCAATGGTTGGCAGGGTGACACGTTCAGGGTTGAGGCTGGGGTGAGACAGGGTTGCCCGCTGAGTCCACTGCTGTATGTGTTTGCCTTGGACCCGTTCCTGAGGTCACTGCAGGAGTGTGATTTTCAGGGGGTGCCGGTCCCCCATTGCCTGCCCCTGAGTATTGTTGCCTACGCGGATGATGTGACTGTGGTGATATCTGAGCCTCGTGAGGTGGAGATGTTGTCGGCAGCCATCAGAAGCTACTCGGAGGCCTCAGGACATCGGATACTGACCCTGATTTTGATCTGCCACAGTTTGCGAAGGCCTCCACCCATATTAAAATCCTTGGGGTTAAATTTGGTAGGGAAGATAATGCCAAACTAAATTGGGAGGAAAAGTTGGATGCCGGAAATATAAAGGTTCAGCGATGGAAGAACTGGAGGCTGACCTATAGAGAAAGGGTTACTATGCTGAAGACTTACCTGGTCCCTGTCTTCTTGTACATCTCTGTCGTCTTTCCTTTGCCAGAATCTTTCTCGGCTAGGCTCTTTAGCCTGTTCTTCCAGCTGTTATGGGGGAACAGGTTGAACCCAGTAAAAAGAGGGATCACCTACCTACAGAGGAGAGAGGGTGGGCTGGATATGTTAAATCCAAGGGTTTTCTTTGACTCCATGTTTCTTAAAGTTAATTTTGGTGACCTGGACTCAAACAACAGCTCCCTGTGGGTGAATAGTATCAGGGATTGGATATTGCCTTTTGCAGAACCTTGGATGCGAGGCGGCAGTCTCAAGAGGGGCCGATTGACTCGTGACTTCCTCCCCCAGTACCTGGACTATGGTGTAAGATGTATGAAGAAATGGGGTATAGACAAGTCTTTCATTGAGAGTAAAACCAGGAAAGATCTATACTCCAGAGTATGTAGGACCTTCTACTGTTTACAGCTAGCACTTCCAGACTGTCCAACCTCAACCTTACAGGATAGTCTGAGGCTTCTGAATGGACCAAGGCTGCCCCCTAAGTTCTGTGATATTGGCTGGCTCTCATTGCAGGGAAAACTCTTTGTCAGGGGGAATCTAAAATTCCTCAGTGTGTCAGATCGCATGTGTCCCTTAGGTTGTCAGCAGGAGGAGACTATGCTCCATTTTATATCAGAGTGCTGGGGTGGGCGGACAATCTGGCATGACATATCCGCCAAGCTAAAAATCCCATCATTACAGTCCCTAAAATACCCAGAAATAATTTATGGTGTCACATCTCATGTGAATAACATCGACCGGGGGACCATGTATCTGATAATCACCGTCATCAAATATTACCACTGGCAAACCAGAACCCGAGTGTCCATCCATAACGAACCATTCCATCATACCACAGCTATAACCCTCATCATGTCAGAACTCAGGTGGATCCGGTCATTAGAGGTCAGGAAAAAAGGGGAAAATATAAAACTATGGAGGAACGTCCATCTAGACTGACGGTTCAAGTGTACGATGTAACTGTGTTTGTTTCTTATTTTATTTTACTTTTCTTCTTTTTCTGCTTTAGCTAAAATGTGCTTTTAAGTTACAGTTAATATGCATTTTATTTCCTGATGAACATGTATAATTTATACTGAATGATGAAAAAGTCTGATTTATTATGATGAAAAAGTATTTCTGTATTTATGTTTGTTTTATACCAATAAAAATTGCCTCCTATGTACAAGAATATAACTACTATAATACTGCTCCTATGTACAAGGATATAACTACTATAATACTGCCCCTATGCACAAGAATATAACTACTATTATACTGCTCCTATGTGCAAGAATATAACTACTATAATACTGCCTCCTATGTACAAGAATATAACTACTATAATACTGCCCCTATGTACAAGAATATAACTACTATAATACTGCTCCTATGTGCAAGAATATAACTACTATAATACTGCTCCTATATACAAGAATATAACTACCATAATACTGCCTCCTATGTACAAGAATATAACTACTACAATACTGCTCCTATGTACAAGAATATAACTACTACAATACTGCTCCTATGTACAAGAATATAACTACTATAATACTGCTCCTATGTACAATAATATAACTACTATAATACTGCTCCTATGTACAAGAATATAACTACTATAATACTGCCTCCTATGTACAAGAATATAACTACTATAATACTGCCCCTATGCACAAGAATATAACTACTGTAATACTGCCTTCTATGTACAAGAATATAACTACTATAATACTGCTCCTATATACAAGAATATAACTACTATAATACTGCTCCTATATACAAGAATATAACTACTATAATACTGCTCCTATATACAAGAATATAACTACTATAATACTGCTCCTATGTGCAAGAATATAACTACTATAATACTGCAGCTATGTACAAGAATATAACAACTATAATACTGCTCCTATGTACAAGTATATAACTACTATAATACTGCTCCTATGTACAAGAATATAACTACTATAATACTGCCTTCTATGTACAAGAATATAACTACTATAATACTGCTCCAATGTGCAAGAATATAACTACTATAATACTGCTCCTATGTACAAGAATATAACTACTATAATACTGCTCCAATGTGCAAGAATATAACTACTATAATACTGCTCCTATGTACAAGAATATAACTACTATAATACTGCTCCTATGTACAAGAATATAACTACTATAATACTGCTCCTATGTACAAGAATATAACTACTATAATACTGCTCCTATGTACAGGAATATAACTACTATAATACTGCACCTATGTACAAGAAAATAACTACTATAATACTGCCTCCTATGTACAAGAATATAACTACTATAATACTGCTCCTATGTACAGGAATATAACTACTATAATACTGCTCCTATGTACAATAATATAACTACTATAATACTGCACCTATGTACAAGAAAATAACTACTATAATACTGCCTCCTATGTACAAGAATATAACTACTATAATACTACTCCTATGTACAAGAATATCACTACTATAATACTGCTCCTATGTACAGGAATATAACTACTATAATACTGCTCCTATGTACAAGAATATAACTACTATAATACTGCCTCCTATGTACAAGAATATAACTACTATAATACTGCCTCCTATGTACAAGAATATAACTACTATAATACTGCTCCTATGTACAGGTATATAACTACTATAATACTGCCTCCTATGTACAAGAATATAACTACTATAATACTGCCTCCTATGTACAAGAATATAACTACTATAATACTGCTCCTATGTACAAGAATATAACTACTATAATACTGCTCCTATGTACAAGAATATAACTACTATAATGCTGCCTCCTATGTACAAGAATATAACTACTATAATACGGCTCCTATGTACAAGGATATGTATCTGAATAGGTAAGAATACTTTCTTATATTGCCCTTTAAGAGGTTGCGCTTTGTAGTAAACCACAGGGGCACTGTCATGACGCCCCGTTCTGCCCGGTACTCTCTCAGTCTCCTCTCACAGGACGATGCATCATATCTGTGACAATCAATTTCACACACTTCCGTTCAGAACAGAGAACACATTAAGAGACTTCTGAGAATGTTGTAGCAGAGCTTGGGCAGCTGGCCGAGCAGAAGACATGAAAGTGAGACAACTGTCCCCAAGGAGAAAGCAAAAAGCTATGACAGTAGGATGAAGTAGATAACTAGCATACATGTAGCTTACCGTGCAATGGAACAATACCAAATATGCCAAAAACTTGCCAGCAGAAAGTACCATATGGCGGTGAACATTTATTAATAGTATGTTATACATGACACAGAGAGTGATTCACACGTCAAATGCTGTGTATGAAAATGTGTGTATACCTACAGTCACTAGGGCTAGATCCTACACAAAGCAAAAGGGCAGATATTTTTGGTGGAAGCTAACTGGGCACTCTGGCATTGTTATTTGGGCACATTAGGAAGCTTATAGTACCTTGTATGATACTGTTTGGGCACTATTTAGTGCAGCTGTTTTGGCACTGGTTCTCTTGTTTGAGTATTTTGGGGCTATATGGTGCTATTATGTAGGGCATGGATGTTTTGGCTCTGTCTGGTCTGTTATGTGAGCACTGTATGATGCTGTTATTTTTGCATTATACATAACTGATGTTTGAGCACAGAATGGTGCCGTTACCTGCTTTTTTGTTTTTTCGTACTGTGTTGTATTGGCGCTGCTTCTTTTGTTTGAGCACAGCATTGTCCTTTTATTTGAATAGTTAGTGTTGCTATTTGGGCACTTTTGGATGCTGATACTTTGTCACTGTTTGGTTCTTTTGTTTCAGCACAGTCTGGTTCTTCTTCTGTTTGGGCCTAGTATAGTGCTGATATATGGGCTGAGTATAGTGCTGTTATATTGGCTTAGTATAGTGCTGATATATGGGCTTAGTATAGTGCTGTTATATGGGCTTAGTATATTGCTGTTATATGGGCTTAGTATAGTGCTGTTATATGGGCTTAGTATAGTGCTGTTATATGGGCTTAGTATAGTGCTGATATATGGGCTGAGTATAGTGCTGTTATATGGACTTACTATAGTGCTGTTATATGGGCTTAGTATAGTGCTGTTATATGGGCTTAGTATAGTGCTGTTATATGGGCTTAGTATAGTGCTGTTATATGGGCTGAGTATAGTGCTGTTATATGGGCTTAGTATAGTGCTGTTATATGGGCTGAGTATAGTGCTGTTATAGGGGCTGAGTATAGTGCTGTTATATGGGCTTAGTATAGTGCTGTTATATGGGCTTAGTATAGTGCTGTTATATGGGCTGAGTATATTGCTGTTATATGGGCTTAGTATAGTGCTGTTATATGGGCTGAGTATAGTGCTGTTATATGAGCTTAGTATAGTGCTGTTATATGGGCTTAGTATAGTGCTGTTATATGGGCTTAGTATATTGCTGTTATATGGGCTTAGTATAGTGCTGATATATGGGCTTAGTATAGTGCTGTTATATGGGCTTAGTATAGTGCTGTTATATGGGCTTAGTATAGTGCTGTTATATGGGCTGAGTATAGTGCTGATATATGGGCTTAGTATAGTGCTGTTATATGGGCTTAGTATAGTGCTGTTATATGGGCTTAGTATAGTGCTGATATATGGGCTTAGTATAGTGCTGTTATATGGGCTTAGTATAGTGCTGATATATGGGCTTAGTATAGTGCTGTTATATGGGTTTAGTATAGTGCTGTTATATGGGCTTAGTATAGTGCTGTTATATGGGCTGAGTATATTGCTGTTATATGGGCTTAGTATAGTGCTGTTATATGGGTTTAGTATAGTGCTGTTATATGGGCTTAATATAGTGCTGATATATGGGCTTAGTATAGTGCTGTTATATGGGTTTAGTATAGTGCTGTTATATGGGCTTAGTATAGTGCTGATATATGGGCTGAGTATAGTGCTGATATATGGGCTGAGTATAGTGCTGTTATATGGACTTACTATAGTGCTGTTATATGGGCTTAGTATAGTGCTGTTATATGGGCTTAGTATAATGCTGTTATATGGGCTTAGTATAGTGCTGTTATATGGGCTGAGTATAGTGCTGATATTTGGGCTTAGTATAGTGCTGTTATATGGGCTTAGTGTAGTGCCGTTATATGGGCTTAGTATTGTGCTGTTATATGGGCTTAGTATAGTGCTGTTATATGGGCTGAGTATAGTGCTGATATATGGGCTTGGTATAGTGCTGATATTTGGGCTTAGTATAGTGCTGTTATATGGGCTGAGTATAGTGCTGTTATATGGGCTTAGTATAGTGCCGTTATATGGGCTGAGTATAGTGCCGTTATATGGGCTTAGTATAGTGCCGTTATATGGGCTGAGTATAGTGCCGTTATATGGGCTTAGTATAGTGCTGTTATATGGGCTGAGTATAGTGCTGTTATATGGGCTTAGTATAGTGCTGTTATATGGGCTTAGTATAGTGCTGATATATGGGCTGAGTATAGTGCTGTTATATGGGCTGAGTATAGTGCTGTTATATGGGCTGAGTATAGTGCTGATATTTGGGCTTAGTATAGTGCTGTTATATGGGCTTAGTATAGTGCCGTTATATGGGCTTAGTATTGTGCTGTTATATGGGCTTAGTATAGTGCTGTTATATGGGCTGAGTATAGTGCTGATATATGGGCTTAGTATAGTGCTGTTATATGGGCTTAGTATAGTGCTGTTATATGGGCTTAGTATAGTGCTGATATATGGGCTTAGTATAGTGCTGTTATATGGGTTTAGTATAGTGCTGTTATATGGGCTTAGTATAGTGCTGTTATATGGGCTGAGTATATTGCTGTTATATGGGCTTAGTATAGTGCTGTTATATGGGCTGAGTATAGTGCTGTTATATGGGCTGAGTATAGTGCTGATATATGGGCTGAGTATAGTGCTGATATATGGGCTGAGTATAGTGCTGTTATATGGACTTACTATAGTGCTGTTATATGGGCTTAGTATAGTGCTGTTATATGGGCTTAGTATAGTGCTGTTATATGGGCTTAGTATAGTGCTGTTATATGGGCTTAGTATAGTGCTGTTATATGGGCTTAGTATAGTGCTGATATATGGGCTTAGTATAGTGCTGTTATATGGGCTGAGTATAGTGCTGTTATATGGGCTGAGTATAGTGCTGTTATAGGGGCTGAGTATAGTGCTGTTATAGGGGCTGAGTATAGTGCTGTTATATGGGCTGAGTATAGTGCTGTTATATGGGCTGAGTATAGTGCTGTTATATGGGCTTAGTATAGTGCTGTTATATGGGCTGAGTATAGTGCTGTTATATGGGCTGAGTATAGTGCTGTTATATGGGCTGAGTATAGTGCTGTTATATGGGCTTAGTATAGTGCTGTTATATGGGCTGAGTATAGTGCTGTTATATGGGCTTAGTATAGTGCTGTTATATGGGCTTAGTATAGTGCTGTTATTTGGGCACTTTTTGGTGCTGTTATATGGGCTTAGTATAGTGCTGTTATATGGGCTTAGTATAGTGCTGTTATATGGGCTGAGTATAGTGCTGTTATATGGGCTTAGTATAGTGCTGTTATATGGGCTGAGTATAGTGCTGTTATATGGGCTTAGTATAGGGCTGATATATGGGCTTAGTATAGTGCTGTTATATGGGCTGAGTATAGTGCTGTTATATGGGCTGAGTATAGTGCTGTTATATGGGCTGAGTATAGTGCTGTTATATGGGCTTAGTATAGTGCTGTTATATGGGCTGAGTATAGTGCTGTTATATGGGCTTAGTATAGTGCTGTTATATGGGCTTAGTATAGTGCTGTTATATGGGCTTAGTATAGTGCTGTTATATGGGCTGAGTATAGTGCTGATATATGGGCTTAGTATAGTGCTGTTATATGGGCTGAGTATAGTGCTGTTATATGGGCTGAGTATAGTGCTGTTATATGGGCTGAGTATAGTGCTGTTATATGGGCTTAGTATAGTGCTGTTATATGGGCTGAGTATAGTGCTGTTATATGGGCTTAGTATAGTGCTGTTATATGGGCTTAGTATAGTGCTGTTATATGGGCTTAGTATAGTGCTGTTATATGGGCTTAGTATAGTGCTGTTATATGGGCTGAGTATAGTGCTGTTATATGGGCTTAGTATAGTGCTGTTATATGGGCTTAGTATAGTGCTGTTATATGGGCTTAGTATAGTGCTGTTATATGGGCTTAGTATAGTGCTGTTATATGGACTTAGTATAGGGCTGTTATATGGGCTTAGTATAGTGCTGTTATATGGGCTGAGTATAGTGCTGATATATGGGCTTAGTATAGTGCTGTTATATGGGCTGAGTATAGTGCTGATATATGGGCTGAGTATAGTGCTGATATATGGGCTGAGTATAGTGCTGTTATATGGGCTTAGTATAGTGCTGTTATATGGTGTTAGTATAGTGCTGATATATGGGCTTAGTATACAGTAGTGTTGTTATTTGGGCACTTTTTGGTGCTGATACTTTTGCACTGTTTGGTTCTTTTTGCAGCACGTACTGTAGGTACTATTATTTGGACAATATCGTGCAGGTGTTTGGGCGCCGTTTTGTGCTGTTATTTTGGCGCTCTAGTTGTATTTTGTCATTTTGACCGTGAATGATGCAGTTCTCTTTTACTATTATGTACAATTTTTTTTTGTTATTTTTTTTTTTATCTTTTACCCGTTACACAGTTTGTTTCTTTGTGACCTATTCTTATTCACTTACTAATAAAGCAGGGCCCCCAGTGTTCTCCACACACCCAGAATGGAGGACAGCTCCAAAACCAAGTGACTCACGTGAAACCCTCAGAACCTTCCAGTTTGGTCATCGCTGATCCGAACACAAGTAACACGAATTCTAGAACTTCCAAACACTTCGACTTGTGGTCGACCATTAGTGCATTCCATAGGGTATATATAGATATCACAAGGTGACTAACCAAGCCACGGGGCGAGGTGCCCAAAAAGCACTCACATCAAGATTTTGTGCAAAAAGACAAAAAAAAAAAAAAGACCAAATTTGAGGAATTGAGCCCCTTTTGTCAGTGGGTGTACATTCTAGACCCAAATTCGGTGGGTCACTCTTCCATCCAGGACCAGCATGAGAAGAATGCAGCTCCGCAGAGTGACATGTCGTCCCTATGAGTCAGGTACTGGTATATATGACTGCCATGTGGTGAGATTCTCAACTCATCTTTGTAAACCCTACGAAATGCAATGAATGTTGCCACCGATGTAGCAGAGCTGATTCAGTTGTTTAGCCTTTTTTCAGGGCTGTATAACTTGGGCATCGTGATTCCTCCGAGCTGTGACTATGCCATCGTATTCTCACCATATTTTCCAAATGACAAACTCAGCACTGCTATATCTTCACGTAGGTAATACAGCATTTTAGGGATGTTACACATAAATGTCTCCCTCTAGTCACGTTGAGGTTGTCAATGAATGACTGTAATACAGAATGTATGCCAGGATTGTAGGCAGAGAGAATTTCTGTGGTTAGGTGAACCTGAGGGGAGGATGGTATTTATCTCCTCCCCACAACCCGGTGTCCATGACGTCATCTCCTTGTTAGAATAGAGTGTGATTTATTTCCATGGTAGACCATTAGGTGGAGATGACAATAAGAAATCCAAATGTCATCCCACTGCACCCCAAAACCCACTCATTACCCTTCATCATATGCCATGCATGATGCCATACCAGACATCTTGGGGCAGCGGGACAGTACCGGCAATATGGTGCTGTCCCTCTGAATCCAGTCTTATATGTACAATTGAAGGTATTATAGATTAGTGAATAATTCCCCCATCCAACAGTTTGCAAATTGTGGCAGTCCAGCTGCTGTGAAACTACAACTCCCAACATGGACACCGGTTGCGGACCACTGCCCAGAACTGTCCCCGTTACAAGTGGGCACCTGAAAATACTAAATGTGAAAATTCACAGTGTTGGTGGTCTGCCATGGTGGTACCGGGTCTAGAATTGCCCCTGATCACCAGTGCCCGTTAACTAATGGGCATCTTTAGCAAAAGTCCTCATGCACGCGACCGTTTTTCGGGTCCGCATCCGATCCGCGGTTTTTGCGGCTCAGGTGCGGACCCATTCACTTCGATGGGGCCGCAAAAGTTCCGTGTGCTGTCTGCATCCCTTGCTCCGTTCCGAGGCCCCGCAAAAAAAAATATAGCATGTCCTATTCTTGTCCGTTTTGCGGGCAAGAATAGGCATGTCTACAATGGGCCGCCTGTTCCGTTCCGCAAATTGCGAAAGGCACACGGGCGGCTTCCGTTTTTAAAATGTGTAACTGTGCTGTGTCATCCCTCTGCTATTCCTCCTGGAAATCTATGAATAAATTGACAAGGTGTTTCCTTACCTAGTCATCATGTACACCGCCGTGCACGTATTGCGCCCGCAAACAGCAGGTCCGCAATATACGGCCACTGTCCGTGTGCTCACAGTATGGGTCCGCAATCCGGAAGGTGCGGTGCGGAACGGAGGCACGGAAACCGATGGAAGCACTACGGAGTGCTTCCGTGGGGGTTCTCACCGTGCCCCCGCAACGCAAAAAAAATAGAACTCGTTCTATTTTTTTTGCGGTGCGGACGGATCACGGATCCATTCAAGTTGAATGGTTTTGGATCCGTCTGCGCCAGCCACATCGATGTTGCCTGTGCATTGGGGACTGCAAATTGTGGTCCTCAATGCACGGAACGGCCGTGTGCATGAGGCCTTGTTCTGGTGCTGGCAGGACAGTGCATAGGGATCCCTACATTTCCAGGAGGAATAACAGAGGAACAGCACAATACAGAGCTATAAGGGAAGAGGCTCCAGCCTATGTATATTATGGAGGCTATAATTATTATTGAAACAGAGACGAAAGCCGTGAGGTGCTCTTTAAAGGGGCGTTCTCATCTCAGACATTGGTGGCGTATCGTTAGGATATGCTATTAATATAAGGTGCGGGTCCCACTCCTAGCTCCAGAATGGCGCCCTGAACTGAAGGACAGCACACTGCGCATGCGCAGCATGTTGTCCACTCATCACCATGGGAGTTCAAAAAATAGCCAGCGGTGAATGGAGAGCGCACCGCACATGCAAGACCACCGCTATGGGACTGCCGGAAATAGCCACTATTTTCTGAACTCCCATAGGGTTGAACAAAGGGTGGCCTCGCATGCGCAGCAATCCAGGGGCCCCATTCTAGATATAGGAGTGGGTCTCAGAGGTGGGACCCACACCTACCTGACATAGATGGCCTATCCTAGCGAGATGGGAATACCCCTTTAAATAGACCTAAAAGCCCTATTGATTATCATGGGTGGCTTATTATAGGAATGGCTAATGAAATATCTGCAAGACCATAAAGACTTATCCGTAATGATAATCCGACCCTCTAAATATGTCATTGTGATTGTTAACACCCCCCTGGGTGAGGGGCTTTTAAATAGCACAAATCAGCTGTCATGGCACACACCACGCTGCCTGGCACCTGTTCCTGCCTCATGTCCAGGCCATTTAACTTTTTAAATCCCCTCCAAATCAGCTGTGCCTCAGTCGTGCCTCGCAGCTCTCCAGGCAGCAGTCCACCACCAGATCCGTCCTGAAATGGGCTCCATAGTGGCAAAGCTCTTACTGCCCACCGTTAGCAGCCTGGCATTTGTGCCAACCATCAGCATAGCCGCCAAAAGGAAGTTCCACATGGAATCCATGGTTTACTTCTTCACTATGGTTTTTATTGCGGTAAGTCACTTTTTGCTTTTACATCCTTAAAGGGGTCGTCCAGATTAGACCCATTTCCATCCGGAGGGTCCTTTGTTCCGGATCTCCAGAGTAGAGAGTGGTTACAAAGAGCGTCTCTCTCTCTCTCTCTCTCTGGAGGACCTGTTCTGTCCTGCATTACAAAGCAACCCATTGATTTGAATGGGAACCGTGTAATGCTTAATTTCACCTGCGGAGGCACTGTAGGGAAATATAATATCCAAATTACAGCCGATCACTGGTGGACACTTTGTGATCAGCTTATTGTCAAGGGATTTTTCAAAGTGGAGGACCCCTTTAAGGAGTTGCCAAAACATATGGATAGAATCTCCCCCTACTAGCCAGACCAGAGACCCCCTACAGAAAGGGTTGCACGTGGCCAAAGTGGTCACCCTCAGCTAGCCAGTGCCTAGGATTTTTATTGCTGTGCCCAGACATCCAATAGTATGCAAGCACGACCACCGCTGCTGGATTGCAGGGTGGTCGTAACCCTTGGATATTTGCTGAAGTGAGACATCCCCTTTAAGACAGGGCGACGCCACCTTCACCCTAGGAGAGGCAGCTGCATTCGCCTCACATGCAGGTTTTAAGCCTTTTGGTAGTACTATGCATTGTTGTTGTTTTTTTACTAAAGGACAGAGGTAGCAGAGCTGTGTTTGTCATTCGGAATACTACATCGCGATATGCATGGTAGATTTGCCGCCGCGTTATTGAGGTTTTCGTATTTCGTCCTTTACAGGACGAGATCCTCCAGTTTAGAGACGCGGTGGCGCAATTACATATCATCCATAGAAAAAGTTCTAGGAACATTTCTTAGAACTGTTCCCCTAAAATAAAATGCACTTGCTGCCGTAAACTGCGGCAAAACCGGAATTTCATATTTTTATTTCTTTACCATATATATATATATATATAATCTATATATACTTCAGTGCATTATCATGAAGAAAATGAGAAACAATTCAGCTCAGCTACATCTGTCACAGTTTACATTACGGAGCTGAATAGGGCACAGCCGCTCTCTCCTGACTGATGCAGAACAGTTGTCACCGGGACCCAGAGCAATGCACCAGTCCCTTTAAACATGTGCCCAGCATGTCAGCTGTGGTCTTCTTATACAAACACCAGCTGTTACTGGCGCACCCTTTCACTGCCAGACTGGTTTTTGCCACCTGTGCCCTAACACCCTGCATCTCTTGTCTTTGTAGATGTTTCATGCCTGTGAAGGTCCCGGCCTGTCTTTCATATGTTTCATGGGATATGATCTCCTGGAATACTTCAGTATCTATGGGACAGCACTGTCTATGTGGGTGTCACTAATAGGTGAGCATGGCCGATATCATTTCGGGGTTCTTTTCTGGCTATACGTGCCAACTGCGTGGACGGGAAATCCGGAAAAGTGCTCCTTGTAGATGATCATCTGAATAGCCGAGGTGTAATACTGCATCTCCCTGCAAAATCACCTGCATGTAGAATGGGGAAAAAACTGAAGTTACTCCGTGTGCATTCCATTTCCGTATGTCCATATTTCCGTTCCGCAAAAAAATAGAACATGTCCTATTATTGTCCGCATTACGGACAAGGATAGGACTGTTCTATTAGGGGCCAGCTGTTCCGTTCCGCAAAATACATACGGTCGTGTGCATGAGGTCTAACCCAAATAAGTAAAGATCAACGAAACCATTCAATACAGGCTAGCCAAATAAATACAGCCCACCCGCTAAACTAATACATACCCCAAACCATACCCCCTAAATAAATACAGGCCCCAGACTAGAACCCCCTAAAGAAACATGGACCCCAGAACAAACCCCCTAAATAAATACAGATCCCAGACCCTAAGTAAAGAACCCTAAGTAAATAAAGCGCATGCAAAAATGACCTGCCTGGTAAACCGAATCAGCGCTTGTGCATTAATTTGTGCTAAAATTCATTAATGCGCATACGCATTGATATTACTGCGCATGTGCCGATACTCTCATCAGCGAAGCATAAATGAGATCACCAAGGCCACACAAGATGTCAATCTTGCCGGCAGAGGGAGCGTCCAGAACTGCCGGGACACCTTCTCAAAAGTGTAAATATGGTCCGATGAGCGAATCAATTCGCTTACATAATTAAAGACATATATCTACTGTAGCAACAACAGTGACCCCTACAGTCTAGATAACATGCTGGTTCTAGATCTAGCTAGTTGGAGACCACTGATCTGGATTATAATCAAAGTCCTGTTCTTCCATACATCATGCCTTCCTTGTGAAATATCGTATCTAGACGCATATTGATGGTGGTGATGATAGTCCTTGAAGCCACCTGCCCTTGGAAAGTGAAATATTTGGTCCAACATTTCTGAAACTTCAGTTCCTTACAGAGGAGTAACCAGGATCTTTAACAGGGTCCCCACCTCCGATGTGACATGTATAATACTGATGTCTTCTATATGGCAGAGGAGCCTTGGAGCCCCATTAGGAATCGGGACCCAGACTACCTCTGCTCCCCCAAGAGCTACACCCTTAGAAAAATGTTCATGTCTTTCTTGGTTACCTCAGATGACATTGTCTATTATATCTCCAGCACTAGGTGACTTTGATGAACCCAAAAGGTCTACCGTTGTGATGTTTGGTGTCCTCACCATTGCAGTGAGGATATATCAGGATCGCTTGGGATATGGTGTTTACTCTGGGCCTATCGGAACCGCGGTGTTGATGATAACGATTAAATGGGTAAGTCAAAGATGGTGGTAGTAGTAGAGTCCTATGTATTATATATATATTTTTGAGCCTATGTATATTTTTCATTGTCTTCCAGTTGACGAAAATGAAGGAGACGAAAGGGCTGTATCCAGATAAAAGTGTCTACACGCAGCAGATAGGACCAGGTTTCTGCTTTGGAGCATTGGCTTTAATGCTACGGTTCTTCTTTGAGGTATGTTCTTCATTATATGCATTGAGATACTGTATCTAGATCCTAGTTTCTCCACCTGTAAAATGTGTTTCCAAGGGGATAGTCTCTATGGAGTACTCTACTGTCCTTAGTAGGCAGTTCCACATATGAATATTGCCTTGGGGGATACATTGATGTGATTCATTTGATGAGGAGGTACTAGAACATTTAGGAAACTCACCTAGATGCATGATTCATGATTCACGGAAGTGGATGTGGTCGCTGATGGTGCTTGCGAAGGTCCAGGGCGGGAGGCATCCGGGCCTGCTTCTTTGACAGGGGATTGGCCAGCACGTAACACAGGGGAAGAGGAGGCAGTGGTGTGACCCGCAGATACAGATCGTGGACCCAGGCGTTCGGCCCACCTATTAGGGTGCTTTGATGCCATGTGGCGGATCATGCTGGTGGTGGTGAGGTTGCTAGTGTTCATGCCCCTGCTCATTTTTGTACGGCACAGGCTGCAAATTACAATTCTTTTGTCGTCCGGACTTTCCTCAAAAAAGCGCCAGACTGCGGAACAGCTACCTCTTGGAAAGGGAGATTTCGGCAAGGGTGTGCTCCAGGCAACAGTTGCGGGCCTGTTAGGTGTGGCCCGCCTTCTCCCTTTCGCCACCCCACTGCCTCTTCCAGCCTGTTGCGGTGCTGCGGATCCCACCCCATCTGTGCTGCTGTCCTCGCTCGGCTTGCCACCTTCTCAGGTTGGGTCAGTGACTTCATCGTCCACCACCTCCTCTTCCACTTCCTCACTCTGCTCATCCTCCTGACTTGTTGACCTAACAACAACCTCAGTTATTGACAACTGTGTCTCATCCTCAACCTCTTGAGACACTAATTGCCGTTGATTTATTGGCAACTGTCTCATCATCATCAGCATCCACCTCGTAAAACACTAATTGCTGTTCCCCACTGTCATCTTCTTGTGACTGTGGATGCTCAAGAGTTTGGGAATTAGGGCACAAGATCTCATGTCCCTCTTCAAGCGGGCTTGTCGAGAGGCCCAAATGAAGGAATATCGATGAAAAGAGCTCCTCGGAATATCCGAGTGTGGGATCACTTGTTTGGCAAGACCCTTCATGGTGGGAGGAAGGAGGATCACGGTGAGGATTGTGTTGACCAGACTCTTGGCTACTGAGGCTGGACTTGGTGGAAGACAGGGTGGTGCTTAACCGACTGGAAGCATTATCTGCTGCAATCCAACCGACCACCTGGTCGCACTGGTCTGACTTCGAGAGCATTGTCCTGCGCAGCCCTGCAAACTGGGACATTAAGCTAGGTATCGTGGATGAGTGTGTTTCTTGTGCTCTGGCAGCAGGCACAGTTTTAACGCGCCCAGGGCCACGGCCTCTGCGTGCACCATCAGCATCACGGCTACTTCCCCGTCCACTACTGCTCGCCTTCTTCATATTAAATGTTATATATGCTTGAAAGTATGTCACACGTACAGTAGCGTAGGATTTGTAAGTGTATGCGCAAAAAAATTAAAAAAGGTATTTGGGATGTGAAAACGTCACACAGGAGATATACCGCAGATAATGTCGCTGATGTTACCGACGGCTAATATTAAATTACAGGGAATGGCACAGGTATTTGGGATGTGGAAATGTTACACAGGAAAAATACCGCAGATAATGTCAATGCTGTCACCAGCAGCTAATAAAATATTACCGGGAATGTCACAAGTATTTGGGATGTGGAAACGTTACACTGGAGATGTACCCCAGGTAATGTTACTGTCCGCAGCGGATACCGTCTACGGAAAAAGTACACTGGATGTCACAGATATTTTTGGTATGCTCACACGTTACACAGGAGATGTAGCGCAGATAATGTCGCTGTCTGCAGCGGCCTAACTATTGCTGATGTCACCAGCGGCTAATATAAAATTACAGGGAATGTCACAGGATGTGGAAACGTCACACAGAGAAGTACCGCAGGTAATGTCACTGTCCGCAGCGGACACCATCTACGGAAAAAGTGCACTGGATGTCACTGATATTTTTTGGATGTGCACACGTTACACAGGAGATGTAACGTCTCGAGGAGACTCGACCATTGCGCTCAAGCACATGCAGTATTCGGCCGAATACCGCCATGTGCCGAGCATGCTCGATCAACACTAGTCATTGTGTAATTAGAGATCCTTGTCTTATTGTCCACTTAATGGCTTTGGATTTGTTATGGAACCCTAAGGATCAGCTTGCCATTGCTCTGGTATAATGGCTATTGTTCTGCAACTCAAAGCATCAGTGGACCATGGTCCTGTAACAATAAGTATCAGTATAGTGTTCCAGAACCCAGAAGATATCAGCATACGATTTTATGGAAATCCAAAGTGTCAGTAAACCATTGGACTGTGATTCTGAGTACGACTGTGCACTTCGCTGTTCTACAACCACAAGTGGCATTGTGTCTTTGATTGTGGATCATTATATGACACTATTGTTCTAGACCCACAAGTGGTAGTGTTCTGGAACCCCAAGTACCACTAGGTTAATGTTGTGTGGCATCAGTGTAAAGTTCTAGAACCCAGATAATGTCCGTATAGTATTGCACAGAACACCAAAGTGTTACTGTATCCCAGGGATGGGATTTCACGTTTCCCTGTTCCTTTGCTCTGGAACCACATGCTGTAGTGTACCATTGTTCTGGATCAAAAAGTACCACTAGGTTACTGTTATGTGGCCAAAAGCATCAGTGTAGAGTTTTAGAATCCAAATAATATCCATATATTAATGCACGGAACACCAAAGTGTCACTGTATCATGGGGATGGGATTTCACGTTCCACAGTGCCATTGCTCTGGAACCACATGCTGTAGTGTACCATGTAGTGTTCTAGAACCCAAGCAATATCCATATACCATTGTATGGAACACCAAAGGGTCAATGTATCACAGACTTTGGATTCCATATTCCACTGTGCCATTGCTCTGGAACCACATGCTGTAGTGTACCATTCTTCCGGATCCCCAAGTACCACTAGGTTCATGTTGTGTGTCCATAAGCATCAGTGTAGTGTTATCCATATATCCATATATCACTGCATGGAATACCAAAGTGTCCATGTATCACAGGCATCGGATTCCATATTGCACTCTGCCACTGCTCTGGAACACATGTGGTAGTGTACCATCGTGCTGGATCCCCAAGTATCCATACCCTATTTTAAAAACATATTTACAGGAATACTACTTTTTTTTGTAAAGTTTTTATTATATTGTCTTTTACATACATCTTCTTGTCTCTCCAGGAATGGGACTACACGTATGTGCACAGTTTTTACCACTGCGCATTGGCTATGTCCTTCGTCCTTCTACTTCCTAAAGTCAACAAAAAGGCAGGAAATGGGACAGATCCCGCCAAGATGAACTGGTCCACTTTTTGCTGCTGCTCCTGTTAGAACCTTCACCTTGAGACCTCTTTTGTCCAACCATACCAAAAAGAGGCCACCATTGCGTTGTAGATTTTCTTCGACATGAACTCTGAGAAGATGATGGCGACCTGAAGAGTCTTGTGCCTTTTGTTGTCTCCTGCCAGGAGAAGACGAATAAACTCTTTGGAGCAAATGTCTGACCCGAAAAATGAGACAAAAATTTTCACCAAAAAAGGGGTCAATGTTTTAGTAGTGTCATCCATTTTTTATTTTTTTTTGTATTTAATGCAGTTTGTACATTTTAATTCTATATATAATGTAATGACGTGTGGTAATTTATGGAATTTTTTATCGTTTATTAAAAAGAATCACATCTTAGTCTCTTCTCCATCGACGAGTCTTGTAGACATTTGGGAACGTCTCCACGTTGGGTCTCATGCTCTCCAGTGTCTGCTGACAGGATGGACCAGGAAGGGATAAGACCCTCCTTCTCCTGTCAGCATCCATTGATGATGGGAGGAGCTCTAGCTGATGCAGCCATGTCCTCCTCCATTTCAAGAGCACAATGTAGTCATGGACGGTCTGTCAACCTTGGTTGAAACTGGAGAATCGGGGATGAAGGGTATGTAGCTGTAGGTGGGGGGGTGCAATTTGTTATAGAGGGGCGCCACTTATTATGCACCTACCAACGGTTTTTCCCACCGGCCCGGCCACCTAGTTTACCTCTAAAGCAGGCGGGCCTGAGGGCCGGCTCAGAGCTCTGACACAGAGAGCACCACTACAGGTTAGCTACCATGAGGCACATTATGCTTCAGTTTGGCCCCTAAAACTTAGGGTCTCATTTGTCAAAATATTAGAACTGGGCTTGTTGCCTATAGCAACCAATCACAGCACAGTTTTCATTTTGCCACAGCAGGTTAGGAAGTAAAAGCTGAGCTCTGATTAGTTGCTATGGACAACAAGGCTAGCACCAGACATCTCCTCAGTTGCTGCTCACTCACTGTTTCCCAAACTCCTCCCCCCTCCCCAGCCCTGTGCAAACGGCAGTATGGCAGGTAAACAACGGGAAGCAGAGAGGCTCATACCTCACAGGGCGCAACCTCCCTCCAGCAGGCAGTCGGGACAGACTTGAGGAAGAGGCGGCTACAGGCACAGGGCGGACTGGTAACTCATGCAGCAGCTGAGGTGTGTATTATGAGGTTGTGCAGCAGCTGAGGTGTGTATTATAATGTTCTGCAGCAGCTGAGGTGTGTTTTATGAGGTTGTGCAGCAGCTGAGGTGTGTATTATGAGGTTCTGCAGCAGCTGAAGTGTGTATTATGAGGTCCTGTAACAGCTGAGGTGTGTATTATAATGTTCTGTAGCAGCTAAGGTGTGTATTATGATGTTCTGCAGCAGCTGAGGTGTGTTTTATGAGGTTGTGCAGCAGCTGAGGTGTGTATTATGAGGTTCTGCAGCAGCTGAGGTGTGTATTATGAGGTCCTGTAACAGCTGAGGTGTGTATTGTGATGTTCTGCAGCAGCTGAGGTGTGTATTATAATGTTCTGCAGCAGCTGAGGTGTGTATTGTGACGTTCTGCAGCAGCTGAGGTGTGTATTGTGACGTTCTGCAGCAGCTGAGGTGTGTTTTATGAGGTCCTGTAGCAGCTGAGGTGTGTATTATGAGGTTCTGCAGCAGCTGAGGTGTATATTATGATGTTCTGCAGCAGCTTAGGTGTGTATTATGAGGTTCTGCAGCAGCTGAAGTGCCTCATCTGCTGAGTGCACCATAATACCTTGTCCCGTCCCTGGTAGTTGTGGGTTTGGTGTCCACCTCTGTGGTGCCGTAGACCTTGCCATACATAATAGAAACATAGAATGTGTCGGCAGATAAGAACCATTTGGCCCATCTAGTCTGCCCAATATACTGAATACTATGAATAGGCCTTGTCCCTATCTTATATGAAGGATGGCCTTATGCCTATCCCATGCATGCTTAAACCCCTTTACTGTATTTACAGCTACCACTTCTGCAGGAAGGCTATTCCATGCATCCACTACTCTCTCAGTAAAGTAATACTTCCTGATATTACTTTTAAACCTTTGCCCCTCTAATTTAAAAATATGTCCTCTTGTAGCGGTTTTTCTTCTTTTAAATATTCTCTCCTCTTTTACCGAGTTGATTCCCTTTATGTATTTAGCAGTTTCTCTCATATCCCCTCTGTCTCGTCTTTCTTCCAAGCTATACATGTTAAGGTCCTTTAATCTTTCCTGGTAAGTTTTATCCTGCAATCCATGTACCAGTTTAGTAGCTCTTCTCTGAACTCTCTCCAAAGTATCAATATCCTTCTGGAGATATGGTCTCCATTACTGCGCACAATACTCCAAATGAGGTCTCACTAGTGCTCTGTAGAGCGGCATAAGCGCCTCCCTCTGTCTACTGGTAATTCCTCTCCCTATACACCCAGCATTCTGCTTGCATCTCCTGCTGCTCTATGACATTGTCTGCCTACCTTTAAGTCTTCTGAAATAATGACCCCTAAATCCCTTTCCTCAGATACTGAGGTTAGGACTGTATCACTGATTGTATATTCTGCTCTTGGGTAATACCAGATCCACTGGTGGTCGTGTGGCCTCAACGGTGATGGAATCAAAGACTTTCCTTTGTTTTCTGGGAAATCCCAGCCCATCTTAGACCGAAACATTCCCCGTCAGTTATGTCTATTCTGTTGGAAGGCAGTTGTCACCTCCACACATAGAGCGGTAACAGTTGTCAGCCGGATGTTTGGAGAAGAACCATAGCTTCCAAGTTCGCCCACAAGACCATGATGTGAGGCCTACCAAGCCAACATAACATTTGTGATATCTTACAGATCCCAGGTTTTTCATTGTCTTGTGCATTGCTACGACCACTCCTTGTCACGTCTTGTAGATTGCTGAGTAAACATCAACACTGACTCATTACTCATCTCCGATCTGGTTCTTATAACTATGACAGGGCATTGCACTGAAGATACCTCCTCGCGGCCTCCGAACCTTTTCAGACTGGATTCTTAAAGGGGTATTTCAGAAGTTCAATATGGATGGACTATCCTAAGAATAGGTCATCAATATCTCACGTGGCGCTGTGCCATGAGGAGAAGGCCGCAATGCTCACAGGAGTGCTGCAGCCTCTTCAAACAGCTGATCGGCGGGGGTGCAGGACCCCCACCGATCACATATTGATGACCTATCCTGAGGATAGGCCATCAGTATAGAACACCCCTTTAAGGGAAAAGAAAGGGTTGAAAATCCCATTGCTGTTAATGTTCATAGAGCTATTAAGACCAGATATTCCACCAATCAGTACTGGTGGTACCCCAACAGGCCTAAAAATGAAGGGGTAGAAACCCCCGTTGGCTTTTTTCTCTGCATAGCACAAAAGGGAGGAGCTTTCTATTGTGCTCATCATCGCCCCCTAGGGTGTAAAGCACTTTACAAAAAGTCATTGTCACATTGCAAACCCCTTCTGCCATTAGGGACAAAGTAAATTCAATATCTTTGTTCTTCAAGCGCTATGGACAGAAGCCTCTGGTGCCGGCGTGCTCCAGCTCTGCTCCCGGCGTGCTCCAGCTCTGCTCACGATGTGCTCCAGCTTTGCTTCCGGCGTGCTCCAGCTCTGCTTCCGGCGTGCTCCAGCTCTGCCCCTGGCGTTCTCCATCTCTGCTTCCGGCATGCTTCAGCTCTGCTCCCGACGTGCTCCAGCTCTGCTCCTGGCGTTCTCCATCTCTGCTTCCGGCATGCTTCAGCTCTGCTCCCGACGTGCTCCAGCTCTGCTCCTGGCGTTCTCCATCTCTGCTTCCGGCATGCTTCAGCTCTGCTCCCGACGTGCTCCAGCTCTGCTCCCAGCGTGCTCCAGCTCTGCTCCCGGCGTTCTCCAGCTCTGCTCCCGGCGTGTTCCAGCTCTGCTCCCGGCGTCCTCAAGCTCTGCTCCCGGCGTCCTCAAGCTCTGTTCCCGGCGTTCTCCATCTCTGCTCCCGGGGTGTTCCAGCTCTGCTCTCTTGAATGGGAGCTAATCTGCAGTACCCCGGCACGGCCACTACACGGTGTATGGAGTCTACTGCTTCCAGCTCCATCCACTGTAAAGTTTCCAGCAAAACAGCTGATCGGTGGGGGTGCGGGGCATCGGACCCCCACCGATCTGATATTGATGGCTAACCCTGAGGTTAGGCCATCCATATCTAAGTACCACTTTAAAAGAGATCCCACATTTAGAGCAACTACATATAGCTTCCCACAGTCAAACTGCTGATTGCCTGAGGTTCCTCTTATAGAGAGGAGTCGGTCAGAATCAGATTGTATGGGATTGGGAAAACACGACTACTTTTTTTTTTCTCGAAAAACAGCACCACCCTTGTCGGGTACTGTTATGGGGGCCGTGTCTCCTATTGCAGCTGAAGTCAAGAAGTCATGGGTGCCTTGGATGGCTTTCTCTAATATCTGATGGATATGATCAGGACAATGTTTCCATTCACTGACAGCAAACAGTGATCCCATAGCATATTATTGCAGTGTCTCATACAGATATTATCACGAAGACATAAGTAAAGATTATATAGAATTATAGCCTTCCTGTAGTGGAGACTGTTGGCAAGATGGTGAATTTTTCTCTCACAAGAATGAGGCCTTTAGTACAACTCCAAACAAAAGCTTGGATCATTCTCTGGCTAGCCGGTCCGCAGATGACAATTATCTGTCTGTGTGTACCGACATCATCGTCACGCCCTCATTCTGTCCATTTGCTCGATCCAGTTACCAAATGTCTGGCAATCTGAGAGCGAAACCTGTTATTGTGGGCCGCAGCCAAGCCGCAGGGTCATTCATTGTGCGTGCGATGTAATGTGCGGTGCTAAGACTTATAATCAATGGCTGTTCTGTAACACAAGCTCACATCTTCGGAAAATGCCTCTATAGTCATGCATGGGAGTGTGTAAAAAGTTTATATATCAAAGTGGAAGAAAGTGGCGTCCTCCTCACCTTCTCCTTCCTGTTCCCGTGCCCATAAATGTCCAGAAACCTCCTCATCACCCGAAAATCCATCTAGTGTAAAATAGTGAATTCTAGACAGTGAGAAAAGTAGGGGGGTAACAGTATCTCACCCACATTGTATAGGTGTAACAGACTATGGGTCCTTCTGATAAATCTTATTGATGCTAAATATGCAGAATTATACAAAAAATATAAGAAACCTTCTGAGTTACCCAAAAATCCATCTTGTGTAAAACAGTAAATACTAGACATTGAGAAGGGGAGAGGAGGGGGATGAAGCTGCAGCATCTCTCCCACTGTGTGTGGATGTAAGAGACTAAAGGTCCTTCTGATGTCTTCTAAAATGATGCTAAATATGCAGAATTATAGAAAAAGTATCAGAAAACTGCTCAGTCACCCAAAAATCCCATCTAGTGTAAAATAGTAAATACTACACAGTGAGAAGGAGAGAGGAGGGAGATGTAGCTGCAGTATCTCTTCCACGGTGTATGGGTGATAGGTCCTTCTGATAAGTCTTCTAAAATCACACAAAATATGCAGAATTATAGAATAAACAATTTCAGAAACCTTCTCAGTCAATACTAGTTAGTGAGAAGGGGAGAGGAGGGGGATGCAGCTGCATTATCTCTCCCACAGTGAATGGATGCAAGAGACTATGGGTCCTTCTGATAAGTCTAGTAAAATAACACTAAATATGCACAATTATAGAAAAAAATATAACCCAAAAATCCATCTTGTGTAAAACAGTAAATACTAGACAGTGAGGAGGGAGATGCAGCTGCAGTATCTATCCCACTTTGTATGGATGTATGGGTGATAGGTCCTTCTGATGTCTTTTAAAATAATGCTAAATATGCAGAATTATAGAAAAAGTATCAGAAAAATCCTCAGTCACCCAAAAATCCATCTAGTGTAAAACAGTAAATACTAGCCAGTGAAAAGGGGAGAGGAGGGAGATGCAGCTGCTGTATCTCCCCCACTGTGTATGGGTGATAGATCCTATAGGTCTTCTAAATTGATGTTAAATATGCAGAACTATAGAAAAAATATCAGAAACCTCCTCAGTTACCCAAATAGACGGTGAGAAGAGGAGAGGAGGGGGATGCAGCTGCAGTATCTCTCCCACAGTGTATGGGTTTAAGAGACTATAGGTCCTTCTGATACGTCTTCTAAAATGACCCTAAATATAAATATTTAGGTTCATACTTTCCTTATTTTGTTGACCACTTCGTCTTTTTCATGTCAGAGGCAGCACCACAGAGCGAGGGCCCTACCAAACAGCTCCATACACCTCAGTTTCCAGGACTCCTAAGCGCGGCATTTTGGAGAACATAGATATTTTTGTTAATTACAGTCACAACAGAATTTTCTGAATTTCAAGACGAGACAACCGATCTCCTCTCGGGTCACTCTCCCGGAGCCGTACCATGTATTATCACATGACGCCCATTCTTACAGTGCGGCCCTTTAAGTGACAGGTGCAGTCGGCCTCGGTCCATGGAGACTTTTATGGGGGAGAATGATGAAATATCCTCTTGTTACCATTGGCTGGGATGTCTGGGACATGTTTGAAGAGCAAGTTTCAGACCAAAAATAACAAGTCTCAGCTTTCCGCTCTGCAGCGTTAGGGGCTGGCGAGTCCCGTCGTGCAGCGTCCTGAACATGAGCGGCAGCGGAGGTCGGAGTCCTCATACTCTGTGCAGAGCGTGTGGCTCAGGGATTTTCTGTAATGGGGGGGCTAAAATCCACTTTTACCTGTTATGAGACGCTACGGCCGGCACTGTTATGAGGGCACTGTGGCTGATCTCTAAAGATTTGCCAATGTTATGGAGACACTGTAGCTGACCCATTAAAGAGATCAAAGTGGTCTACACTCCTATGTAGCACTATGGCTAGCACTTTTATGGGGGCAATGTGGCTGATCCACTCTGGGAATTAACACTGTTAATGGGCCACAGTTTTTTGAGGCACTGTAGTTGGCACTGTTATGGGGCGGTGTGGCTGACCCACTCCAGGGATCAGTGTGGCTAGCATTGTTATGGAGGCACTATAGCTAGCCCTCTCACCCTCTCATAGAGGCCTACACTTTTATGAGGCACTATAGCTGGCACTCTTGTGGGGCACCATGGGTTGTCCAGTAGGGAAATCCTTATGGCCTGTACTGATAGGAGGCACTATGGCTGGCACTGTTATGGGGGCACTGTGGCTGGTGCACTAAAAGGATCAAAGTGGCTTACACTGTTATTAGTCACCATGGCCGACACTGTTATGTGGGCACTGTGGCTACCCCTTTTGGGATCAAAGTGGCCTACACTTTTTCAAGGCACTGTTATGGGGAACTGTGGCTAGTCCAATATGTAAATCATTATGGCCTACACTGATAAGAGGCACTATGGCTGGCACTGTTATGGGGACACTGTGGCTGCCCTACTCAGGGGAGCAAAGTGGCTTACACTGTTATTAGTCACTATGGTCGGTACTGTTATGGGGCGGTGTGACTAGCATTGTTATGGGGACAATATGGCTAGCCCTCTCAGGGAGTCATAGTGGCCTACACTTTTATGAGGCACTATAGCTGGCACTCTTGTGGGGCACCATGGCTTGTCCAGTAGGGAAATCCTTATGGCCTGTACTGATAGGAGGCACTATGGCTGGCACTGTTATGGGGGCACTGTGGCTGGTGCACTAAAAGGATCAAAGTGGCTTACACTGTTATTAGTCACCATGGCCGACACTGTTATGTGGGCACTGTGGCTAGCCCTTTTGGGATCAAAGTGGCCTACACTTTTTCAAAGCACTGTTATGGGGAACTGTGGCTAGTCCAATATGTAAATCATTATGGCCTACACTGATAAGAGGCACTATGACTGGCACTGTTATGGGGACACTGTGGCTGCCCTACTCAGGGGAGCAAAGTGGCTTACACTGTTTTTAGTCACTATGGTCGGTACTGTTATGGGGGCGGTGTGACTAGCATTGTTATGGGGACAATATGGCTAGCCCTCTCAGGGAGTCATAGTGGCCTACACTTTTATGAGGCACTATAGCTGGAGCGGTTATGGGGACACTGTGGCTGGCCTACACTGTTACGAGTCACTATGGCCGGCACTGTTATGGGGCAGGTGTGGCTGACCCACTCCATCAAAGTGGCCGGCATTGTTATGGGGACATTGTGGCTGGCCTACTCAGGGGATCAAAGTGGCCTAGATTTTTATGAGGCACTATAGATGGCACTGTTATGAGGCACTGTGGCTAGTCCAATAGGGAAATCATTATGGTCTACACTGATAGAAGGCACTATGGGTGGCATGGTTATTGGGGTACTACGGCTGGCCCACTAAAGGCATCAAAGTGGCCTACACTCTTATGTGGCACTATTATGGTGGTACTGCGGCTGGCCAACTAAAGGGATCAAACTGGCCTGCGCCATTATTAGCCAGTATGACCGGAAATATAATGGTGGCACTGTGGCTGACCTACTCAGGGGATCGAAGTGGCTGATACTATTATGGGGCACTGTGGTAGACCAAATAGCGAGATCCCTGTGGACTCTCCTGCAATGAGACATTATGGCTGACACTGTTATGGGGACCCCAGACTGGTTGGCAGCACACTGTTCAATAATCGATGTATCTGGCAGCATCGGGTCCCTCATCGTGAGCAGGAATTCACCAGAGCATCGAGGTCTTATAAGAAAAAGGTGAAGGAATCCATGAAACGCTCCAGAATGACTAGGACTGAGTGGTCGGAGGCCTCCAGGAAGTGGCGGGCGGGTGGTGTGAGGCAGAACATGCACCTGACGTCTCTCCGCGGTGTTACTGAGCAAATTTATAGGTCTATTGAATACTAATAAAAGAGAAATTACTGGCAGCGCTGTCTGAGGCCACGTAGGCTGCACAACCACCGCCTGCCGTCAATACCAGATGGGCTGAAAGCATTCCACGGGCCAGGTAGGGGAGGAAGACAGCAGCGAGGCCAGGAGGCGCCTGCAAAGCCCAAGACTATCAAGAAGAGATCTGCGACTGGAAGAAAATGTAAGGGATGGATGTGTCAGACCTAAAGCGGCAATGGCGGGACGGGGAGCGGCAGTGATGTACGGTACAGCCGCGTGGCAGCTGGAATATACTGCGTAAAAATGCAGAGGTCGAGCTTCTCCATATACAGCAGAAGTACGGTGTGATACAACATATAAACCCGTACCGTATACACACTATATTACACGTCATGTATACACTAAATGACACTTATATCTATAATATATACACACCTGAGCACACACAGCACATTATACATATACCTCCTGTACAATATATACACAGTATACACACACCACATATACAGTAAATGACACATTTACCTGTAATATATACACACCATATTACAATAATATATACACAGCATATAAACACGTATACACATCCTTTACAGTATATACACTGTATGCGCACACGATCATATTACACATGCTGTATAGTATATGCACAACATATACACACGTGGGGAAGAGATGGCACCAGGATGCACTATGGGAAGCTGGTGGAGGCAGTGGGATTCTCTGGGCAATGTTCTGCTGGAAACCTTGCTTCTTGGCATCATGTACCACCTAGCTAGCCACTAGACAGACAAGTACTTCCCTTTCATGGCAATATGTTATGGTGGGAGCCTCTTTCAGTAGGGTAATACCCCAGCCACGCTGCAAAAAATGTTCCTGGAGTCGTCTGAGGAACATAACAAAGGGTTCATGGTGGTGATGGCCTCGAAATTTCCAGCTCTTATCTGACCATCATCTGTGGGATGTGCTGGAAAAACATGGAGACTGCACCGAGCAAAACTTTAAAAAAGATACCATAGGACACATCAGAGGTCTGGTGGAGACCATGCCTTGACGGGGCAGAAGAAGGAGGACCTACACCAAATAGGGCAGGTGGTACTCTCTTATGGTGTAGGTTCAGTCTTCCTGAGGTTGTGACCTCTACTGGTAAGAGTAGGTTTACATTTGCATTTAGGCTATTAGGCTGGAGTTCACCAGATCCAGCCTAGCCGGATACTGCCGTTCACCGTTGGACACCATTGACTATAATGGGTTCCGTCCGGATTCCGGCATGAGTTCCGCGTTTCAGCCCAGACAACAACTGCTGTATGGCGAAACCCGGCACTCATGCCTGACGGATCAGGTAACACGCGAATGTGAAGCTACCCTTGGAGGGAATGTGCAGACTATGGGGGTGCTATAGTTGGGGCATAGTTTCTCTTCAGGTGCTCCTTGGCAGTAGACTATACTTCTGTTAGTGATAGTGAATACTATAGGTTTTCGGGCTGTTGCTAGGGAGCGACTAAACTATAGCGCAGAACTGCCCGGTAATCAGGACCCGAACCCTTCTCGATGCAGCAAAGCAGCAGACGGTATAGTCTATAGTTATAAGTCCAACAGCCTTCCCCCCTGTTAATGCTGACGAGTGCCGTGCCTGGAGGGACAGCGAAATCCGCGCCAGAAATCTTGATGTTTTCAATAAAGTAGGTGTTTTTGTCTCAGTTAAAGTCTGGAGTGCTGACCTTTGTCAAGTCTGCTACCGAAATTTCCTGCTTCTGTTATTCTCCTCTTGTGTAAGACGATCTGAAATCCTATACCTTTATTGCCCCTGTTAAACGGTCTGCACAGTTCTCCGCCTGCTTCCCAGTGTGTCTTTACTGACTCCCTGCTATATCGCTTAACGGATCCCCAGTTTAACCTCTTGCAGTCTGACGCAAATCTCCACGCGCTTCGCGACCATCAGCGCTTTGTCCACCCCCCACCCCCCCACGAGCCCAACTGATTGATTTTTCACATGTCTCCCCCTTACAGCCCGTCTGTGGTTTGCGGTCATTTTTCTATCATATACACTCACTGAGGTACGGTATAAGTCGACATATCGTATGTTCACTTTGTCGGAGCGACTGCCATAGCTATAGACAGAACATTTATGCATATATATATATAGACACAACATACATACCTATACAGGGGAAACTCGAAAAATTAGAATATCGTGCAAAAGTTCATTTATTTCAGTAATGCAAATTAAAATTAGAATTTTGCAAAATTGTCGCACTCTAGACAGCTAAATAATCCATACCCCCTGAGCAAAGGGGGCCTGAGATTGAGACTTTGGGGTTTCATAAGCTGTAAGCCGTAATCATCCAAATTATAACAGATAAAGGCTTGAAAGTTGCATTACTGAAATAAGTGAACTTTGCACCATATTCTATACCGCCGGGGAACAGGTAGGTTTTGTCAGTTGAGTAGGTAGGGAACTCTGATCCATGCAGTTTATTTTTTAAATGTATTTATTTATTTTTTTGTTTTAGGCCTCTTTCACACTTGCGTTGTCCAGATCCGGCGTGTACTCCATTTGCCGGAGGTGCCCGCCGGATCCGGAAAAACGCAAGTGTACTGAAAGCATTTGAAGACGGAACCGTCTTCCAAATGCTTTCAGTGTTACTATGGCACCCAGGACGCTATTAAAGTCCTGGTTGCCATAGTAGTAGTGGGGAGCGGGGGAGCGGTATACTTACAGTCCGTGCGGCTCCCCGGGCGCTCCAGAATGACGTCAGAGCGCCCCATGCGCATGGATGATGTGTCCATGCGATCACATGATCCATGCGCTTGGGGCGCCCTGACGTCACTCTGGAGCGCCCCGGGAGCCGCACGGACGGTGAGTACATTGCTCCCCCGCTCCCCACTACACTTACCATGGCTGTCAGGACTTTAGCGTCCCGGCAGCCATGGTAACCACTCTGAAAAAGCTAAATGTCGGCTCCGGCAATGCGCCGAAACGACGTTTAGCTTAAGGCCAGATCCGGATCAATGCCTTCCAATGGGCATTAATTCCGGATCCGGCCTTGCGGCAAGTGTTCCGGATTTTTGGCCGGAGCAAAAAGCGCAGCATGCTGCGGTATTTTCTCCGGCCAAAAAACGTTCCGTTCCGGAACTGAAGACATCCTGATGCATCCTGAACGGATTTCTCTCCATTCAGAATGCATTAGGATAAAACTGATCAGGATTCTTCCGGCATAGAGCCCCGACGACGGAACTCTATGCCGGAAGACAAGAACGCAAGTGTGAAAGAGCCCATAGTTTTTATTTATCAGTTACAACATACAAAGATCATAAAACCCTAAAAAGAATAAAAGTAAAAAACAAGGACACAGCCTCCCAGTTTTTAACAAAGCAAAAATAATAAATTGTGTATCGTGACTGAGTAAAGCCTCTTTCACACGGGCGTTGCGGAAAAAGGTGCGGGTGCGTTGCGGGAACATGCACGATTTTTCCGCGCGAGTGCAAAACATCGTAATGCGTTTTGCACTCGCGTGAGAAAAATCGCGCATGTTTGGTACCCAAACCCGAACTTCTTCACAGAAGTTCGGGCTTGGGATCGGTGTTCTGTATAACAGATTTTCACGCACGGTTGCTAGGAGACGATCGGGATGAGGACCTGATTATTATTATTTTCCCTTATAACATGGTTATAAGGGAAAATAATAGCATTCTGAATACAGAATGCATAGTACAATAGCGCTGGAGGGGTTAAAAAAAAATAATAAATAATTAAACTCACCTTAGTCCACTTGCTCGCGCAGCCGGCATCTCTTCTGTCTTCATCTGTGCTGATTGTAGGAACAGGACCTGTGGTGACGTCACTCTGGTCATCACATGATCCATCACCATGGTAAAAGATCATGTGATGGACCATGTGATGAGCGCAGTGACGTCACCACAGGTCCTTTTCCTCACAGATGAAGACAGAAGAGATGCCGGGCTGCGCGAGCAAGTGGACTAAGGTGAGTTTAATTTTTTTTAAAAAAAAATTAACCCCTCCAGCGCTATTGTACTATGCATTCTGTATTCAGAATGCTATTATTTTCCCTTTATAACCATGTTATAAGGGAAAATAATAATGATCGGGTCTCCATCCCGATCGTCTCATAGCAACCGTGCGTGAAAATCGCACCGCATCCGCACTTGCGATTTTCACGCAACCCCATTCATTTCTATGGGGCCTGCGTTACGTGAAAAACGCACAAAATAGAGCATGCTGCGATTTTCACGCAACGCACAAGTGATGCGTGAAAATCACCGCTCATCTGAACAGCCCCATAGAAATGAATGGGTCGGTATTCAGTGCGGGTGCAATGCGTTCAACTCACGCATCGCATCCGTGCGGAATACTCGCCCGTGTGAAAGGGGCCTAAGGCCTCTTGCACACGACCGTATGGCTTTTTCAGTATTTTGCGATCCGCAAAAAATACGGATGACGTCCGTGTGCATTACGTTTTTTGAGGAACGGAACCGCTGGCCCCTGATAGAATAGTACTATCCTTGTCCGTTCTGAATGGAACGGAAAAACGGAAACGGAAGGCATACGGAGTACCTTCTGTTTTTTTTTGCGGATCCATTGAAATGCATGGTTCCGTATACGGACCGTATACGGAACGCAAAAAACAATGTAAACGGTAAAAAAAAAACATTCGTGTGCAAAAGGCCTAAAGGGAACTGTATGTGGAGGCAGGTATTTCCCTCCCAGTGTGTGCTGCTGGACAGTCAGGTAAGGTCAAACACCGAACTGGATCGCAGGTGCCGGTCCGGGTTTTTGTTAACACCTTGCTGCCTTTAAAAGACAGCTGGGATCAGCAGAGGGGATCTCTGTATTGGGATCTGAGGCCTGTGCTGGGGTGGAGGGCTGAGACCCATGTAAGGGGAAACAGGCCGACTAAAGCCTGCTGATGGACTCTTGTTGGCAGAACAGGCCGCACGGTGTGAACTGACACCAATACTGCAAGGTGACTTTATTTTTGCTTGAAAGTGTTTTTTTGTTCCGTGAATGTGTGAATAAACACTGAACTTTTGGTTTACAAACTGGTTGGTGCCTCTATACTGCGTCCGCTTACCGTGCCTACCAGAGCGAATCCCCACCGTATATTTATATATAGCATCCATTCAGTCCGTTTTTATCAAAGTGGCAAGAGGGCACTGGTGTAAGGCTCCTTTCACACTACCGTTTTTACTGGATCCGGCAGGGTTCAGCAAAATCGCTTAGGTTACTAACAATACAACCGTCTGCCTCCGTTATGAACGGATCCGGTTGTATTACCTTTAACATTGCCAAGATGGATCCATCATGAACTTTATTGAAAGCCAATGGAGGACGGATCCGTTTTCGATTGTGGCAGAGAAAACGGATCCGTCCCCATTGACTTGCATTGGGGGTCATGACGGATCCGTCCCCATTGACTTGCATTGGGGGTCATGACGGATCCGTCTTGCTCCGCATCCCAGGACGGAAAGCAAACTACAACATGTTACGGTTTGCTCTCCAGTATGGGAACGCAACTAAACGGAACGGAATTCATTTTGGAGCGCTCCGTTCTGTTCAGTTCAGTTTTGTCCCCATTGAAAATGAATGTGGACAAAACGGAAGCGTTTTTTTTTCGGTATTGAGCCCCTATGACGGATCTTAATTCCGGAAAACTGAAACGCTAGTGTGAAAGTAGCCTCAGAAAAAATAAGAAGCCGTAGGCACTCCTGTATTAAACTGGTATTTTATTTTTATTATCTTTTTATTTTTGGGTGAGGGATTAGGTTGCATTAAAAAATATAACCCAAGGGTTGGTATAGTGCAAATGAAGTGTTAAATGGTGTCTATATAATGATTGCCAGTTATTGTCACCCAAGGTGACTTAAAAAAGTAAAAAAAAAGTTTTTGCAAATATAAAAATAAAAAAGTCACCCCCCTTTCCTTAAAATAAAAATAAAACTTAAACAATAAAAAAATAAACATCATGGGCATCGCCGCCTGCAAAAAATGCCCATACTTTTAAAATATAACAATATTAATGGCAAATGGCGAAACAGGAAAAAATATGTAAATTTTTTGGGTCAATTCAACTACCCAATAATTTTTTTTATAAAAAGTGATCAAAAAGTCGCACGCACTGGAATTGGTATCACTGAAAAGAACAGATCGTCCCGCAAAAAGTGAGCCCTCACACAGCCGCGTACACATAACTACAAAAAAGTTATAGGGGTCAGAATATGGTTATAAAAAAATAAAAAATATTTCCTCAGTTTTATTTTTTTTCAGTATTAAAACGCAAGAAAATTATCCAAGTGTGGTCAATTTTACCGCATAGTGCACAGTGTAAAAAATAAAAACCTTTAGCAGAATTGCGTTTTTCCCCCATTTGGAATTTTTTCCCCGCTCCCTACTACATGGTATGTAACCGTAAATGGTGCCATTAGAAGGTGCAACTTGTCCTGCAAAAATAATAAGCCCTCATAAGGCTATGTGAATGGAAAAATAAAAAAGTTAGGACTATGGGAAGACGGGGAGTGAAAAACAAAAACGCAAAAATGGAAAATCCCGGGGTCCTTAAGGGGTTAAAATCTAGACGTGTCAGGCAAATTCCCAGTTCATATTTGGACTCAGCGCGCTCATTTTAGTATAAATCACATGCTTTTCTCTCGGTAGCAAAATCATTGTTGCGCAGTGTAATAAATTATAATAATACTATTAAAGGGGCTGTCTATTGAAGATAACCTCTATCCATAGGTCCTTTAAGGGTGAAGATTCCGATTCCACTGCAAAAACGCACGCAGATCTTTATTGATTGAAGTGGAGAATCCGCATGTGAATTCATATTGTGCTTTTTTCCTATGCCTGCGGTTTTAAAAAACACTCGGCGGAAAAAAAAAGTGACCTGTTCCCCTACGCACAGAATAGGGCATGGGTCTGTTCAGAAGGAGTCAAACTGCTGGGGCCCCCAGAGATCTCCAGGATGGGGCATGTGTTCCCCGATTTGAACGCAGCAGTAGACACACACATGCATGATCACGGCTCCATTCAAATGGGGGCTCCAGTTCTTGTGATCGGCGCGGGTAGCCGATATGTGGCTGATCGGCAGGGGTCCAACCGCTGGGGCCTATGCCGATCACAAGAACTGGAGCCCCCATTTGAATGGAGCAGTGATCATGCATGTGTCTGCAGCTGTGTTCAAATGGGAGAACACATGCCCTCAATCTTGTGATCGCTGGGGGTCCCAGCAGATGGATGCCCTCTGAACAGACATTTTTGTCCTATCCTGTGGTAGGGGATAAGCTGTTGTAATGGGACAACACCTTTAATACAATTCTGTCTGCCTGCAGCCACCACTAGGGGGAGCTTGCTGGATACTGTTTATACATGGAACACAATAATAACACAGTGTGCAGTAAGCTCCCCCTAGTGGTGGCTGCAGGTAGTCAGAATTTTTTTAAAGGGGTTGTCCCATTGCTACAACCTATCCACTACCCACAGGATAGGACAAAAGTGCCTGAATGGAAGGGGTCCAACTGCTGGGGCCCTCAGCAGTCTCCAGATTGGGGCCCATTTCCCCCCATTCAAACTCAGCAGAAGACACACATGCATAACCACCCGTCCATTCAAACGGGGGCCCCAGTTCTTGTGATCGGCGTGGGAAGGAGACAGGAAATAAGTGTCTGTTCGGCAGGAGTCCAACAGCTGGGAATGGAGCGTTTGAACAGAGCGGTGGTCACACACGTGTGTCTGCGGCTGCATTAAAATGGAGGACATAGGTCCTCGATCTTGTGATCGCAGGGGGTCCCAGCAGTTGGTCCCCCTCCGAACAGACATTTTCGTCCTATCCTGTGGTAGGGGATAAGCTGTTGTAATGGGACAACACCTTTAATAAAATTCTGACTGCCTGCAGCCACCACTAGGGGGAGCTTACTGCATGCTGTTTATACATGGAACACAATAATAACACTGTATGCAGTTAGCTCCCCCTAGTGGTGGCTGCAGGTAGTCAGAATTTTAGTACTTAGCTCTATGTATAATGTCCGTTTTGTGCAGTTTATTCCCCCACTGCACTATAGAGGGTAAGACGGGTGACCTCTCTTGAGTAGACTGTGACGGTGACCACATTAGATGCCACCCAGCTTTCCTAGCAACAGATATAATTTAGAAACCTTCAATGCTGTATGATTTGCCATCCATATGGAAAGGATTGGGGGCTGAGAAGACCCCGTAGATGACACTGGAAGGATGCAAGTCCAATCCTGGAAGCTTTTGTCGCTGTTAATGTGCCGCGGTTTCCCGGAGTCCCAATTTGTTACCCTGGTCCGCTGCCTCGCAGCGCCGTCCTCCGCCAAGAGCTCCTTTTTAATTTCGAGTGCAAATGTATATTACAGACGGCTGCTGGGTGTTAGGAATGCAACCAGAAGTGTATATGTCACCGGAGCCCGGGCATCACGCTAGGCACACGTGCTCTTGCCGTCCCGCTTAACCCTTCGTTGGTCACAAAAGTCCTCAAGAGGCCCGATGATGTGAAATTGCATCCGGCTTTTCTGAATTATTAAATGGCAGCTCTTCCTTATTATATGGGAACGGGGGTATTGTGCTGATCAGGAGTCTGGGAAAGCTGGGTGACAGCCATGACAGCTTGCATTGCACCCTTCACCAGGGTTATCGCTGAGGTCCCCTAGGGTATGTAGATTTCCACTCCAGGAGTCTGGGATGTGGCAGCTGTAATGGTGGCCATGTTGATTGCCACCCAGCTTTTCCAGAAACAGATAGGACTAGAATTACCTATACTAGTTTCCCAGACTCTACATAGCCCTAGGGGACACGAAACGTCCACTTGCCCCTTAGGACCTGACCAGTATTATAAATGACGTGATACCTCGGGGTCCCATCATTGGGGGCGCAGAATATTCTAGCCTAAAATCTGGTCCTACATAACTCTGGCAGGAGCCTGGGAGAGCTGAGTAGTAATCCTCGTAAGGGGCGGCCATATTGATTATTGCAGTATTCAAAGAGGCATCTTAGCAAGGGCTGCATTTCGGAATTGGCTCCTACTCCCTACTGATGAAGGGCAAGCCCCCCAAAACAGCTGTAAAGGGTAAAGTAGAGGAGAGGGCGGCGTATATCTGGAGCGAGGACGATGGGGGTTATGGCAGTCGGGATGAGACCTGGAAAGTATATACTGTATATGAGAAGACATCAGCAAGTGCCAAGTCCCAGCAAAATCCGCTTCACTCACCATTTAAGGCGAAATGATCCCTATTTAGGAACAGTCTATATTTTTCCCATAAAAGGCGATGCTGGAATCTCATTTATTGGGGCTGTTGTACGTCAGTCCTCGGGGTGGCTGACAGTCCATTATGTGTCCTATAGTCTCTGCAGAATTTCAGCTGCGAAGCTCTGCAGGTTGCACGGGCTTGTCCGTAGTATCTGAGGGGCATGTAGACGCACAGTGGGGGGTCATTTTATAAAAAAATATAAAAAATTCAGAATGTAGCAGAGCTGAGTTTGTGGTCATTGGATTTTCAGCCGCATTGTACCTAGCTCCATGCAGTTAGCGGCATAACTATAGGGCAAGGTTTAGCAAGCTGTGGTGAAACTACAGTGGACATCTCAAAAAAAAGTTCAAAAAGTCCCTTAAAGTTTTCCAACAAAAGAGCTTGGTGGTCTGACGTCTGGGTTCTTCCATAGACATAGAAAATAGAGTTTGGTCATCCTATTTTTGAAATTGATGGAGGGCTGATTGCCGGGACCTTCTCCGATCCCGAGAACAGGATATCCAATGTCCATTAAAAAAAGTGGCCGTGCTTATTCTATAGGACATTGTCCTTCAGAAATCCCCTTTGAGTGTTATTGGTTTACTCCAACGGTTTACTCCAGGTGACAAAGTGTCATGCCCTGCTCAGGTTATGTGCGGAGGGCTGCCAGGTTAGCAGCACGTTTGTAGCTTTTTGTTTTTGTTTTGGAGTTGAGCTGTATCCGCCTCCCTTCAGGTTCACTGGGTGGGGTCGTTTGTATGAGTTTAAACTACGCCCCTTCCCAGTGTCCTGTGCGGGTTATAATGTCACGCTGGACAGGATACAAGATACAACAGAAATCCACAAACAAGTGTCTAGGCCAGAAGCTGGGGATAAAGGTCACCTCACAAATCCCTACCAGCTCTCCCTAGACTTCTGTGCCCACGTTCAGACCCTAGAGGTGGGAATAAACGTGCCCCCGTGCCTAAGGCTGAAGATTCCCTAAAATCCCTAAGATGGTGCAGGGGGAAAGAGACAGCTTGCTTCCTCAGACCTGGAGGAGGCAGGCGTCTCTCTAACAGCCTAGACAGAACACACACAAGAAAACAAAACCAACAACTTATCTTGTCACAGAGCAGCTACAGCAAATCCTTCCTTCCTTCCACTGAGCAAGATAGAAGCTATAACCCGCACAGGACACTGTGAAGGGGCGTAATTTAAACTCATACAAACGACCCCACCCAGTGCACCTGAAGGGAGGCGGATACAGCTCAACTCCAAAACAAAAACAAAAAGCTACACACGTGCTGCTAACCTGGCAGACCTCCGCACATAACCTGGCAGGGCATGACACAACCACTCTTCGAAGCATAAAATCTTGTTCAAGACCATGTCCATGATGTTGAAGTTGCGCTTCCAGCCTACGAGGAAGACCTGCCCCGTCTACGAGAAGTTCTGCCCCATGACATCATGGTCCCAAGTACCATGATACAACCTCTTCAATAATATTTCCACTTGAAGGCACTTATGGTTGGGCTGTAGATGAGGTGGGTCAACCAATGATATGGCCCTGGTAAATGTTAGTCGGGGAGCTCTTGTACAGTACATGGCCTACTTTATGGCTCTTGTTGGACTATGGAAAACCCGCCGGTCAGTATTGATGTCCACATGCATTTTACCCAAGGATCCATTTTCCATAAAGCTCAAAAGACCTGTGCCTAATGGTAGTCCACATAGAAGAACATCTGGTCTTCACAGATTGTAGTCCATATCTTGGGAATTGCTTCAGTCTTCCTGACGTTCTGCATAGATGCTAGACCAGGCGTCCTGTTTTGTGTGGCCCTCACCCATCTGTGGGACTAGGGCTGCAGTAAACGAATATTTTAGTAATCAAGTATTCTATCGATTATTTTTTACGATTAATCGAGTAATCTAATAAGAAAAACCTTCTTAAAATAACGTATTGCTTTATAAAAACAATATTTTTATTTCTTACAGTGGTATAGCAAATAATTGCACACACGACATAAGGCTTCTTTCACAGCTGCAATATACATTCTGTCAGAAGAACAGCAAGCCTGCAATCAGACCCCCATGCCACCATGATCAGACCCCCATGCCACCATGATCAGACCCCCATGCCACCATGATCACACCCTCCATTGCTGCAGTGCAATCATAGCCAGACCCCATGCCATCCATTGCCATGTCACCCACTCCCCCAGTGCCATCAGATCAGCAGTCCCTTCATGCCATGTCCCCCAGTGCCCCCATGATGGCACTGCCATCAGCCCCTCCATGCCATCTAGATTGCCATGATCTCCCCATTCCCCAGTGCCTCCAATGCCATCCACCATGTCCCCCGACCCCCACTGCCATCAGATCAGCAGCCCCTCCATGCCATGTCCCCCAGTGCCCCCATGATGGCACTGCCATCAGCCCCTCCATGCCATCCAGATTGCCATGATGTCCCCCTTCCCCTGTGCCTCCATGCCATCCACCATGTCCCTCACTCCCCCAGATCAGCCCCTCCATGCCAAATCACAGGTGCCCCGATTAACCCCTCCCCTCCCCTCCAATAACTTTATACATGCCAAATCACAGGTGCCCCCATTAACCCCTTTCCATCCCCCCACCTCCCTCTCATATCTCTTTATACATGCCAAATCACAGCCTGATGCCCCAATTAACCCGCTTCCCCCCCCCCCCCTGCCACCAATAACATGCCATTGCCAATTCACAGGTGCCCCCGTTTCCCCCCTGGCCCGCCGCTGCTGCCGCTGCACATGGAGTCCGCAGGAGACGCGTCTTCATCCCAGCATGCACTGGGACCTGAAGGCCCTGCAGCACGATGCCGAGTCGGGACTCGGGAGGCCAAAAAGCGGTGAGTGATAAGCTTAATTTTACTCCCGCTCCGTGGTTATGTGATCCAACGATTCCTCGATGCAGGGAAACTGCATTGAGGATTTTTTTGCCTCAATTTCATCGATGAATCATTTCAGCCCTACGTGGGACCCCATATTTGAGGAATCCCAACTGTCTGGCGCTTCAGAGATAAGTGCGTTTCTCTCCACCTCATCTCCTCCTTTGTCAAAACGGTGGAGTAGAGGAACCTCCACCTAAATGACAATCATGGTATGCACTGTGTAAAAGTCTGAGATGGTGGTACCAGCTCTTGGGAACGGGACAAACTGCTAATGTGACCCTTGAGCCAGAAAAGTTTGTGCACCCGAAACTCTAGACAATAGGACTCTATATGGAGAGCATTTTGTGTCTTCAGGCTCCCAAGAAGATACGTACGAAGCACTGAAGATGTTTTTAGAAATATTTTGATGGCAGTTTCCTTCGGCTTTGGTTAATGTGGGATCTGACAGCAGAAATGACACCATTGTAACGTTAATGAGGCCTGCCGTATAGCTCTCGTTTATCTCGTTGCGGTAATTTATAGCAGCTCGTCGCCCTGACAGTTCGCATATTGCTCATTCCTCCAGAAATAAAGCTCCAGTAATCGTCGGTGATTAGACTCTCATTTATTATGGAGCTTTGAGGTCCAGTCATAAATATTAATTGGAAGAAGCCGGGAAGAGTCCGGGGCCTGGATCTTCTGATCTATGACAGCGGGGTGCCCATCTGGTCCTTCAGACCTGCAATCAAGTCGAAAGGTGGTAATTACTCAACACATTATTCTGAATGGTTTTCATTTTAGATTACTCTACGCGGCAGGATTATTTTTGTCAAAGGTCAAAGCTTCTCGCTGTTAGTGCTAATTACTGGGAATACACGAGACCGTGAGACATGTCATATGTGTCATACAAGGACCTCACTGAATTCTTTCCCAGCTGTCCACCATGTTCCTGTGTGGTCGAAGTCATGCCCCTAGTGTACTTTTTTTTTTTTATGGAATGCCCACCAAGGGCATAAAGAGAGGAAGGAGGCATCAAGGAAAATCCACTTGGACCTCCCATTTCTGGTGTATGTATATGACATTCCTCTAGTCAAACTCATGGTCCAGATACTAAACAAACTTCTTCCGGCTCCAACCTTTAGCCCCCAAAAACAGGTGTATGTACTGTGGTCAGTCTCAGTCCTTAGTTTTGTTGGCCCTTGTGGGGACCCCACGCAGTGCAAGGACTGACACAGACTGGCGGTTCAACAAGAACAGGCATGGTGACTAGCATGGTGGTTACAATCTCTTTCTCACAGAGGGTACCAGGTTACAGATTACACAGTTCTTTACAAAGGCACAGCATTTGGTGGTTGCCTTGCTTGGCAGAGGCACTATTCATGGTGGTTGCAACTTTGGGCGGAGGCGCTATGCTTTGTAGTTACAACTCTGGACGGAGGTGCTGAGCTTGGCAATTGCAATTCTGGGCAGAGGCACTATGTTTTGTGTGGGCAAAGATGCCAGAGGCAGAGGCGTTATGCTAGGTGGTTACAACCGTGGGCAGAGACGCCATACTTGGCAGTTACAATCCTTGGCGGAAGCGTTATGCATCATGGTTACAACTGTTGGCAGAGGCGCTGTGCATGGCAGTTACAATTATGAGTAAGCGATCTCTAATAATTCTATCCATTGGGCAGAAGCACTAAGCTTGGTGATTGCAATGCTGGTTGGTGGTTTACAACTTTGGACAATAGAGCTATGCTTGGCAGTTAGAGCTTTGGGCAAAGGCACTGTGCTTGGCGTTTAAAACTTTGGACCTCGTGGTTACAACTCTTGGCAGAGTCGCTATGCTTGGTGGTTACAGTAATGGGTAAATGGTCTCTGGTAAGTTTTTCCAATGCGTGCCTATCAGACTGGCTACAGTTCGGTACACTGTTTAGTATCACCCACTGGGCAGATGTCCGCAACCACGCGCCGGTTCCCATGGTTTTGCTTTAAGACAGTTTCTTAAATCTGGCCCAGTTTGTTTTTTTACTCTCCCGTCTTCAAGATCTCTGCTTGCTGTCTGTGAATGGAAAACAGAGTTTTGTTCAAATCCATCCGTCTAGACAATCCAGTCACTGACAGCTACTAGAGATCTTTTAATTACTGTGCTTTGTAGCTATGGGTGTGCAAAGGTAGCAGTCTCACTTGGACACTGGTGCCTACGGGAGCCCAAAGGTCCCTCTGCCATACCAGTAGAAGACACCAGTGGTAAGTGGTGGCACCTTACAGATTTTGCATTGCAACCCCAGAAGCTACAAGTAATGCCTCTGTAGCTGCCACCTTGTCTCCTAAATCTTCTAGAAGTCCGGTAGCATTCCCATAGTCGAACATGAGGTTCCTGTTAGAAGAAAATGCTCGGGGGGGGGGTTGGCCTCCTATGTGATTTTGAGCCCTCCAATCCTCAGTTTTTGCTATGAAGGGGTTAAATCTGCATAATTAAAGAGCAGGAATGAACTGGCAGGATTCACCCGTAGCGAGTGATTGATTATCAGAACTTGGCATGAGTTTTTGCAAATTTAAAATTTTTTCATGTGAAATCTTGCGCATGCAGACCCTGTCTGAGCGTATCCGCGCTGAAATAAACCACGCTCTGGGTGTCTTTCAGACACTAATTGGATTTGGACATGGGTAACACCAAGTGCGGGTCTGCTGTGTCTCGGAATGAGCGCTTGATTGTTACCGTCAACCATCCGGACAATCACTAACCCAGGACTGGGAGCTGGGCACGCATCCACAGCAATAGTATTATGTGCTGGCTCCGTTACAGTGGATACACCTCTTCTGCGAGCAGCACCATAAGGGAGCGTGCCAGGGGCAAAGTGTAAATTACACAGGGGTCGCAGAATAGCCTGTACGTGTGAGCTGCGCACGATGAAGAGGAATGTTTCTACTCGGAACACGTTTGCAATGGGAGCGGAGACGTGTGTCTCGGTGGTTTTGTAACCAGGCATTTTCCCAATAACTCAGAGTAATCATGTATGAAATTGGAGCAATTCCCCGAATGTCTAATGCTAAACAGGTTTCTGATACAGAGCACCAAATCCCCTGCCTAGATGTGATAAAATTCTGTCTACTGGTAGTCACCACTAGGGGGAGCTCAATGCACACTATTCACAGTATGCAGTAAGCTCCCCCTTGTGGTGACTGCAACTTACTGAAGGTGCAGTAAACAATGTCTGTGGGCAAATAGAATGCTGTTATACCTTGTGTAGTGCCTGAGGGGGCGGAGCTTGACACAAACGTTCCCTGTGTAAGGCTCCACCCTCTCATGCCCTGCATTAGGCATATCACATAGCCTGTATTTTTGGTTTACGGAGAATCTCCATAAAAGTAAGTGTTACCCATAGCCGTCAATCAAATGCTAGCTGTCCTTCTGGAAAACACAAGTTGCAGTCTGGTTACTCTAGGCATCTTAAAGGGGTTGTCTGGCCGACAACCCCTGGAGTTCTCCCCTGTCCTCCTGAACATAACAAACCCCACACACCTGCCCAACAGCTACTTTCCCAGCAAGTTCCGGTCCCCGCGCGACCAGGAAGCGGTTTGGTGACGTGACCATTGCAGCCAATCACAGGTTTCAGTGGTCATAGCAGTGATGTGCCGCGCAAGGGAGCTGTGACCGCTGAAGTCTGTGTTTGGCTGCATCAGTCCGGCCCCAAAGCTGGACAGCCCCTTTAAGGGAAGGGGAGGGGCTTATATCATATCATTAACGCTAACCGGTGTATTACAGTTATCGACATTGATATCATCGCCATCACCAAAGGATCTTTACTGTCAAAAAAGAGCTGTCAATCACACTGTTTGACCCTGCCCATAGTTAGCTGCATGGCAGTGTAAACACTGGGGGCACAGCAGAGGGCAGTACAGAAGATGGAGCTTCTGTAGGACATTAGAAGAAAAGAAAGAGATTAACGGGGTTCTCTGGGATTTACATGTTGATCGGCGGACATCCAACTCACAGGAGCCTCGCCGATCAGCTCCCGTTAGTGCTGCAACCCTCTTGCAGATTACAAAGCACAGCGCCGTACATTGTATAGTGGCTGTGCTTGGTATTGCAGCTCATCCCCATTCACTTGATGAACGTGACGTCATTGGCCTGGGAAGAGACCTACAGACGGCCTCCTCATCCAGCAGATCGGTGGGGGTCCCGTTCTTATATTAATGACCTATCCTAAGGATAATTCATCAGTATGTAAGTCTCGGAGAACCTCGTCCATTTGGAAGTAATTACTCCAGCGGGAGTGCGAATGTCAGGAAGGTGTGTGTAGAGAGTCGGTGACAACCCATCAATAAAACGAGAGAAGAGGGGTAAACATCTAAAAAATCTCCATCTGTTCACCCCGATTTAACACTTTATGGTCCTGGCTAGAAGCAGTAGGTCCTCCTATGGACAGGGAAATACTGCCAAAATGAGGAATTGTGCCCTACAGCAGCCATGACATGCAAGAAGTAACGCAGAGACTCTACAAAGAGCGCCCCCTAGCTCTGGAGGACCCGGCAGGTATATGCATTATATGGACAGCCCATTGACTTCAATGAGAACTGTGTAATACCTCATTTCCCCTGTGGGAGTGCTGCAGGGAAATTGAACACTTGCTGCCAGTTTCCCCTGACTCATCTGATCATAAAGAGACGGCCCAACCTGCTACAATTGTGGGAAGAATCAGTGTTTCCAACGTCGGACTGGGGCCCTCCAGTAAAATTTGTTCTGGGGCCCACTGTAAAGCTACATGCGGCAGGCAGCAGCAAGAAACTAATTGATGACTTTGAGATGAAAGAGGATCCTGACTGACATCTGAAGGCCTGTCCGACCCTGCACATGGCACCCAACGAAATCAGTGGGTTAAAGGGGCACCCCAAATACGGGATTGTTGTATACGGTCTGATCGTAACTGATGGCATCTTGTCTCATACTGAGGATATTATATATCTGGGTGCGGTGACCTGAGGAAGACAGTAAGGAGCACGCTGACTCTCCAAGGAGCGGAGGAAGGAGACGTTCCATAAAAAGACTCTCGGTTTAGGATTTCCTTATATGGGGAAGCAGTGACTTTCAGCGCCCCCTCCCCGCCGGGTCCGACCGTCTGGCCCGCACCTCTCTGAGGGGATGTATGGATCTAACCTGTGAACTGTCAGCAGCACGGTAGACATGACAGGGGGGGGGAGTCGTGTCAGAGCGCAGTTATGTAATATCACACATAATCCCTACCAACGAGTATTACCCCCAAATAATAAATGCCATATGGCTGCCATTACAGCGTCTCACCCAGCTTTCCGCAATGATACAGGAGAGAACGGAGAATATGGAGTCAAGGTTGCGGCGCGAGCGCCATTGAAGGTGCGTTTCTGGAAAAGCTGGGTGGTGACCAGTATAGCTGGTCCTGATTCATCATGGCGAATCTGCCTGCTATACACAATGAAGATATGTCATTCAGGAGTCTGGGAAAGCTGGGTGGCGACCAATATGGCCGCTACGTCACAGTCCTGATTCATCATGGCGAATCCGCCTAGTCTTGTAGCGGTGCTATTCATCCCCAGCTTACATCTGAATGAACGACTAGGCGGATATAGCATTCAGGAGTCTGGGAAAGCTGGGTGGCGACCAATATGGCCGCTACCTCACAGTCCTGATTCATCGCGGTGATTCTACCTAGTTATGTAGCGGCGCTATTCATCCCCAGCTTCTGTCTCATAATATATAACTAGGCGGATATGCCGTTCAGGACTCTGGGAAAGCTGGGTGCCGACCAATATGGCCGCTACGTCACAGTCCTGATTCATCAGGACCGGTCAGCTGTCTATCCACGACCGGGTGATAACTCCTTCGTAAGCCGTCACATTATTAGGCACCCAGCTTTTCCAGTGGACAGATTTGAAGATCTGAATATGCGTCGTCCACCTATATAATGATCAGCGCCACTTTCTATCCATAGGCAGGGAAGGGGTTAAACGGTCGCTATCATTATATTCTGGAAACTGGTTTATTTGCAAGGTCCCCAATCCCCCCCCCCATTCTGTGACTGCAGAGACCGTCCACCCCGATCCTGCATTACCCCATTTAAGAGTCAGAGTAATCCAGGCTGACATGGAGAGACAGGGAGACAAAATAAAGCTGGGGTGTGCGGCGCAGACAGCGGGAGGAGGAGGGGGCCACGACTGGAATTGTAATGAGGAGAGTTTGAGGTCCTTGGCCTCATTGCTGTGCTCCAGTGGCAGGGAAACCGCAAAACCTGCTGGCACCTAAGGAGTTACTGCTAACCCTTAAGGGCCTGGAATAAACTGCCGCCACCGTTTTAGCCATATAGAAGATTGTATACAATGTCTATGTGATGTACAAGGCAGCTTTACATGGTCATGGACAGGCAAGTGCACCATTATTTAAAGGGGCCATACAGTTGTAATGCTGCCATAATGCCTTCCAAATAATACTCTCATATTGTGCCTAAATATTACCACTGTGCTGTGCCAAACAAATGCCATACAGTGCTCATAATGCTGCCAGACAGCGACCACGTTGTACTACTGTACAGTGCGCACATAGTATCACTTTATATTGTGTCCACATGACACTATTACACAATGCCAATATAATACTGAGCTACAGTGCCCATATAATACCAGTATACAGTGCCCATATAATACCAGTATACAGTGCCCATATAATACCAGTATACAGTGCCCATATAATACCAATATACAGTGCTCATATAATACCAGTATACAGTGCTCATATAATACTGTCATACAGTGCCCATATAATACCAGTATACAGTGCTCATATAATACTGTCATACAGTGCCCTCATAATAATGGTTACAAACGCTCAAATAGTACTGCTGTACAGTGCTCACATAATACTGTTCTAGAGTTCCCACGTGATACTGTTATACAATGCTACCCACATAGTACTGCTGTAAAGTGCTCACAGTAATACTGTTATACTGTATGTTGCCTACATAGTACTGCTGTAAAGTGACAACATAATACTATTGTACAATGCCCACATAGTACTGCTGTAAAGTACTCACATAATACTGTTATATGATGCCCACATAGTACTGCTGTACAGTGCCTACATAATACTGTTATATGATGCCCACATAATACTGCTGTACATTGCCCACATAATACTGTTATATGATGCCCACATAGTACTGCTTTATGGTGCTCACATACTACTGCTATACAATGCCAACGTAATACTGTTCTACAGGTTTTTCAATAGCATGTACATACATTTCTACAAGACCCATTCAGATATATGGAATACTGCTATACAGTGCCGACATGATACTGCTACATAGCGCTCACATAACCCTGTCATATAGTGCACGCGTTATACAGTACACACATAGCAGTGCTGCACAGTGATGACATAACACGGAGAAGGTATGTTCCATGCTGATTTTCTACCATTCAGGATCAGTTCCGGACATTTTAGTGCGGTTGTGTCTGTGGTAGGTGCATGGATTTTTGCAAGCCACATTCAGATAAATGAAACAGTCTGCCACATGTGAATTACCCTAAGGGCTCATTCACATGACCGCATGGTCACCGTGCCTGTAAATAGTGATCCACAAAAGATAGCATGTCTTATCTTTTGCAGTGCGGAAGCATTATCCCGAAAGACCAGCGGACCACTGAGCCACAGACAGCGCAGCAAAGAGCGGACCACTGAGCCACAGACAGCGCAGCACAGAGCGATCCACTGAGCCACAGACAGCGCAGCAAAGAGCGGACCACTGAGCCACAGACAGCGCAGCACAGAGCGATCCACTGAGCCACAGACAGCGTAGCAAAGAGCGGACCACTGAGCCACAGACAGCGCAGCAAAGAGCGGACCACTGAGCCACAGACAGCGCAGCACAGAGCGGACCACTGAGCCGCAGACAGCGCAGCACAGAGCGATCCAGCTGAGCCACAGACAGCGCAGCACAGAGCGATCCAGCTGAGCCACAGACAGCGCAGCACAGGGCGGACCACTGAGCCACAGACAGCGCAGTACAGGGCGGACCACTGAGCCACAGACAGCGCAGCACAGGGCGGACCACTGAGCCACAGACAGCGCAGCACAGAGCAGATCAGCTGAGCCACAGACAGAGCAGCACAGAGCGGACCACTGAGCCACAGACAGTGCAGCACAGTTCTGTCTGTGGCTCAGCGTGGTAGGCGCGGAGACGTCATTGCATCACGTCTGCTTGCGCTGAACCACCGATGGCAGTGGAATGGAGGAGTAGAGAGCTGATGACGGGGGAATGTGGGATAGGTATTTAAATTGTAGGCAATACGGGCATCACTCTGTATAGCGCCTCCTGCTGTTTGTCTTTTTCTTTATTTCTCAGACCTGCTCACTGAGATGGTCGCACATGCTCAGTTTCATCCTTCAACTGCCTCCTGAGCTGTGATAGGGAGAGCTGAGACACGCCCCCTGAGCTGTGATAGGGAGAGCTGAGACACGCCCCCTGAGCTGTGATAGGGAGAGCTGAGACACGCCCCCTGAGCTGTGATAGGGAGAGCTGAGACACGCCCCCTTAACCACAGCAGAAAAGACACTCCCCTTGAGCTTTTAATCCCTTCAGGCTCGTTTTCCAGATAAATACATTTTTCCTGCTCGCTCGGGCGTCACGTGACGCTGCGCGAGAAGCTGGGGGTCAATACCCTAATCTTTTAACAACTCCGCTGCTTGAAAGCTCGAGAGCAGATCTCCATCTCACTGTATAGCGGGAACTACAACCCCTAGTATGTTCTTTCACCCAGCTTTTCCAGACTCCTGGGCAGCTAAGGGTTAAGGGATTGTGCCCAGAGCAGGGAACATTTTTTCCATTGTGCGCTGGTACTTTGCCAGTTAGTTGAATGCTGGGTAAGTGGGTTTTCTGAGCACACTATGGTAGTATTACTTGCATTCTGTATGTCACTGTTATTGGACACTGGGGTTGAATTATATGGCGTGATGATTGGGCACTCTTATTTGGCGCTATTAGTAAAATGATTTGGTTACTACGTATATAGCGGTACTAATAGAAAAGCGCTGTTATTTGGTTACTGTATGGCGGTGCTCTACTTAGCAACTGTTTAGCATTCATTTTTGGTTGGTGTATTATAACGCTACTTGGGAACTATTTAGCATTGTTATTTGGTTATTATATGGCGATGCTACATGGAAACTGCTTAGCATTATTATTATATTAATTTTTTTCCTTTTGGGAACTGTTTAGCATTGTTTTTTGGTTAGCGCATGGCGGGGGTATTTCGGAACTGTTTAGCACTGTTATTTCAGAACTGTATAGAAATGCCACTTGGGCACTGTTTGGCACTGTCATTTGGTCACTGTATGGCGGTTTCACTTGGGAGCTGTTTAGCCTTGTTATTTGATTGCTGTATGGCGGTGCTATTTTGGAACTCTTCAACCTTATTATTTGGTTAGATTATGGCAGTGCCACCTGGGGACTGTTTGGCACTGTTATTTTGTCACTGTGTGGCAGTTTCAATTGGGAACTGTTTTGTAGGATCCTTGATTTTGCTACAGTTTGCAAAACTATCTTACTGTTTCTGAACTATTTTGCTCATGGGCCACCTCAGATCTTGATCGGGCCCTATGCACGAAAAAAATCACCTCCTTAAGTGGGCCCACCTAAACTGGAGACCTACCGCAGGATCCTTCTGATACTGTAATGGCCATTACTGTAGTAATTGCACAGCCTCGTCTCGTCGGTGTGAAGTCCACACCACTCGCTCTGACTTTTAACTAATGGCCAACTGATTGGACGGGGTGGGGGCATCACACATGGGGGGTGCTCCTGTGATGTCATACATAAACATTAAATAAATATTCATCACCTACACAAATAAAGACTGAGAGCTCATTCCATAAAAAAAAATATACAGCCTGTCCTGGTGGTTTCATGTTCCATCACCCGAAGGAAGGTCTTCTCAGGCAGGTGGATGTCGTCTCGTTGACTTGTCGTATACTTTTCAGATGGTAATACTTCTTGGTGGCTTTGGAACTTACAGTACTTTCGAGACAAGATGAGGAGGAACTGAAGACAGCATATAATACTGCCACATGTATGCAAGGTCCCTGACTGTAGGGGTATGGACGGTTTGTGTGGTATGGATCACTTGGTTAAATGGCCAATGTTAGGAAACCAGTACCTTCTAAGCAGCACTACTTCAAGGGGTTGTCCTCAATGTTTATCCAACCACAAGGTTTCCTGGCGTGGGCCTCGCCAGCAATGTGTGGTGGAATCAGTCAGCAAGTATTCAATTAAAGGACTGATAACAACTAAAAAAGTTAGGGGGAAGGGGTCCTTGAAGGTGACATCTAGTCCATGGTCTTCATGATTGGCAGTGGTGTATCAGTTAAAGTCCATCTGTCAGCAGATTTGTACCTATGAAACTGGCTGACCTGTTGGCAGCTGAAGGCCTCTGTGTTGGTCCCATGTTCAATATGTGCAAAATTAAGTTTTATTATATGCAAATGAGCCTCTAGGAGCAACGGGGGCGTTAACATTACACCTAGAGGCTCTGCTCTCTCTGCAATTGCTACGCCCTCTCCACTTTGATCGACAGGGCCAGACAGTGAAAACGTCATCACGCCTGGCCCTGTCAATCAAAGTGGAGAGGGCACTCCAGAGAGAGCAGAGCGTCTAGGTGTAATGGTGACGCCCCCGTTGCTCCTAGTGGCTCATTTGCATATATCAAAACTTCATTTTTCTCAGCAATGCGGGCACATATGAACACGGGACCGACACAGATGTCTTCAGCTGCCAACCGCATACGTAACAGGTCAGCCAGTGTCATAGGTACAAAACTGCTGACAGATGCCCTTTAATGGAGCATCAAATAGAACAGAAGCCTATGTTGTGAAGCTGGTACCTTCTAAGCAGTGGGCCACCATGGAAGATCCCATCCATTCACCCCATTAGATGTCTATATTATCATAGTCTATAAATATCAGAAGCACCAGGTTCGTTTTGAGTGGTAAGTAGAAGTATTTCTCTGAACTTTTAGAAAAAAAAAATCTGATTAATAAAGCAGCTCGAGATGTAGCAGGAAGCTGAATAGCCGAGTCACGTGACCTGCAGGTGAGGCAGACCGCTGGCTTGGGAAAGCTACAATGTTTCACTTCAGTTTCTTCCCTGCAATCAGTCTGTCTTATAGATTGCTGGAACCGGTCAGTTCAAGGTCAGGTGGCAACGAGTAAAGCTGGCCCTAGACATTAGATAAAAGTCACCCGCACTCGTGGGATTGGCTGAGGATCTCATTTACACCTTAGTGATGAAGTTTTAGGAAATAAAGAGCTCCCACCACATCTGTATGGCCCTCGTCAAGGGCAGAAAACAGCTCTATTAATCAGATTTTTTGGGAACACACTCCAGATATGGTGCAGGTCCAGGAATGTTCTGTGAGAGGCTCTGGATTTAGAAGAGATGTGTATTGTGACATGAGATATGTCGGCAGATGCCGTCCAGAACGCGGCTGCGCAGGAATGTTCCCACATAGCACATAGTCTGCTGCAATCTTGCATTTCTCAGTACATCATCGTGTTTCAGGAGACCCCGGCGCGAGGGCAAAAGTGAAATAATCCCTTTCTCTCGTTGTAATTCATCTTTGTTTCTACATCTGTCTTCGATGGGAGCGAGGGATCTCATCCAGGGACCGGTAGAAATGTCCTCCCCCCTGTTCATGCGCTGCTTGTACTGTAAATAATCCTTTCCAGAGCAGGACTTATGACGTACGGAAATGCGGGCTACAACTCGGACACCTGTTGTAACACATCTTTATTATTTGTTGCCAAATGGAAACCATCAGCAAGCAGCCTGGTTGCTGTTTATGGAGCTATGGAGATTCCTGGGCAAATTCTGTTTATTCAAATATACCTTCTGTTCATGAACACGTAAACCACCGAATAGTCGTCTGGGGTTTAATAAGCAGGAGGGTTAGAAATTCATGGCTGCATTCCAAAACAGTGCCCCCATGGGTTTTGTCTGGTACTGCAGCTCAGCTCCATTGAAATGATGACAATACCACATAAAACCTGTGTGGACAAATCCTACCCGCATCCTCAGGACACCACTGTGTAGACATTTTATAACAACAGTGTGCCCATCTGCTTTCTCTGGAACTGGCACACCCTCTGCACTTAGATTGACAGGCACCAGGCAGAGAAAACATCATCACGCCTGGCCCTGTCAATCAAAGTGTGGAGGGCGCGGCAGTTGCAGAGAGAGCGGAGCCAGTAGGTGTAATGGTAACGCCCCCGTTGCTCCTAGAGGCTCATTTGCATATATTAAAACTAAATTTTTCTCAGCAATGCGGGCACATAGGAACATGGGACCAACGCAGATGCCTTCAGGTCATAGGTACAAAACTGCTGACAGATGCCCTTTAAGGTGGTACAGCAGAATCAGTACCACCTCCATGCCCGTGCTTGAAGCCTTCTATACCTAGGCCTCAGTCTACAGCGTGTGCTCCGATATTTACATTATCTACGTGGTGGATATATCACGTTATCGTCAGGATCGCCTGGGATGGCAACGCCGCCGGCCGCTAATGCAATTCCAGGTAAGGAATTTGTTCTCTCGTAGGTACCATTCTCCAGCCAATCTGTTCCTCATTAGGAGGGGCAGACAGCCCGGGAAAGGGCTCAGCCTGTAATCTCCTTTCCAGTTGGTATCCATCTGCAGATGTGTAACCAGCCCTGAGTTATGCCGAGAGGACATTTATTACCGCGGCCTTGCAAGTTTTCCATCCCAAGACGTAAGGTAGACATGGTGAAGGAAGTGCCCCCCACCCCTCGCCCTCCCCGGCACTTAATGGTCACATTTTTAATGTCACAGAAGAGTTATATCAGGATGGGTTCAGCTGTCTGGCTCCCCTTCCATCGCGCTGGGGTATGTTCGTTTATTTTACTAAGGCCTTTCTTGGAAGTCCTGATGATGATGTTAACAGCACAAAGCCATAATTGGCCCATATTAAATCAAGGAAGCGATATGTTTTTGTAAAGCCGCAGCGAAGGTGCCGGGGGAGATGGAGGAAGATCGGTGGACGCTGTGCTTTCCAGCACCTTCCAATCCAAAATCTAAAGACTTTGCCATCCCGAAGTAAGGGGGGGAAGAACTTGGCGTCCAAATCACTTCAGCAGCTGCCCGCAGCCGAGAGGCGACAGGTGACAGGTCTGGGTGGACTTCTTAAGTGTCACCTCCAAAGCAGGAGCAATCCAGACCCGGGGTAGACAGCGACGCTCATGCCCTACATATTACAACGAGGATACTAGCCCAGGTGGTAACATTTCCACCAGACGCCTCAATTTCCTGCCGTAGAGGTTCATATTATTACCAAAATCAATGAACCCCCAATACGTAAAACTCCTTGGGTTGTCTTCAAAAATCCCAAAATTTTTTAGAAAGATGGGTGGCATCCAATATGGCTTGTCTCATCATGGACAATGGGGGCATATCGCTAGTATATGCCCCCATTGTGGTCCCACCCCTGGGACCCGCACCTATATCGAGAACGGAGCCCCGCAAGTGAAGGAGGACGCACTGCGCATCCGCCCTCCATTCATTTTCTATGGGGCCGGCAAAAATTGGCTCGGCTATTTCCATCGGCCCCATTAAAATGAATGGGAGCGGGGGCCACACATGCGCGGTACGCTCCCATTCACTTCTATGGGGAGCCGGCTTGGTGGTGGCCGGACCGGAATCCTCCAGCCACCACCTTGCGGGGCTCCGTTCTCGATATATAGGTGGGACTCGCACCTATAAGACAATGGGGGCATATCCTAGCGATATGCCCCCATTGTCCATGATGAGACAACCCCTTTAATCGTTATCACCCAGCTTTTTCCGGGATCCTTAGCAACTAATGCACTTAAAATTGCAATGATAAACGCCCCCCCCCCCCCCGTTTCGCATCTATCGCCCACCTTTCTTGACTTGCCTGAATATTTACAACCCCTACACCTTTTTTGGTCTAATTATGGCCCTTTTTGTTAAAAAAAGGTTTGTCCCATGAAAAATATTCTACAGCACCTGGGTCTGAATATACTTTTGTAAACTGCATGTAATTAAAAATGTAGTCTAACCACCGATTTATTCAATAAAACCTATCCGTATAGCGCCACCTGCTGTTTGCTCTTTTCCATACTTCTCTGTCCATCTGGCTCAGGTGGTCGCACATGCTCAGTTCCATCCTTCAACAGTATCTAAGCTGTGATAGCTACAAGGAGAAAGGAGACGCCCCCTGAGCTGTGATTGGCAGAGAGCTGCAGTGGAAACGACACGCCCCTTGACAACGGGAGCCGCCAGCTTGAAATAAATCCAGCAGAACAATCAGAGCAATGAACGGGGAGATCTCTGGATCCATGTGAGGTCCGGGGCTGGTTCTGGCTTTATTAGAAGAAGATTGTCATGTGCTTTGTCTGGAGGACTCAACCTGTCCATCCTTTAAATGGATAAGTTGCAATACTTTATTTCACCAGTGGTGGCACTGCAGGCAAATTGAACACTTGCTGCTACCAGGTTGTCCCTTAGATTAGCTGATCACTGGGGATCTAGACATCGTGAAATGTTATTAGCTTTTTTTTTTTTTTATCAAAAGTAGACAATCCCTTTAAATTCCACCATAGAAATTCTGTTTGCTGCGGGCTGAGATGCCCGATACTGATCTGTGGAATGAAGCTTATCCCATGGGAGATACTGATCACTTCCTCTCCACCCTTGTTCCAGTCTCATTTGTTAAGAGACCTCCTGCCCCTCGCCTTTTCTTATCATATGTGGAAGCAAACGGAAAAAGGATTTACTCGCATCCATACCCAAGAGTTCCTATGATCGAAGGAGCGCAAATCTTGTGCCGTAGCATCGAGCAGGCAGGACATGCTAAGTTACAGGCCCATATGATGCTCCAGAGCTGAATTCATAATTCTTCAGGCTTCAGAGCTGAAATCAGGTTTTCTCTGCCTGTTCAATGCCTATGGTGATTTGCATTCTATGAAGTGTCCTTTTTTTTTTTACACCAGACAGAAAAACTAACTGGCCAGTCCCAAGGGATGTCAACAAGCTTGCTGACTGTTTCCAGTTAGCAGAATTGTGTATAATATAGGCTAGGTAACGAAATGTATTTTCAAAGTTTCTAAACTTTTGATGTAGGCCATATTCAAAGCAGTCGGCAAAGTGCTAACTGTACCCCCCCCCCCCCCTCCCAAAAAAAAAAAAAAAAAGTTTGGGGGTGCTCCAATCTATTTTCCTTCTGGAAAGGATTTGCAAGCTGCACATTGTTTGGAGAGCATTGTCAACCAGCAGCGCTCTGCCATCCAGTGTTGCCAAGTGGGTTGTACAGGGGGGGGGGGGGGGGGGGTGATGGTGCTCCGAGTGCCAGCTCCTTTAACCCTTTATGTACAATGCCCACTGACTGTCTCCCCCGCCCAACGGATTAGCGGTGCAATAATCCCCCAGACTTCGGATTTCTCGGAAATCTTGCGCTCGGCAGACTGGCCATTACGGAAAGCGAGGACCTAAATGAATTGTGGAGATAGAGAGAGCGGGGACGAGGCAGATAGGAAGACAGTGATGGAGCGAGGAGCAGAGGGAGAACAGATGAGCTCTTTCTGGCTCTAAAAAGACGTTTTCGTTTCAAGTTTTTTTCAAAACAACCTGCGACGAGTAATGACGCAGGTTGGGAACAGCCCCGGGGGCGCAGCTGCTCCCCCTCCTTCCTCCCTCTGGTGAAGAGCACAGGAAGGGGCCATGCAGGCTTCACCCTTATTGAGTCTGCTGTTTAGACTGGTAACTTTATCTCCATCTCAGCAATGAGCGGTACCAGCCAAGAGGGACTCGCTCATAGATCTCTATCTGCCGCACACAGTAACCGTTTCAGCCTTGGCGCGTACCCGGAGCCTTCTTGCGCAGCGGGATCGCCTCCAGATATGCACTATTGCTCTATTCAATGGGTTTTTTTCTGCATTAAAGGGGCAGAGTGATTTTCAAAAATCCATATACATCTATATATAACGTGCACAGCATAGTCGTCGTCTTTTGGGACTAATTTCTTATACTCTAATCGCATCCAAAGCTGCATTCATTGTGGTGGGGGGGGGGAATGCACCATGGGATCCTGGAAATTCATGTTCCTAGTAGCCATTATTACGCATCCTTTTGCAGAGTGTCCGAATTGGCCGTCATGTTTTGCAAATCCCCCTTACGCTACTTTCACATCTGCGCATATGGTTTCCGGTTTCGAGATGGTTCTCAAAACCGGACCAAAAAACGTTTGATTTAACACATCAGGATGCATTCGTTCTGTTGCGGCTTCGTTAAATCGAAATGGAACAAACTGGATCCATCGCTCAGTGTAAGTCAATGGGTGACTTAGGATCTGAAAAAAAAAAACGGATCACGCACCATTGCCTTACGTTGTTTTTTAAGTGACGGATGCACTTTGTTCCGTTTCGATGACTGGACACAAAACCGCAGCGTGCAGCGGTTTTGTGTCCGGTCACAAAACGGAATGCTACCGGAACGGAATACCTCATTCACAATATATTGGCCCCAAATGGAACAGTTTTGGCCCCAAATGGAACCTCAAAACCGGAATGCCAAAACGCTAATGTGAAAGTAGCCTTATCTTGTGCCACACAAGGATTTGATGGTGCCGAGCTCTGTTCCTTTCTCCCAAAGGAGGTCTCCGTGTTCCACCTCAGCGAGGACGTTGTCTACCTTTTCCGTCATTCTGCCTCCCACCTGCGGGAGTGCTCTTGTGCATTGTCCTGATGTGGTCAGGGCCGTGTGCACTTATCTTGCCTCTTCTGAGTTCTTCAGGTGGTCAGATGGCCTGAGGGACAACGCAGCATTGCTCACTGGGTCTGATCTGCGATCATGGAATCCTACAGGTCCAAGGGGGAAGGTTTCTCCTTTGGGTCACCACCCATTCCACTTACAGGTGGGGCTTACACAAGCCCCACCCATTTGATCCTGGAACAGCCCAAATTTGTCAGGACAGTCCATGCAAATTCGGGACTATTGTCAACTATGGGCAGAAGATCATCAGGCCTCTGTCTCCCAGGTCTGAGAGGCCGCCGGGCCTTTGTGCATACCTTCTCCAGATTTTACCAGATGCCATACCGTAGTATACTCTAGGCCAGGCATGCTCGACCGGCGGCCCTCCAGCTGTTGTAAAACTACAACTCCCACAATGCCCTGCTGTAGGCCAGGGATGGCCAACCTGAGGCTCTCCAGATGTTGCAAAACTACAACTCCCAGCATCCCCTACAGCAGGGCATGGTGGGAATTGTAGTTTTACAACAGCTGGAGAGCCGCAGGTTGGCCATGCCTGCTGTAGCCTGTTCGGGCATGCTGGGAGTTATAGTTTTGCAACAGCTGGAGGGCCGCAGGTTGAGCATAGATGCTCTCGGCCATAGGGTACTCCAAGTTGCTGTGTGTTGGGTGGTTCGCAGGTCGGCTCGTCTGGCTTCAAGTCCCAACATCTTCGACGTCCCCAAATAATATCGACCAAAAAATTGGATTTTTGCACCCACTGTACAATCCTTTTGTCCTTGGCTTCATTGGCGGACATGGATCCTGCTTGGACCCCGCTGTTATTTTTGCACTAGTTCTGTGGTTCTCTCCTGGGACCACACCTTTTGGTTTTTTTTCCTGTTCATTTTTTACTTTTTCCTCTTTCTTGTGGTACAACTGATTACCATAGCGTCTGCGGAGGGGTGATGGCGGGTACTTGTACGTATACAGGTCTGTTCCTGCCACATGTCTTATTACAGGGATGTATAGGGACGACCAGGAATAGGCTGGCTGATGTTCAGAGGTGAACCGCCTATGGGGCATCTATGTCCATACGGTATTATACACCAGGTGACGCTAATAAGTCAGTAATTACTTTTTCTCTATGGACATGTGGACACCACTGATTTACTATTATTCATGTGCACGCTGATTAAAGGTGTGACATTTTTGGGGTAACAGCGCCATCTAGTGCAATATTATGTGTACTGGTTTTCCAGTTGGCTCGACATCTTCCGTAATTGTATGAAAATCAAATGCTTGGTGTAATACAAAGGAGTAAAGCAGGCGCACTCTTGGATACTAGGTTACTGGTTGGACAGGATAGCCCAACTGGCTGCCCAGATGCTGCATGCATCCCTCTTGCGCTCACTTACCGGCCCCTTGCTGTCCTCTTCCATCTATATGCTATCTGGTGGCCACAGTACAGAGCCTTGTTCTGTGTCTCTACTTGTATACGCTTAGGGCTCATTCACACATCCGTCTCCAGAACATTTAGGCTAAATGCACACGATCAGGATTGCGTGCGGATTTTCCTCGCGGAAAATCCGCACCGTAGGTCATGTACATTGTATTCTATGAGAATTTGAAATTCTTAATGCACACGATGCAGATTTTGAACTTCGGTACAGGATTTTAAAACCCACAGCACGTCAATTTATTTTATTTTTCCTGACCGGATTTTCTTCATTCACTTCAAAATCCGCACCAATTGATGCGGATTGACCGCATGGATTTCAGTGCGGATTCTCCGCACATGAATCCTGAACGTGTGCATGTACCCTTAGGGGGAGATTTATCAAAACTGGTGCAAAGGAAAACTGATGCAAAGGAGCTCTGAAAAATGATAGGCGGAGTTTTACTTTGCACCAGTTTTGATAAATCTCCCCTTTAGGCCTCATGCACACGACCGTTCCGTTTTTGGCTGTCCGCAAACCGCGGATCCGCAAAAAACGGAAGCCGCCCGTGTGCCTTCCGCAATTTGCAGAACAGAACGGGCGGCCCATAGTTTTTTTTTGTATAATTGTCTTTTTATTGAAGAAAATATAAGAGTATAAGAAACATACATACGGTATTTCCTTATGAAATCTGTTGACATTCAAATGATCAGTATACATGAAAGACTTGACAATGCAAATAAATCTCAGAGGCATACCAAGCAGTTCCAATTCTGTCAACACATATTGGTATATATCCCGATCACCGGAAAAATAGTAATATAACTGGACAAGAACTGTCCTCGAATATGGAGATGTACTATATAACAATTGTATTACAATGGTCAAAAGACAAGACACAAGAGGGTGAAAAAAAAGGGGGGGGGGAAAGGGATGCTATTCAGTGATCTCTGTGAATGTGTCCCAAGGCGGCCATACTTTATGAAATTTGTCTGTAGTGTTATTGATAAGCGCGGTTAGGTGTTCTATTCGTCTAACCTCCATAACACTAGAGATTAGGTCAAGCCGAGTCGGTATGTCCTGTCTTTTCCAGTATTTAGCTATAAGGCGTCTAGTTGCCGACAATATATGAAGTACTAAGGGTACTTTCACGCTAGCGTTTTTCTGTTCCGTCACAGGGGCTCTATACCGGAAAAGAACTGATCAGGCATATCCCTATGCATTCTGAATGGAGAGCAATCCGTTCAGGATGTCTTCAGTTCAGTTATTTTGACTGATCAGGCAAAAGAGAAAACCGTAGCATGCTACGGTTTTATCTCCAGCGAAAAAAACGGAAGACTTGCCTGAATGCCGGATCCGGCATTTTTTCCCCATAGGAATGTATTAGTGCCGGATCCGGCCTTCCGGTCTGCGCAGACTAAAAAAAAGGTGAAAAAAATAAATGCCGGATCCGTTTTGCCGGATGACACCGGAAAGACGGATCCGGCATTTCGATGCATTTATTCGACTGATCAGGCATTTTTAAGACTGATCAGGATCCTGATCAGTCTTACTAATGCCATCAGTTGGCATATGTCACATTTCTCCACCTCCATGTCACATCACCCCCCTATGTCACATTTCTCCACCTTGCATGTCACATCACCCCCCTATGTCACATTTCTCCCCCTCCATGTCACATCACCCCCCTATGTCACATTTCTCCCCCTCCATGTCACATCACTCACCTATGTCACATTTCTCCCCCCTTCATGTCACATTTCAACCCCCTCCATGTCATATCACGCCCTCCTTTTTACATCACCCCCACTGAGTTGTTGGGTGGGGTGGGGGCGCCGAAATGTAGCTTCGCTTGTGTGTGCAACAATCCTTGCCCCGGCCCTGGGTACACTCCAAAATTGCCTGTGCCATCCTATGTCATTTTGCACTATTTATTGTATTTTCCTTTGTCAATGCTACTAAATTCCTATTTCAGGCTGGTGGATGCATTACATACATCCACCACTAGAGGTCTCTGTAACACCATTTATATAGGTCAGCCACAGGAAGTTAGTTGGAGAGAGATGAGGAGTGAGGAGCAGAGGAGACAGACTTGGCTATGTTCTCCTGGGCCTAGCCCAGGGGACCATACTACTGCAACCTTTGTAGTCCAAAACTAGGACTTATTGATCATTTACTGCAATACCCCTTCCAGGGATCCCTTCTGGGGATTAAGAGAATAATTTCTGTATCTTGTGCAACCTTTACAAAGAATGGAGCAGAGAGTTTGCCTGCCATGAGGGAGATCGCCCTTAGGTTGCTGAATCGCTAAATGCTGAATATTTAGTTACAGAGGATCCACACTATATTGAAAGGCTGAGTAACCAGAGTATAGTAAGATCATCATTCCTACACAGTTGAACTGGAAACCTACCTACACCACCTCACTGAGCCTGCTATTGGGATTTGCATTTCTACCATCTTGATGTAAGACAAAGTGCTGCTATTGGATGATACTTATTGCAAGACTACAATTTACAAGTAAAGTTCCTGTTTGGTTCAACTACTGCCTCTCTCATCATTCTACTCTATTTCCTAATTGCACCTCACGGTGCTGGCGTCACGAACAACACAGGGGCCCGGCCACCAAAGCACCCTAAGCGTAGCCACTACCATCAAGGGCACCTCAACTTCCATCTGGCTGGTGTTCCCTGCAATAGAGAATGCCCCGGAGGATTTAGTGCCGTCCTCCCCTCCACTGCAAGGCCGACCCAGGGAGCTACAGAAAAAGGGAGTACCACTACTACACCCATTCGGCACACCATTACACTCACATATTGCCCCTGCGGTCTGGCATTTTGCAGTTCCAGCAGGATTTTTTTCCCTCTGTACCCTCGGGTAACCCCAGAATTCTCACATTGCATTGTCTCGACCTGTCTTCCACTAGGGCAGCGGGGGCGGGCAGACAGGAAAAGATCGGGAGCATCTAGTTCCGGAAAGACCAGGGGAAGAACGGTACAATCGATGTCCACAGAGGACCAGCCGAACATCTATAATCCGAGACAAAGGAGCCACCGTGGTCAGTCAGCAAACCCCACCGCCGCTGTACATGTTTTCCGGCGTTCGACAACGGATCAGGCAAGCGGGCGGCACAGGCAGGGTCGGGGGACAGGAGGGAACGCAACGTGATCACGTCATCACCATGGCCTCCTCTGACCATGGATAATTAAAGGTCAACTTGGATAAAAAGAAATTTTTTCTATTATTGTGTATTGCAATTTTTAAAAGCATTACTAGAAAATGGACACTAGAGGGCGCACCAACTACAGGAAAAACTGTCAGGGATTTTAAGTCAGTGTGCTTCTAAGATGTAACCGCGGCAGGAGGGGGGGGGGGCATTCTGACACGCGATGATTAGAGGCCGCCATAAACATTACACAAATTACATTCCTGCTAAATTCAGCAGCATTGGTGCACGGTATGAAAGAGCGGCCTGTTAAAATTCAACATGCCCAATCCTGTTGTTCTCAAAGAGGTGGCTTACTGCACTCCTCCTATTAAGAACACAGGCACAGCTGCAAGCAAGGAGGGGGGGGGGGGTCATTGCTATTAATAATGCTGTATATCACATTGCTCGTAAAGGACTTTTCTTATAACTGCTCACAGTCACGGGCGGTCTAGGACTTGCACCACACTCCGCTCTGGATCCACGGAAACAGGGCCAGATTTTTTACAACAGTCTCAAGGTAGCTCCACATTGTGAAGCATTGAAGCTGAGGCAGGAGTTGCTGTAACGTCATGACTCGAGGGCGACTCCATGTTGACTAACAAGTAAAGGACCGATATACTGCCCTGCACAGGAGGACACTGCGTCCATGCCCGCCCCTGAGGTTCACACAGTACAGTTTATGGCTCCTCCCTCGAGGATCCACAACCTAAACTGCCCCGGTGTACGATTTTCTCCAGTCTTCCTGTTATGTGGAAATAAAATAGATGTATTTCTCCAATACATCAGCACCCTGTAGACTTATAATAAGAACTGTGAAATTTAGCAAAAATATATTTTATTTCAAATAAAAGAAGAAAAGGGTTAGTAATTGTTCAGCATGGCTACTGCAAATCCACTAAATAGACAGACTTAAAGGGTTTGTACACACACAGAACAGGGCCTCCAAAGTGAAGGAGAGTGCACTGTGCATGCGTGGCCGCCTCCAATTACTTCTATGGGAGGTCTGAAAAGAGGCGAGTAAGCGCGCTCAGCTTTTTCCAAGACTCACATAAAAGTGAGTGTTGACCGCACTGCGCAAGCGCGGCCACTTCTCTATTTTCAACAATCCCATAGAAGTGAAAGGAGGATGGCCGCACTTGCGCAGTGCGTGCGCTTTCTCTTTGGGAACTCTGTTCCAAAGATAGGTGTGGGTCCCTGAGGCAGGACCTCCAGCTATCTGATATTGGTAGCATATCATGCCACGAGTGTGCGAGATGGACAACCTCTTTAAAACTTAGACTTAAAGAGGTCACCCCACCATAAGAAGTCAACACTTATCCACAGCATTCTTGTGATTGGTAGGGGTCCCAGCGGTCAGATATTTATCATCCCTCTTGCGGAAAGGTGATACGTTCTTATGGTGGGACAACACTTTTAATGGGAGCATAGGAACTTAGTATCAGAAATGTGGAGCTCTGATAACATGATGACGCCTATACGTACCAGCGTCCAGTATAATTAATATGGAGTTTTGGCACCATCTAGTGGACAGATTGATAAAACACTTTAACTGTAGGTCAGTAGTGGATCAAAGGACCATGCACACTATCCATGAGCATAATATGTCCCAAAGTTCATATCATCTAGTCAGATCATCTCCAGTTCTTCACGTCCAGGTTCTCCGGAGAACACACACAATAGATTATCTCCAGTTCTCCACATCCAAGTTCTTCGGAGAACACACAATAGATTATCTCCAGCAAGTGCATCTGTGATCAGACAGTTAGGAGACCAAACAATGTCCACTGAGTTATGTTTCGGTCATCACAGTTAAGTCAACATACGATGCCACTCTCAAGGTAGGGGTCACCAAGTACATGCATGACTTTCACATGATGTCTTGATGTTCCCTTGACCTCAAAAGTCTCTGGGACTAGTCCGGTCTTATACATGAGTTCCATGAGCTCACGGGCTATGGTAAAAGACTCTCTCTGCTCAGTTACCTCTTTTTCTTGAGGTGAACTTATCTCTGTTAGGTGGACATTACCAGTCACGGGGCTTGGAGGTCTTAGAACTGTGCAGTGGGGGCTGTGTCCTCTTCTCTGAGTCACAACTGAGACAGAGAAGACCTCTGAAGATCTTGCGTTACCAATGTTCCTCATGTCTTCCATGACCTGTCTGAAGACAGAAAGACCTTGGCCTTGCTTTGACAGAAGAGAAAATACATTCTTAGAGAAGCAAAGTAGGGTCAGAGTTGCTTGCTCCTTGGCCACGGCCAACACTGTGATGTTCTCCTCATAGTTCTTGGCTAATGCCTCTAAGGTTAACTGTGTGGACCGAGGCTGAATGTAGAGGAGGGGGTGGAAATTGGCCTCTTTTCTGGAAAAGTTACCCAGTTTTTGGAATGGGACAAAGGCTGTGCCAGACTGGGACAACAGAGGAAGGACAGAGACAAAGATGAGTAGCAGGGCAGCCGCCAGAGCGACAGAAGGAAAGAAGTCAGAGTCTTTAGGAATCAGCGCTGTTGATGGAGAAGGGTCTGGACATCCTTCTTGGTCTTGTACATGGAGTAACTTCTCAGATTCTGTATTTGAGACATGGTGGTGGTTGTGAGCCATCCTGGCTGCATCTGAGGAGACAGAATGGTGGAGGCCTTTGAAAAACCAAACTAATTCTTAAAGGGAAACTCCAACATGGACAATATGATCGACCCCTATGGTCTTTTGCAGCCAAACAAATACAAGGGCTGTGAGGGAACATGAGGCTGGTGCTTTTTCCTATAGTGTACAAGCACAACCACCACTGCTGGATTGCAGGGTGGTCGTAACCCCTGGAAAGGAGCCCTGTGTAATGTGATGGAAAAAATAATCCATCCAGCAAAGGAAGCAATATGGATAATAATACATTAGTAAGCGGCTTGCATTAACTTCCTCTACATGATAAATGCCATTTGCTGAAGTGAGAGGACCCCTTTAAAGAGGACCCGTCCCCTCTCCTGACTTGTCTGTTTTAGTAACTACATGCACTCCTACCATTAATGATATGGTCCCTTGGGATGGTGAGAGTTTATAATGCTGCACAGAATGATAAGAATCTCAGAATAAACCCGATCGGAGGCCTCATTAGCATCGCCCCCGGGCAGACGGAGAGGCGAGTCCCAGCACAGAACAGGAACGTCTGCCCTCGTAGATTAGCATATCCTCAAAAAGCATTTCCCCTTTAAAATACCAAAATTCAATGTGAGCTATAATGGCAGCCGCTTGGTTGTCACCCAGCTTTCCCTAGACTAGGCCTTGTTGACGGCCGCTAGTCACGTCTGTCCCCGGGACAATGTGTGCCGGCGCTGGAACGATGAACAACTTGTTTGTCAGGTTACAATGTCAGAAAGCGCTTGGAATGTGGATCAATAAGACGCCGGTCCCTGGAGTCACACGTCCTCCCAAATCCTCCACACAGCGGACACAACGCCGCCACACGTATTACCGCCACTGTGTAATACAGGAAGGCACAAACTTTTATGGTCCGGGATTGTCCTGCCATAAAGCTGGTCAATCATTGTATGTGGAAATGTTTTACAACTTTCTACTATACCCTGTGCTCCAGTACCTCCCAACTGGACAAGACCAGCGGCACAGAGCGCGACACCACCATTTTTGTAAACTTTTTACAGCCACCCGATCCCTATCCAAACATGCGCAATTCTACCACAGAGTAATAGTGCCCCTTTGTGCTACACAGTAAGGATTTATAGTAGTGAGTAATGAATGTCCCCTTAGTGCCCCCCATGCAGTATGATGCCCTATAGGGCCTCCTATGCAGTATGATGCCCCCATAGTACCTCCCATTCAGTATGATGCCCCCATAGTGCCCCCCATGCAGTATGATGCCCCCATAGTACCTCCCATTCAGTATGATGCCCCCATAGTACCTCCCATGCAGTATGATGCCCCCATAGTACCTCCCATGCAGTATGATGCCCCCATAGTACCTCCCATGCAGTATGATGCCCCCATAGTACCTCCCATGCAGTATGATGCCCCCATAGTGCTTCCCATGCAGTTTGATACCCCCTTTGTGCTCCCCTGCATTATGATGACCAATTAGTGCCCCCATGCAGTACAATGCCCCCTTAGTGCCTCCTAATGCGTATTATGTCTTATAGTGCCTCCCATGCAGTATGATACCCCCATAGTGCCCCCCATGCAGTACGATGCCCCCATAGTGCCTCCCATGCAGTATGATGCCCCCTAGTGCCTCCCATGCAGTATTATGTCCCATAGTGCCCCCCATGCAGTACGATGCCACCTTAGAGCCTCCTAATGCAGTATTATGTCTCATAGTGCCTCCCATGCAGTCTGAGTCCCCCTTATTGCCCCACATGCAGTATAATTCAATCTTAGCACCCCCATGCAGTACGATGCCCCCATAGTGCCTCCCATGCAGTACGATGCCCCCATAGTGCCTCCCATGCAGTACGATGCCCCCATAGTGCCTCCCATGCAGTACGATGCCCCCATAGTGCCTCCCATGCAGTACGATGCCCCCATAGTGCCTCCCATGCAGTACGATGCCCCCATAGTGCCTCCCATGCAGTACGATGCCCCCATAGTGCCTCCCATGCAGTACGATGCCCCCATAGTGCCCCCCATGCAGTACGATGCCCCCATAGTGCCCCCCATGCAGTACGATGCCCCCATAGTGCCTCCCATGCAGTACGATGCCCCCATAGTGCCCCCCATGCAGTACGATGCTCCCATAGTGCCCCCCATGCAGTACGATGCTCCCATAGTGCCCCCCATGCAGTATAATTCCATCTTAGCACCCCCATGCAGTACGATGCCCCCATAGTGCCCCCCATGCAGTACGATGCCCCCATAGTGCCTCCCATGCAGTACGATTCACACTTAGCACCCTTACTGCCTGTATTATACCCGCCTAGCTCCACTACCACAATGAACAGAACTAATCCCTAGGTGGCGGCATCTCCCGGCCCCCGCTGATAGCCAATGGTGGGGGGTCGTAGGGTAAATGGTGGAGCCGACGGCCTCCCCATTGTTTTAGGCTCTATCTGCCTCCTAAGGACACAAATACAGTGGAAATCAGGACATGCAGAAGCCTTCCAGGGACAGAGGCATGCCCCACCACTGTCAAGATCTCTGCTTGCTGTCAGTGAATGGGGGATATCATTCCTGTTCACATCCAATACTGGAGAGTTTGCTACAAATTGATCCACTCTAGGCAACTCCTGATACCCGTATCTGAACTTAAAGGGGATGTCCAGGATTAGAAGAAAAAAAAAATGGCTGCTTTCTGCCACAAACAGCGCCACACCAACTCCATGGATTGTGTCTGGTATTGCAGCTCAGCTACACTGGAGCATTGGAAACAGGGGGCAGAGCTGCAATACCGCCCACAGCCATGTTTATTGTAATTCTGGACACCCCTTTAATCTGACTCTCGATGATGACTCTCCTCCTGTGGACGGCTTGTGTCTTTTCACCTTATTAACACCTCAGCCAAGTCAAACATCCCTATCAGCCGGGGAGTATTTGCACAATGGGCCCCATCCATCGTCAGCTCCAGGCGCGGGGCCAGGATATAATATGCCACCTCGTCTAATTGCTCCCGGATTAGTTGCGGTGAGCGTTTATGCTACTGCCAACAAAGTTGCCTAATCACGCCTCATTAGATGCATTTAACCAAAACAAAAATTGCCAAACACTTAAAGGGGTTGTGCATGCCCTCATATGGGGGAATGGGTCCCCCGCTCTCAGGATTGGTGGGGGGCTGACCACTGGGACACGAGAATGGTGTCAGACCCTCATGATCAAATACTTATCCCCTATACGTTAAAACTTTTTTTTTTCTCAGTTCCCAGAATTTGGGACCATGATGCTTTGCAACAGGTTTTCATTGCATGATGTCGTAATAATAATAATTTTTTAGCTCTCACCCATTCACTGACAGAATGCAGAGATTTTAACACTGATGCAGAAGCTTTTATTATGCCTATATACTTAAAGCTGTACCCCCCCCCCCCCCTTTTTAAGATGAGCCATCCTATTAAAGGGGCTGCCCGAGACTTTCCAAAGACAGTCCCACTCTCGTGTATTGGCCGTGCCTGGTGTTGCAGCTCAGCTTTAAAGGGATCATACAGGATTGGAAAAACATGGCTGCTTTCTTCCAAAAACAGCACCACACCTGTCCAAAGGTTGTGTGTGGTACTGCAGCTCATTCACTTCAATGTATTGAGCAGTAATACCCGATGGAACCCATGGACAGGTGAGGTGCAGCCATTTTTTTTCTCAAATCTTGGACGACCCCTTTAAGTAGCATAGCCGTGGGATATGCCCTCCTTTCACCAATGACGCTGTGTGTGCCTTATAGAAATGACATCCAGGACATCTGCTTCTGCTGATCATCAGATCCGTCATACAAGAGGGATCTGACATTTTTTGTTTCTTTGGTGACTATTGTAGCACTTGTGCTTGCTGTCAGTGAATGAACGAATGGGTGAATAAATGTTTGTTGCAGTTGCGGGTACCATAAACTCCTGTCACTGATTCAACCCAATCTAGTTGGCAGAATGCCCTGCCGTCTGACCACTAAAACCTTTGGCCATATTAACGCCTACCCTTGGCCCGGCAGGGATGGATCAGCCTCCAGATTAATTACTGTACTAAACAGCCGAATTAACGAGTTAATGCCACAGGCTATTTAGCAAAGGCTCATTATTCGTAGGCTTAAAGGGGATCTCCGCCTAAATGTGAAATCTGATTATTAGGGCAGCAAGAGGCATGGTTAGACCAAAAAAACGCTTTTCCCCTCCATTTCTGCCTTGAACTGACAGTTTGCTAAGGACACACATTACCTAGCAACACAATATGAAAGCCTCCAGTTGTTGGGCTGGGTATCCCAGCAACCAGTCTGTCTAATATGACAAAATTGAACAGATATGCCAAATATGAAAGGGCATCGGTCAGCAGTTTTGTACCTATGACACTGGCTGACCTGTTACATGTGCACTTGGCAGCTGAAGGCATCTGTGTTGGTCCCATGTTCATATGTGTCCGCATTGCTGAGGAAAATGATGTTTTAATATATGCAAATGAGCCTCTAGGAGCAACGGGGGCGTTACCTTTACACCTAGAGGCTCTGCTCTCTCTGTAACTGCCGCGTCCTCTGCACTGTGATTGACAGGGCCAGGCAGATGTGATGATGTTTGCACTGTCTGGTCCTATCAATCAAAGTGCAGAGAGAGCAGAGCCTCTAGGTGTAACGGCAACGCCCCCGTTGCTCCTAGAGGCTCATTTGCATATATTAAAACATCATTTTTCTCAGCAATGCGGACACATATGAACATGGGACCAACACAGATGCCGTCAGCTGCCAAGTGCACATGGAACAGGTCAGTCATAGGCATAAATAGCTAGGTCTATACTATCCACACAAATCCATATACAGTGAGCTCCCCCTAGTGGAGACAGCAGGTATTCAGAATTCTGATATTCATCTATGCAGTAAGGCTACATGCACACGACAGTATGTGTTTTGCGGTCCGCAAATTGCGGATTCGCAAAAAAAAAAAAAAACGGATGGCATTCTGTATGACATCCGTTTTTTTTGCGGATCCGTTTTTTTTGCGGATCCATTGTAATAATGCCTATCCTTGTCCGCAAACTAGAAAAAAATAGGACATGCACTATTTTTTTTGCGGAGCAACGGAACGGACATACTGATGCGGACAGCACACGGTGTGCTGTCCGCGTTTTTTGCGGACCCATTGAAATGAATGGGTCCGCATCCTATCCGCAAAAAAAAAAAAACGGAACGGACACAGAAACAAAATACGGTCGTGTGCATGAAGCCTAATGCAGAGTTTCCCGGTACAGATGGGATACGGGCAGGACATATCATTGGTAGATCCTTTGTCTTGATAAACGGCTGGTATTTTCCCTACTTCCCCTGTGCGCTGTGAATGCCGTCCCGCGGCCGTTGGTAAACTCTATATCACTGGCTATAAAACCAACACAACAGGTTTGTCTTCTGCCGCGTTCCTCACTTATTCCTCTGCCTTGACCCGTAGTAACCCACAGAAGCCCCAGTCACTGGTACAATGGAGACTGTGAAAACAACAGGTACTTAGCTCGGATGCTGGGGGCGCGGCAGAGGCACGGTACCCCCCTCCCCCCCAGTCCCCCCTCCGTGGCCCATTTTGGCAACCATGCTTGTGACAAACATTGGCTGTCACCCGGTTTTATGGGGATCCTAGTCATTGTACCATTATCGCTGCTGCGCCAGTTTCCGTTCACAGGATGCTATTATTTGGGTTGCCATGGCAACCCCCGCCTTATGTAAGGGGCATTAGTCCGGGGCTAGATGACAACATTGATGTAAATGATGTGTAGTTTGCGTCATGTGACTTCATCAGATTTTTTTCCTTCAGGCTGGCATAGGAATTTAAAGGGGATGTCCAATTATGACAACTGATGCAGGGCCTGATAAGTGCCTGAACGGTGGGGGGTCCTGCCGATGATGAGAATGGAGGCCTGTGCTCCCCCCCTTGTGAATCACGCACCATTCAGCCGTGCTCTGCTATTTTTGGCAATCTCATAGAGTTGAATGAAGCACCCATGTCTGTTGGTCCATTCAAACAGGGAGCACAGCCCCCCCCCCCCCCCCCCCGTTCTTGTAATCGTTGGAGGTCGGACCCTCCCCTCTCCTGACCAGAAACCGCTGCGGATAGGGGGACGAGTCTTCGCAATGGGACATGACCGCCAAGGGGCAGAGTTTGTGCAAATTTGCCCCAAAGTAGGCAGATTGTGCCCATTTCTGGGGCAGTCCCCATGGCAACCAGAATAAAAGTGCCCATTGTTTACACTGCTGGCTGCATTCACAGATCTGATAAGCGCAGCGTCCAATAGAAAAAGCTCCACACCCGAACCGAGAGCAGCGGCCTGCGGAGACTGACATCATGTTAGGGAAGGCAACGTGAGGGGAATGTAGGGAATGATGGAAAATTCCACCTTGAGTATAAAAAAAAAAAAACGAAAAAAAAAACGGAAAAGCCACCTACTTCCGTAATGGTACATTCCATGCCTACTTTTGTAATGGTACTTTCCACGCACCTATATTGCTGCAGAGCCTGGCCTTATAGCCAAGCTGGATGCATTTCGCCCATTTCACCTCACCCACTATTGGTGGGTGACTAGCGTTCAGCGAACTTGTGTTTTAAGTTCGGCGTCTAAAGTTCGGGTTATCGAAGAATCGCGTTATGGATTCTAAATTCCGTTACGCGATTCTTTGATAACCCGAACCCGAACTTTAGACGCCGAACTTAAAGCACAAGTTATGGGTGACCCCTACCTAGAATCTTGGACAACCCCTTTAACTGCATGGATCACAGGCAGATAATGCACTTTGTATTAAAGGAGTTGTCTAAGACGAGAAAAAAGATGGCTGCTTTATTTAAAAAAAAAAAAAAAAACAGCACCGCCCCTGTCCGCAGGTTGTGTGTGGTATTACAGCTCAGCCCCAGTCACTTCAATGGAGCTGAGCTGCAATACAAGGCATAACTCAGGAATGGATTTTTTGGAAGACAGCAGCCATCTTTTTCTAGTCCCGGACAACCTATTTAAAAGAGACACCGTGTTATGTCCAGAACTGGGTCGCTGAGGGGCGGAGCATGACACAAACATTGAAAGACCATGGAGGAGGGAATTTGTGTCATGCTCCGCCCCCTCAGACCCTGAATTAGTTGTAGCATAATGTGTCAGCCTTGCCTAGAGAGTTCATTCAATTCCATTCATATGAGCCATAATAGAGCAGGGCAGCTGCACGGCATAGTCCAGACTCGTGTCCGTTCGGCTGTTGCAAAACTACAACTCCTAGCATTGATAGAAGTTGTAGTTTCACAACTGCCAGAGGTAAACAGGTCAGAAACTGCTGAGGTAGTCTGCATTCTGCACAGGACACAAAATAAGAAATCTGGTTGGAGATGAAGCAGCGAGTACTTACCCCAACAGCAGGAGAATAGTCTGTGAAGCTCAGCTCCTGAAACTGATAGATGCTAAGGACACTCCCTCTCAGGTAGGGCAGGTGAGTGCAGCACAGGTAACACGCCCCTGGAGACCTAAAACACAGCACAGCTACCCTCCCCCTTCACTGGGCTATGTGCATAGAGATTCATACATTGTATATACACATGTATACATCTAGCTGGCACTATAATAAGGCACTGGAGCTGGCAGTATAATAGAGCACTGTAGCTGGTACTATAATAGGGCACTGTAGCTGGCAGTATAATAGGGCACTGTAGCTGGCAGTCTAATAGAGCACTGTAGCTGGCAGTATAATAGGGCACTGTAGCTGGTACTATAATAGGGCACTGTAGCTGGCACTATAATATAGCACTGTAGCTGGTACCATAATAGGGCACTGTAGCTGGCAGTATAATAAGGCACTGTAGCTGGCAGTATAATAGGGCACTGTAGCTGGTACTATATCACTGTCGTTTGGAACGCTATATTACTGTTAAAACTAATATTTTATTAATTCAACACAAGAAAAGGGAAAGGGAACTACCTATATTAAAATGCTAGAGCACCATCTAACCAATATACGGTCGATGATATGGACCTATGGAGCCGCAGATTGTGGTACATGCGGCTATAGATGGAGTCACTAGAAATGCCGCAACTAGTGCTATACTACAAGCTGGATCATAAGGCCATGGGGCCGTACTAGATCCAATCCACCAGAAGTATGCACTGTGGCGCGGTCAAAAGTGCTCTGAACCAATCCCAGCTAATAGTGCCCTAAACTAAATTTAAGATGGACTAATCCATTGATAAACATCTGCCTGCAGAAGCCGACCTCACTGGAACCATCCGTTCAGAGTGAATCAGATGTCTGAGTGTCGGCTCTGCAGGCACGAATCAAGGGACACTAGGCTAAGCTGGGTGGATCAGAAAGCTTGATTGCATTTGCTCATCAGCTGCAGAGGGCTGAGAACCGCAGACCTCAACTGCAGTGTGAGCACAAACAAGCAGTAGGATCATTAATTTATCCCCACACCACGCTCGACGCGTTTCACCATATTTGGCTCGTCAGGAGCATAATTCTGTGGTTACATGGACAAATGGTCAAAGCTGCTAAGCCTCTGTGACAGAGGCTGCAGCTGTCAGTACGAGGTGGCCGAACGCGGCCGCTCAAGTGCACAGAATATAAGGAGAGTCCTCCTCCCCTCTGCTGAGTCACGCCTTCAGGGCGGCCAATGAGATTGCGGGAGGCGCGGCACCGCCGCATCATCCGTCCCGCCCCCATTGTACCGCCCCCTCTATGAGGCGGGCCCAGATGAATGTCACAACATTCATACATTAAAGATAGAGCTGATGCATACGGCGGCTCACTTGATCCAGCGGCACAGTACAGCAGCGATCGGGATGAGGACTGCTGAGTGGTCATCAGTTCCTCCTGTTGAGGACATCAATCGGTAACGGACAACACAATGACGCAGGGTCACCTCTTAAAGGGACCATGCAGTCTTATTTGATCTCAGGTGGTGACATAAAAGCGAGTCAAATATTAATTTATTAATGATAAGCTGTCCAATGCATAATACTCCTGAGACACAGGGATCTACTTATACCCCTGCTGCACTCTCTTGTCATGTAGGTTATAGAAAACACGCAAAGGAGTTATATTCATTCAATCCATGAGGTTGGAGCGCATATAGGCGGTAGATCCACTGTGTCTCTTTTTGCAACAGACGCCTATCAAAGTCGCCTCCTCTTGGCGATCTTCTAACCACCTCCACAGCCTGAAATTTAATGGCATCCGCATCACCATTATGTACAGTTGACATATGTCTGGCGATAGGGGTATCAGCCCCATTCCGGATGTCATTTAGGTGTTCTGCTACTCTTCTGCGGAATTCCCTTGTGGTTTTACCCACGTATTGTTTTCCGCATACACAGGTGGCCAAGTATACCAGGCCTCTCGTCTTACAATTTACAAAAGATCTAATATTAAATCTCCGTTCAGTGACGCTGCAAATAAATGTCGCGCCAGTCCGAATTGCAGGGCAAGCCACGCACCCGCCACAACGGAAGGTCCCTTTGAGGCTGGTACTCAGCCATGTAGATGTAATAGGACCCTGAAAGAAGCTGTGGACCAAGCGATCTCTCAAACTGCGTCCACGCCTGTATGTAATCAATGGCGCGTCGCCTATCATATCTCCAATATCTGGGTCTGATTTTAAAATACCCCAATAGGTCTTCAACAGCTCTCTCACTGTATTATGTGCTTCATCATATGTGGCTATGATGCGCAACTGCTCTGTTCCCAATGATCCTGGCCTAGGGGTAAGAAGGGCATCCCGATTTTGGGCCAGCGAGTGATGGTACGCCTTGGCTAATACATGTTGCGGGTACCCCCTACTCCTAAACCTGGTTCGTAGCTCACTAGATGCCGTTCTGAAATCTGACATACTAGAGCAGTTGCGCCGTACCCGAAGGTATTGCCCTTTTGGAATTCCCCTCCTCAGGGGCAGGGGGTGGCAACTGTCCCATCTAAGGAGGCTGTTGGTCGCAGTCTCCTTGCGGAACAATCGTGTGCCAATGTTACCCATCCTGTCCCTGAAGATGGTCAAATCCAAAAAATTGATTTGCGATTCCTGGATTTCTGATGTGAAGAATAGTCCCATAGAATTTACATTCAGGTCTGAAACGAACCGATTGAAGTCCTCCACAGTCCCCGACCATAAAATCAGCACATCATCTAAAAAGCGTAGCCACAAATTAATGTGGTCAGCCCATCTCTGATTATCCGCGAACACAACCCCTGAGGTTGTGTTCGCGGATAATCAGAGATGGGCTGACCACATTAATTTGTGGCTACGCTTTTTAGATGATGTGCTGATTTTATGGTCGGGGACTGTGGAGGACTTCAATCGGTTCGTTTCAGACCTGAATGTAAATTCTATGGGACTATTCTTCACATCAGAAATCCAGGAATCGCAAATCAATTTTTTGGATTTGACCATCTTCAGGGACAGGATGGGTAACATTGGCACACGATTGTTCCGCAAGGAGACTGCGACCAACAGCCTCCTTAGATGGGACAGTTGCCACCCCCTGCCCCTGAGGAGGGGAATTCCAAAAGGGCAATACCTTCGGGTACGGCGCAACTGCTCTAGTATGTCAGATTTCAGAACGGCATCTAGTGAGCTACGAACCAGGTTTAGGAGTAGGGGGTACCCGCAACATGTATTAGCCAAGGCGTACCATCACTCGCTGGCCCAAAATCGGGATGCCCTTCTTACCCCTAGGCCAGGATCATTGGGAACAGAGCAGTTGCGCATCATAGCCACATATGATGAAGCACATAATACAGTGAGAGAGCTGTTGAAGACCTATTGGGGTATTTTAAAATCAGACCCAGATATTGGAGATATGATAGGCGACGCGCCATTGATTACATACAGGCGTGGACGCAGTTTGAGAGATCGCTTGGTCCACAGCTTCTTTCAGGGTCCTATTACATCTACATGGCTGAGTACCAGCCTCAAAGGGACCTTCCGTTGTGGCGGGTGCGTGGCTTGCCCTGCAATTCGGACTGGCGCGACATTTATTTGCAGCGTCACTGAACGGAGATTTAATATTAGATCTTTTGTAAATTGTAAGACGAGAGGCCTGGTATACTTGGCCACCTGTGTATGCGGAAAACAATACGTGGGTAAAACCACAAGGGAATTCCGCAGAAGAGTAGCAGAACACCTAAATGACATCCGGAATGGGGCTGATACCCCTATCGCCAGACATATGTCAACTGTACATAATGGTGATGCGGATGCCATTAAATTTCAGGCTGTGGAGGTGGTTAGAAGATCGCCAAGAGGAGGCGACTTTGATAGGCGTCTGTTGCAAAAAGAGACACAGTGGATCTACCGCCTATATGCGCTCCAACCTCATGGATTGAATGAATATAACTCCTTTGCGTGTTTTCTATAACCTACATGACAAGAGAGTGCAGCAGGGGTATAAGTAGATCCCTGTGTCTCAGGAGTATTATGCATTGGACAGCTTATCATTAATAAATTAATATTTGACTCGCTTTTATGTCACCACCTGAGATCAAATAAGACTGCATGGTCCCTTTAAGAGGTGACCCTGCGTCATTGTGTTGTCCGTTACCGATTGATGTCCTCAACAGGAGGAACTGATGACCACTCAGCAGTCCTCATCCCGATCGCTGCTGTACTGTGCCGCTGGATCAAGTGAGCCGCCGTATGCATCAGCTCTATCTTTAATGTATGAATGTTGTGACATTCATCTGGGCCCGCCTCATAGAGGGGGCGGTACAATGGGGGCGGGACGGATGATGCGGCGGTGCCGCGCCTCCCGCAATCTCATTGGCCGCCCTGAAGGCGTGACTCAGCAGAGGGGAGGAGGACTCTCCTTATATTCTGTGCACTTGAGCGGCCGCGTTCGGCCACCTCGTACTGACAGCTGCAGCCTCCGTGACAGAGGCTGCAGCTTTGACCATTTGTCCATGTAACCACAGAATTATGCTCCTGACGAGCCAAATATGGTGAAACGCGTCGAGCGTGGTGTGGGGATAAATTAATGATCCTACTGCTTGTTTGTGCTCACACTGCAGTTGAGGTCTGCGGTTCTCAGCCCTCTGCAGCTGATGAGCAAATGCAATCAAGCTTTCTGATCCACCCAGCTTAGCCTAGTGTCCCTTGATTCGTGCCTGCAGAGCCGACACTCAGACATCTGATTCACTCTGAACGGATGGTTCCAGTGAGGTCGGCTTCTGCAGGCAGATGTTTATCAATGGATTAGTCCATCTTAAATTTAGTTTAGGGCACTATTAGCTGGGATTGGTTCAGAGCACTTTTGACCGCGCCACAGTGCATACTTCTGGTGGATTGGATCTAGTACGGCCCCATGGCCTTATGATCCAGCTTGTAGTATAGCACTAGTTGCGGCATTTCTAGTGACTCCATCTATAGCCGCATGTACCACAATCTGCGGCTCCATAGGTCCATATCATCGACCGTATATTGGTTAGATGGTGCTCTAGCATTTTAATATAGGTAGTTCCCTTTCCCTTTTCTTGTGTTGAATTAATAAAATATTAGTTTTAACAGTAATATAGCGTTCCAAACGACAGTGATATAATTTTGATAGGTGGAACGTATACCTCATACCAGTTATATCACTGTAGCTGGTACTATAATAAGGCACTGTAGCTGGCAGTATAATAGGGCACTGTAGCTGGTACTATAATAGGGCACGGTAGCTGGCAGTATAATAGAGCACTGTAGCTGGCAGTATAATAGAGCACTGTAGCTGGCAGTATAATAGGGCACTGTAGCTGGTACTATAATAGGGCACGGTAGCTGGTACTATAATAGGGCACTGTAGCTGGCAGTCTAATAGGGCACTGTAGCTGGCAGTATAATAGAGCACTGTAGCTGGCAGTATAATAGGGCACTGTAGCTGGTACTATAATAGGGCACGGTAGCTGGTACTATAATAGGGCACTGTAGCTGGCAGTCTAATAGGGCACTGTAGCTGGCAGTATAATAGAGCACTGTAGCTGGCAGTATAATAGAGCACTGTAGCTGGCAGTATAATAGGGCACTGTAGCTGGCAGTATAATAGGGCACTGTAGCTGGTACCATAACAGGGCACTGTAGCTGGCAGTATAATAGGGCACTGTAGCTGGCAGTATAATAGGGCACTGTAGCTGGCACTATAATAGAGCACTGTAGCTGGTACCATAAAAGGGCACTGTAGATGGCAGTATATTAGGGCACTGTAGCTGGTACTATAATAGGGCACTGTAGCTGGCAGTATAATAGGGCACTGTAGCTGGCAGTATGATAGGGCACTGTAGCTGGAACTATAATAGGGCACTGTAGCTGGTACTATAATATGGCACTGTAGCTGGTACCATAATAGGGCACTGTAGCTGGCACCATAATAGGGCACTGTAGCTGGTACCATAATAGGGCACTGTAGCTGGTACCATAATAGGGCACTGTAGCTGGTACTATAATAAGGCACTGGAGCTAGCAGTATAATAAGACACTGTAGCTGGCAGTATAATAGGGCACTGTAGCTGGTACCATAATAGAGCACTGTAGCTGGTACTATAATAGGGCACTGTAGCTGGCAGTATAATAGGGCACTGTAGCTGGTACTATAATAGGGCACTGTAGCTGGCAGTATAATAGGGCACTGTAGCTGGTACCATAATAGAGCACTGTAGCTGGTACTATAATAGGGCACTGTAGCTGGCAGTATAATAGGGCACTGTAGCTGGCAGTATAATAGAGCACTGTAGCTGGCAGTATAATAGGGCACTGTAGCTGGTACTATAATAGGGCACTGTAGCTGGCAGTATAATAGGGCACTGTAGCTGGTACTATAACAGGGCACTGTAGGTGGAAGTATAATAGGGCACTGTAGCTGGCACTATAATAAGGCACTGGAGCTGGCAGTATAATAGGGCACTGTAGCTGGCAGTATGATAGGGCACTGTAGCTGGAACTATAATAGGGCACTGTAGCTGGTACTATAATATGGCACTGTAGCTGGTACCATAATAGGGCACTGTAGCTGGCACCATAATAGGGCACTGTAGCTGGTACCATAATAGGGCACTGTAGCTGGTACCATAATAGGGCACTGTAGCTGGTACTATAATAAGGCACTGGAGCTAGCAGTATAATAAGACACTGTAGCTGGCAGTATAATAGGGCACTGTAGCTGGTACCATAATAGAGCACTGTAGCTGGTACTATAATAGGGCACTGTAGCTGGCAGTATAATAGGGCACTGTAGCTGGTACTATAATAGGGCACTGTAGCTGGCAGTATAATAGGGCACTGTAGCTGGTACCATAATAGAGCACTGTAGCTGGTACTATAATAGAGCACTGTAGCTGGCAGTATAATAGGGCACTGTAGCTGGTACTATAATAGGGCACTGTAGCTGGCAGTATAATAGGGCACTGTAGCTGGTACTATAACAGGGCACTGTAGGTGGAAGTATAATAGGGCACTGTAGCTGGCACTATAATAAGGCACTGGAGCTGGCAGTATAATAGAGCACTGTAGCTGGCAGTATAATAAGGCACTGTAGCTGGTACCATAATAGGGCACTGTAGCTGGCAGTATAATAGGGCACTGTAGCTGGTACTATAAAAGAGCACTGTAGCTGGTACCATAATAGGGCACTGTAGCTGGCAGTATAATAGGGCACTGTAGCTGGCAGTCTAATAGGGCACTGTAGCTGGCAGTATAATAGGGCACTGTAGCTGGCAGTATAATAGAGCACTGTAGCTGATACCATAATAGGGCATTGCAGCTGGTACCATAATATGGCACTGTAGCTGGTACCATAATAGGGCACTGTAGCTGGCAGTATAATAGGGCACTGTAGCTGGTACTATAATAGGGCACTGTAGCTGGCAGTATAATAGGGCACTGTAGCTGGTACTATAATAGGGCACTGTAGCTGGCAGTATAATAGGGCACTGTAGCTGGTACCATAATAGGGCACTGTAGCTGGCAGTATAATAGGGCACTGTAGCTGGTACTATAATAGGGCACTGTAGCTGGCACTATAATAGGGCACTGTAGCTGCCAGTATAATAGAACACTGTAGCTGGCAGTATAATAGGGAACTGTAGCTGGCAGTATAATAGGGCACTGTAGCTGGCACTATAATAGAGCACTGTAGCTGGCAGTATAATAGAGCACTGTAGCTGGCAGTATAATAGAGCACTGTAGCTGGCAGTATAATAGGGCACTGTAGCTGGCAGTATAATAGGGCACTGTAGCTGGCACTATAATAGGGCACTGTAGCTGGCAGTATAATAGAGCACTGTAGCTGGCAGTATAATAGAGCACTGTAGCTGATACCATAATAGGGCATTGTAACTGGTACTATAATAGGGCACTGTAGCTGGCAGTATAATAAGGCACTGTAGCTGGCAGTATAATAGGGCACTGTAGCTGGCAGTATAATAGGGCACTGTAGCTGGCACTATAATAGGGCACTGTAGCTGGCAGTATAATAAGGCACTGTAGCTGGCAGTATAATAGGGCACTGTAGCTGGCAGTATAATAGGGCACTGTAGCTGGTACTATAATAGGGCACTGTAGCTGGCAGTATAATAGAACACTGTAGCTGGCAGTATAATAGGGCACTGTAGCTGGCAGTATAATAGGGCACTGTAGCTGGCACTATAATAGGGCACTGTAGCTGCCAGTATAATAGAACACTGTAGCTGGCACTATAATAAGGCACTGTAGCTGGCAGCATAATAGAGCACTGTAGCTGGTAACATAATAGGGCACTGTAGCTGTCAGTATAATAGGGCACTGTAGCTGGCAGTATAATAGGGCACTGTAGCTGGCAGTATAATAGGGCACTGTAGCTGGTACTATAATAGAGCACTGTAGCTGGAAGTATAATAGGGCACTGTAGCTGGCACTATAATAGAGCACTGTAGCTGGCAGTATAATAGAGCACTGTAGCTGGCACTATAATATAGCACTGTAGCTGGCAGTATAATAGGGCACTGTAGCTGGTACCATAATAGGGCACTGTAGCTGGTACCATAATAGGGCACTGTAGCTGGCAGTATAATAGGGTACTGTAGCTGGTACTATAATAAGGCACTGTAGCTGGCAGTATAATAGGGCACTGTAGCTGGCAGTATAATAGTGCTCTGTAGCTGGTAGTATAGTAGGGCACTGTAGCTGGCACTATAATAGGGGGTTGTAGCTGGAACTATAATAAGGCACTGTAGCTGGCACTATAATAGAACACTGTAGCTGGTACTATAATAGGGCACTGTAGCTGGAACTATAATAGTGCAATGTAGCTGGTACTATAATAGGGCAATGTAGCTGGTACTATAATAGAACACTGTAGCTGGTACAATAATAGGGCACTGAAGCTGGCATATACGCTATAATAGGGCACTGAATCTGGCACTATAATAGGCAGGCTCGAACTGGCCCACCGGGGAGGTGGGGGATTCCTCGGTGGGCCCCCAGTCTCCTGCGCCCCAGATAAGATGGAAGAATAATTATTTATCCTTTCTCAGGAGAGATAATTATTGTAGCCACTAGGTGGCAGTATCACACAGTGATGCAGCCTCCTACTGGTGTAAATTGTACATGAGGCCCTGCAGTATCCTAGACTTCTGGGGCTGCTGGCTGTGAAGGAGGAGAGAACATGTCTGGCCATCCACCTGCCCCAACCCTCCCCCCTTCTGCTAGGAAACTGTGGTTGCTGGAGAGAAAGACTCCTCTGCGATGCTGGGCTGATTTCTCAGGTGTGTGGTGACAGTAGTGAGCTGAAGGAGACTGTAAGGGGGAAATAGGGGATTTGATTATAGCAGACACAGATCTATGAATGTGTGCTGCTCTCTGCAGAGTTCAGAGTGGCATTGGGGGGACTCTGCCCTAGGCCCCCCCCCAATGCCTCTGCTTTAGGTGAACCCCAATAAGTGCCCCAGCTCTAGATGCCCCCGCTCTAAAAGCACCCCTAATATTGCCTCTTCTCCAGTTACCCCTGCTCCAGGGTCCCCACTATTACCCTGCCTCAGGTGACCCTAATGCCTCTGTTTCAGTTATGACCCTCCTTTTGTGCCCTTTGCTCACGTTGCTCCTCTAGCGCCTTTGCTTGGGCTTTGTTAAAGATTGTGACCTGCAAAGCGGGTAGGACTTATGCCTGAAAAATTCTGCACAGTGCGTCACATTCTCCAGTATTGACACGTATGGTTTACATGGCGGCAGTGATGATATTCCGTATTTACAGGCATCACTGCTGCCATGTAAAGAGATACTGGTGGTGGAGTGGTGGAGGATTTAAAGGGGTTGTGCAGGTTTTCAAGTTATCCTCTCCACACTATAGGGCATAACTATATGTAATAGTGGGGTCCGATTCAGCAACCCCCACTGATTCCAGGAACGGAAGCAACCCCCTTTTTATGGTGTGACAGGCCACACATATGCCCTGCTGCTCCATTTATTCTCTTTGGGACCACTGGAATTTGCCAGCGCTGTACTCTGCCATCTCCGGTGACCCCGATAGAGAATGGAAGGAGAGGCAGGGCATATGCCACCAGTGAGGCTGACGCTTTTGCCTATAGTGTGCAAGCATGACCACCGCTGATGAATTTGCAGGGTGGTCGTAACCATGGAAATGAGCAGTGTATAATGTGATGGGAAAAATGAATCCAGCCAGCAAAGGAGACAATATGTTGTTGAAGTGAGACAACCCCTTTAAGTGTGCTACAGTTAATAGGGTTAGACATAAAATGTCTTGGTGCGTGTGTAAGGGTGTAAGCATTATTCACTAATGCCATTGAATGTATAGTGTGTTGTGCATGCAATGTCGCTTTTCTGTCAGCAGATGGTGACAAAGTACATATAATGTTTTCAATGCAGTTGTTCAATATAGAGAAGCTTATATGTTTTAACTTTCAAAGTTTAAATAATGACAATTTTGAGACTTAGTAGGACCCTAAGAAGGGTGATAGTGAACTGTAAATGCAGGTTTGAGGCTACCCTTTGAAAATGACTTGCTGTATCACAGTCTCCCTGTGCAGGAAAGGAGTCTGCCTGGTGAATGCTGAGGACGTCAGGAGAGAACCCCTGTGGAGCCAGAAAGGGATTTGCGGCTCACAGGGGAGACGGATACCAGCCCCAAGGAAGATACTTGTAGCGTCGGCCCCAGGTAACACGTGGCTTACGGTCCGGTTCGTGCTGGAGTGAACCAGGGGATCAAGGGAAAGCACCAAGAGACTGCCAAGAACTCTAAGTGCGGTTTCGCCGCGTCACACCACATTGCACTGTTCCAGGAACACTTTGGGACATATATAAAAAGGTGCCAGGATACGGACTTCACCTTCTTTGGATTACAAATAGTATTGCGCAATACTTAGGGTGCAGCCCAACGTTAAAGCTTGCTCAGGAACATTCAGGACATTGGGGAAAATTACGCAAGTACTGGGCTAGTGTCAGACAGTATTATCCTTACTGTGCGTTTATGCTCTGTTACCATTCTGTTTATGTATGCTCAGCTAATTGTTCACTATAACTGTTCAGTAAGGCCTCATGCACACAACAGTATGGCTTTTTCAGTGTTTTGCGGTCCTTTTTTTACGGATCCGTTGTTCCGTTTTTTGTTTCCGTTGTGTTTCCGTTTCCTTTCCATTTTTCAGGTCCGTTTTTCTGTATGCCATATACAGTATACAGTAATTACATAGACAAAATTGGGCTGGGCATAACATTTTCAATAGATGGTTCCGCAAAAACGGAACGGATACGGAAGACATACGGATGCATTTCCGTATGTGTTCCGTTTTTTTTGCTGACCCATTGACTTGAATGGAGCCAAGCACCGTGATTTGCAGACAAGAATAGGACATGTTCTATCTTTTCACGGTACGGAAATACTGAAACGGAATACACACGGAGACACTTCAGTATTTTTTGCTGAACCGTTGAAATGAATGGATCAGTATATGTTCCGCATACTGAACTCAAAAAACAGCCAGTATACTGAACGCAAAATACTGTCGTGTGCATGAGCCCTAAACGTAAGTGTTGTAACAAAACCGCTGTCTGTGTCTGTGTGGCATCGTGTACTTTCTGAATCTTTGGGCCTAGCCCACGGTTCTCTTTCATTTGCATTGCGTGTTTCCTCTGTGTGATAGGAACTGCATGTGTCTTGTGTCTGACTGACTCAAGAGCAGCATATCCATATATGTGTAAGGCTACTTTCACACTTGCAGTAGCAGGGTCCGGCAGGCTATTCCAGTGGGAGAACAGCCTGCCAGATCCGTGCTTATGCTAGTCCACCGTGCTGCCGGAGGTCCACTACTGCCCCATTCACTATAATGGGGGCAGGCCGGAGGTCCGGCCGCAGCGCGGCAAACATGCCGAGAGGCAGCCAGACAAAAACTACAGCGGACTTCCGGCGGCACGGTGAGCTAGCGTTAGCACGGATGCGGCAGGCTGTTTTCCCGCCGGAACATCCTCCCGGACCCTGCTACTGCAAGTGTGAAAGTAGCCTGAATTCTGCCACATGTATGTCTGTGCATTTTGCTGTGAGTGTCCGCCATCATACTTCATCTGTAATATTTCTGTTATCACTGTAAGGGCTCATGAACACGATTGTTGCAGATCTGCAAAACATGGATACCGGGTGTGTGCATTCAGTATTTTGCGGAACAGAACCGCCGGCCCCTAATAGAACAGTCCTATCCTTGTCTGTAATGCCGACAATAATAGAACACGTTCTATCATTTTGCGTAACGGCCATGCGGACATACAGACACGGAATGCACACAGAGTGATTTTTTTTTTGCGGCCACATTGAAGTGAAGGGAACGGTACGGACATGGAAAAAAAATAAGTTTGTGTGCAGGAGCCCTAAGGTGGGCCCCCGGAATTGGTTACACTGATCGGCCCTAAGTACCCCAGTCCGACACTGATAATAGGGCACTGTAGCTGGTACAATAATAGGGCACTGGAGCTGGCACTATAATAGGGCACTGGAGCTGGCACTATAATAGGGCACTGGAGCTGGCACTATAATAGGGCACTGTAGCTGGCAGTATAATAGGGCACTGTAGCTGGCACTATAATAGGGCACTGGAGCTGGCAGTATAACAGGGCACTGGAGCTGGCAGTATAACAGGGCACTGTAGCTGGCAGTATAACAGGGCACTGTAGCTGGCAGTATAATAGGGCACTGTAGCTGGCAGTATAATAGGGCACTGGAGCTGGCAGTATAATAGGGCACTGGAGCTGGCAGTATAATAGGGCACTGTAGCTGGCAGTATAATAGAGCACTGGAGCTGGCAGTATAAAAGAGCACTGTAGCTGGCAGTATAATAGGGCACTGGAGCTGGCAGTATAATAGGGCACTGTAGCTGGCAGTATAATAGAGCAAATGGAAAAACGAATGAAGCCAGCAAAGGAGACATTATGGACACCCACAATCGATTAGTAAGTGCCTTGGTCTACATGATAAGTGCCATTTGCTGGAGTCAGACCTCCCCTTTAGCACCAGCCTCAGGGATGACCGTAGCTCATTGTGAAAGACTTCATAGAGGAAGTGCAGTCACCCACGTACAGCTTGTGACACAGGGACAACCCCTGTCATCCCGGCGGGCGAGGCTGTCATGTGGAATAGCCATGCAGACACATGGAGGGTATACAGACTCAATGTAGATGTGGCCCTAGGGCCCAATGGTGTCTCCACTTTCAGTGCTTCTAGAGAAGAATATCTTTAGTACAGCATTGACCGCCGCCGTATAGAGTCACACAGAGGTCCAGTATGGTTGTCACATCTGCAGTCTGGCCTCAGTCATGTGGATTTTCACGCAGCATAACTTTTCCGTCAAGACGACGACATCTGGCGGACATCATCATAAATCAGCGGGGTCTGCCAGGCGCGCTGCTGTCCATTAGACGTCACATCTGCCACTATTTTCGTTCCCATTTATAACAGAAACCGCAGTGCATATATTAATGAGGCTGTCCCATCTGGACATTATGGTATATCTACAGGATAGGTGCGTGGACCCCCTCTGCCACCTGCCGAAGAACGCGGAGGACGCCGTGCATAACCGTCTTTTTCTATTCCCTTTTAATTTCTGTGAGTTTTTGAAAAACTTCAGGTTTTTTCCATGTTATGCCCTTCTGTGAACTGACATATAAATGTTTAAGGGTGAAGGGGCCGGGGAGCATCGTACACGACCAGGAAAAGAACTAAAGCATACATCATGGTAGATGGATGGATACATGGATATAAAGATAAATAGAGAGAGAGAGATAGATATGAGATAGATATATAAATAGGACAGATAGATATGAGATAGATAGATACCGTATTTTTCGCCTTATAAGACGCACCAAGGTTTTAGAGGAGGACAATAAGAAAAAAAAAAGTTTCATTAGACCTCAGCTAACAGTCCCAATCAGACCCTAAATGTTAATAAGACCGCAACAAGACCCCCAATCAGACCTCATATCAGCCCCCAGCAGCCCCCATTGCCTCATATCAGCCCTCTGTAGCCCCATAGCCTCTCATTTTGGCCCCCAGCAGCCCCCATTGCCTCAAATGAGCCCTCTGTAGCCCCCCATTGCCTCTCATATTGCCCCTATGACCTTTATAGGAGCCCTCTGTAGCCCCCCATTGCCTCTCATATTGCCCCTATTGCCTCATAGGAGCCCTCTGTAGCCCCCATTGCCTCTTATATTGCCCCCATGGCCTCATATGAGCCCTCTGTAGCCCCCATTGCCTCTCATATTGCCCCCATTGCCTCATAGGAGCCCTCTGTAGCCCCCTATTGCCTATCATTTTGGCACCCAGCGTCTCATGTATAATAAAATAAATAAACCACTTACCTGGTGATGAGATAGATCACCACCCGCGATCTGCTTCCTCCTGCTATGAACTGGCGCGCACAGCGTGAGGTCACAGCCGAGGACCATGAAGCGGTGAGTACAGAGCCTTCAGCGCTTCTTGGTCCTCCGCTACTAATGAGCACTTCCATAATGGAAGCGCTCATTAGTATTTGCCCCATAAGACGCAGGGGCAGTCCCCCCCCCCCCCCCACACACACACTTTTGGGGGAGAAAAATGCGTCTTATGAGGCGAAAAATATGGTAGATATGAGAAAGATAGATAGAAAGGTATGAGATAGATAGATAATAATATTAGATAAATAGGTAGAGAGATAGATGATGGAAACATAGATAATTGGATGTACATATCAAACACATGGAAAACACATGGACTAAATATGGAATTTCAGATGGCGGTTTATGATAAGAGCCCTCCGCTCACCAGATTTGTTAGGCTTTATGGCCTTTTCCTGCTTTAGGGGGTGAGATCCTTGCTGCACACAGTAATTGACTATATTATAATATTACGTTATTTATCTATGTTTATCTCTTCCAGGGAGAACAATTTTGACCACAAGAATCTACAAGGCTGTGCCTACGTATGGGCTCTCCTGGGTTTTGATTTATGGCGTTTTAATTTTTTTTAATTTTATTTCATTATTTGTGTATTGATCCCAGCACTGGACTTTGCCAATCATGGACTTTCCTCATATTGATTATCTCAGTCATAAGTAGTTATCTTATCATGGTCCTTGGGAGGACTTCCTTTACTTACAGGGTGTACACTGTGACTAAGGCTACTTGTCACACTGGCGTTTTGGCTTTCCGTTTGTGAGATCCGTTCAGGGATCTCACAAGCGGTCCAAAACTGATCAGTTTTGCCCTAATGCATTCTGAATGGAAAAGGATCCGCTCAGAATGAATCAGTTTACCTCCGATCGGTCACCGTTCCGCTTTGGAGGCGGACACCAAAACGCTGCTTGCAGCATCCCTTCAACTTCACGTTTGGAGTGCTGCCTCTTTTTTGCAAAGTAGATAGATAAATAAAGATATGATTGATAGATAAATATTAGATGATAGATAGATAGATATGACAAAAACCTATGATAAAGTCACCGACAACAAATAGACCTGAAACCTCATACACCCCTCAACAAATGGTGACCTTTACCCAAAATATGGTCATCAGAGGCACAAACCATGGAGGAATCCACCTGCCTCACACAGAGTAATGCAGAGCAAAAACATGAAGGAGATAAAGACCCTGCCCAATACTCTGTGCAGAAAACTGACTGGACCAAACTGTTACAACATGACCACCAGTCAAGAATCCAGGTTGTCCTACACAGGGCAGCTCATTACAAGGTATACGGACACCCAATGACATCTCTTAGTATCAGCAGCTGGAACATTTGGGGCCTGAACGCTTCAGTCTTCGGATGTAAGACGCACAATCCAGACTTTACCCAAAGACTGAAAAACATTGACATACAGATCCTCCTAGAAACATGGACTAAGGCAGAGAATAAATCCCTGGTGCCCACAAAAGTGTCAAGCAGGGCCTGGAGCTTAGGAGGAATATTAGTCTGGTATAAAGAGAAGCTCCGTGATCAAATCAGACCAGTGAAGAGAAGAGACAGACAAATCTAGGTAAGAATAGGTCACTCCATCCTCGCATCTCGGGCTGTCATCTACCCCTGTGCAACATACATAGCTCCACCAGAGTCTCCATACTTCAACCCCAACAGTTTTGAGATCCTACAGAGGTAAGCCACCCATTTCCAGGCCCTGGGCAATGTTCTCATCTATGGAGACCTCAATGCAAGAACAGGGAGGGAGAGAGACTACCTGACCACTGATGGAAACATCTATATATTCGGAGCGTACCGAGAGGAACAGCTATGACAGCAAAGTCAATAAAAGTGGCAGAAAATTGCTGAACTTATGTCCGTAAACCCTCATGTAGGTAGCAGTGCAGTAGACTACGCCATCACAGATATGGGGCCCACAATTGTTGGTGGCTTCATAGTCACCCTACAGACATATCTGTCAGACCACCATTATCAGTTCCTACACATTAAATCCACAAGCAAACCACCTGCACAGACACCACAGCAGACCGGCCTCTTCAGCCTACCTCCATCTTTTAAATGGTCCAATGTCAGCGCCAAATTATATAGAGACCATAAACAGTGCAGAGATTCAGAAGGTGCTCCATAAATTCCATAATAAAGTGTATGAGCTGAAACCAGAAGGAGTAAGTCTCACAGTAAAGGACTTAAATAATATACTTCATACCATGGCGGAAAAGTCTGACCTCAAAAGATGCAACAACAAGAGGCCAAGAAAGCAACATCCCAACAGTTGGTTTGAGTGTAAAGATATAAGGAAGGCGCTAAGAACTTCCTCAAATAGGAAACACCAAGATCCGAACAACCCCAGTCTGAGGAAACCTACAACAATATACAAAGGCAATACAAAACCATCCTCAGAAAGAAAAAGCAAGGCAACATCTCAGCCAAGCTCCTCTAACTCCAAGACGCTCTCCAGGACAACTCCTTCTGGGAACTATGGAAAAACATGGACAAAACCAGCAGTGTCAGACTGGGGTGCTTAGGGTCCACCACTAAAATTTATTTTGGGGGCCCACTGTACGGATACATTCAAATATTACCTTCTCACACAGCAGCAAGATGCTACCAGATGATTGAATGTGGGGGTCCCGGCAGTGACCTTGAGAACGTAGGTCCTGGGGAAAAGAGGATACTGGCAACTTACCTCTATACCTAAAAGACATCTCAGCTATCGGATTGTGTCTATAATAATAAACTGGGGAGTGTCTTAAATAATCTAAGTTTTTTATGTGAACATAGGCTGTTTGAGGTGCTGTATATTAAATATATTTATGTAGTGCAGTAAGTCTACTGTGTTATGTGCCACTTGTGCAGGGGGTGGGAGACTAGGGGCCCACCTTGCTCAGGGGCCCATCGGGGGATTAACCTGTACCCCTGTGGGCCAGTCTGAGCCTGAAAACCAGTAAGAACACCAACTTTCACATCCAAAACGGAACATCTGGCTCCAGTGCTTCAAGGATCTTTACAAAGACATCTCGAGGGAGGACCAAAGCCCAGAACAAAAAGAAATCAGAAAAAAGCTCAAGGTTATGGAGGGAGAATTTATACATTTGCAAAACCCTCCGGATACACCGATCACACTGTAAGAGATAACAGAGAGGATGTCAGTGATAAAGAGTAAAAAACCCAGTGGCCCAGATGGGATCCTCCTAGAAATGATCAAATACAGCCCGCCAGATATCCAGGCCGCAATAGTAAAGCTCTTCAATGTTGTGCTGAGTGCCGGCTACTTCCCTCAGAGCAGGAACCAGGGCATCATCACCCCCTATAGAGGGATATGTGTCAGCAGCAACCTGGGTAAACTCCCTAGCAGTATCCTAAATAAGAGGATCCTCAGCTTCCGCACAACATCCTCAGCAGAAGCCAAGCAGGCTTCATGCCAAACCACTGCACCACGGACCATATCTACACCCTGCACAGCCTCATCAAGAGCCATGTCCACAATACAAAGCATGAAAAGATCTATGCCTGCTTTGTGGACCCTAAAAAAGGCCTTTCACTCAGTGTAGCACAGAGGCTTATTCCTGAAACTTCTCGAAAGCGGAATAAGAGGAAAAACATATGAGAACAGATGCAGCGGGAAGATGAATTGGAAGAAGACAGCTTATTTCTGGCAGAGCCGAGGAGTCAGACGGGGCTGCAGCCTCAGTCCAACCCGCTCTGGAGTCCTCCTCAGCACCAGGTCTCGCCCTCCATGACACCGAGGTAAATTTTCTGCTCTATGCAGATGACCTCCTGCTACTGTCACAAACTAAAAACGGTCTCCAAGATGACCTGAAAATTATGGAGAAATTCAGCGAATTCAGCAAAGAAAACCAACATCATGGTGTTCCAGAAATGAAACCAGAAAGCAGCCAGGTGTCCTCCCTTCCTACTAAACAACTGTCCACTTTCAGAAACAGACAGGTACACCTACCTGGGCCTAGAAATCAGCCAATCAGGGAGTTTTAAGAAAGCCATGGAAACACTGAAAGACAAGGCGAGCAAAACCTTCCATGCCATCAGAAGGCATCTGTATCACCTTAAAGCACCAGTGACCATCTGGCTTAAAATCCTTAATACCATCATCGCCCCGATCCTCCTGTATGGCAGCGAAGTCTGGGGCCCAGACATATACCCAGACCGGGCAAAGTGGCACTCTGGGCCAACAGAAATATTCCACCTAGAATTCTGTAAACACCTTCTCCAGGTCCACAGGGGCACCTCAAACAGCGCCTGTCGAGCAGAGCTGGGAAGATTCCAACTATACCTTGATGTCCAGAAGAGGGCGCTATCATTCAGAGCCCATCTGCATAGCAGCAGTCCCACCTCCTACCATCACAAAGCCTTGCTACACCAAGAAGCCCCAGAAAAACGAAGCACCCCTCAATAGGTCGCCCAAACCCAGCCTGACCAAGCCACCAACCAATACAGCCTGGCAAAAGGGCAAATCCAGAAGACGATACACAAGAGCAAAGAGGAGTATATCAGCGTCTGGAGGAACGACATAAGAACATCCCAGAAGCTGACAGTATACCAGAGCCTGCAGAGGGAGTACAAAATGGCCCCATATCTAGAGAAACTCCCCAACCCCAGAGACCGACAGATCCTGAGCCGGTACAGACTGAGCGCCCACAGTCTGCTCATTGAATCCGGGCGTCACCGACAGAGGTACAAACCCAGGGAGAGCAGACTGTGCCAGCAGTGCGACCAGGAGGCCGTGGAGGACGAGGCTCATTTCCTGCTGCGGTGCCCCAAATACTCAGCAGTGAGGGAGACTGTCTGATCTCTGCCCAGACTTCACCTCCATGGAGGAGGAAGAGAGACTCTCCATACTGCTGGGGGAAGAGGAGAACACAGCGGCCATAGCAGCACAATATATTACTGCCTGCCATAGACTGAGAGGAGCCTGATGTATTAAGGACTCTTATACCCCTACTCTGGATGTGTCTCCATCCCCCAAACTTACCCAGTTATTTCCTACTTGCTTTGGCAATGCTAAAATGTATTTAGTCCTGCCAATAAAGCTGATTTGAATTTGATATGATATAGATAGATATGAGATAGATAGATAGATAGATAGATAGATAGATAGATATGAGGTAGATAGATATAAGATATGAGATAGATAATAGATATGAGATAGATAGATAGATAGATAGATAGATATGAGCTAAATCGATAGATAGATAGATAGATATGAGATAGATAGATAGATAGATATGAGATAGATATGAGATAGATAGATAGATAGATAGATAGATATGAGATAGATAGATAGATAGATAGATAGATATGAGATAGATAGATAGGAGTTAGGCCTCATGCACACGACCGTTCCGTTTTTTGCGGTCCGCAAATTGCAGTTCCGCAAAACACGAAAGCCACCCGTGTGCCTTCTGCAATTTGCGGAATGGGCGGCCCATTGTAGACATGCCTATTCTTGTCTGAAAAATTGACAAGAATAGGACATGGAGAATACAAATGTGATAGCACTCTGCATCCAGCATTCTGCCCTGCCTCCATGCTGGATGAGGCATTGGTGTACATTTTGGCCAAAGCGTAATAAGCCACTCACCGCGTCAAGGTCGCCTCTATTGAGTGGTCCCTAACACTAGTTCCTACCTGTTTATGGGCCATGACAGCCACACAAAGTCCAGGGAATGCAGGTGCAGCATGCACGCCAAGCACACTCTGCTTTTAACCCCGTCCGGTGCCATTACAGCTTTCATCGGATCCAGGGATGCAAGTACCAACATGCACGCTGAGCCCACCATATACTTCTCCTGGAGCCAAATGGCTACTGGTAGGTTCTATATATGCAGACTCAGTTTTATACTGACTTTAAAACCAGCCTCCAGGACAGATTGACTGGTCAGGTGTGCATGACTCCAAGGAGATCGCCACGCCTCCAATACATACTACAAAGAAAAAATGTGGGGAATTGAGTCAGCACAACCTGTATTTGTGTGGCTGTCATGGCCCATAAACAGGTAGGAACTAGTGTTAGGGACCACTCATAGAGACGACCTTGACGCGGTGAGTGGCTTATTACGCTTTGGCCAAAATGTACACCAATGCCTCATCCAGCATGGAGGCAGGGCAGAGTGCTGGATGTAGAGTGCTATCACATTTGTATTCTCCGTTTGTATATGTATTTCGCCATAGTGATCTGCACCTACATACAGGTTGTGCTGACTCAATTCCCCACATTTTTTCTTTGAAGAATAGGACATGCTATATTTTTTTGTGGGGCTATGTAACGGAGCAATGGATGCGGACCACAACAACAGTCATTTGCATGAGGCCTCAGATAGATAGATAGATTTATTGCTAACCCTCTTGTTATATTTCTCTTCTTGAAAAAATTTTTAAAATGTTTTTATAGATATAAGTCTTAAGAAGTGAAACCACAAGACCTTAAACTTAAACTGAAAATAAAGATGGAAGCCTCATCTGAAGACGTTTCCTTGAAAGAGGAAGTGGAGAATTCCCAGAAGTTGCACAATTCTCCATGAGATCAGCCATGGCTGGTGAGGATGAAAACAGACGACCAGCATAACATGGGGCAGACGGAGACTATACAGTAATCATGGCGGGGTACATATACACAGGCAGACCAGGGGCTCCTGGAAAGAGGGGCCCCAGCCCTGGCTGCTCGCATTGCCCCTTTGGTCGGAGAGAAGATGTACAGTTTGCATAGTTCCCTATGAAAGGGAACTGAAAGTAAGTTGCACACCGTAGTGCGGGGGGAGGGGGTCACCCGTAACTTGTGAGCCTCCTGATTATACCAAATTAATAATAATAATTTCCATGTAAAGTAAGAAGAATACGACTATTATATTCATGGCGGGATACATTAGCCACGTCTACCATGCAAGGCATTCACAATGGAGCCACGAAAAATAAATTTAATAGTAAATGCCTCCTCGTTTGCAATGAATTAAGAACATTTCCCCAGCACACAGTATATGTGTCCAGAATTAGTAAAATATAGCTGCTTTATTCCAAAAACAGCGCCCCACCTGTCCACAGGTTGTATGTGGTATAGCAGTACATTCAATTCAGTGTAGCTGAGCTGCAATACCACACACAAACAGTTGTGGCGCTATTTCTGGAAGAAAGCAGCCATGTTTTTCTAGTCTTAAAGCTATCCTCTTAGTCACAGTCTTCTGTGGCACAGCTCATTAAAATGAGAACATATGAATGCTCAGATTAACACATAAACACCTACAGTACAGACCAAAAGTTTGGACACACCTTCTCATTCAAAGAGTTTTCTTTATTTTCATGACTATGAAGGCATCAAAACTATGAATTAACACATGTGGAATTATATACATAACAAACAAGTGTGAAATAACTGAAAATATGTCATATTCTAGGTTCTTCAAAGTAGCCACCTTTTGCTTTGATTACTGCTTTGCACACTCTTGGCATTCTCTTGATGAGCTTCAAGAGGTAGTCCCCTGAAATGGTTTTTACTTCACAGGTGTGCCCTGTCAGGTTTAATAAGTGGGATTTCTTGCCTTATAAATGGGGTTGGGACCATCAGTTGCGTTGAGGAGAAGTCAGGTGGATACACAGCTGATAGTCCTACTGAATAGACTGTTAGAATTTGTATTATGGCAAGAAAAAAGCAGCTAAGTAAAGAAAAAAACGAGTGGCCATCATTACTTAACCACCTCAGCCCCCAGTGCTTAAACACCCTGAAAGACCAGGCCACTTTTTACACTTCTGACCTACACTACTTTCACCGTTTATTGCTCGGTCATGCAACTTACCACCCAAATGAATTTTACCTCCTTTTCTTCTCACTAATAGAGCTTTCATTTGGTGGTATTTCATTGCTGCTGACATTTTTACTTTTTTTGTTATTAATCGAAATTTAACGATTTTTTTGCAAAAAAATGACATTTTTCACTTTCAGTTGTAAAATTTTGCAAAAAAAAAACGACATCCATATAGAAATTTTGCTCTAAATTTATAGTTCTACATGTCTTTGATAAAAAAAAAATGTTTGGGTAGAAAAAAAATGGTTTGGGTAAAAGTTATAGCGTTTACAAACTATGGTACAAAAATGTGAATTTCCGCTTTTTGAAGCAGCTCTGACTTTCTGAGCACCTGTCATGTTTCCTGAGGTTCTACAATGCCCAGACAGTACAAACACCCCACAAATGACCCCATTTCTGAAAGTACACACCCTAAGGTATTCGCTGATGGGCATAGTGAGTTCATAGAACTTTTTATTTTTTGTCACAAGTTAGCGGAAAATGATGATTTTTTTTTTTTTTTTTTTTTTTCTTACAAAGTCTCATATTCCACTAACTTGTGACAAAAAATAAAAAGTTCTATGAACTCACTATGCCCATCACGAAATACCTTGGGGTCTCTTCTTTCCAAAATGGGGTCACTTGTGGGGTAGTTATACTGCCCTGGCATTCTAGGGGCCCAAATGTGTGGTAAGGAGTTTGAAATCAAATTCAGTAAAAAATGACCTGTGAAATCCGAAAGGTGCTCTTTGGAATATGGGCCCCTTTGCCCACCTAGGCTGCAAAAAAGTGTCACACATCTGGTATTGCCGTACTCAGGAGAAGTTGAGGAATGTGTTTTGGGGTGTCTTTTTACATATACCCATGCTGGGTGAGATAAATATCTTGGTCAAATGACAACTTTGTATAAAAAAATGGGAAAAGTTGTCTTTTGCCAAGATATTTCTCTCACCCAGCATGGGTATATATAAAATGACACCCCAAAACACATTCCCCACCTTCTCCTGAGTACGGAGATACCAGATGTGTGACACTTTTTTGCAGCCTAGGTGGGCAAAGGGGCCCATATTCCAAAGAGCACCTTTCGGATTTCACTCGTCATTTTTTACTGAATTTGATTTCAAACTCCTTACCACACATTTGGGCCCCTAGAATGCCAGGGCAGTATAACTACCCCACAAGTGACCCCATTTTGGAAAGAAGACACCCCAAGGTATTCCGTAAGGGGCATGGCGAGTTCCTAGAATTTTTTATTTTTTGTCACAAGTTAGTGGAAAATGATGATTTTTTTTTTTTTTTTTTTTTTTTCATACAAAGTCTCATATTCCACTAACTTGTGACAAAAAATAAAAACTTCCATGAACTCACTATGCCCATCAGCGAATACCTTGGGGTCTCTTCTTTCCAAAATGGGGTCACTTGTGGGGTAGTTATACTGCCCTGGCATTCTAGGGGCCCAAATGTGTGGTAAGGAGTTTGAAATCAAATTCTGTAAAAATTGACCTGTGAAATCCGAAAGGTGCTCTTTGGAATATGGGCCCCTTTGCCCACCTAGGCTGCAAAAAAGTGTCACACATCTGGTATCTCCGTATTCAGTAGAAGTTGGGGAATGTGTTTTGGGGTGTCTTTTTACATATACCCATGCTGGGTGAGAGAAATATCTTGGTCAAATGCCAACTTTGTATAAAAAAATGGGAAAAGTTGTCTTTTGCCAAGATATTTCTCTCACCCAGCAGGGGTATATGTAAAATGACACCCCAAAACACATTCCCCACCTTCTCCTGAGTACGGAGATACCAGATGTGTGACACTTTTTTGCAGCCTAGGTGGGCAAAGGGGCCCATATTCCAAAGAGCACCTTTCGGATTTCACAGGTCATTTATTACAGAATTTGATTTCAAACTCCTTACCACACATTTGGGCCACTAGAATGCCAGGGCAGTATAACTACCCCACAAGTGACCCCATTTTGGAAAGAAGACACCCCAAGGTATTCGCTGATGGACATAGTGAGTTCATGGAAGTTTTTATTTTTTGTCACAAGTTAGTGGAATATGAGACTTTGTATAAAAAAAAAAAAAAAAAAAAAAAAATCAGCATTTTCCACTAACTTGTGACAAAAAATAAAAAATTCTAGGAACTCGCCATGCCCCTCACGGAATACCTTGGGGTGTCTTCTTTCCAAAATGGGGTCACTTGTGGGGTAGTTATACTGCCCTGGCATTTTCCAGGGGCCCTAATGTGTGGTAAGTAGGTAAATGACCTGTGAAATCCTAAAGGTGCTCTTTGGAATATGGGCCCCTTTGCCCACCTAGGCTGCAAAAAAGTGTCACACATGTGGTATCGCCGTATTCAGGAGAAGTTGGGGAATGTGTTTTGGGGTGTCATTTTACATATACCCTTGCTGGGTGAGAGAAATATCTTGGCAAAAGACAACTTTTCCCATTTTTTTATACAAAGTTGGCATTTGACCAAGATATTTCTCTCACCCAGCATGGGTATATGTAAAATGACACCCCAAAACACATTCCCCAACTTCTCCTGAGTACGGCGATACCAGATGTGTGACACTTTTTTGCAGCCTAGATGCGCAAAGGTGCCCAAATTCCTTTTAGGAGGGCATTTTTAGACATTTGGATACCAGACTTCTTCTCACGCTTTGGGGCCCCTAGAATGCCAGGGCAGTATAAATACCCCACATGTGACCCCATTTTGGAAAGAAGACACCCCAAGGTATTCAATGAGGGGCATGGCGAGTTCATAGAAAAAAAAAATTTTTGGCACAAGTTAGCGGAAATTGATATTTTTAATTTTTTTCTCACAAAGTCTCCCGTTCCGCTAACTTGGGACAAAAATTTCAATCTTTCATGGACTCAATATGCCCCTCACGGAATACCTGGGGGTGTCTTCTTTCCGAAATGGGGTCACATGTGGGGTATTTATACTGCCCTGGCATTCTAGGGGCCCTAAAGCGTGAGAAGAAGTCTGGAATATAAATGTCTAAAAAATTTTACGCATTTGGATTCCGTGAGGGGTATGATGAGTTCATGTGAGATTTTATTTTTTGACACAAGTTAGTGGAATATGAGACTTTGTAAGAAAAAAAAAAAATAATTCCGCTAACTTGGGCCAAAAAAATGTCTGAATGGAGCCTTACAGAGGGGTGATCAATGACAGGGGGGTGATCAATGACAGGGGGGGTGATCAATGACAGGGGGGGTGATCAATGACAGGGGGGGTGATCAATGACAGGGGGGGTGATCAATGACAGGGGGGGTGATCAATGACAGGGGGGTGATCAATGACAGGGGGGGTGATCAATGACAGGGGGGGTGATCAATGACAGGGGGGGTGATCAATGACAGGGGGGGTGATCAATGACAGGGGGGGTGATCAATGACAGGGGGGTGATCAGGGAGTCTATATGGGGTGATCACCACAGTCATTGATCATGCCCCTGTAAGGCTTCATTCAGACGTCCGGATGCGTTTTGCGGATCCGATCCATCTATCAGTGGATCCGTAAAAATCATGCGGACGTCTGAATGGAGCTTTACAGGGGTGTAATCAATGACAGGGGGGTGATCAGGGAGTCTATATGGGGTGATCACCACAGTCATTGATCACGCCCCTGTAAGGCTTCATTCAGACGTCCGGATGCGTTTTGCGGATCGGATCCATCTATTAGTGCATCCGTAAAAATCATGCGGACATCTGAATGGAGCTTTACAGGGGGGTGATCAGGGAGTCTATATGGGGTGATCACCACAGTCATTGATCATGCCCCTGTAAGGCTTCATTCAGACGTCCGGATGCGTTTTGCGGATCGGATCCATCTATCAGTGCATCCGTAAAAATCATGCGGACATCTGAATGGAGCTTTACAGGGGGGTGATCAGGGAGTCTATATGGGGTGATCACCACAGTCATTGATCATGCCCCTGTAAGGCTTCATTCAGACGTCCGGATGCGTTTTGCGGATCCGATCCATCTATCAGTGCATCCGTAAAAATCATGCGGACGTCTGAATGGAGCTTTACAGGGGGGTGATCAATGACAGGGGTGTGATCAATGACAGGGGGGTGATCAGGGAGTCTATATGGGGTGATAACCACAGTCATTGATCACGCCCCTGTAAGGCTTCATTCAGACGTCCGGATGCGTTTTGCGGATCCGATCCATCTATCAGTGGATCCGTAAAAATCATGCGGACGTCTGAATGGAGCTTTACAGGGGGGAAATCAATGACAGGGGTGTAATCAATGACAGGGGGGTGATCAGGGAGTCTATATGGGGTGATAACCACAGTCATTGATCACGCCCCTGTAAGGCTTCATTCAGACGTCCGGATGCGTTTTGCGGATCCGATCCATCTATCAGTGGATCCGTAAAAATCATGCGGACGTCTGAATGGAGCTTTACAGGGGGTTGATCAATGACAGGGGGGTAATCAATGACAGGGGGGTGATCAGGGAGTCTATATGGGGTGATCAGGTGCTAATAAGGGGTTAATAAGTGACGGGGGGGGGTGTAGTGTAGTGTAGTGGTGCTTGGTGCTACTTTACTGAGCTACCTGTGTCCTCTGGTGGTCGATCCAAACAAAGGGGACCACCAGAGGACCAGGTAGCAGGTATATTAGACGCTGTTATCAAAACAGCGTCTAATATACCTGTTAGGGGTTAAAAAAATCACATCTCCAGCCTGCCAGCGAACGATCGCCGCTGGCAGGCTGGAGATCAACTCTCTTACCTTCCGTTCCTGTGAGCGCGCGCGCCTGTGTGCGCGCGTTCACAGGAAATCTCGCGTCTCGCGAGATGACGCACGGATGCGTCCAGGAGGAATGAATCAACCACCTTCCGGACGCATCCGTGCGTTAGGCGGTCGGGAGGTGGTTAAAGAAATGAAGGTCAGTCAGTCAGCCGAAAAATTGGGAAAACTTTGAAAGTAAGGGCTATTTGACCATGAAGGAGAGTGATGGGGTGCTGCGCCAGATGACCTGGCCTCCACAGTCACCGGACCTGAACCCAATCGAGATGGTTTGGGGTGAGCTGGACCGCAGAGTGAAGGCAAAAGGGACAACAAGTGCTAAGCATCTCTGGGAACTCCTTCAAGACTGTTGGAAGACCATTTCAGGGGACTACCTCTTGAAGCTCATCAAGAGAATGCCAAGAGTGTGCAAAGCAGTAATCAAAGCAAAAGGTGGCTACTTTGAAGAACCTAGAATATGACATGTTTTCAGTTGTTTCACACTTGTTTGTTATGTATATAATTCCACATGTGTTAAGCCTTCATAGTCATGAAAATAAAGAAAACTCTTTGAATGAGAAGGTGTGTCCAAACTTTTGGTCTGTACTGTATATGGACCAATGGAAACAGTCAGCAGGATGCTGTTGATGGTTTCATTATTCTTAGGCCTGTCTCAGACAACCATAGTACAGACTTACTTATTGGATCCCTATAACTGAGTGTGGTAGCCATAATAAACTAAAGCTAAAACTATCTGATCCGTCAACAGCAGCTTGTTCACAGTTTCCATGCAGGTTCAGAACTGTATCCGGTGATGTCAGGACCGCTGTGTGGCAGATACAGGCAGCAGACATGGTATATGTGACAAGTAGAGATTTCCTATATTACACAATGATGGGGGCAGGACGGTGTCCCTCCCCAGTGATGCCGAGAGCCCTCAGTGCAGGAAGTCTGGAAGGACTGCAGCAGCATGAAGTGACTGCCGAGGACACCGAGACCACCCGTCTGGAGCGGACAACATCCACCATGGACAACAAACCTCTACTGAGCGACCCCCGAAAATCTAATTATCAGTCTGTGGGGAAGGTCCTGAGAGAAGCAGAGAAGAAGTATATAAAGTGAGCACTAGATCTGATTATCTATCTCATATCTATCTATCTATCTATCTATCTATCTATCTATCTATCTATCTATCTATTTTCTATCTCTCTATCTCATATCTATCTATCTATCTATCTCATATCTATCTATCTATCTATCTATCTATCTTATATCTATCTATTATCTATCTATCTCATTATCTATCTATTTATCTATTATCTATCTATCTATCTATCTATCTATTATCTATCTATTATCTATCTATCTATCTATCTATCTATCTATCTATTATCTATCTATTATCTATCTATCTATCTATCATCTATCTATTATCTATTATCTATCTCTCTATCTATCTATCTATCTATCTATCTATCTCTCTCATATCTATCTATCTCTCTCATATCTATCTATCTATCTATCTATCTCTCTCATATCTATCTATCTATCTATCTATCTATCTCATATCTATCTATCTATTATCTATCTCATATCTATCTATCTCTTATCTATCTATCTATTATCTATCTATCTATCTATCTATCTATCTATCTATCTATCTATCTATCTATCTATCTATCTATCTATCTATCTATCTATCTATCTATCTATCTCAGTCTCCACTGAAGGGATTCGACCATTGCTTCATTGGAAGCAGCAGACAGGATGATGCAGTGATGGTCACTTCTCGTCTTCTGGAGATGTTACGACACTTCTGATGGTCACTGACATGTAGTAAGTGTTTCTTGAATGGAAGTCACTTGAGCAATAGAGCACGTGTGCCCCCATATTGTATTTATCCGGATTTCTCCTTGGACACATCTGGTCTCTGTATATGGGTGGCAAATCCAAATGGGCACTAGGTGCTTCCATTTTCATAAAACGGCAAATGTTTCCTGTCAGGACACACCTTCCTCATGGGTGGTATCAACCAAGGAGGAAGGCCCCGCCCCCAAGGGTCCAGTAGCTGAGAGGCGATGGGGACAAGCTCTGAGTCTTTCTGTCCAGTAAGTGGGGGTGAGATGGCAAGAAGATGGGAGCCTTATTTCGATATTGTCCTTGCCTTCTTTTGTACAGAACCCTAGACAACAGGAGGATGTTCTTGGCCGCCTTTTCTGCAGTGCTTGGCAACTTCTCATTCGGCTATGCCCTGGTCTACCCCTCGCCCGTGTTGCCAGTTCTGGAAGAAGACACTGATCCAGTTTTGCATATAACTGATGCGGAAAAGTCATGGTTTGGGGTAAGGATAATTTTTTGTACACCTCAGCTCCATTGAAATGAATAGGGCTGAGCTGCAATACCACACACAACCAGTCGACAGGTGTGGCACTGTTTTTAGAAAAAAAAAAAAGCATCCATATTCTTCTAATCCTACTTTTCACTTGTCATTTCTTATCCTTTCACAGTCCGTCTTTGCTCTCGGCTGCTGCGTGGGAGGAATAAGCTCGATGGTCCTGAATGACCGCCTTGGACGTAAACTGAGCATCATGTTCTCGGCGTTTCCTGCAGCCGTGGGCTTCCTGCTTATAGGCAGTGCCCAACATGTCTCCATGTTACTTTTGGGCAGGATCCTTACGGGCCTGGCTGGAGGACTGACGTCATCATCTATACCAGTAAGCGACTTGTCTCTGACCGTTCAGTGGTTAAAGGGGTTGTCCAGGATTTGATAAACATGGCTGCTTTATTCCAGAAACAGCGCCACCCCCTGTCCATGGTTGTGTCTGGTATTGTAGCTCAGCTCCATTGAAATCAATATATCTGAGTTGCAGTACCGCTCGCAACCTGTGGACAGGTGTGGCACTGTTTTTGAAAGAAAGCAGCCATCTTTTTCTAGTCCAGACTCCTAACAAGCAGCAACACATATCTCAGCTTCCTGTGAGCAGAACTCCCAAAGCAAAATCTATGAGAGGGCCCACACCTTACCTTGTGCCATATATAATACTGATGTGTCAGAGGGACCAGGATTTGGTGGACCTGCTACCTTTACACCCCCTATAGCTGTACCCCTACACAATGGGAGGAGAAGGACACTGGGTAACCAAACTTTTTTTTAAAGGGGTTTTCTTGGAGTACAGTATTGATGGCCTAGCCTCAGGATAGGTCACCAATATCAGATTGGTGGGGGTCCGGCTCCCGGCACCCCCACCGATCAGGCTTACTCGCAGCTTACCAAGAACAGCACCATCCATTGTGTAGTGGTTGTCCTTGGTATTGCAGCCCAGGCCCCATTCACTTTGAATGGGACGGAGCTGCACCCAAGGCCATATGACCGATGGACGTGACGTCACATGGCCGAGGAAGAGGCGGTCGGACTCCTGCCGATCATATAGTGATGACCTATCCTGAGGATACATCATTAAGATTTTACTCACAGGAAACCGCTTTCGTTTTTTGAAGATGCATAAACCTTCCATATGTACAAATGTATGGTAGGTGGCAGCTGCTTTGTTTTTTTCCTTGAATTTAGAATTATGTGTCAGTCTTCACTGCAGTCCTGGCATTCTGTTCATGAATCAGGAAGCTTAGGATGACCCGCGAAGTAATATTTGGTGTGTTCTAGGTTTATATATCTGAGATTTCCCACGCTGGAGTGCGGGGGGCGCTGGGGGCATGTCCTCAGTTGCTGGCTGTATGTGGAGCGCTGGTTCTCTACACACTGGGTACGTCTAATCCTCCATCATATATTCAAATGTCTCCAAATAAGCAATTCATTTGTCTTTTTTGGGAAGTGGGCGTGGTCAGTTATGTTAATGAGGTGTATGCTATTATGACTTAAAGGGCATCTGTCAGCAGTTTTGCACCTGGCTGACCTGTTGGAAGCTGAAAGCATCTGCGTTGGTCCCATGTTCATATGAGAAAAATCAAGTTTTAATATATGCAAATGAGCCTCTAGGAGCAACGGGGGCGTTACCGTTACACCTAGAGGCTCTGCTCTCTCTGCTACTGCCACGATCTCTTCACTTTGATTGACAGGACCAGAGGTGATCACATTTACAAAGCCAGGTCCTGTCAAAGTTGCAGAGAGAGCAGAGCCTCTAGGTGTAACGGTAACGCCCCCGTTGCTCCTAGAGGCTCATTTGCATATATTAAAACTAGATTTTTCTCATATGAACACAGATGTCTTCAGCTTCCAACAGGTCAGCCAGTGTCATAGGTAAAAAACTGCTGACAGATGCCCTTTAAAGGAGTAGTCCGGCTTAAGCTGTTTTCATTCACTGACAGCAAGCAGGGCGATTGAAACACAAACCTTCTGTTAAAAAGTTGCAGAATTTCATTATACAATGATTAGTAATATCACTGTGTATTCGCACGTCCCCCTCCGTCCTCTTGTGTATGAACATACCGCCATCTCTTCCTCCAAGGGCTCTTCCTGCCGTGGCGCTGGTTGGCAGTAGCCGGTGAAGTGCCTGTATTGGTGATGCTCTTGCTCCTCTGCTTCATGCCCGACTCCCCGCGTTTCCTAATATCCAAGGGTAAAGATGAGAAGGCTCTTCAGGCGCTGGTCTGGCTCCGGGGCCCCAAGACCGCATACAGAGGGGAGTACCAGAGGATTAAGGAGAGCGTCCTGAAGGCAGTAAGACTCCCATGGGGGTTGTAATGCATACTGGGAGTAGTGATTGGGATGATGGTGGAAATTTAACTCTTTGTATAATTTCAGAACAGTTCTCTGACCTTCAGCGAGCTCTCCGACCCCTACTACTACAAGCCCATCCTCATCGCCGTGTCCATGAGGTGCCTACAGCAACTGTCCGGAATCAACCCAATACTGACCTACCTGGAGCCCATCTTCAACAGGACCAAGGTCATCCTGGTGAGGACCGTATACGGAACCATTCATTCATGTACTCCGTATGCATTCCGTATTTCTGTTTTTCCGTTCCGTTGAAATATAGAACATGTCCTATTATTGCCCTCAAATCACGTTCCGTGACTCCATTCAAGTCAATGGGTCCGCAAAAAAAAAATTGAACACATACGGAATGCATCCGTATGTCTTCCGTATCTGTTCCGTTTTTGCGGAAGCATCTATTGAAAATGTTATGCCCAGCCTAATTTTTTTCTATGTAATTACTGTATACTGTATATGCCATATGGAAAAAACGGAACGGAAAAACGGAAACACAACGGATCGTTAAAAACTGAAAAAGCCATACGGTCGTGTGAAAGAGGCCTTATACATGACATTTACAGACAATGACAATATATACTTGTAGGAAACGGACGGAGCGGCTGCCGGGCCTGGTCTGAGAGAGCGAGCTTGACTGAAGAAACAGGGGGGGGAGCCATCCCTATTCAAAAATTTGCTGTGGGGCCCAGTCAGTCCTAGTTACGCCATTGCCGCTAATAATCGTGCTGCCCCCATTGTTCCCTCCTTACAAATGTGCTGTCCCCTCAGTGCCACCCTCACAATAAGGCCTCATGCACACGATTGTTGTGTGTTTTTTTGCGGTCCCGTAAAACACGGATGGCGTCCGTGTGCGTTCCGCAATTTGCGGAACGGCACGGACAACCATTAATATAACTGCCTATTCTTGTCCGCAAAACGCGGACAAGAATAGGACAGGTTATATATTTTTTGGCGGGGCCACGGAACGGAGCAACGGATGCGGACAGCACACGGAGTGCCGTCCGCATCTTTTGCTGCCCCATTGAAGTGAATGGGTCCGCATCCGAGCCGCCAAAACTGCTTTCCTAGCCAAATTGTCGCCCGGCTCGTTTGCCTCAATTTAAAACCAGCAGCCAGTCCTAGTAAGCGAATAGCAATCTTACCTCCTGAGAGGTCCCCTGTGACCTGTGGTCCCCTAGAGATATCTCCGACTCTCCGAGCGGAGTAGAGATAACACAGCAGATGCCAGGCTGTATATCGGATCCGTAAGGCCCCATGTAGCCTAATGGTATACGTCGCTGCTTTGGTATGGAGGGGGGGTTGTAGGTAGGTGATCTCTAATCTTTGGCGTCTTCTTCTAGAAAGGCGGATATGACGCTGCCCTGGTCGGGCTTGTAAGGTTGATCTCTGTGCTTGTGGCGGCTCTGGTAATGGATAAAGCGGGCAGGAAAATCCTGCTTTTTGTATCCAGTAAGTATGTGGACCTCATCTATGCTTCTTCATGGACTCCACCCACTGCGTCCTCCTCATCCATCTCTTCTGCCTCCTTTGACAGGTGCTCTCATGTTGGTGTCCTCCCTGTCAATGGGCTTGTACGTTCATTTCACAGTAGACATGAAGCACAATTCCACCAACCTGACCATGACCACCAGTGACCCGCACGTCCTTGCCGATCCCGTCAACTATTTAGGAGTCATCCCCCTTGTGTGTATCATGCTGTATATTTTAGGTAAGTGACAACAAGCTTTCATAAGTCCCATGTAATGCTATATGCCAGTGATGGCTAACCTCCAGCTGTGGTGAAACTACGACTATTCATTTCTATGGAGTTCTGAGAACAGCCAAGCAAGTGTGCATCTTGGTAGTCGTAGTTTGACCACAGCTGGAGTGCCGGAGGTTAGCCATCACCCTAGTCAAGCGCTGCCATTTTTCTGTTTTTGGATGGACTTATCTGTCCACTAGGGAGTGATCTGCCTCAGTGTGACCATTGGGCTGGTAGCTACACCTAGTATGAGGTCCACCATGCTTGAGACCACCGGGTACCCACTGGATTTGAAGGCACCTCGTAGCAAGGTGTGGAAGTGCTGCTGTAATACCCATGAAGTATGGATGCACCTCAAAAGATGTAATCAATGGAGCTTTACGGTTTAGCTGTCAGGTGGAGAATCCCTGTAAGACTGCACTGCCCCTGTCATAATCAAGGGGATGTTCACTTTGGACAATCCCTACTTCTTAGAAGTTTCCCTTCACAATAAGATAATCACAAAGTGTCCTTCTGCTGGCAATCAACAGTAATTTGTGGGAAAACTTGGTGCTACGGTAAGTGTTCAGTTTCCCTGCAGCGCCTCCACAGGTAAAATGAAGCATTACACAGTGTCCATTCAAATCAATAGGTTGTCTGTCTAATGCAAGACAGGACATGTCCTCCACACTTTTTTGTAGCCACTGTCCATTCTGGCCAAGAGATGTGAATCCTGTTCATGGGTTTCCAAACTGGACGACCCGCTCCTCTCGGGGGCAGTTTATTTACCATATTCTGAGTAGACGTTGCCTTGCCCTTAACACCATCTCCTCTTCAGGTTATGCTTTTGGCTGGGGACCCGTCACCTGGCTTCTCATGTCTGAGATCCTGCCACTTAAAGCCAGAGGAACGGCTTCAGGACTATGTGTGATGGTCAGCTGGATCACCGGCTTTGTTCTCACCGAAGCTTTCCTGCCCGTTGTGGTGAGTACCAGGGAAAGAACACGCTGGACAGGCTCAGTACAGTCCTGTTACTTAGGTGGTTGGGTTGAGTTCTACTCTATGAACACTTGGACAACACTTTCTTACTTTGCTTGTGACCTCGCTGATCATGGGGATGTCTTAGGGCCCTGTTAGTTTTTAGAGGGAACCTTGGTTGCATACTGGCTCGATTTCACGCAGATCAACAGATCTGACTTATGGCTACTCTTAAGGGCGTTATCCTGGTGGTCCCCTGGTCTTTACCTTTTAACCCCTATACAGGGATCTGGACTTCGCTGCAGGGGAACCACCAGGTTACTACCTCCTGTAGTAGTTACTGTTTGGTTGATGGCTGACTGAGCCTGAGAGCAACGAGGGATCAGGCAAAACCATAGTCAGGGACAGGCCGAGGTTAGGACAGGCAGAGTACTTGCAATCTGGGACACAGTTTGAAGTCAGAGCGGGCAGCTGAGGGTCAGTATGGAGATCAGCCAGGGGTCAGCTCAGGCAGCAAAGGTTCAAATCCAGGAAACAGACAGAAGTCGGTACACGGGCAGACAAATGTATAACAGTTCACTTTTGCAGGACACTAGCAGAAAAGGTCCTATTGCTCAGGTGCCTTAAGTACCCCAACGTGGCCAGCCATTAGTTAGTAAAGATTGGAGTGTGCTGCCCCTTTAGGAGCTTTTGTGCACCTTATGGGCATAGCGAGAGAGGCTAGAAAATGCCTTTTCTTGTCCGCAATTGCGGACAAGAATAGAACATGTTCTATTTTTTTTTGAGGTACGGAAGTGCGGATCTGAAAATGCGGATGCGGACAGCACATTCCAGCCCCATTGAAAATGAATGGGTCCGCTCCTGTTCCGCAAAATTACGGAACGGATGCGGACCCATTTTGCGGACGTGTGAATGGACCCTAATTGAGATGTGGTGTACAAGGAAAGTCGCCATGGTCGGTTGATTGGAAGTTTCCTTTTTTTTTTTCCCAGAATGCCTTTAACCTGGAGACTCCGTTCTTCTTCTTCGCCATCATCTGTGCGTGCTGCATCCTCTTCACTTATTTATGTGTCCCAGAGACCAAGGGACGGACTCTGGAACAAATCGAATCCTATTTCCGGACGGGTCGACGTTCCTTCATTAAGTAGCCATCGGGCAGACGACTAGAACCTGACTCTAAACCAAGACCCGCCGTCTTTTTTAAGGCCTTTCCGTAGTCCTGATTGACATCTAGATCTTCAGAGATATGAAACTGTAAACTGCGACATCGTGGACGCTGACGGCGCCGTCAGAAATCGACATATGCTACATTGTGGATGCCAGGCTGTCCGATTAGTCCAGGTAGATCCATATGTAAATACTAGGATAATATTTAATCAAGATTAAAGTGTAGATTTATTCAGATTGTTTTCTTAAAGGGGTTGTCCAGGTTCAGAGCTGAACCCGGACATCCCTCCATTTTCACCCCGGCAGCCCCCCTGACATGAGCATCGGAGCAGTTCATGCTCCGATGCTTTTCTTTTGCCCTGCGCTAAATCACGCAGGGCAAAGGCATTTTTTGGAGATCCGGTGACGTACCGGGGCTCTCCATGGGGCTGCCAGGAAGCCTGGTGACATCAGCGGCACTGATGGGCGGGATTTAGCGCTGCCCTAGCCAGTAAAACGGCTAGGGCAGCACTAAAGCCCGCCCATCAGAGCCGGTGACGTCACCGAACACACTGCCGGGCGGAAGCTTCCGCCCAGCAGTGTGTTATGATAAACAAAAGAGCCAGTGCCCTGCGCGATCTAGCGCAGGACAAGGGAGCGCATCGGAGCAGGAGATGCTCCGATGCTAGCCTCAGGGGGGCTGCCTGGGTGAAAAGAAGGGTATGTCCGGGTTCAGCTCTGAACCCGGACAACCCCTTTAAAGCTGATACTCCATGCCTAGTGCAGGGTCTGAATGGGCAGGACATTTTAAATCCTTGTGCCCAGCACTAAGTATAAGGCCTCTTGCGCATGAACGTATTTTCACGGAACCATTCATTTCAATGGGTCTGCAAAAAAAAATGGAAGGTACTCCGTGTGCATTCCGTTTCCGTATTTTCGTTCTGCAAAAAAATAGAACATGTCCTATTATTGTCCGCATTACGGACAAGGATAGGACTGTTCTATGAAGGGCCAGCTGTTCCGTTCTGCAAAATACGGAATGCGCATGGACGTCATCCTTTTTTTTTGCGGGACGCAAAATACATACGGTCGTGTGCCTAACAGGCCTAACAGTTTTCCAGCACCATACAGCACCCACTGACAGAGGATGGCGCCCTTTGAAGCTTTCGTTTTTTGAGTTTGGGGACCGAACTCAGATGGTGCCCAAGCAGGAGGAGGACTAAAAGATTTTGTCAGGACCCCCTCAACAGTATTATATAAGGACATTATATACAGTGACACTATGCACAGGGAGTATATATGTGTAGGAAATGGAGTGGGGGTGTTGCAAAGAAGTTGCTCGGAGGGGGGAGAGCCCTTTTAAAAAAAAAAAAAAATCGCTGTGGGGCCCAGTCATTTCTAGGTACGCCACTGCAGGTCCCACCTCTGGGAGCCACTCCTATCTCCAGAACCGGGCCCTCGAAGTGAAGGAGCGCACACAGGGCATGCGCAGCTTGCTGTCCATTCATCTCTATTGTACTGCTGGAAATAGTCAAGCAAGTACTTGGCCATTTTCAGACCTCCCATAGCAGTGAACGAAGAGCGGCCGCACATGATGGGGGGGGGGCCCGTTGTAGAGATAAGAGCAGGTCCCAGAGGTAGGACCTGCACCTATCTGTCATTGATGACAAATCCTCTAGAGCAGGCATGTTGCAAAACTACAACTCCCAGCATGCCTGGACAGCCTACAACTTTTAGGGCATGCTGGGAGTTGTAGTTTGGCAACAGCTGGAAGGCCGCATGTTGAGCATCCCTGTCCTAGAGATACACCATCAATGATCCAGATAGGTATACTCCTTCTACACCTGCAGGCTGGCGCTTTGAGGTAGTCCATAGGTCCAACTGGCCAGGTTACAGATCTTGGATGGACGGCAATGATCCTGACCGCACTGATAGCAGAGGTTTTGTCACGGACACATTTGCTGGGAGCTGACCGCGGCGCCATGGCCGACATCTAAGGCACATTACGACATGAGGGGACGCTCCTCACCACATCTCTATGATAATGAAGTAGAACGGGCGATGTCAAAACAGGAAATTTAGTAACCGGATGAAAGAAGCAATCACGGCGCAATCTGATCATTCACTGCAGACCGCAGACCTATGTCGTGCTTCTTAAAGGGCAAGTACCGCTTATATCATTGGGTGATGTATGAAAACTGGTGAGAAGAAAGCAGCAGTTGCCCGGGGGCCGTCACTCCACTTTCTCATCGCACGAGTTCTGATAAATCTCATCCCAAAGGCAAATACAAGGTACGGCGCTTGTAACTTCCCCTGGGCAAGATGGAGTGGCATCGGCGCCATAAGTCGGCATGTTTGAAGCGGTTTATACTTATCGTGGCTTCTAATATTGTATGTGACATTAAAAAGCTGCAGAAGTAATTTTATTTGTGTTCAGTACGGCTAAGCGAGCGAATACGATTCCTAATAGCAGCAGTGGAGGTGACGGTGTGGCGGGACTGCGGTCTGTTAGGGCAGCCTAAAGCGGGCCAAAAGTTTTCAGAAAATGATAAGAAATTAAAAGGGGTATGGATGGGTGGGTGGGAGGGAGGGGAGGAGGCCCGCAGCTTTATATATAGCCTGTACGGGGGCCTCCCCAATAACATTGGCTTTACACGATGTGGCGGGTCCGCTGATCTCTATGTATATAGTCCACTCATGTACACTGCCATATGGCGGTATAGAAGATATTATGCAGCTGTGGTCGCTACAATGCAACCAATCCGGTCAAAGTGGGCGTCTATAAAATAGATATATGTGTGTCTGTTTCTGGGAAAGGTGGATGAGAACCAAGGTGGTTGTCAGTGACCCACAGGGGCGGACTGGCCATAGACCCTACAGGGAAGTTTCCCGGTGGGCCGATGACCAGCGAGCCACCAGCCGGGTACATAATGTCTGATGCTTTTTGCATCGGGGCTCATGCACACAAACGTATTTTATTTCTGTATCCGATCCACATTTTGGGCGGGTCGGACGCAGACTCGTTCGCTTCAATGGGGCCGCAATCCGTATGTCCATTCCGTGGCCTAAATAGAACATGTCCTGTTCTTGTCTGTATTGGTCTACATAGGCCAGGACATTCCGTTCCGCGGAATGCTTACAGCCGGTAGCCATGTTTTGCGGAGACCACAAAACAGGCTACGGTCGTGTGCGTGAGAAGCGTCAGGTGCCTTTCTGAACTCATCGCCATCCTCAGGGCGGTCATACTGTTGAATACTGTGGCAAGGGTAACAGTATTTTTTCCCGCACTGTGGTATTTGGTGATGTTGCTATCACTCCTTTCATTGAACCCGGGGCGGAGTGGCCATAGACCCTACAGGGAAATTTCTTTGGTGGGCCAATGCCCGAGCCCTCCTCACGCTGCCAGCCAGATACATTCATTTCTATAGGGCCACAGAAAATGCACACATCACACCCATGTGATCCGCGTACTGTCCGTATCCCTGCGGACGAGCCACAAATCATAGAACACGTCCTATTCCTGTCCGCTCTGCAGACACGAAGAGGCCTTTTTTTCAGTGAGGCGCACAGACCGCCAAGCGGACACGGTCATGTGACTGCACGCGTAGGGAAAGTTCACATCTCCGTTTCAAGAACAGAAAAGAAAAACAGGATCCTCAAAAAATACAAGATCCTGTTTCACATTTGGCGTACGTTTGAGCCATTTCCGTTTTTTTTCAGATGGAAAAAAAAAAAAGTCCTGGATCCTGTTTTTTTTTTCTGTTCTTCTGACGGATGAGACGAACGGAAAATGAAACGGAGACGCGAACTTTCTCTTAGGGCTCATGGACGCAGCCGTTGTCAGCCGATGCGCACATCACTTGAACGGGTCTGCATCCATCTGCGCCAGCCACATGGATGGTGTCCGTGCGTTGGGGGCCGCATTTGCCGGTCCCCAATGCACTGAACGGGCGGCGAACGTTTGCGTGCATGAGACCTTATTGAGATAAGCACCTAAAGTCAAAATCGCCTTTCCGCTCTCCTGCTCCGTTTAGGATGGATTCGGCGCATAACTGAGGACCTCGTAGACTATAATGGGGTCCGTTAGGTTTCCGCTCAGAGGAAGATTTTTGAAGCGGAGACAAAAAAGTCCCGCATGCACTACTTTTGTCTCCGCTCCAAAATCATTTTCTGAGCGGAAACCTAACGGACCCCATTATAGTCTATGGCAGGGATGCCCGGCCTGCGGCTCTCCAGCTGTTGCAAAACTACAACTCCCAGCATGCAAAGGACTGCCTACAGCAGGGCATGGTGGGAATTGTAGTTTTACAACAGCTGGAGGGCCGCAGGTTGGCCATGCCCTGGTCTATGGGGTCCTTAGGATCCATTCGGCTCAGTCTAGTTTCACACTGGCGGCAGGGGAGTCGGATCCGTGGGTGAACAGCCTGTCGGATCCGTCCTGCCGCTAGTTCACGTGTGCCGCTCCGTTCCCATTGACTATAATGGGGGCGGAGTTCCGGCGGCAGCGCACGGCAAGAGGCAGCCGGACTAAAAGTACTGCACGTCGTAGCTTTATTTGGGCCGACAGGCTGTTCACCCGCTGGACTCCTCTGCCGCTAATGTGAAAGTACCCTCCGTTATGTGCCAATTCCATCCTTTCCGTTCTCCGGAGAGTCAGGTTAACGAAGCCTAATCATTAAAAAAAAATGAAAAAAAGGCCCAAATAACACAAAAAAAACATACCCAGGGATCAGCAACCTCCAGCTGTTCTGAAACTGCAACTCCCAACATGCTCCATTCACTTCTATGGGGGGTATAAGAACAGCCGAGCGAGTGTGCATGCTGGGAGTTATAGTTTCACAATAGCTGGAGTGACCTCTGCCATGGACTTCCAGCTAACAACTGGAGGTGGCGTTTTTTAACAAATATTTTTTTTTGAAAAAAAAAAAATGTATCTTCCAGTGGAGACGCACAAAGCTGAGAAAGAAGAGGCCGAGGCGGTTGGAGGTAGAGAGGCATTTTCTTTATTCACTGCATAGACAGGAAGGAAAAACGTCTTGAGACGAGAGAAACCGCTGGAAAGACATTACCTGAAGTCAGTGCAGCGGGCACCGCGTGGCGTCCTGTACCATGCTGTAGTGTATGAAGAATTACCCAGTGTACCCTACTGGTGAGACATACATTAACGCATTCTCTACGAGCTTTAAAGTCTCCGAACATGAAATCTATAAAATAACACAAACCTCCGCTCTTTTCCCTAGAAACAGCGCCACCCTTGTCTACAGGCTGTGCCCGGTATTGCAGGTCAGCTCCACTCATCTGCAATACCATACCCAGCCTATACAGAGGGTGGCGCTGTCCATGGATAAACAAGGTAAGGCCTAGTTCACACTCGTGGTCAGAAACACTGATCTTTCCACGCTGCTGCCTTATCTCTGCTGGTTGTGAACTAGGCCTAAGGTAAAGTCAGACAATCACCCGTACAAAACTGCCCCGACGACGTTCTTCCCTTTATACAGTAAAACCAACGAGCGTGTCCTCCTAAAACAGCGATACCAGTAAATAAGACGTCTCAAGTCGTCCTCTGCCGCCAAACCTGTTCAGCAGTTTCCTATTTTTATCCACAACTGAAGAAAGTTGAAGAAAGTTGGGCGACGACCAGTTTTCTCAGCCTCCAACCAGGTACGTAACGTCTCTAATTGAGTAGAACTGGGTGACAACTACCCAGGAAAACCGTAACGGCGACCACGCCGATCGTCACCCAGCTTTCCCTTAGAGTTTAAGGGGAGAGGTTCTTGCAGCGTGTTTGTAATTCCCTTATGTCAATATTAATCAATGGTAAAGGTTTCTAGGGCTTAGATCAGGCATCCTCAACCTGTTGTAAAACTACAACTCCCACAATGCCCTGCTGTAGGCTGATCGGGCAGGCTGGGAGTTGTAGTTTTGCAACAGCTGGGGGGCCGCAGTTTGAGGATGCCTGGCTTAGACGTATACAAGAAGCAGTGAGGTGTTTAAAGGGGTTCTCCAAGAAAGTACAAATGTTTATATAAGAAGTGTTAAAGGGGTTCTCCGCCTTCTGTGGGAGATACAGAGGTGTTTTGCTGCAGAACTTTAGGCAAGTGTATGTAACCCTGGCCATAGACATTAGATAGCGTTCAGGCAGCAACTATTCCTCCTAACCCCTCCCCCCATACACATGCACCCTCGGCTAAGCTGAGAATGCCATGCATGTGTTCTTAAAGGGCATCTGTCAGCAGATTTGTACCTATGACACCGGCTGAGCTGTTGGCAGCTGAAGGCGTCTGTGTTGGTCCCATGTTCATATGTTTCCTCTTTGCTGAGAAAAGTGATGTTTTAATATATGCAAATGAGCCTCTAGGAGCAACGGGGGCGTTACCATTACACCTAGAGTCTCTGCTGCGTCCACTGCACTTTGATTGACAGGGCCAGTCGTTATGAGGTTTTCTCTGTCTGGCCTGGTCAGAGTACAGAGGGAGCAGAGCCTCTAGGTGTAATGGTAACGCCCCCGTTGCTCCTAGAGGCTCATTTGCATATAGTAAAACATCATTTTTCTCAGCAATGAGGAAACATATGAACATGGGACCAACACAGATGCCTTCAGCTGCCAAGCGCACATGGAACAGGTCAGCCGGTGTCATAGGTACAAATCTGCTGACAGATGCCCTTAAATAGGGAAAGGGGTGGAAGCTGCTGCCAGGCGCCGTTTGATCTGCATTGACAACAGGATCGGGCATGTTGAAATCTAACTGCCCAATTCTTATCTGCCATCAGGGGCAGAGTTGGGACATCAGATGGCTACACATTACATGGTTGGCAGCCTCTGCTCACACTGCTGCAGCAGAGAACCCCTTTAAGATGTGGTCTTTGAGAGATGACCGACACTGCTCTCCTTCATGGGCCTACATATGAGGAGGTCAAGCAATGCTGGACCATCAGGTAACGGACAATAAATGTAGCGTACAGCAATTATGCCAGGTTTTTGGAGCACTCTGGCCTAAATAATAAATCTGCTGCAATGTATTATGCCCGGAGCACCTGGTGGTTTCCATTAGAGGTTTTTTTTCTAGGAATTTAATTATGATGCATCCTCAGGACCGGTGGGGCCTGCGACTCCCGACACCGATCGGCTGTTGAAGAGACTGTGGCACTCTGGTGACATCACGTCCTTCAGTCCCATTCAAGTGAAATACCGAGCACAGCCACTATATAATGTACGGCGCTGTGCTTGGTAAGCTGCGGCTCTCACCGATCCCCTCCCCCGAGGAGAGGCCATCCATATTAAACTCCTGGAAAACCCCCTTTAAAAGGTTGGCATAAGAAACAGTACCACTCTTAAGGTCCATTCAGACGTCCGTAAGTGTTTTGCGGTCCGCAGAACATGGATACCGGCCGCGTGCGTTCTGAATTTTGCGGACGGCACATGGTGGCCGGCCCTATGTTAGGAAATGCCTATTCTTGTCCGTGATTGCAGACAAGAATAGGACGCGCTCTATCTTTTTTCTGCGGGGCCGCGGAACGGAACTACGGAGGTGGCCAGCCGCGCGGTGTGTGCTATCTGCACCATTAAAAATGAATGGGTCTGCACCTGTTCCGCAAAATATTGCGGAACGGACGCGCAGACAGAAATACAGACTTCTGAATGAACCTTGAAAGAGGCTGAGCTGCAATACCAGATACAGCCCCTGGGCAAGAGTGGCGCTGTCTCTCCTAGAAAATTATTATTATTTTTTTTAAAACATCTGTGAGATTTCAGGAGAACCCCCTTTAAGTAAACCATCATGGCCGTGGTTGATGCGAATGGATGTACGCTCACTGCCTTGTGCGACAGGCTCCTGAAATCTACGCTCTATGTAAACAGTAAATTAACGGCTACAATCAAGTACATTCTACTAGTCCAAAGTTAAATTGCTGGTACTTCTTAAAGGGGCATAGTCACTGGTGTCCATCCAGGTGGCTGATGGCGAGTATCCCTTTAAAATCCATGGTTGCACCCAGACAACTACCCGTTCGGTCACCGAACTTTCTCTGCTCCTCCATCATGTAGCAGCATCGTGTGAAGGTAAATTCCAGGACTTTATGTCCATTCGGTCCATAGGGAGGATCGAGGGGCTTCCAGTTGTGTCCCCTGGGCTCTTGAAACTCAGCGACCGACCCGGTGAAGACCTCTTTGACCTACGTGACTGTAATAGTTACGGTAATTTCTACAGCCTATGTAACGCGCAGATTGGTGGGTGCCGATGGAGCGCCAATGGTTGGGAACCCTCTGCGACTACTAATAGCAATACTACGAGGGTGGTTTAAAAGGGGAGGGGGGATCCATATAAAAATGTTATGCCAAAATCAACAAAAGGTGTTGAGACCCCCAGAAAAGGGGCACCCTAATCACTTCTCATTTATGTGACTGGAGCGTCGGATCGGCATGTGCACACAGGGGACCCCCCCGTTCTCTTAGGGGCTCCAAGCGGTCAGATCCCAAAAGGATCATACATTCACCACCTACCCTACAAATAGGTGATAAATGGCGTTGACGCGATAACCCCTTTAACATGTGTGGTGAATCTTGGTCTCAGCAGGAAGACCCCACTAATCACACTGGGGATATGGCATAGACGTGCAAGATGGAAAATCCCTTTAAAAAGGGGCAACTAACCCCTTTTAGTTGCTTGTATAGTGGCGCATTATAAGTAGTGATCGGGGAAGAGAGGAGACTTCCCAGTTAGTGCCCCTTTAAACAATCCTGAAGACCCCCTTCCCAGTATTCGCCGATTTTGCCCTCTCCCTCCCGCACACCCAGTAAATTGTGCTGTAGATTCGGTATAATCTGAAGAAACTGAGATAAAACCGCGGAAACAAAGAACAGACCCCCCCCCCCCCCCCCCCCTTATTGTACCAAACCTCACCCTAAGGGCAGAGTTCCACCAAATGCACCACAAGACGACCCCTCGCAGGAAGACTCCCATTGTATCCGACCACCGCTGCGCTGCCGGGGATTCGCCAGGTTTATAGTCTTTAAAACGCACATCAAAAATCAGTGTAAAAAAAGTTAAAAAGTTAAAAAGTGAATGAGAGAAGAACGTTGCGGTGCGGAGCTCCTTAGGTCCCGGCCTGCTTCTCTTCATCCGGCTGCTTCTTCTGCTGCTGGAGTTTTGCGTAAGCGACAGCGTCACCCCTGTAATGTGAAGGCAGAGGGGCAATTAAAGGGGTTGTGTCACCTCATACATTGGGGGCATAGAAATGAATGGAGGGCGTTTTCCTGATTGAGCCCCTGGCCTACGCTGTGAAAAGGGTTCCCCAGCCGATGGGTGGCCAGATGATACCTACTCAAATCAGTGATGTAAGTTCTTTATCCTTTATACTTAATAACGGACATAAGATCGCTATATACTGTATTTTTCACCCTATAAGACACACTTTTTCCCCCCTAGAAGTGGGAGGAAAATGTCAGTTCATCTTATGGGGTGAATACTAATGAGCACTTCTATTATGGAAGCGCTCATTAGTACAGTAGGAGCGGTGAATACGGTGCTCTGTGCTCGCTGCTCTCTGGTCTTTGTCTGCCGTGCTGCGAGTGTGATCTGCATAAAGCATGAGGATGTAGGCGCGCTCTCAACGCGCGCTGTGCAACGTCGGGTCACAGCAGGAAGAGCGCTGGAGGAGAGGAGAGCTGATTATTATTTTTTTGTCTGATATGAGGTCTGATTAACATTGGGGTCTCTGATCTGAGGTTCTTACACTTCCACCTCTAAAACCTAGGTGCGTCTTATAGGGTGAAAAATATGGTGTGAGTATATATATATGTAAAATTATATTATTAGCGTACACCCAGGTCCCTCACATTGAATATACTTACCTGGCTCTCGGCGCCGGGGGGGGGGGGCAGGTAAGTAGAATCAGTGTGAGGGGCCTGGGCCTATGGGGGACATTTTTTAGTCTCGGATAACCCCTTTAATGAAGTGCTGTTATTACCTTTATTGAAGTGTGCGATGCAAAATGTAAAGAATATCCAAACTTGAAATTGTGCATTCATCTGCAAAACACATGACGCAAGGGGGGGCAGGTCACCACTGAGGCCAGTGATTGGCTGCAGTGGTGTGAAAGCAGATGTTGACAGCGGGGACCTGATCGGGGCAGTGAAGGCGCTGGGACACAGAGGCAGAGAGCAAGCTTCCCTTTGCACATCTGAGTAGAAGGTGGGGGTGTCTGCCAAAGCCCCTCTTAGGCTACGTCTACACGACGACATTTGTAGCGCAACATTTTGTTGCACTAACGTCGCGCGACAATTTTTATAATGGCAGTCTATGGTGTCGCACTGCAACATGCTGCGACTGCGACGCAACAGTCGCAGAAAATCCATTCGAGATGGATTTTTCTGCGACTGTTGCGTCGCAGCATGTTGCATGTTGCAGTGCGACACCATAGACTGCCATTATAAAAATTGTCGCGCGACATTAGTGCAACAAAATGTTGCGCTACAAATGTTGCAGTGTAGTTGTGCCCTATCTGTCGCGCGACAAATGTCGTCGTGTAGACGTAGCCTAAAACTCATAAAAAATCCTTATTACCTAGCTTTCCCAGATATGTCACGGAGGGGGGCCCCCACCCAGCCACAGATTCCATCCATTCCTTTCATTTACAGGGGGGCCATCATTCTGCATTTTGCCTCCAGTGCTCCATGCAGGGGAACTGCACGGTCGTATACAACCCCTCAGCATAAGATCTATTCGCTTGAGGTTTCAGGAGGCAGATCCGCGGCCACTCAAAGGGCATTTTATAGATGTGCTCTTTAGCGGTTGTGAGACTACAACTCCTAGCATGCACTGACGGGGGCCAAGCCATAAAGGCACGCTGTGAGTTATGGTCACAACAAGATGGAAATCCAGCGGAGAAGACGCCAATTTAGCGACAGGTTCTCTTTAAACCGGTATACGGTGCCTCACTGAAGTGCCTACTGGTCTAGAGGGAATGACAGGAAAAGAAAAAAGCCATATCTTACTTCTTCCCCAAGGCAGATAATCCGTACAGCACTCCCGTTGCAAAGGCGATCGCGTTGCCAAAAAGAGTGGTTATACCGAAGCTGAGAAATATGGGAAACAGCGCCATCCTGTGGAGAAGAAACACAAGATCAGCCCACAGCTACGGAGGGTAGAGCAGCGAGTACCAGAATCCCTCAGGTTTGCGCCCACGTATTACCGTACCCGCAGTAGAAGAACGCCTTCTGCCAGGGCCTCAACCTATCCACTTTACTCGCGACCACATTTGCAAACTCGATGAACTGGCAGCAGAATGGCGCCTCACACAGGAACAGGACCAGCGCGTTCACCCTGCGGGGAGGAAGCAATCCGAGAAACATTACCTCCTACCAAGTCTACAACATCATGGCCTCTGCACCTACTAAACGGCCCCTTCCTTCCCCCTATATTCTAATTAGGGGGTTCCTATGGGCCACAAGGAATCACATGGCGCAGGTCGAAGCGTCGGGTAATTTGAAGATGATGGCGACTGAAGGGCAGAAACAGAGAATATTGTTTCCCTCGTCAATAGTGTACTGCGAGCACTGGTGCCTTCACAAACTGCTGATCGTCGATGTCCTGGGTGTCGGACCCCCACTGATCGGATACTGATGACCTATCCTGAGGATAGGTCATCAGTAAAAAAATAAAAATAAACGTAGAAAACGCCTTGTCTGATTTTCTAATATCCTATTAGTCCATTCCATGTTGGGATCCCCCTTTCGGGACCCTCATCTGTAAGCTAGAGCCGCTACAAAGAGTTAATTTTGCTCTGGAGGATCCAGCATGTCCGTACATTACACAGATAACCCCCATCCATTTGAATGGGAACAGTGCAATGCTTGGTTTCCCCTGTGGTGGCGCTGCAGAGGAAATGCACATAAAAAGGGGAGTCCATGCCAATATATATACACATATGAGGAGAGCTGCAGCACCACCCTGTGTCGGGACAAGGATACTGCAGCTGGGAAAAGCAAAAGGGAAACATGATAGGAAAGCTATGATAAAGCACAAGGGGACAGGACGTCGTAAGCCGAGCTGTCCTAATGACACCCTGCCGGACGACCGCTGGCTGAAAATAAACTGTTACCTCCGCCCAAATCTAAATATTACCCAGATAGCGTGACGAAGAAGGTGCTGGAGAGTTCAGCAAGAACTACCCAGTGCCCAAAGGCCCAGCCCTGAGTAACTCTGTCAATACATTCCATTTATCCTCATCATACTCCAGAGCTGCATTCATAATTCTGCAGCTTTCACAGCCAAAACCTACTCCCTAAGCTAGTGATCTGCTGCAGAAAAGCCCTGAACTGCCTCACTGCATAACGGGAGCTCTGCTAAAAACGGATAGCGGTGGCGACAAACTTGTTGACTCCATTTGTCAAGGCAGTCCTGGACTAGAACACTCATCGTTCGTATTAGTTAGCGGATCTACTTACATCATGAAGACTCCAGCTGCAATGTTCATTGGGTTGATGGTGATGCAGTTCCACAGGCCGGCAACGGCGCAGGCTGTAAGAGAAGAAGGACAGGGAACACTCTAAATTTCGACTTCCGCTCAAGTGAACGCTGACTGGTTGGCATGCAGTACCAGATTTCCCCTATAGTGGCCACTGCAGAGGTAATTAAATGGCCAAGCCATCAGGAATCTGCAGCGGCCCTGGCGAGGATGTTAAAGGGGTTGTCCATATGGGCTAGAATAGGCCATCAATGCCAGATAGGAGCGGGTCCCACCTCTCTAGAGAACAGGGCCCCTCGAAGGAGAGAACACCGCGCATGTGCAGCGTTGCTCTTCATCCATCTACATGGGAGTGAGCGCACTTGACTATAGCGCCGCCACCTCGCCATAATCCCCCATAGGAATGCGTTCGGCTGTTTTCTCAACTCCCATGGCAGTGAACGGAGGCCGGCCACACCTGTGTACATTTCGTGGGCCCCGTTCTGGATACAGGAGCCGGTCCCAGATGTGCTGCAGACTTAAAGGGGTGTTCTCATCAGCCCCCCCCCCCCCCCCCATGCCCTTAATCACTGCGTAATGAAAAGTTCTGCAATGTTGTAATTTACTTTGAGTACCAAGTCCTCGCCATATATAAGATACCTGCATGCTGTCAACGAATGGAGTCATTTTGAATCATTTTACATCTAGAGTCTAAAAACCCATCAAATGTCCGGTTCGTTGCCGTAGACCGCCCTGCAGCGAACCCTGCTCCTGTCCGAGGAGGAGGCCTGGACAAGCTTCCAGTCTCCGAATACAAATGGACTGACAGCCAGCGGAGATATTGAAAATGGAACGTAAGCACAAAGTGCATTCAGAGGTTGCAGGTTATGGCTGAATGATGAGCTGTGCGGCTCCGGTTACGCAATGCCGGCCTATGGGGCACAGTGTCACTATAGGACGACGCGGCATCCAAGTGGGGCTGTACATGGGCAGCGTCCGCAGGGAGCGCCAGGTTTGGGAAGCAGAGCTCAGTGTAATGCCAGGCTGAATGCGGGCAGAAGACAAAGCCACAAATAGCTGTGCCCGGCCCCCCAGCCCCGTCACGGTGAGCTGCCGTGCTCATTAATAGTGCATAGCCCCTCTACATACGATACCCCCACCCCTCTCAGCTGACAGCACCCGGAACAAAGCCCGGTATTCTTAACCAGTGTAACATCAGCCGCACGGGGTGACGGGCGCAGAGCGTGGGAAGGCGCAGGCAGCGCATAATTACTGCCGGCTGCAAGGGTTAAAGGAGATTTTACTTGTTTTAAAAAAAAGGAAAAGGAAGGGGGGTCAGAACATGGGAATTTCCAGGTTTGGCCCTTCCATAGGGTCCATTCACACGTCCGCAAGTTTGGTCCGGATCCGTTCCGGATTGTGCAGAACGGGTGCGGACCCATTCATTTCCAATGTGCTGTCCGCATCCGCAAAAAAAAATAGAACATGTCCTATACTTGTCCGCAGACACGGACAAGAAAAGGTATTTCTATTACGTACCGGCCATGTGCGGTCCGCAAAATGCGGAACGCACATGGCCGGGTGTCCGTGCTTTGCGGATCCGCAATTTGCGGAACGCAAAACACTTGCGGACGTGTGAATGGACCCTTAAAGGGGCTCCCCACCCAAATGCATCTTGACAAAAAATCGGATTAGACAGACGGCTGGGTTTGCTAGGGATGCATTCAGAAAATGCACAGAAATGACTCAGTGTGAACAGACCCTTACAGGGCTGCGCTATTTTTCCTGGCAGAATCGGCAACGGACGCGCAGATGTGAACAGCGCCTGATATAAGGAGGTAATAAACGCTGGCAGATGGCGGTCGGCATAGTCATCAATAATAATGGTCCTCCTAAATATCAGTCCCCTCCCCCGCAAGGGTCAGGACAGGAGAGGCCGGTGACGCCCAAACTTCCTGACCTTCACTAATCCCACACAACAGATGGACGGGAGCCAGCAACACAATCAGATAAACCGGATCACCTGGTGACAGCACCCGCTCAGGCGACTGCGCAGGGGCCCCGCATCCCTGGTCAGGCTGTCACTGCCAGCAAAGAAAGGCGATCAGTAAAGTTATCAGTGTGCACTAGGGCAAGGCATTAGAGCAGCGGGCAGGGCATGATGGGAGTTGTAGTGTCATCCGCAGGCTGCAGACACACAGTCGGACGGAGGGCTTCCAGACAACAGTATTTCAGATTTAGGCCTCATGCACACGACCGTTGTTTTATTCCGTGTCCGTTGCGCCGTTTTTTGTGATTTTCAATGGGTCCGTTGAAAACTCGGCTAATGCACCGTTTGTCATCCGCATCCGTGATCCGTGGTTCCAGTCCGTCAAAAAAAATATAACCTGTCCTATTATTTTTGCGGAAAACGGTTCGTGGGCCCATTCAAGTCAATGGGACCGCTAAAGAACGCGGAGGCACACAAGATTGTCATCTGCGTCCGTTTTTTTCCTATCATTTGCATGGCAAACCTGTCAGACTTTTTTTTTTTACATTTCTTTATGTCTGGTGATCCTCAACAAAAATAAAGGAAGACAGACGGAAACAAAAACGGATCACGGAACAACGAACCCCATTTTGCGGAACGGAACACAACAACGGTCGTGTGCATGAGGCCTTAGGCCTCTTTCACAAAACCGGGTGTTTTTTTTCCCTGTTTGCGGACCGTTTTTTGCATTCCGTATACGGAACCATTCATTTAAAAAAAACTGAATGTACTCCGTAGGCATTCCGTTTCCGTTGAAAGATAGAACAAGTCCTATTATTGCCCGCAAATCACGTTCCGTGGCTCCATTCAAGTCTATGTGTCTGCAAAAAAAACTAAACACATACGGAATTGCATCCGTATGTCTTCCGTGTCCGTTCCGTTTTTGCGGAACCATCTATTGAATATTTTATGCCCAGCCCAATTTTTTCTATGTAATTACAGTATACTGTAAAAACGGAACGGTAACAAAAAACGGAACAACGGATCCGCAAAATACTGAAAAAGCCATACGGTCATGTGAAAGAGGCCTTAACCAGGAATCCGGAGATATTTTACAATATAACAGAAAATCCAATAATCAGGCATCGTCCGTGGATTCAGGTTCATAGGAATTGTCCATATCTATTGAGCAATTGTCTCTTTTGGCGGCCCGGTCGGATCATTGTTTTTAGGTAGTATTAATTTACAGGGTTACATAAAAAAAACAGTCCTACCATTTTTTGGATACGGAGGTCACAATAGGGGTATGAATTTGCTGTACAGGTGGATATATAATATGTATGTTTGATTAAAGGCCATCTATATGCAGGATCAACCCTAATACTGCCTGGTAGGGTGGATCCTGATGAGTAAAACAATACCTCAATCATACAGATACATCACGGCATTCCTGAGTAACTTCACTTTTTACTAATATGTACATTAGGCCTTTGGAGCACCAGGGTTTGGCCACTCTCCTCCTTGGAGCACCAGGGTTTGGCCACTCTCCTCCTTGGAGCACCAGGGTTTGGCCACTCTCCTCCTTGGAGCACCAGGGTTTGGCCACTCTCCTCCTTGGAGCACCAGGGTTTGGCCACTCTCCTCCTTGGAGCACCAGGGTTTGGCCACTCTCCTCCTTGGAGCACCAGGGTTTGGCCACTCTCCTCCTTGGAGCACCAGGGTTTGGCCACTCTCCTCCTTGGAGCACCAGGGTTTGGCCACTCTCCTCCTTGGAGCACCAGGGTTTGGCCACTCTCCTCCTTGGAGCACCAGGGTTTGGCCACTCTCCTCCTTGGAGCACCAGGGTTTGGCCACTCTCCTCCTTGGAGCACCAGGGTTTGGCCACTCTCCTCCTTGGAGCACCAGGGTTTGGCCACTCTCCTCCTTAGAGCACCAGGGTTTGGCCACTCTCCTCCTTAGAGCACCAGGGTTTGGCCACTCTCCTCCTTAGAGCACCAGAGCTCCTCCACTCTGCGTCGATGGCCACTCTCTCTTTCACTTGATCCTGTGATTTAGCGCCTGCGCAGTAGATTACACTATCAGCACATGTGCAGTAGATCTGCCGCTCCGGCATCAGAGTTGACTACGACCTGATGACATCATCCTCTCCACCCAGAAGATGATCAGCTTCCTTCCGGTGGAGGATGACGTCATCGGCGATGCTGGAGAGGCAGATCTGCTGTTCATGCGCCAATTGTGTAGTCTACAGCGCATATGCGAGTTTACAGGGCCGGATGAGAAATCAGGCCCTGAAACCACTGAGGAATGGTGGAACGGATCTGCAGAACTGAGGTGTTGTTTTACTCAGCAGGATCAACCCTACCCAGGCAGTATGCCTGGTTTAATAAAGGTATATCTTGCTGATAGATGTTCTTTAACTAAGTTAAATTAATTAATTAATTAATTAATTAGTCTCATCAACCAGAGTTCTTCCCTGTGAGGGGCTACCCCCGCTGGTGGAGAATCTCTGTCTCCAAACGGCGGCTCTCCAGCTGTTGAAAAACTACAACTCCCAGCATGCAGCTGTGGTCCCTGGTGGCCGTTGTAGTTTTGCAATAGTTGGTAAGCCACAAGATGAAGGCCAGAAATCTATGGCTGGGCAGATCAGTACTTACATATGCCCCCGAGGACCCCGGCGAGCCGACACATCAAGCGGTACCACCATGTCATGCCATCGTCCGGAGCCGTGGTGGCGGGCGGGTTCCCCTGCGCTGCTGCGTCTGGCTCTACTGTGCTCATCTTGGAGGTGTCTTGGGTAGCGATCGGAGTTCTTGGCGCCTGCGCTGCAGAATCTGGGGTGGATCAGGGCGTCTTCTCATAAGCTGGAACCTACATGCTCCACACGACTGTATGACCTCCTGTAGAGAGAACAGATTCAGATGGTCATCCACTCACCTCGCACCATACATGAAGCATGAATCAATGGATCTAAGAACTAACACTGCTCATCCTGAGCCACCTGATTCATGAACATAATTCTTGCAGTAAACCATGACACCAATATCGTAAGAGCCAGAAGCATGGATAAGGGCTGGTAAAAACGACTGCAGAACATCTGATCGACAGAAGGGCGGTGTTTTGGGTTCCAGACGATCAGATAACGATAGACCATCAGCCTGCGGAGCCTGGAAAGCCCCTTTAAATGGGGCTGTCTCACTTAAAAGGGGCAATCTAGCAGTGGTGGTCGCGCTTGCACACTAAAGGAAACGGAGCGGGTGTGCATAGGCCGGCGCTTTTATCTATATTGCTGGATTGCAGGGTGGTCATAACCATGGAAACAAGCAGTGTATAATGTGATGGAAAAGGAAGCAATATGGAGAATCACAATACATTAGTAAGTGCCTTGTATTAACTTTCTCTACACAATAAACGCTATTTGCTGAAGTGACGCGGCCCCTTTAAGGACCACAATGTAAGGCGGGTGTGACGGCGAGACTTGATGGCCCATGACCAGAGGAGCCACGTCTGTCAGTCTCTCCTTAGCACAGTGCACCAGCCGCTAAGAGAACAGCAGCGCGACGGACTCCACACTAATCACTGGGCTCTTCATTAGAAAACTAGTCTATCTTTAAAAAAAAAAAATATATATATATATATAGATATGGGAGCGAGGGCAAGAGAGAGAGCGATCTAGAGCAAAAGAGAGAGAGCGCGAGAGCGATCTAGAGCAAAAGAGAGAGAGAGGGAGCGCGAGAGCGATCTAGAGCAAAAGAGAGAGAGAGAGAGCGCGAGAGCGATCTAGAGCAAAAGAGAGAGAGAGAGAGAGAGAGCGCGAGAGCGATCTAGAGCAAAAGAGAGAGAGAGAGCGCGAGAGCGATCTAGAGCAAAAGAGAGAGAGAGAGAGAGAGAGCGCGAGAGCGATCTAGAGCAAAAGAGAGAGAGAGAGCGCGAGAGCGATCTAGAGCAAAAGAGAGAGAGAGAGAGAGAGCGCGAGAGCGATCTAGAGCAAAAGAGAGAGAGAGAGCGCGAGAGCGATCTAGAGCAAAAGAGAGAGAGAGAGAGCGCGAGAGCGATCTAGAGCAAAAGAGAGAGAGAGAGAGCGAGAGCGATCTAGAGCAAAAGAGAGAGAGAGAGCAAAAGAGAGCGATGCGATCTAGAGCAAAAGAGAGTGAGAAAAAGAGCGAGATCGAGCAAAAGAGAACGAGAGCGAGCAAAAGATAGCGAGAGCGATCTAGAGCAAAAGAGAGCGAGAGCGATCTAGAGCAAAAGAGAGCGAGCAAAAGAGAGCGATGCGATCTAGAGCAAAAGAGAGCGAGAGCGATCTAGAGCAAAAGAGAGCGAGCAAAAGAGAGCGAGAGCGATGCGATCTAGAGCAAAAGAGAGCGAGAGCGATCTAGAGCAAAAGAGAGCGATGCGATCTAGAGCAAAAGAGAGTGATCGAGAACAAGCTAGAGTGGGCTAAAGAGCGAACTAGAGCGGCGGATCATCGAGGGTCTGGACGCTGCGGACGGCATCGTGATCACATGACCCGAGCCTGTCTGACTAGGAGATCACATGACCCAGGTGCTCTGGAAACTAATATTCAGCCTAGCAGTGTCCATGAAACACCAATGACAAACGGACCAAACACGGATCCTTCACGGATGTGTGAACGAGGCCGAGAAGCAGTCCGACTCCATTTCTGTCACTTCCCCAGGCTCTACCCCTGTGTGATTAGGTCAGTGCCCTGCAGAAGCTATGATGGTTGTCGGCTAGCTCTGCTGCCACCCAGGACCTTAAATAACAGCCACATTATAATCCTCGTGTAACCTGCCCCTATAGGAATGAGAATATATATACACACACAGGAAACGCACCTCCGAGAGCCCCGCTCCTCCGGCACCGGCCCCGGTATCCCTCCGCTGCCCGCAGCCTCCAGCCGGGATCCTGATGACAATAGAAGAACACGTCGCTACCAGCGCAATGCATGCCGGGAGGGAACCTACAGCTGGGGAGGGGGAGGGGTTACACGGTGACGTCACGTTGGAAACACCCTCCCCAAGCGAATTTTCCCTCAGCTAATGATCCTGACCTGAAAGGCAACCGTCGCCCGTAGCAACCAATGAGATCGCTGCTTTCATTTTACAGCTGTAAGTAATTCTGCACTCTGATTGGCTGCTGTGGGTGACCGCTCCGCGCGCCAGTTTTTATGCACGGATGAGGTGTACGGGGCTTAGAGCTGCGCCCATTGGACGCCCTGGAGGTACATGACTGAAAGTAACGCGTAATGTATCTTCACCAGTGGTTACATTATGTACACGTGTTGCGCAAAATACTGGACATGTTTTGGGGGCGCCAATGGTTTGATCATATTCTTAGTTTTGCACCTTAAAAACCATTGTTTTCCGGTCATTTTAATATAAAATACTGCGAGACCAGTGTAAGGAATGAAGGGAAGAAAATATCCATAAAACAGGAAGAATCCCTCCTCTTCACCCATTCCAATGCAGCCCCTGAACCATGTGGCCCTATGCAGGAGCCCAGTTTGCCCATTCTAGCGTCCGTGTGGCATCCACATGTTTTGCACACCCATTCGGCGTCATTTAGACAAAAAAAATTGTCGTGAGTCCCCTTTGTGACAATATTTAGTGGCACGCCCGGTTTTAGTCTATGATCGGCAGTCGGGTGGGACAGGGCGTGCCCCTGCAAATTCACGCTTGGAAACAGTCTTCAATGTTGGCGAAAAACGACTCCAGCCAGGGGCACGGACCGCCGTAGATGCGTCTAATTTATAGGGGGGGGGGGGGGGGGGAATCATAGACCGGCCTTAGTAAATGACCCCTCTTGACTTTAGTGGGTCCGTGGGCCGTCCAGTTTTTTTCTTTTCTTTTTGTGGACCCCATAGAAATGAACGTGAAGAGCGTCCGACCCGCAAAAAAAATGCGGATCCCAAATACGGCCGTGTGCAGGAGGCTTAACATGGAGACTGTACTGATGTCGGTTCGCTCGGTGCGGCTAATCTGACGTGGTGATGAGGACGCACGGAAACATCAATAAAAGGGACTAATTAGGAGCAGAGCGGATATAACAGAGAGGGATCATCTTCTCCCCCCTATGTGACATCCAGAGAGCAGGCGTGCGCCCACTGATCTCGGAGCATTGCAGATTCTGTCAAAAATACGGGACAGAATAGCGGATCCTTTTTTTTTGCGGTTCACAAAAAACAAATTGCATTCCGCATTTTTGCAGACCCATAGACTTTAGGCCTCATGCACACGGACGTTTTTTTTTGCGGTTCGCAAAAACATTTTCCGTTGTTCCGTGATCCGTGTTCTTCCGTGGGTCTTCCTTGATTTTTGGAGGATCCACGGACATGAAAAATGAAAAAGTCAAGTTTGCCATTGAAATGATAGGAAAAAACGGACACGGATCACGGACGCGGATCACGGACGCGTATGACAATCTTGTGTGCATCCGTGATTTTTCACGGACCCATTGACTTGAATGGGTCCGCGAACTGTTGACCGTGAAAAAAATAGGACAGGTCATATTTTTTTCACGGCCAGGAAACACGGATCACGGATGCGGCTGCCAAACAGTGCATTTTCCGATTTTTCCACGGACCCATTGAAAGTCAGGGGGTCCACGAAAAAAAACGGAAAACGGAACCACGGACGCGAATGCACAAAACGGTCGTGTGCATGAGGCCTTAACGGGGCCAAGTCCTGATTTTCACTGACAAGTATAGGACATGTTTTGTTTGCTTTGCAGGACATGGAACGGAAGAATAGATGCGGACAGCACACGGAGCGCGGTCCGCATCTTTTGGGTCCCCATAGACGTGAATGGGTCCGCATCTAATCCGCAAAAATGTGAAAAAAGCAACATACGGCCACCCACAGGATAGGTCATCAGTATGTGATCAGTGGGGGTGCTGGGAGTGGGACCGCCACAGATCAGCTGTTTAGAGAGGCTGTAGCCTTCTCACAGCTTATACCAAGCACAGCGCCTCCCATTGTATAGTGGCAGTGCTCGGTATTGCAGCTCCGCTCCATTAGCTGGAATGGGACTGAGCTGCATCTAGGCCACGTGACTGACAAACGTGACGTCACATGGCCTAGGGAGCGGCAGCAGCGCTCACCAGAGCACCGTAGTCTCTTCAAAGAGCTGGTCCATGGGACCCCTGCCAATCAGATCCTGAGAATGGGTCATTAGTATTAAACACGCAGAAAACGCCTTTGAAGCGTAGGCTCATACCTCTAGGTGCCATGCAGCCTGAGATATGGCCTGACACCAGCCTCCTGCCAGTAATGCCGGCTAAGCCATGGTTTACCGGCCATATGGTAGCCTTCGTCAGGACCTGCCACCCCCACCAATCCGCTGTTTTTGACAGCCTGTAATCAAAACATTGGATGGAGACAAAAGGCTCCGTCCTCTGTGTAGTGGCCTTGCCAGGGTACTGCAGTTTGTAATGGGATCGAGCAGCCCCTTTAAATTGTTTCAAGCTTTGAGTGTAAGAGGGGGAGTCCCACCTTTCGTGTATGACGTCTGTCCTCTTTGTTGCCCTCCTACTGGCGTCTGATGTATAAAGGGGGTTTGAACGGAGCCGAGCACCAATCAGGTTAGTGTCAGCAGGCTGACGACCAATCAGATGTCAAGCCTCAGTCCAGGGGAGGAGACAGCAAGAGGCAGTTGAGGGGAAGATGGCAGTTAGGAAGAGGGAGCGTCTGATGCCCTCCATAGTGTGGCCCTGACAAGAGAGCCCTGATCCACGTGCCCCGCCACATGTGGTTAGCGCGAGTTGTCAGAGACTGTGGCTGAGATTTATAACCTTAGGGATGTGTGCCTCAGTGAAAGACTGAAACCGTCAAGTGGAATACAGAAATCCTATACTGTATACACGATAGTTGCGTATAGAAAAAGGTCTAGCCCTCAGATATAGCAGAGCTTAGCGGTTACAGTCACCACTGGCTGCAGAGCTTGACGGTTACAGTGTTATTATAAGCTCGGCAGCTGACCCGTCCATCAGGGTATTCCTTAGAATAAAGACCTAGGCTGAATACATTTCAAACATAGCTTTTACTCTTTATAATTAAAAGGATAAACCCACCTAGTGCTCAAATAAACGGTGAGAAACTGTACACTGCGTGCAGAATTATTAGGCAAATGAGTATTTTGACCACATCATCCTCTTTATGCATGTTGTCTTACTCCAAGCTGTATAGGCTCGAAAGCCTACTACCAATTAAGCATATTTGGTGATGTGCATCTCTGTAATGAGAAGGGGTGTGGTCTAATGACATCAACACCCTATATTAGGTGTGCATAATTATTAGGCAACTTCCTTTCCTTTGGCAAAATGGGTCAAAAGAAGGACTTGACAGGCTCAGAAAAGTCAAAAATAGTGAGATATCTTGCAGAGGGATGCAGCACTCTTAAAATTGCAAAGCTTCTGAAGCGTGATCATCGAACAATCAAGCGTTTCATTCAAAATAGTCAACAGGGTCGCAAGAAGCGTGTGGAAAAACCACGGCGCAAAATAACTGCCCATGAACTGAGAAAAGTCAAGCGTGCAGCTGCCAAGATGCCACTTGCCACCAGTTTGGCCATATTTCAGAGCTGCAACATCACTGGAGTGCCCAAAAGCACAAGGTGTGCAATACTCAGAGACATGGCCAAGGTAAGAAAGGCTGAAAGACGACCACCACTGAACAAGACACACAAGCTGAAACGTCAAGACTGGGCCAAGAAATATCTCAAGACTGATTTTTCTAAGGTTTTATGGACTGATGAAATGAGAGTGAGTCTTGATGGGCCAGATGGATGGGCTGGTAAAGGGCAGAGAGCTCCAGTCCGACTCAGACGCCAGCAAGGTGGAGTACTGGTTTGGGCTGGTATCATCAAAGATGAGCTTGTGGGGCCTTTTCGGGTTGAGGATGGAGTCAAGCTCAACTCCCAGTCCTACTGCCAGTTTCTGGAAGACACCTTCTTCAAGCAGTGGTACAGGAAGAAGTCTGCATCCTTCAAGAAAAACATGATTTTCATGCAGGACAATGCTCCATCACACGCGTCCAAGTACTCCACAGCGTGGCTGGCAAGAAAGGGTATAAAAGAAGAAAATCTAATGACATGGCCTCCTTGTTCACCTGATCTGAACCCCATTGAGAACCTGTGGTCCATCATCAAATGTGAGATTTACAAGGAGAGAAAAAAAAGTACACCTCTCTGAACAGTGTCTGGGAGGCTGTGGTTGCTGCTGCACGCAATGTTGATGGTGAACAGATCAAAACACTGACAGAATCCATGGATGGCAGGCTTTTGAGTGTCCTTGTAAAGAAAGGTGTCTATATTGGTCACTGATTTGTTTTTGTTTTGTTTTTGAATGTCAGAAATGTATATTTGTGAATGTTGAGATGTTATATTGGTTTCACTGGTAAAAATAAATAATTGAAATGGGTATATATTTGTTTTTTGTTAAGTTGCCTAATAATTATGCACAGTAATAGTCACCTGCACACACAGATATCCCCCTAAAATAGCTAAAACTAAAAACAAACTAAAAACTACTTCCAAAAATATTCAGCTTTGATATTAATGAGTTTTTTGGGTTCATTGAGAACATGGTTGTTGTTCAATAATAAAATTAATCCTCAAAAATACAACTTGCCTAATAATTCTGCACTCCCTGTATATAAAAAATATGACACAAAAGGACGTATTAAAAATACAAATGGACAAAAGCCATAAATAAATGGAAGGGTCTTGTTGAGATTGCACTCAGATGAATGTCTACCTTTCAACCGTCCTAGATAATCAAATGACGGGGTCCATATATGGCTGTAATTCTTCCGGGGACATAAAGCTACATAGCCCTAAAGTAAATGCCCTAGACATTGGTTGGGATAGGGGCTATGACGTCCCTACCTAGCAATACGGAGCACCCGCCCGATAGGGACGACCCCGTCCGGAACCTTTCTCTTATAGGGGCCTAGTCCCTAAACATATTGCTCAATCTCATGTCCCAACATGTCATGTTTCGTCCATCCCCGGGACTCATCGGGGGATGGGTATATAAGTGGAGGGTAAAATCAAAAAATAGATGGTAGCGGTATGCTACAATCACCCACCTTTAAATATCCCCGGCTATTACACTCACACCGTGACTCCTCCCTACCTGCGCACGCCGGCTGTAACGCAGACCAAGCCGGCGCGCGAGGAAACAGAGTGACAGACGTGACAATGGAGCTCGTCCGGGAGACGGAGGCGCAACACGACCAGCTGCCTAGCAACATAATCCCCTGCACCTCCGCAGGGGATGCCATCTTTAGTAAGGTAGACTCACCCGTCCGGCGATGCGCAGGTAAGCCCTTACCTGTGCCGCGAGCCGGTCTGAAATCAAATGCGGTCACCGGGAGCAGGCAGTTCCGAGAACAGCCGCCGGGGGCCTTCATCGGGCTGTTCTCGGAACTGCCTGCTCCCGGTGACCGCATTTGATTTCAGACCGGCTCGCGGCACAGGTAAGGGCTTACCGGAGTCTAACCTTACTAAAGATGGCAGCCCGCATGTATTCGCTGGCGAACACTGCGAACTGGCCATCGCTGTTAATGGCACCTGTTTGAACTTGTTATCAGTATAAGAGACACCTGCCGACAACCGCAGTCACTCTCCAAACTCCACTATGGCCAAGACCAAAGAGCTGTCGAAGGACACCAGAAACCAAATTGTAGACCTGCACCAGGCTGGGAAGACTGAATCCGCAATAGGCAAGCAGCTGGGTGTGAAGAAATCAACTGTGGGAGCAATTATTAGAAAATGGAGACATACAAGACCACTGATAATCTCCCTCTATCTGGGGCTCCACGCAAGATCTCACCCCATGTGGTCAAAATGATCACAAGAACGGTGAGCAAAAATCCCAGAACCACACGGAGGGACCTAGTGAAGGACCTGCAGAGAGCTGGGACCAAAGTAACAAAGGCTACCATCAGTAACACACTACGCCGCCAGGGACTCAAATCCTGCAGCGCCAGACGTGTCCCCCTGCTAAGGCCAGTACATGTCCAGGCCCATCTGAAGTTTGCATTTAGTTGATCCGGAAGAGGATTGGGAGAATGGTCATATGAAACCAAAAACTCAACTCGTCGTGTTTGGAGGAGAAAGAATGCTGAGTTGCATCCAAAGAACACCATACCTACTGTGAAGCATGGGGGTGGAGAAGCATCATGCTGTGGGGCTGTTTTTTCTGCAAAGTGACCAGGACAACTGATCCATGTAAAGGAAAGAATGTATCGTGAGATTTTGAGTGAAAACCTCCTTCCATCAGCAAGGGCATTGAAGATGAAACTCGGCTAGGTCTTTCAGCATCGCCCGGGCAACGAAGGAGCGGCTTCGCAAGAAGCATTTCAAGGTCCTGGAGGGGCCTAGCCAGTCTCCAGATCTCAACCCCATAGAAAACCTTTGGAGGGAGTTTTAAGTCCATGTTGCCCAGCGACAGCCCCCAAACATCACTGCTCTAGAGGAGATCTGCATGGAGGAGTGGGCCAAAATACCAGCAACCTGGTGAAGACTTGCAGAAAACTGATAAACTGCTGGGGCACTCAATTAAGCTATTAAATTATAAATATATATATAAGTAAGTGCTTTTAATTAGCAGTAGCCTGCATGAGGGTATAAATTCCTACCTCTCAGTTGCAGTTCCTGAGAATATGTGATAAGGTGAGTTCCACACCTGTTCACATGCTGCAGTACTGCACGGCGGCCATTGTTGCTTTGGATGCTGTACTGGTGGGTTGGTGGGGCCCAGTGCCAGGGTGGCTTTGCCAGACAGCGGGGGCGCTGTTTGACTGCTGGGGCGGTGCTGCTGCATCTGTGGTCGCCGTGCAGCGATGAGCCAAATTTAGAATAGGGTCCCATTCAAAGAGGCAACCTTATCGCGGCGAGTGGGCCTATGCTTGTTGATCAAATTGTATACTAATGCCTCATGTACAGCATGCAGTATGGGGGTAGGTATATGATGAATTGCGCTGAGAAGCGATGTTAATTATGCTGAGAAGCAGTTATTAGATAAAAGCTGTTAAATTAGACCTGGTAAATGCCCCAATTTTTTAATCCGTGGTATATAGTTGAGACCTTATATACACATATAAAGCCAGGGATATCTGGGGAACTACTTGGTTTCCATCAGCAGGTACTCGAGGGCCCAGAATGATGGGACAATAAATTACACAAAACAACTAAAATTGAGCTGCTCATTTAGGCCACTCGGATGCACTGTTTTTAAGTATTATATCCACTTGGCCTCAAATTGTAGGATTTTTTGGTCCAATTGCCTCTTCTTCCTGTTGGTTTGATGAGGTCAATGCCCATAAAATCAACATAGTCCAAATCCCCATTATGTTCATTTCTGATGTGACGAGACACTGATGTGTCCCTTATTGCTCATAAAGGTCTTCCCACAACGTACGGGTCCATATGCAATATCTTTTAACACTAGGGGCTGCCTCATCAAATGTGCTGATCAGGCGTATCTCCCTTTCATTTCCTTGTCTAGTAGGTTCCCCCTGTGCCCTCTCTTTTTTTGTACTGAGGAGGGAGGTGCGCTCCTGCGAGCACGCCGAATGGAAAGCTGGTTTTAAAACATGGAGAAGATAGCCACGATCCCGAAATCTGTCTTTCAAATCAGCTGCTTGTTTCAGAAATTCAGAAGGTTTCGAGTAATTTCTTCTCAGGCGCAGTGGGATTCCCTTCCTGAGTGGGTAAGGGTGACTACTCTCCCACCTAAGGAGGGAGTTTGTAGAAGTGGGTTTTCTGAAGATACTTGTTTCTAATGAACCATTCGAGTTTTTGACTATGCAAATGTCTAGAAAAGGCAACCTAGTTGGATGACACTCAGACGTAAAACGAAGGTCCATCAAGCTATTGTTCAGACTGTTGGCCCAAGAGGTAAAAACCTCCTTGGTCCCCCTCCATACTACAAAAACGTCATCGATAAATCTCGCCCACATCTGTATGTTCTCACTCCCTGGCATGGTGTCATCACCGAACACTACCGTGGTCTCCCACCAGCCCAGGAGCAGATGAGCATACGATGGGGCACAAGAACTCCCCATCGCGGTGCCCCTGAGCTGGTGGTAGAATCGGCCCTCAAACAAGAAGAAGTTCTTTGTAAGTGAGGACTCAAGAAGCTGAAGGACAAATTGATTGTGCGCTTGATACTGGCAACCACGTGTAGATAAAAAGTGGGCCACAGGCCGCAGGCCAGACTCGTGGGAGGTAGAAGAGTACAGAGCCTCGACATCAATGCTCCCTAAAATAGAGCTTTCATCAAGATGGATATTAAGGAGGTCTCCTGTGTCTCTCACAAAAGAGGGGAGGGCTAGGACAAATCTTATCTATGTATATACCCACATTCTGGCCTAAACTGCCCACCCCTGATACTATGGGTCGTCCCCTTAACGGGGTACCACCCTTGTGCACCTTGGCTAGGCAGTAGAATGTGGCCGTCTGGGGACATACAGCAGTTTATCAGTTTTGCTCCTCTCTAACATTTATTATGCATGTTCTCACTTACCAATATATATATAGCCACTAACTTATTTACCACCTTCATATATAGGGGCTCAGATGATCACCTTATTTCTTTGTCCTATCAGCCCCTATTCAGATGTAGTTCTAAGGCACTCGCCTAAAATCCGATAATCGGCAATTTGGCTGTATGAGTAAATGTGCCACTAGCATATCGACTGTGGCTGTTGTAAGTGCGGAGGTGCGGGGGATTCTGTTGCTAGGCAGCTGGTCGTGTTGCGCCTCCGTCTCCAGGACGAGCTCCATTGTCACGTGACGACTCCTTCCGATCACAGGGAACCTGTCCTGTCTCCTGATCAGGGCCCGCAGCGACCCTCCATTCATTGTTATGGGAAATACGAAAATAAGGAGTGCACTTGGCTATTTTCGAAAGTCCCATAGCATTGAATGGAGAACAAGCAGCATCAGTGCAGACACCACTATGGGACTTCTATAATATCATAGTCGTGCCTCCTCCTCCTGAGGAAGGGGCCTCATTTATCAGAGCTGTAGGCCTGATTTCATTGCCCATAGTGACCAATCAGAGCGCAGCTTTCATTTTTACAGAGCAGTTGAAAAAATAAAAGCCGAGCTCTGATTGGTTGCTATTTTACACAATGACAGTCTTTTGGTAAATGAGGTCTAAAATGTACATCGCAACACATTTTTCACATGTCTGTACCACCACAGAACCCCAATAATACCACAAGCCGCATTCCCAGTGTCCTCATTGTGCCCTTTCCCTGTGCCAGACTGAGCCCTCATCCATTTAGTCAGTGTCTGGGATTGCCCTCGTAGCTCCCGACCATAGTTTTGTAAATCCTCTATTAGTGCCAGCCACAACACCCCTAGAATTATGGGCCCCTTGTGCTATTAGAGACATATAAGTGCCAACCAATGTCCCAATAGGTGTCATCTGTGCCCCCAGAATTGAAAGCCTCTGTGCCCCCAGAATTGAAAGCCTCTGTACCCCCAGAATTGAAAGCCTTTGTGCCCCCAGAATTGAAAGCCTCTGTACCCCCAGAATTGAAAGCCTCTGTGCCCCCAGAATTGAAAGCCTCTGTGCCCCCAGAATTGAAAGCCTCTGTGCCCCCAGAATTGAAAGCCTCTGTGCCCCCAGAATTGAAAGCCTCTGTGCCCCCAGAATTGAAAGCCTCTGTGCCCCCAGAATTGAAAGCCTCTGTGCCCCCAGAATTGAAAGCCTCTGTGCCCCCAGAATTGAAAGCCTCTGTGCCCCCAGAATTGAAAGCCTCTGTGCCCCAGAATTGAAAGCCTCTGTGCCCCCAGAATTGAAAGCCTTTGTGCCCCCAGAATTGAAAGCCTCTGTGCCCCCAGAATTGAAAGCCTCTGTGCCCCCAGAATTGAAAGCCTCTGTGCCCCCAGAATTGAAAGCCACACTGCCCCTACAAATCTAGGCAATATTGGTAACATAGGAGCTATCAACACTGACACCGATGGTGCAAGCCCCAGTACCCCCATAACTGCTAGCTACAATACCCAACTAACAGAGCAACCACAGCGCTACCATAACAGACAGCGATTGACCGCCCCATATTAGTGCCAGCCAAAGCCCCAATACATTTCATCCATTGCCTCCTCAGTTCCCCCATAACGGATCAATATCTTCTAAGGCTCAGCTATTGCCCCCTATAAGTTTACACCATATCCATAGTTGTGCCATAACTGACAGCCGCAGTGCCCCCACAAGTGCCAGAGCCCCCTGCAGAACCCTCTTTGACTTCACTACACGAAGCTTCCCGTCAGATGTACGCCGCACCAGGTCACCGCACGTCATGAGAATCATCTCTGTACAGAGAATTCATCCCTCCCCAACTCTGTCCCCGCCCGCCTCGAGGCCTGAAACATTGGATTATCGGACTTTCATGGACCGATAAAATTTGTTGTGATACCTAGTATAAAACACACTGCTATCGTTTTGGTTTTAATCAGAGGACTCTGTACTGTCCGTGGGAAACATCTGAGTTACAAACATGTGCCGGATTATCAGAATGTAAAAAATACTATATAAAATTATATAAAAGCTACATGTGTCCGTGGCCAATAGAACTTGGAGCCAAGACATAGAGTTTAGCTCTTTTCTGTGGCCAAGCAAAGGACAGCTACACAATGGACGTCATAATTTCCAAGCGCTAAGGTGACGTCATCATCTACGCGCCTCCTCCGCCTGCGTCTTCGTCTGCCTTCCTCGCTCCCTTGCCCAGTACTGAGCCCGGAAGCTGACTCTTTCTTGTGAGAAGTCTCCATTGAACTCTATCTCCACTTGGCTTCCAAGAGATTCCCAGTAGAATAAATTATTCCCGTGGAAGGCCGAGGATTTTAACGTCTTCATGTCTCGAATCTGGAAAGTACAACAAGATATGTTACATTTTTTTAAACATACAGTCTGTGATACAGGGCCATATTATGTCCACCAGCACAGTCTCATCTAAATGTGTAGAGGTATTATATTGCTAGGATATCCCATAAATGTCCGATAGGACCTGGTCCCACCTCTGGGAACCAGTCCTATCTCCTGAACAGGGCCCCCGAAGAAAATGGAGAGGACACTGCGCATGCGCAGCGTCCTGTATAGCAAATGCAATGTGACCGCATTCGCTTGCAAGTCACAATGAAGGCTTGAAGACTTTTGTTAATCATCCGACTGGCTTTCTGAATTAGAATCACTTGTTCAAGAAACCTCCGGCATTAAAGGGAATATGTCAGCTTCGAAATTCCGCCCGCATTAAAGTGAGTGGTGTATAGTGTAAGTAGTGAGGAGTCCGATTATGTCATTTTTATCTTCATACCTGTATTCCAATGCAGTGCTCCGACATACCAGCAGTAAAATGCATGGAGAGGACTCCTATTTGAGTCCTCTCCATAATGTGCATGAGCTCAGGAGTCCTCTCCATAATGTGCATGAGCTCAGGAGTCCTCTCCATAATGTGCATGAGCTCAGGAGTCCTCTCCATAATGTGCATGAGCTCAGGAGTCCTCTCCATAATGTGCATGAGCTCAGGAGTCCTCTCCATAATGTGCATGAGCTCAGGAGTCCTCTCCATAATGTGCATGAGCTCAGGAGTCCTCTCCATAATGTGCATGAGCTCAGGAGTCCTCTCCATAATGTGCATGAGCTCAGGAGTCCTCTCCATAATGTGCATGAGCTCAGGAGTCCTCTCCATAATGTGCATGAGCTCAGGAGTCCTCTCCATAATGTGCATGAGCTCAGGAGTCCTCTCCATAATGTGCATGAGCTCAGGAGTCCTCTCCATAATGTGCATGAGCTCAGGAGTCCTCTCCATAATGTGCATGAGCTCAGGAGTCCTCTCCATAATGTGCATGAGCTCAGGAGTCCTCTCCATAATGTGCATGAGCTCAGGAGTCCTCTCCATAATGTGCATGAGCTCAGGAGTCCTCTCCATGTATTTTGCTGCTGGTTTGTGGGAGCATTGCATTGGAATACAGGTATGAAGATAAAAATGGCATAATCGGACTCCTCACTACTTACACTATACACTGCTTACTCTAGTTTTGGGGGTGTTTCGGAGCTCATAGACTTCCTTTAAAGGGGTTCTCTGGGCTCTCCTATATTGTTAGCCTATCCTCAGTATAGGTCATTAATATCAGATCGGTGGCGGTCGCTGTATGAGGCTGTATGAGGAGATGGCGCACGCAGTGTGCGCATACCGTCTCCCTTCTCTCTTCCTGCTCTGCTGCTGTATGACTATGGCAAAGCAGCGGCGAGCAGGAAGAGAGAAGGGAGACAGCACGTGCACACTCCTCATACAGCTGATCGGCGGGGGTGCCGGGTGTCGGACTCATGTTTCAGTCACCATAATCTGTTTATCATAATCAACACAAGGTCAAAGACCTCATGGAGGTAAGATGTTGATTGCAAATTATATGACTGAAGCTATTAGGTGTGATTAAACTGCCTCGAGAGAGGTGTTAGAACAGCATTGTAACAATAGATGACCCCTCTATTCAAGCTTGTTTTTTCGGATTTCACATGAACAGCTTTTTTTCACATCTCTTTTCAATCAGTTCCCCCCCCCCCCCCCCCCCCCCGTGTCTAAGGCTGAGTCCACATGACGTTTTTGTTAACATATACGTTGGGGAAAAAGGACGCAAAACTACATTCTGCATAGGCCTCTTTCCTTTCTCCTTAAAGGGGCTGTACCATGAAAAAATATTCTACAGTTTTCAAACCAGCACTGGGATCTGAATACTTTTGTAATTGCATGTAATTAAAGATGTATCATAGTCGGTGAATTATTCAATGAAATGTATCTGTACAGTACAGCGCCACCTGCTGTTAGTTTTCGTATTTCTGTCTGGCTCACTGAGAAGGCCGCACATGCTCAGTTTCATCTTTCAACTGCCTCGTGAGCTGTGATAGGGAGAGAGCTGCAGCGAAAGGACACACCTCCTGAGCTGTGATAGGGAGAGAGCTGCAGCAGAAAGGACACACCTCCTGAGCTGTGATAGGGAGAGAGCTGCAGCAGAATGCACACGCCCCCTGAGCTGCAGCAGGAGAGACACTTATTTTGAGCTGCAGCAGAATGCACACGCCCCCTGAGCTGCAGCAGAATGCACAGGCCCCCTGGGCTGCAGCAGAATGCACACGCCCCCTGGGCTGCAGCAGAATGCACACGCCCCCTGGGCTGCAGCAGGAGAGACACTTCTTTTGAGCTGCCAGCTTGATATAAATCTTGCAGAACAATTGGAGCAATGAATGGGGAGATCTCTGAACCCATGTGAGGTACAGGGCTGGTTTTAGCTTTGTTAGAGGTTGTCATGTACTATATGATGTCTGATTTAATTTTTTTACATTAATCATGAGATAACCGCTTTAAAGGGGTCATCTACCTTCAGCAAATGGCATTTATCATGTGGAGAAAATTAATACAAGGCCGTTACTAATGTATTGTGATTGTCCATATTGCCTCCCTTTTCCATCTCATTATACAATGCTCATTTCCATGGTTATGACCAACCTGCAGTCCAGCAGTGGTGGTTGCGCTTGTACACTATAGGAAAAAACACCGACCTATGTGCATTCCCACAGTCCCAGCCACCAGAGAGTCTGGCGCCGTTTCCTGTAGTGTGCCAGTACGACCACCACTGCTGGATTGCAGGGTGGTCATAGACCCCTGGAAACAAGCCGCGTATAATGTGATGGAAAAAATTTATCCAGCCAGCAAAGGAAGCAATATGGACAATCACAATACATTAGTAAGTGCCTTGTATTAAAGGGGTTTTCTCACTTCTGCAAGTGTCATTTATCATGTAGAGAAAGTTAACCCCTTCTACACCAGGCCAGTTTTCGCTCTTCTGCCCAGGCCATTTTTTGCAAATCTGACATGTGTCACTTTATGTGGTAATAGCTTTTAAACACTTTTATTTATCCAAGCCATTCTGAGATTGTTTTCTCGTGACACATTGTACTTCATGATAGTAATAAATTTAAGTCAATATATTTCACCTTTATTTGTGAAAAAATCCCAAATTTACCAAAAATGTAGAAAAATTCCCACATTTTCAAATTTCAATTTCTCAACTCGTATAATAGATAGTGATACCTCATATAATAGTTATTACTTTACATTCCCCATATGTCTTCTTCATGTTTGGATCATTTTGAAAATGACATTTTATTTTTTGGGGACGTTACAAGGCTTAGAAGTTTGAAAGCAAATCTTGAAAGTTTTTGGAAAATTTCCAAAACCCACTTTTTAAGGACCAGTTCAGGTCTGAAGTCACTTTGTGAGGCTTACATAATAGAAACCACCCAAAAATGACCCCATTTTAGAAACTACACCCTCAAGGTATACAAAACAGATTTTACAAACTTTGTTAACCCTTTAGGTGTTCCACAGGAATTAATGGAAAATGGAGATGAAATTTCAGAATTTCACTTTTTTGACAGATTTTACATTTTAATCCAATTTTTCCAGTAGCAAAGCAAGGGTTAACAGCCAAACAAAACTTAATATTTATTACCCTGATTCTGCGGTTTACAGAAACACCCCATATGTGGTCGTAAACTGCTGTATGGGCACACGGCAGGGCGCAGAAGGAAAGGAATGCCGTACGGTTTTTGGAAGGCAGATTTAGCTGAACTGGTTTTTTGACACCATGTCCCATTTGAAGCCCCCCTGATGCACCCCTAGAGTAGAAACTCAAAAAAGTGACCACTTTTTGGAAACTACGGGATAAGGTGCCAGTTTTATTGGTACTATTTTGGGGTACATATGATTTTTAATTGTTCTATATTAAGTTTTTTGTGAGGCAAGGTAACCAAAAAATTTATGTTTTGGCACAGTTTTTTTATTTTTAACAACATTCATCTGAAAGGTTAGATCATACGCTTGTGCAGGGGCTCGTTTTTTTGCAGGAAGAGTTGACGTTTTTTATTGGTACCATATTTAGGTACATATGATTTTTTGATCATTCATTATTACACTTTATGGGGCAAGGTGACCAAAAAAATGGTTGTTTTTGCGCAGTTTTTATTTATTTATTTTTACAGCGTTTACCTGAGGGATTAGGTCATGTGACTTTTTATAGAGCAGCTCATTACGGACGTGGCAATACCTAATATGTCTACTTTTTCTTATTTATTTAAGTTTTACACAATAATAGCATTTTTGAAACCAAAATAATATTTTTGTGTATCCATAGTCTGAGAGCCTTAGCCTTTTTATTTTTTGACCAATTGTCTTAGGTTAAGGACTTATTTTTTGCGGGATGAGGTGACGGTTTGATTGGTACTATTTTGGGGGGCATACGCCCTTTTGATCGATTGGGTCTTTTTTGGCATTGTTTTTATTTTTTTCGGTGTTCACCTGAGGGGGTAGGTCATGTGATATTTTTATAGAGCTGGTTGTTACGGACGCGGCGATACCAAACATCTTTAGGGTATTTTATTTTCTTCATTTTTATCCCATTATAAATGTGCGTATATGGGAAAATGTTAGATTTATATTTTTTACATTTTTTAATTTTTTATTATTTTTTATTTTTCCACTTTTTTGACTCAGATCCACTTGGTTTATGAAGATCCAGTGGGTCTGATGGCTCTACAATACTGTATAGTGTACTGCAGTACAGCAGAGCAGCGGCCCGATGGGAAGGAGGGAGCTCCCCCCTCTGTTATGATCAATCGGGACACTGCCACAGCAGCGCCCGATGGAGGAGGGAGGGTGCTTCCTCCCTGTTAACCCTTTCCATACAGCGGTCCCTACGGACCGCGGCATGGAAGGGGATAAACGTCCGACATCAGTGCCAGCACCGATGTTGGCCTCTACAGTAGATTGTCAGCTGTATGTTACAGCTGACAATCTACTACCGCTCGGCCATCTTGAAACATTGTGGGGATGGGGGGTCCCGCTTTTCCATCCTTAAAGATTGTGGAGGAGGGGTGGGAGGGGTCCGCTCGGCCATCCTGAATGTTGGGGGGGGGGGATCAACACAGCAGAGCAGCCCCAATCTCCTCAACACTCACTGAGGAGATCGGAGCTGCGCTGCTGAATGCTGCGATTAGTCAGTCAAATCTGACTGACAAATCGCAGCGATTCAAAGGCAGGGACCACGCTGATTGGGGGCACCCGATCTCTGCTGTCGGGGCACCCGTTTAGATGCCGGTGTCACTGCAAGCGTACTTGTGGTGACACTTTGATCAGATGCGGTAACTAACACCACATCATGGCGTACACAGTACGTCATTGGTCATTAAGGGGTTAACTTCCTCTACATAATAAATGTTATTTGCTGAAGTGAGACAACCCCTTTAAGATGTAGGTTCTGAGTCCTTACCAAAGGTGTTGGATTTTCTGCGCCGGGCCATACGAGAGCCTACTCACCAGGATATAATTTGCGTGCGTCTCGTTGTGCCCTGGATTCAGATCCATATACAGGGCGTGGATAGCGATGGTATACATGGGGGGCACATCAATAAAGACACGACAAGCAGGGGAGCCTGACTTTGGCTGCACTGGATTCTGGATGTCGCCTTGCATCTCAAATAATTGAACGTCACAGTCTGCAAGAGGCACGGAAATGAATGACAGGGAGATGCATCTATAGCTATGACTGAGTCCCTTATGGTATTGGGTGCAGAAGTAACAGTCATGCACGGGCCCTGGAGCCCTATCAGAAAACGCTGATATTATAAATGGCAATACATACAATGCTTTATAGCCGGATATAATGCAGTAGTTTCCCACTTTCCTGCAGCCCTGATTTTGGAACGATTTTACCACCTTGACCACCCCATGCGACCCTAGACCAAGCGCCTCCAACATACAAGTACGGGCTGTCGAGGTGTCCCTAGTGCAGTAGGTTGTCCATCGCCGCTCTAATACCTTGGTGGTAGCTGTCGGTGGCTGATCTGCTCCAGTACGCCAGTACAATACCATTACCAGGATGAATTTGGCGCTGCCTCACTGTTAGGGTGTTCGATCTCGCAATCACGGTCACCGAAGAAAGCCGGCTACATGACTTCCTCCACATGGCTCTGCCGTAAAACAGCACCAGCTCCTCTATGGTCAAAAGGAGAACAGTATTATGTGATATATACAGTATTGTGTCAAACTGGTAAAATATTACTATGGATTGGAGTGAACAAAATTGTCTGTGACCAGCTAAGTGGTCCTAGCACACACTTTAAAGAGAGTCTGTCAGCAGTTTTGACCATGCAAAACTGCTGACAGCACTAGGTAGGGGCTGAGGAGGACAGGACAAACATACATTTTGTAGAGCTTTTATCATATCGTGTAATGAGAATATGAACTTTGGTTCCGCCAGATTCTGATCCTTGGGTGCACTGAAGGCGGAGCTTCTCTGTGTTGAGCTACTTCTTAGCCCCTCCCTTCTACTTTAAGGGACAGCTGTAGCATCCAACCAGGAGACCGCTATAGCTGTGACTCAGAGCAGAGTAAAGCCGCTCCATGCAGAGAGCATTTAACCTCCATTGCACCTTAGTGCTGTCAGCAGTTTAGCATTGTCAAAACTGCTGACAGATTCCCTTGAACACATTGGCTACGGAGCGGTACATAAAAAACTAGTGAAGACACTGAAACTAGTTCTTGTAACTTTCACTGAGGAAACCTACTGGTGGTGCAGTTCAGGGAACTGGATAGGACTTTGACAACAACCACTTCTCCCAGTGGCCGTCCAATTGAGAAAATACAGTCCTTTTCAAGAAATCCAGTCGTATTTATGACTCCGGATGAGTTGGTAAAGAGGCGGCCGCAGACACCTGCATGAGATAATGAGACTGATGAGAGGCGAGATCTCCGCTACAGAAACTGCATACACACAGGTGAAAGGGTCACTGACTGTTTGCAAAACCCTTGATATGTCATAGAGACAGATGAAAACTTTAGATCGGTGGGGGTCTGAGTGCCACGGCCCCCACGGTCCCTAGAATGAGGGGAGAGAAGCACCTGGATAATGCACTCTCTCTCTCTCCTCGCTGCACAAGGCCGGCTCCATAGCAGTCTATTCATTTATCCATCCTCTGTAGCAAGGAGGGAGAGAGCGCGCGATATCCGCATGTCTTTCTCCCCTCGGGAGGGGATTGATGGGTGTCTCAGCGTTCAGACCCTAACCAATCGAAACTTTTGGTCTATGTCTATGACATATCAGAGGTTTTGTGAAAAGTGAGTGTCCCTTTAATTACTATGACATCACCATATATATGTCTTACTGTACTGGTAGCCCCTTTAGTAAATTCTATAGGCTGATTAATGCACACCACTATTTAACTATATCAATGGAAAGAGCTGCTCTCTTGTAGATAGGAACAGACACGGACAGTGAGCCCTGATCTGGAACCCAGGCCACTTTTCCGATCTACTTGCAGTTCAAGCCCTAGGTAGCAAGACCGCAACTGGTCGACTGTCCCTATGCTACTAAGGTGCAGAGACAGACAAAAACAACACAAAGGAATGGTCGTACGAAAATAGGTCAGAACCATACTGATACAGCAGTACTGAAACCACAGTTACCATTTCCACCGTCTCCATCCATGTGCTTTGGAAGGTCTCCTGGTCTTTCAGACATTGGCACCGCTTTAAAATGAGGTCCCTGGTTAGGGGCAGCAGATGTCAGTGGTGGGGTGGTTGTCACGTCTGGTTGTGATGTCTGTGTGTCCAAGCGGCAGGGATTCTCCGAGCATCCTCTCAGGGTTATGGGTTTTGGGGAGTTGAGGCAGAACGTGGGGCTCACTTGCTCATGGCTCTTGGAGTTGATGCAAAACTCCTGACGTCTCTGAACGCCATTTCCGCATGTAACCGAGCACTAAAAATGAGAATGTACTGATTAAAGAGAGTTGTATTATTCCTGATGGGCTCACTGGACTGAACCCAAATTTACAACCCAAATCCAAACCTTGAAATTGCATTCCCAGCCCCAATAACCGGGATCGCACCAAGTCCTCTTATCGCATGGTGCCAAGGTTCATGGTTGCTCCGTACCTGAGTCCAGGCCCCTACATCCCATGTGTAGAAACAGCTAGCGATAAAGCAAGGGATGACAGACAGAGGTCTCTCCTGAGATGGACAAGATGTTGCATCCACTTCATTCTCGGCTCCAGCCGCCGTCTCCATACATGACACCTTCTGCTTGGATATTCCATACCCACAAGCTGCAGAACATGGACTGACTTCTAATACTCGCCACCTTGCAGTCAACGAGAAGATGACAAATATTCCAATCAAGATGTCTACCTGTAGACTACATGGAGACCCCCGAAATCTCTAGACTCATGGGCCATTATTACCTTTCTTATTTTGAACTGGCAACCCCAAGGCTTATTGTTTTTTGGGTCACCTGGCCTTCACTGGCCAACCACGAGGAGCACAGACCAAGGCTTACAGTGCTGCTATATGTACAAGACCTCATGAAACCTGACTGAAACCTTGTTTTGGAATTATAATGTGTGCCCATATGGCCAGCTTAAAGGGCATCTGTCAGCAGTTTTGTATCTATGACACTGGCTGAACTGTTGCATGTGCGCTTGGAAGCTGAAGACATCTGTGTTGGTCCCATGTTTATATATGTGCCCGCATTGCTGAGAAAAATTGAGTTTTCATATATGCAAATGAGCCTCTAGGAGCAACAGGGGCGTTACCATTACACCTTGAGGCTCCGCTCTCTCTGCAACTGCTGTGTCCGCTGAACTTTGATTGACAGGGCCAGGCAGTGTAAATGTCATCATGCCTGGACCTATCAAAGTGCAAAGGGTACGGCAGATGGAGAGAGAGCAGAGCGTCTAGGTGTAATGGTGACGCCCCTGTTGCTCCTAGAGGCTCATTTGCATATATAAAAACAATCATTTTTCTCAACAATGCGGGCACATATGAACATGGGACCAACACTGACGTCTTCAGCTGCCAAGTGCACATGTAACAGGTCAGCCGGTGTCATAGGTACAAAACTGCTGACAGATGCCTACTAAAAGTTAAGGCCACAGTGAATTTACTGACTGTTGTAAATCTTGCCTTGCATCCATCTCATGGAGTGATAGCATATCCCTAGGATATGGCATCACTTAAGGATGACTGGGGGTCCAACATTTGGGACTAAATACCAATCCTAAAAAGGAAGGGGAAGCTGCACTGCCAGGTGGTCGGGGGGCACCGATGTGCAGAGAAAAGATAAAAGGTGACAAAGTGACCCTATGGGGGTCTCAGAGGTCAGACCCCCACCAACTATAAAGCGATGGCATATTCTAGCTATATGCCATCACTTTATGAGATGTAAAGACCCCTTTAAATTTTGCAGGTCAACAGCAGGGACCTGATCCCCCCTATTCACAAAGAAACCAATGCTGATAATAGAAGTTCATTATGAAATAGCAGTTGCACAACGTGTACCTCGGGGGGCACGGTTGTCGGTTGCAGGGTTCCTGCTCTTGAGGATGAGGTAAATGCTGACATTCATTATCTGCAACTATTGTTTCTTCAGCTTCTCCTTCCTGGGCGGCTCTGGTGCAGTACAGGACTCTCTGCAAGACACCCCCTCCACAACTTACACTGCAAGATCCTGCCTTATAGCGCCACCTGGGGGACGAAATGGCAGCACAACATTGGAAAAGATTTGAGGTAACAGTTTTTTCATATTATACCATTAAAAGGGGGTATTCCCACCATAGACTTTTATAGCAAATCTGCAAGATGCCATAAATGTACGAAAGATGCAGGTCCCTCCTCTGAGACCCACACCTCTCTCCTGTTCCTGCTGGCAAGGTGGCTGCTGCATCCGAAGGAATGGACGGAGAGGTTGCCGCATATGTGCATGGCTCTCTCCATCCTCTTCTATGGGAGTTAGTTCAGCAAGCATGCTCAGCTGGCACCTTGACTCATCACTAATTATCTTCCTGATGACTAGCGGCCGCCATGACATGGCTCAGGGGACTCCCTTTCTAGAGATAGCTATGGGTTCCAGAGGTGGAACCAGCATCTCTTAGACATCCTGTGGATGTGCCATAAATGTCTAATATCGCATTAAAGCATGGACTCAACCGAATGTCAAAACCTGATTGCGTATGCAGGCTTTACCTTGAAGACACAGACATTTATGGCCTAGACGTCTCCCTGCCCGAAGTTATTAGAAGATGAAGTAGGGTCCTGTCAGCCACCATTGTCAGCTGATTCGGGGCTGGTGTCCCAGAATGTATGTCTCTCCCTTATCAGCTGTCCTACCCCTTTTCGTCCTCCCACTGAATGGGATTTATTGGTTATAGTGATACAGTACTGTAGGGTTGGCCTCGTCCCTAATTTTAAGAGGTGAGAACCTGTGCTGGGAGTCCCTGTCTACGGGCAAAGGAAGTGGAACAACCTCAAGATCATGGTAAGGAAATGGATGGGCAAACCACCATCAGTCTGGCCATCTGGGGTTATCAGGGGGGTCTCGTGGAGTCATTCTGCACCAGAAGGGTGATCCAATTTAATTATTCCTGTGGGACCCCCTACCCTGACCGTAAAGGGCAGTCAGTCTGAATAATCATTGTGGAGAGCTTGTCTCCTGAGCATTATTACCGGACAGGGCAGGGCTCCATGGCACACTTTTTGGTGGGGTTTGGACGGGGGCTTTGGCTGCACTTGGAGTGAGGTAATCGATGGGCGATGCCCTTGTCCTTCCTCACACAAGCCACAGACAGCGGGATTATTCCTCCTCCACAAGTCACGGGACATGGGGACAACTCATTTACTTCCCATCTACAGTGGAAAAAACAAAATGATTAAGAATAATAAACCACATGTAAGTTCTAAAAATGATTATTGCTGAAGTAACGCATAAAAGCAACAAATAGTAATAAACAAGTATTATTAAACCTCCTCACACCTGGGACTGTATGCTGGTGGTCCTCATAAGCCCTGTTATAATAGGGGAGAACCTGGACCCACAGAGAAATGGGAGAGGACCACGCGCTGGTGCCTTCTCAAACAGCTGATCAGTGGGGGTCCTGTTGTCGGACCCCCACCGATCAGATACTGATGACCTATCCTGAGGAAAATCCTTTTAACCCTATGTGACAAAACGGCTCAATATTTTCAATAAAGGCCAATAAAAATTATTTTTAGCCCAAAATGAGTAGAATGCAATCATAGAGAAAATGGCCCAGACGGTGTACATAGCTTTTAAGTAATACTGCCATACTGCCTTATAGGTGGTACATAATATTTCCATATCATGTCCAAATAATATAGTATAGTTAGAAGAAGCAAATTTGATATCATGCATAGGGTTTCATTACTCTGGAGGGCAGCTCTGAGGGCGACATGGCTTGTGCTGTGTCTCCGGCTTCAACGTTTGGTTACAGTTCTCCTCCAAGGTCTCCTCTTTGGCATAAAAGTCAACACAAAGATAGCGGAGCTCTGAAATACCTAAGAAGGTGATAATGTTATAATTATATTAGGACATAAGATTGCAAAAGAGACCATAAGTAAAAATGTAGAAGTCTCAGTCCTCAGATGTACTCCCTATAGCTACGGGATAGTCCTGAAGACCTTGTCACCCCAAGCAGATCTTGTCACCTTTAGACAGGTAGTTCCTAGTATTTAAGGCTGATCCGCAAGTATGTGGACATCCAAGGATATCCAAAGGTGGTGTCAAAGCATTCAAGAAATAATTACTGACCTGTACCACAAGTGACAGAGCATTCACTCTGGACAGGACTCCACACGTAGACATCTGTCCTGTTGCATGAGGTGCCGTTGAGATGGATCTCGTTATTTATAATCTATGGCAAGAAAACGACCAACATCCAAAATCTACTCGTCATTAAAAAAGCATTTCCCTCTTGAGCTTCAGCCAAAGGTGATACTCACTCTATCCCAGCCGACAGGACACACGCTGACCACACACTGGACCAGGGCTGTTGGCTGCTCTTGCTCTAAGCAGTTAGAGTCATCGACTATGGCTTCCTGGCCAGACTGTGACTGCACGCAAGAAACGTTACGCTTCGCCAGGCCTGATCCACAGACCGCTGAGCAAGGGCCCGGCTCTGACACTTCCCACCTGCAAGCAGAAAAGGTTTCATATCCCAAAGGAAGAACTGAATTCTGCATATACGGTATCTAGCAGCGGTATAAGAGTGCGAAGGAGCCCTCCTTCCATGTTGGAATTGTTCCTGTGTTTTTTCAGTGAAAAATGTATCATCTGGGTTATTCTTAAGGAACATGGCGGAGGTCGTGACAAACACAGAGCAGTCAGCAGCTGGGATAGTGGGGAGGTAAAGGACAGACGCCATGTTGGTAGAGAGAAGGCGCCCTGGCTCGCCAGCATAGGCACATAGGTTTATGATGACGTGACCCTCCTGGGACTCTCATGCTTAAAAGGAGACCCCCCTCATCCTGACAAAAGTAATTTGGGCGTGGTATAGTGTCTGGACCCAACGTCAACCTCAGAGGTTATCTAGGCGGCCAAGGTGAGTCCACTTGCTTGCACACGGAAGCTATAGGGAGATGTTAGTGTGAAATGAGAAGGTCAGCCACCCCGGGGGCTATCATAATGAGTGGTTTGACTGATATTCCCCAGCCCTAAAGTCACCACATGGTTCACCACACTCAGTGTGCTCCATCCTCACCATGCCCCTGGCTCTACACCTGTATACATCAAGACGTACCTAAAGCTGTTATCCGATGAATCCATTTCATACCAAAAATCATGAAATTCTGTAAGCAGCTGTTTTAAAGAAATTTGCAATATTTCTAGCATAAAAATGACCTTTTACATTATGTTTCACTCCCATGTGCCCCCTTGGTGCTGCTGCTAATTTGTAATATGTGCAGACACAATCAGTCTTCTTCCCCCTCTGGCAACTGACAGTACAGTTCCTCCTTTGTCTTCCTGTAGCTATACTGGCATCCTTCTGCAGAGGCCGACAAGCAGGCAGAAAGCTGTTTTGTGGGGAGAATGACTGAGCATGTGTGTCCACCCATTAGTTGGACCTGCACATTGCTATACACCTTGAACACCAGGTGGCGCCATACTATGCATATAAATGACATAGCCCTTCACTGGGCAGTTTTTGAACAGTATGCGAGTGGCAAATATTCTCAATTTTTGTAATCTATTAGATTAATTTAATATTTAATGGTGGGACAACACTTTTAAATTAAGAGGATAATAGATGGCCTCCTCCAACACCCCCCGCCCCCATCACCATCTGCAGCCATTTTTTTTAAATTAATAGCACTTAGGATAGAATGCAGCAGGAGGGCAAGTTTACCAAAGAGGCAAAATCAGATCCTTCACTATCTAAGCAGCTCAACCACCTTGTCTTCACCATATTTTTGTTGCTGTCTACAGATATCATACTATTTGCTCCGACCATTGCAGGAGGAGGGGATTTGGAAGAAGTAATAGAGTATGTATACAGAGTGAGTCAAAAGTCTCAGGACACCCTTTTATTTCAGAATCAAAAGGGAAAATGAAATATCTGAATACCCCAGCAAGTAATGGGTGAGGGGGCTTCGTTTTTAAGGCTATGTCTGGAACATGGCCGCCATCTTGAAAGCCACCATATTTAATCAAGGGCAAAAAAAAATTCAATGGGAAGGGGGTCATGTAGCATATCAAAAAATACCCGAATTTTCTCAGAAATCGATTGGTGCAATCAGATTTGCAATATCTCTTGTGGTTATCAACTACCCGGAATGTTCCCTGTGATGAACAGCTTTTTGACGTGTTCAATGTGTCGTCCCTGGTGCTGAACACGAACTTTGACGTTTTGAACTTTCTGTGTTGTAAACTTTTGAACCACAAGAGATAATGCAAATCTGATTGAACCAACAATTCTGGTCTTCTTTGATATGCTACATGACCCCCTTCCCATTGGAAAAATGTGCCCTTGTCCAATATGGTGGCCTTCAAGATGGCGACCATGTTCCGGACATAGCCTAAAAGATAGGCCCCCTCATCCATGGATTATTCAGTTATTTAATTTTCCCTTTTGCTTCTGAAATAAAGGGTCTGCTGAGACTTTTCACTCACCCTGTACTCTGGTTTCTGTAGACAAGGAAATCATGTAATATATAAACTATAGTATCAGGAAGCGGCCGCATAAAACCAGTCCTCTCGCAATCCCTTTTTATTTTAGGGTGTACCTTGCAGGACAGGCCTCTGGGTGACAGGTAGTGAAGGTGTTAAGTCTCGGTGTGTGGGCACAGTAGAGGTCAGCTACAATGGTCTCCATATCCTGCTGCTTTTGGACACAGTGCACTGTCCTGAGCATGACTCCACCACCACAGGACACTGTACATGGAGAAGACGCCTTCACATCCCACCTAGAGATGAAGAAAAAGTCAACGTGACTAATCCCTACCCAACAAAATCTTCAAAACTCTCCAAACTACAGTTAAACTACGTACCTTGGGGGGCAAGGATCATTTCCACAGGGCTCCTTGGTGGGTCTGATAAAATCAGAATCATTACATAACTTGGCTTCAACCATCTCTTGGAGCATATGGTCAAAGCATTCATGAAACACCATCTGGACACCTGGAGGGAAGAGGACATTCTCCTTAATGTCTCTGGTCTGAACTGCGACTGAAAAATGCAGATATATCATATTATTCATACCTCCTCCACAAGTGGCTGAGCACGGTCCCTGCACCGATATCCATGCATAAGAATGGTCCTCCTTAGGAACATTGTAACTGTAAGCAATGTCTGGATTGGTGATCTCTCCGTATTCTGGACCATATTTTCTGAAAACCTATAACCATAAACCAAACTTATGCCCATCTCAATAGTTATTGTTATTGTGCGTCCATTTGATCTCAGGTCATAACGAATCTCACCTGTAGTTCTATCTCAGATGTGGTTGGGCCGTCAACGCTGAGTCTTTCCTGATGAGGAAGCTTCTCGGGTGTTAGGAACAGTCTATACTCTATCCGATCATCTTCCAAGACTGAGGGATGGGTGACATTGGAAGAGATACTTTTCTTTCCATTTGCAATGTATTCGCCATTTTTCTTAACAGCTGTGCAAAAATCAAAAAGTAGCTGAAACGTACAATTTCTGCATTTGCAAAATCAGTTTTCAGGTATGTTATGGGTTCATATATGGCGGAATCCCTAATAAAATGATTGCATGCTTCACGACCCCACCTCAAGCTGTGGAGCATGGACTACTGTAGTCTGCCTGATGGACTGTGTTTAGTATAGATATGATGCTGACTGCCTAAAGCTAGGAATATCCTTTGTAGGACCTTGTACGCCTTTGGAATAGTTGACAGGACACTAAGTATCACAAGCCCTTGTTTTAAACTCCAACACTAACATGTCCTTACTCTTACTCCATTGCTTGGTTGGCCCACAGATACAGACTGCATAGACCAACTAAAGTGCCCAAATATTGTGACCTGTTTAGTGCATCGAAGACTAGAGGCTAAGGGTTTGTAGGACTTCTTTGCTTACCCAAATGTGTGAAAAGAGGCTTCCGGTTGGTCACTTCGATCGTCATGGAACCCTCAGGAAGTGTTAGAAAAGTGACATACACTGCAACACAACAAATTGTAAAGTATAACATCCGAAAATTCTATATATCTTTCTATAAAGATGTGACATTTAGAACATATCCAAAAGTCTTCCAAGGGTTTAGGTCCACAGAGGTAACCCAGAGGGGTCTGATCAAGGTATGCCCAGATCTATTACTGGTGACCTGCAAAGGGTCATCCCTTTGTCCAGTAATTAGTATTCCGGCAACTACAACTGGTGTTCAATATGGTGGAGAGAGTTGGCGGTATGAACCAGAAAATGGAAGAGGGTGTCCCCTTCATCTACACAACCATGCACTAGAACCTATACACACCACCATGAAAGCATTGTAATAAATAAAAGACGCTGCGTCTTATTATGAGTTTCTGATCACTCACCACCAGCTGTCCCTTCGGTGAAGGCTCCGCTGACTCGTCTGCAGGTGCTGTTGTCTCCACCACATACCCTGCAGTGGTCCACCACCATCCCAGAATCCATGACTCCGTCACAGCCAAAGACCTGAGCAAGACACCTGCATTACACACAGGGTAATTTCATAAGAATCGCTTCCCACCTACGTACTCCTATAGTAACATTACATGGTGCAGACTACCTTATTACTCAATCGAGCCCTGATTTTGCTTCTAAAGGTCGTATTGTGCACGAATACAATTTTTCAATGTCCAGTTTGTAAGCAAGGATTGTACTGAGAGCCTTTTTGCAGGGACCCCACTTATCATTGATTTAGACGTTCCTGACTACCATGTCACAGGGCCATGAAAGTTGCTCCACTATCGACACCATTGTTGCGCTGAATTAGCCTATGGGTTGATCACAATTTGTCATCTATGCTCTCCAGTCCCATGCAATTTGAGCTACCAATGCATCAATACTGCATGACATGTGCCCAGCATACTTTATCCCGCAATATGTGATTTATTCTTCTGGTTCTCACCTTACATCTTCCCTCTATGCACAGCTTGAAAGCAGCATCTGTCTCAGCGCTTGGCTCACACCGAGTACCATCCGTAAAAGCGTCTCCTCGTTTCACCATGAAGTTCTGCCCCTGAGCACGGCACATGTGTTGGCACAATGTGTCTCCTGAGGAACAGTACAAGCAGGGTCTGATACCAAGGTGTGCTGAGAGCTGCATCCATGATGAACATTCAGTCAAACTGTTTTAGTCCTTGTACACCTAAAGGCTATGTACAGCTTCAGAGGCAGTTTTCTTGTTATGATTGCATTTTATTCATTTTGGGCTAAAATTATTTTTCCAATTGGACTTTATTAAAAATATTGAGCTGTTCTGTCACAAAGGGTTAACTGTTTGTCCAGCTGTGTGACTGGTACTTTTTACTTTCACTTTGTGCAGTCATCTAATAACCCTTATCTCTAATTTACTAAGAGGTCATAAACACTTATTTAAGCCACATTCTTATCAGTAACATAACTGAGCTATAATGAGTGCCTATGAGGAGTTAAGGAGCCGTCAGGTGAGCTGGCTGACAGAGCAGAGAGAAAATTCAGATCCTGCTACTAGAGCTTCTCAGCCCTGTACAGAAAAAAGGGCTCCATATTTGTAATAAAGACCAAGTAAAAAAAATTATTTTAGCTCAAAATGGGTACAATGCAATAATAAAAAAATTATTGACCCTAAAGGTGAACATAGCCTTTAGCATAGCTTCTTCGGCCACGAAAATCAGTACTTTTGTCCAACATTTAAATTGTTTGTATGCAAACCGTTAAGGCTGGGTTCACACGAGCGTGTCCGGATGCGTCCCGGTGTGTTGCGGCAAACCCGCGCGAGTAGGAATGCAATTGCAGTCAGTTTTGACTGCGATTGCGTTCCGATGTTCAGTTTTTATCGCGCGGGTGCAATGTGTTCTGCACGCGCGTGATAAAAAACCGACTGTGGTACCCAGACCCGAACTTCTTCACAGAAGTTCAGGTTTGGGTTAGTTGTAGTGTAGATTGTATTATTTTCCCTTATAACATGGTTATAAGGGAAAATAATAGCATTCTGAATACAGAATGCATAGTAGGTGATCAATTGAGGGTTAAAAAAAAATAAAAAAATTAACTCACCTTCTCCTCTTGTTCGCGAAGTTCCCGTCTCTTCTTTACTTCTTTAATGATGAGTTGTGGGCTAAAGGACCTTTGGTGACGTCAGATCACATGCTCCAATCACATGGTACATCACCACGGTGATGGACCATGTGATCTGACGTCACCAAGAGACTGGGAGCTACGCGATCAAGAGGAGAAGGTGAGTTAATTTTTTTATTTTTTTTTAACCCTCAATTGATCACCTACTATGCATTCTGTATTCAGAATGCTATTATTTTCCCTTATAACCATGTTATAAGGAAAAATAATACAGTGAATAGACTGTCACCTAGCAACCATGCGTGAAAATCGCACCGCATCCGCACTTGCTTGCGGATGCTTGCGATTTTCACGCAACCCCATTCACTTCTATGGGGCCTGCGTTGCGTGAAAAACGCAGAATATAGAGCATGCTGCGATTTTCACACAACGCACAAGTGATGCGTGAAAATCATCGCTCATCTGAACAGCCCCATAGAAATTAATGGGTCCGGATTCAGTGCGGGTGCAATGCGTTCACCTACCGCATTGCACCCGCGCGGAAATCTCGCCCGTGTGAACGCAGCCTTAAATGCTATGGGCTCCTTTGCCCTTTTTCTTTTTGTTCATTTGCTTCCTATATGCTAAAGCAACTTTCTAAATAGTTCCTATCACCATTTTGCTGCTGTGAAGTCCTTCACATAGATGGCTGCCCTGATGAACCAGATGTAAAACTGTCTGTCTCTGCGCTCTCTCTGTTCTCCCCTTCTCTTCTCTCAGTGTTGTAGAAAGCAGCAAAGAGTGGGAGGAGGTTGCACACAACACATCAGAGAGTGAAGAGAAGGAAAAGCATCCAAGGAGGGCAGCTCACACAGGTTGTTGGAAAACACAGGAGGAGAATCACAGAAGTGTCTAGAGAAAGCAGAGTACTTGAGCAAACTCTACAGGGGGAGGAAAATGACATATTCTTCAACATCAGTGATTGTCAGTACTTGGGAGATCTTTCATAGGGAAATCAGTCCAAGAGAGAGCTGGTGAAGGCAGCAGCGTCCTGGACACACACATGTCACAACTAACATGAATTATTGGGAGGGACATGCTACATGAGAAGTCTGCAACTAACAGCAGGCTGCAAAATGCATATAAGGTAGTCTGAAAATGAATGGAAGAATGAATTTTGCAGTCTAAGACATAGTGGAACTTTTATTTTTATTCAGGATAACCACTAACCACATATTTCCATATCAGAGGTGTCTATAGACTTGGTCATTGGTACAAAAGGTGAGGCGTAAGGTACAGGGCGATGGGCTTTAAACCTGGCTTGTGTGGCTATCCAGCAATAGGGCTATGCTACAACGCACCAGTGTAGCAGGTGGGCTGTGTCCTAGGGGGACTAGAGTTGTAAACATTTGAAGATGTGGTCCATTAGGACTGAGGATTACATAGCAATGTTTTGTTGACCTGGAGATCAGTTATTTCCAGTTGTGCACCAATTGTGCTCTGAAAATGTATAAACCATTATAATGTGTGCAGCATTTTCCATGATGACATCATCAGTCTTGTGAGATAAGGACTGTTACTGCTGGACATGGTAGAGACCATTACAGTTTCTCATGTGCTAAAATGAAGAGCTTAGAAGACATTTCCCTCACCGTGTGCAAACCCAGCCACCGATGTCCAGCGGTAGTAGGAGGCCTGACCTTGAGAGAGGAAAAGCGGTTTATCATTGGTGGCTGAACATTGCCGTGTCATGAACTCCAGTTGGGTTGTGTCACAGTCCTGAAAAAAAACATGCAATCTTTTGATACAGCAATGGTCTCCAACCGGAGGTCGCCCAGCATGACCTGACAGTATAAGGGCCACAGGCTGCAAACCTCTTCAATACAGTATATGGGGTATAAAATACAGTAAATCAATTAGACATTCGGTGACCTACCTGGGTATTACACATTTCAGCCTGAAGACCCGGTCCTTCACAGTTGCGACCACCAAATGCAGGTCTGTGGGAAGGAGAGCAGAATAGGAATGAACCATATAGTACCATATCTCTGCCCAAAATTACATTATCAGATTGTCTCCCAGCACCTCCACCCCATGCTACCCAAACTCGAGTGACGCATTCCTTTCGCCAGGCGCAGCTCTATATTTCTGCTAGTGGCTGCGTCTGGTATTGCAGCTCAGTCCTATTCAAGTGAATGGAACCGAGACACAATACCAGGCACTGCCACTAGCAAAAGTACAGCGCCGTTCTCCTTCAGTAAGCCAGAAGTCGCCCCCTTATGAATCTAATATTGATGGCCTATCTTAAGGATAGGCCGTCATTATTGTAGTCCTGGAAAAGACCAGGTCCAAGCAAAGTCCTGCAAATAGTCACCAGATGACATTGGTGGGTGTCTGATGTGAGACATACACCAGTTCTCCACATGAATATCCCCCCAGAATCGATCTACAGAAGATTGGTGATGGAAATCTATCACCACCAGCATTGCATGTGCTATAGAGCAACACATTACCTTCATCTTCTAGTATCATCTTCTCATATGTCTATAAAAAATGACTCGGCATAGACAAGAGAAAGTATTTTTTCCAAGGTGATCATCCCCTTTAACTAGTGTATTACCTTGGGTTGTTGCACCGACGTTTCCTAAAGATTACTCCCCCTCCACAACTTCGTGAACAGGAAGTAAATCCGCCCCAGCTAGACCAGACTCCATGGACCACTGAAACTGGATTCAGTTCCTCAAGAGAAGTACAGCGACCCTTATGACACCACTGAGGAAAGAACATAAAGGAGTCACTGGATGCAAGAACCACTCCTTGTACGTACTAGTTCCACACTTCTGTTCACCCTATAGACCAGTGGTCTCCAACCTGGGTCTCCCCACCTTTTGTAAAAATACAACTCCTTCCATGGCCGGACATACTTACCAATGTTTAGTTGGTAAAATCAGGGCATTGAAGCCTCCCTTTGGAAAGCCCCGACCCTGACCCAGGAACACTTACTTATGGGCATTGCTTAAGTTAGCCCCTCACATTTTCATCTTGTGACTGTGCAACATATAGTGAATTCAATGGATTTGAGAATGAATAAGCTTACGCAGGCTAAGTGAATAAATATATTTACTAAGTTTGTTAAATATAAGATAAAACAGAGAAATCACATAAAGAATAGTAAAAAGTAAATAATCATCACTGGCCATGCAATATGGGGTGGGACTTCGGTCGCCACGTCGTAGCACATGGATGGAACCCCAGGGTGTACAATAGATAGGGCAAATCAATACTTACATCCTACCTAGAATGAAGTCTTCAATGGAGTGCCTCAAATGTATGTATGTCACAGAGTTTAAACCTGTTAGCCCCCCCTCCAGTGTGCAGCAAGCATGTCTCCGAGATCACTCAGGAATGTGGTCTTATCAGCACAATGGGGAATGGGTACTACTGTGTAAGGCAAGTCATTACACAGAATGGTAATAATAAATGGGAACAGAATTAAAGGGACAGAACCAATGAGTACTTAAAAAATACCCTTACAATACAGGCTGTCAAATTTGGGACAGTTGGCTACTGTGCCCTGACGGCCGCAGTCTGGTTGGTATAGGGCTTAATGAGTAAAGCTCCGTCGGTCAAATTACTAAATTTTACCTTGTTCTCTCCACATTCTGTGCCATCCAGCAATGGGACAAGAAGACGATTGCAGCTGGTCCGGTCTTGTTGACTGATGTGACAGGAGAGGACGCTGCACATGTCCTACAAGAAACAGTGACATTACTAACGAGAACACCGAACAAGACATTTCTGCACTCTGAAAACTAATAGGTAAATATAATATAAAGTAAAAATTAACATTGAGCCATATAAAAAAAACAAAAGGAGGCATATGGAGTGGAGCAACATTTGACTGCAGGATCTGACTACACAAGGTTTGTAGTCTGTAACCACGGAGACTCATAGACCAGCATAGTCTACACAAAACGGTGAGAGATTTTTAATCAAGACTGTTTGAAAAGTTTTTTTACATTTTTTAATTTTAGATGCACCGGAACAATGAAAACAACCAATTACAAAAGTAAAAGTAAAAACTCTCCCTACCAGATCATTATGAGAAAACGTGCAGGCCAGGGCTGAGCTACCGAATGCGATTTTACATTGTTCGTCTGCTCCGTAATACAGACCAGGCTTCCAGCCGGGGATACTGCTTTCTAATGCTGGGAGGTCATCAATACAGTTTGCTTGGTCACTGCTGCAAGGAAATGAAGACAGAGATTTTCAAGAGGGAATGAATCAAACTGAGATGTAGCAGAGCTAGGTGAAGCCACTTATAACAAATCAGGATAATATGAGTTGGGCCAAGAGGGTCGAGTGCTAGGTACCTGAGAAACTGAAGGAACTGCTCTCGACTACAATCCGACCATGTGAGATGGACACTGTTGTGACTTCCCTCAGCCGACATGATTTTCCCGCTGCCACTGCAGCTGTTCCCTGTGCCGTCATGATTTATTCCAAAGCTACGGGGCAAAAGGATAAAAAAATATCAAGAAGACCTAAGACTACTAAATTTATAATCACATTTAGGGCTCATGCACACGGCCGTTCCGTGCATTGGGGACTGCAATTTGAGGTCCCCAATGCACGGGCAACGTCCGTGCGGATTCTGCAAGCTGAATGGGTCTGTGGTCCATCCGCACTGCAAAAAAGTAGCGCATGCACTACTTTTTTGCGATGCGGATGCACGGACAGAAACCCCACGGACCCCATTCGACTTGTCATTCCCATGTACTGATCTGCCTCCTGCTCGTAACATTTTTTACCTGTGTCCAATTTCGTGCGCTATGGTGATCCCCAAATCAAACCCTGTGTCTTCGGTAATGACACAACTCCAGGAGGAGGAGCAGGCGCTGCCTAACTGGGTGACACCACGTACTTGCTTGTTTCCATCAGGTAACTCAAGGTCAAACCTTCAAAAAGAGAATCTATATTCGTCAAATGTGTGGGGAGCGTTTCTTTCCAAATACGTGTTCAAAGGGTTACTAATCTTCTCTGCAATCTACACAGTAAGAGTCATTCACACATCATATGCCTACTTCTGCATCTGGGTCAATTAACTGATTTTAAAGGGGCTGTACAGAATTAGGAAAAACCGCCTCGTATAACAACCCATCTATTTACTTCAATTGAGCTCAATTGCAATTCAAGACACAACCCATGGACTTGAAAAAATCCAGCACAACCACTGGTTGCCCTGATTCTACTGTATTCACTATCCCAATACAGTCATCTTAGCCTTAAAGGGATTATCAATGAGTATAAAAACCTTCCTGCTTTCTTTCATACTCAGCACCACAGGTTACATGTGCTATTGCTGGTCAGCCTTATTTGCTCAAGTGGAGCCAAGTTGCAATACCAGACACAATCCATGGACTGATGTGGAGCGGTTTATGGTAAAATCTTCTTGTAATCATGGACAACAAGAGTGACTGCAGTGGGATGGTAGTACAGTAGGGAACCAGGGTTGGAACCAGATCCAACAACGACGTAGCTGAACTAGGACACCAGGTTCTTCTTTATCAATCATGGGAAGATTTCTGAAGACCAATGCAAGATCTCCGCATGGCTTGGTGGTAGAGTCCGAAGTGCAACCTGATCGAACAGGGACATAGTAGGCCTTGGACTACATGCTCTTCCTTGTACCATCATGAGAAGATTTCCAAAGATATTTTTATACCTGGTGATATAGAGGACCAGATCTGCGTGTTGTGGGTCAGAGTCACCGAGAGGATTCAGGGTTCTGCTCCACTCACAGACACTCATCAGGGAGGACATAAGGTTGGCGCTAATCTGGATGCCAGCCTGATGAAAGAAAAGTTGGAACAAACATGGTGACACATCCTAATGGTTTTACCATTCTATATATGGGGATTTGTGTCTAGGTAGCTTTCAGCTTGACCCTTGGCAGATTTGGCCAGGTAGGTCCTGCAGAAGACAACTAAGAATTGTACTCAAAAGCCACCTGCACATTATTCTGCAGCCCTTGAAAGACTAAATATTCCACCCAACATGAATAAATGATTGATGGATAAATAATAGCCACAGGAAATAGTGTTCACAATCCAGACAAGACTTCATTACCTCTGGCTCAGTCAGAATGATCATTTTCACCAGGTGGACACGAAGTGTGGCTCCAAGTGAGACATCTCTCAGTAATTCTGACCCCTATGAAGCAACATACAAAGCCTAAGTATCTCGATAACTTGGAAGAAGCACTCTTGAACTGTAGAAGACGTAGTGTCTTCAGAAGAAATACCTTCACAAGTTGTCATGTGGATCGCTAGGGCACAGATGCCATACAGTAACTTGATGCTCCAGGGCCTCAAAGCTAAATCTGTAACAGGGCCCAACCTACAACGTCTCATTTATAATACTAGAGTGTTAATACATGACTTTGGACTCCACAGACACCAGGGACTGCTACATCTGCACACCCAACATCTAAGCTTCTTTTGGTCTAGGTAAGTTTAGGGTAATTTTTCTCACTAGCAGCCACTATGAAACATTCAATACATGATGGATTATATTTGTTTATTGAGATTTGAGAAGTGTAACTTAAGCCTTCTCTGCAGACTGAAGACATCTCAAAGATGATGTGATCTCACAGGTTCCTTGAAAGGCTTCTTTCTCGTTGTGAGTACTAATTCAATCTACTAAGTCAAATGGTGCTTCAACCAAGTCAACAAAATTCTTAAACATCAAATACACATACTGTACGTACAATATTGAGGTTGGTAAGTATATATCTTTCCGTGTCCTCCTGGTGGAACTGGTAGACATCGTGACCTACGACAATGAGAAGCTCCAAATGTTTCACCCCAAGAACATCTCTCTTCTGTAGCTTATGGATATGAGGAACGTTCAGTGACTCTACAGGTGGAAGTAAAGAAGGGACAGAAAGTAAGGTTTTAGGGTCAAAGTAATGTTCTAGGTTCAGTCACATATGGTTTAACGCAGTATTCTCCAACTTGTGGCTCTCTAGTTGAAGCATGCTTTGAGTTTTTGTTCTGCAGCAGCTAGTTGGAGACCATTAGTCTAAATCATCCCCATTAGTCTAAATCTTGTACCTTTGTATTCCACAGCCACCTTCTCAACTCTAGAGACTATATGAGCGTTCCATGGTTCCTGCTCATGACTCAGTAGCAAATGTTTCTTCTTTATAGGCTGGATGAAAAATTGGTCCTTGTCCATGATGAAAAACCCACTCTGAAAGGAGAAGACAACAGGTGACCCTCATGAACTAATCTACATGAATACTTTATAGAGTAGGACATGGTAAGGATTGAACCCACTATTTCTTCTTCACAATACGTAATCACAGATCTCACTCCTTCTGGATGCACCATAGTTCCCACTGACCCACATGAGTTTTGACGCAGATGGTGTAGGGTGGCATTTACAAAACGTTCTGTAGTAAGACGTTTTTCGCCAACCGGAAAGGTGAAGACGTATCTCTCCCGAGGTGTGTGTAGGGTACAAACACTGACAGAACATTGAGTAGACATCTTAGGGAGTTCTTTACAGGTACATGTCAAGTTTCCAAGATCCACAGAAGAGGCTGGATAAAAAAAAACAAAAAACCGAAAAAAGCAAATAAAACAATAAATATATAAAACTTTCATAAAAAAAAAAATCTCAATTTTTTTTTACCACAGGTGCAGAAAACTATATTATTTTGACAGGTGCTTTTTCAACTGGAGATGACAACATGTTTGCTGCACACTATTTTATTACATTTATACTCAAAGCCAGATGTCTTACAAAATAAAGTAATAAAACAAATTAAATTTAGTCCTTTTTATAACGTTACCTGCAACATGTTCCTGGCCAAAATACAAAATCAGATCTTCTGGCTGAAGGGTTTTCAAAAACATCTAAAAAGATTGAAGAGAGGACAAAAAGTGCAGCTTAACTTTAAGGCATTAGGGGTCATTTAGTGGTATGGATGATTTAATTTTATTTGCATCATTTAATAAAATATTAAAAAATATTGCTGGACATTTGGGGTTGAAAAAAACGTCTCCAGACTCCATCAGACCAGGGATTTTTGAACCATAAAGAAATCTGAATGAATGGATGCATGAAGGCAATATTTCATGATCTGTCAGCATATTAAAGGGACAGGTCGGTACGCCTACTAGACAAAAAGGCACAAAAACATTTAGTGAACTCATAGACTCATAGCATGTCCTGCTGCTGGAACCCCCAGAGATCAGGTGGAAACTGTCAGCAAGTGTTTCCTGCAGCGCCACCACAGGGGAAATGAAGAATTACAAAGTTTGCATTATAATCAATGGGAATGCACATAAGAGGTTACACCCTGTATATGCTCTCCAGCCAACAGGGTCTTTACATTTAGGCTTTACGGAAATTTATCTTAAGTAAATAATTAAAATATAATTCAAATTTAAATATATTTTTACATTTCATTATTTTTAATGATTTTACCAAGGCTGATAGAGCCAATAAACTAGGATTTTCTAACACCTAAAACCGCTCTGATGCAGCCGAACATTCACAGCACAACATGATCTGAAGGCAAGGGTCATATTCCAAAAGCTTTCTGTACTAAGCTGAATGTAAACACGTGCAGCAGAAACCTCACAGAACAAGTACCTCTGATGTCCTCCATGGCACACAGAGCCCAGGGGAGGACAGGAGTAGTAGTAGTAGCAGCAATGGGAAAATAGGTTGGACCATAGTTGCCAAGAGAAGATATCTGTTGGATTGAAGATTTTTCAGCCAGCGGATCTGAACCGGACCAAACATAAAGTACACCTTGGTTGTTGATCAATCACAGAGCAGGAGGTCGGGAATTCCGGGGGAGTGAGGGATATGTGTGTGTAGGGGGCTGGGCGTAGCTGAACACTTAGACGGACGGCTTACAGGACAATTTGTATTGCAACTTTTGGCAGAGAAGAATATTTACCAAATGTTCACAAGTAAAATAAATTGTTATACAGTAAAAATAGACATAACCATCCGTGTAACTTATCCTGAATTACATCCTGTGTTAACTCCAGAGCTGCACTCACTATTCTGCTTGTGCAGTCACTGTGTACATACATTTCTTATCCTGTACTGATCCTGAGTTACATCCTGTATTATACTTCAGAGCTGCACTCACTATTCTGCTAGTGGAGTCACTATGTCCATACATTACATTACTTATTCTGTACTGATCCTGAATCACATCTTGTGTTAACTCCAGAGCTGCACTCACTATTCTGCTGGTGAAGTCACTGTGTACATACATTACTTATCCTGAACTGATTCTGAGTTACTTTCTGTATTATACTGCAGAGCTGCACTCACTATTCTGCTGGTGCAGTCACTGTGTACATACATTACTTATCCTGTACTGATTCTGAGTTACTTTCTGTATTATACTGCAGAGCTGCACTCACTATTCTGCTGGTGCAGTCACTCTGTACATACATTACTTATCCTGTACTGATCATGAGTTACATCCTGTATTATACTGCAGAGCTGCACTCACTATTCTGCTGGTGCAGTCACTGTGTACATACATTACTTATCCTGTACTGATCCTGAGTTATATCCTGTATTATACTCCAGAGCTGCACTCACTATTCTGCTGGTGCAGTCACTATGTCCATACATTACTTATCCTGTACTGATCCTGAGTTACATCCTGTATTATACTTCAGAGCTGCACTCACTATTCTGCTAGTGGAGTCACTATGTCCATACATTACATTACTTATCCTGTACTGAGCCTGAATCACATCTTGTGTTAACTCCAGAGCTGCACTCACTATTCTGCTGGTGCAGTCACTGTGTACATACATTACTTATCCTGTACTGATCCCGAGTTCCATCCTGTATAATACTCCAGAGCTGCACTCACTATTCTGCTGGTGGAGTCACTGTGTAGATACATTACTTATCCTGAACTGATCCTGAGTTACATCCTGTATTATACTCCAGAGCTGCACTCACTATTCTGCTGGTGCAGTCACTGTGTACATACATTACATTACTTATCCTGTACTGATCCTGAGTTAGATCCTGTATTATACTCCAGAGCTGCACTCGCTATTCTACTGGTGCAGTCACTGTCTATATACATTACATTACTTATCCTGTACTGATCCTGAGTTAGATCCTGTATTATACTCCAGTACTGTTAATATCAATTCTGAGTGGAGTCGCCCTTTAATTAAAGGGTACTGGAGTAATTCGGTTCATAGGGCATTTGCTGTTGGTGCAATCACAGCTTCTGCCGGGCTATGTACTAACAGAATGACGTAATGTTTGTGTAGGTAGATAGAAATGTTCAGTGAGGTGTTTCAGTGTCTACAGGGAACAGACACTAGACTGCCATCAACAAGCACAGCTCTGCTACATCTGAATTGTAACCACAGAGGAGTCCCTGGTACCATTTACTGCTTACTTCCCAAATACACCATGTAGCGCGAACATTTTGATATTTAGCAGGGGCGGAATGTGAAAAGAGTTACCTAGTTTAGGAAACCCATTTTCATTCACCCTGTTAGGGCACTGTGGTCCACTTTTCAGGATCCTTATTTTTTGGCCATAGAGGAGAACAGCTACAAAGAGCGCCTCTCTCGCTCTCTCTGGAGGACCTTTCTCATCCTCCATTATACGGACATCACATTGATTTTAATGGGCACGGTGTAATGCTTAATTTCTCCTGCGGTGGCGCTGTGGTGAAACTGAACACTTACTGCCAGGTTTCTCCACAGTTGATCGCCATGGATCTCAGGAACACTTTGTGATCAGCTGATTGTCAGGGGACCCTTCAAACAAGCAGGGATTGTCTGAAGTGGAGGACCCATTTAAATATAGAGCAGGAGGAGCTGAGCAGATTGATATATAGTTTTTGCCTACTCTAGACTTATGAGTCCAGTGGGCGGTCTCATTCAATCCTCCTGTCAATCAAAGAGCGAGACCGCCCACTGGACTCTTGAGCACCGGGGAGCAAGTGACTGTCATGAATAAATGAAGAGTTGTACTGAATATTGTCCCCGTAAAACTACATATCAATCTGCTCAGCTCCTCCTGCTCTATAACCTGCAGCCCAAAGACAGGACGCAATGCTCCACAGAACAGGGTCCCTTTAACCTGTTGGGGACACATGATGTCCCGGTACTTAAGGACACATGACGTACCGGTACGTCATGTGTAGTTCCAATCACCGCCGCACGGCGGGCAGTGATCGGAACTGGGTGCCTGCTCAAATCATTCAGCAGGCACCCTGGGACAATGCGCGGGGGATTGCAGCAAGCCACAGGTCAATTCAGACCTGCGGTTTGCTGCGTTTCCGGGTTATTCGGGTCTCTGGGGGACCCGATAACCCGGAACAGGATGGTGATCGGTGGTGTGATAATACACCACCAATCACCATCCTGCGAGGTGATGGTGACATTACCTCTCAGGATCGGCTCTGATTGGCTGCAGGGGCGGGCGCTTTAAATTATTGAAGCGCTCCTCTTCTCCTCCTTTCTGTGTCCGGGTGCCGAGGAGAGAGGAGTGCTGCATCGATCTTCTGACCCAGCACAGTGCCAAAAAATATTTTATTTTATTTTTTCTCATTTTTTGGCCTTTTTTTATTTATTTATTTTTTTGTCTGTTATGTTTAGGGATAAGTCCGCGAACACCCGTGCCCCCACACACACGCACACCAAATAAAGATTTCCACGCACGCACACACACTCCCCTATGGCCCGCCGGATGTTCTCGACCGAGGAGGCATACGCCCATCTTGCCTCCGAGTCTGAGAGTCCCAGTGAGGACGAGGATGACCCCTCTTTCCTGTTGTCATCCTCGTCCTCCTCCTCATCTAGCGATGATGATGAGCCCCCAAGGTGGCGAAGACGCCGCCAGGCGGAGCAAGGGGACCACCATGCTAGGGACCCTGTGGCCCACCCTACTACGAGCAGCTCTGGGGCTCGTACTAGTTTTCCGGCCCACCAGTTAAGTCCACCGGAGCCCCCTACCGGTGAACTTGCATGGTGTACCCCAGAGCATTTTGAGCCCGCGATTTATGATTTTGTAGGCCAACCAGGAATCCAGATTTCCACAGTGGGCTTCACTGAATACGACTACTTTAGTCTTTTTTTCAGTGACCACTTTGTGAACCTAATGGTGGAGCAAACAAACCTGTACGCCCAACAGTTCGTTGCTCAACACCTGGGCTCCTTTTTGGCCAGGCCCGGTGGCTGGACTCCAGTCAGTGCAGCCGAGATGATGACGTTTTGGGGCCTCGTGCTGCACATGGGCCTAGTCAAGAAACCTAGTGTCAGGCATTACTGGAGTGGGGACGTCATCTACCAGACCCCACTTTACAGTACGGCCATGACACGCTCCCGGTTTGAGGCCATCCGGAAATGCCTGCATTATGCAGATAATGCAGCATGTCCCCCCCAAGGTGATCCTGCCTATCACCGCCTGTACAAAATCAGACCGGTCATCGATCACTTTGGGGCCAAATTTTTGGAGGCCTATGTACCTGGAAGGGAGGTCGTGGTTGATGAGTCTCTCATTGCTTTCAAGGGAGACTCATTTTCCGCCAGTATGTTCCCTCTAAGCTGGCGAGGTATGGCGTGAAGCTGTACAAACTTTGTGAGAGTACCTCAGGGTACACTTACAAGTTTTGTGTGTACAAGGGGCGAGATTCCCGTATTCAACCCCCAGAATGTCCCCCCACTCTGGGTGTTAGCGGGAAACTTGTGTAGGACCTTATGTACCCACTGCTAGATAAGGGTTACCACCTGTACGTGGATAACTTTTATACTAGTATCCCCTTGTTCCAGTCCCTCGCCGCCAGATCCACATTCGCTTGTGGGACCGTGTGGAAAAATCAACGCGGCCTCCCTACCCACCCCCTCCAGGTACCTATCCCCAGGGGTCAGACCCGTGCCCTTACCACTGGAAGCCTGTTGCTGGTCAGGTATAAGGACAAGAGGGATGTCCTTGTACTGTCCACAATTCATGGTACTGGCATCACCCCTGTCCCTGTGCAAGGTACCGCGGCAACGGTCCTCAAGCCCGATTGTATCGTCGCCTACAATCGGTATATGGGAGGAGTTGATCTCTCTGATCAAGTCCTCAAGCCATATAACGCCATGCGCAAAACCCGGGCATGGTACAAAAAAGTTGCGGTCTACTTGGTACAGGTTGCCTTGTACAACTCTTTTGTGCTGTCCCGGAGCGCTGGCAACACAGGGACATTCCTTCAGTTCTTAGACCTTCCTCCATTGATCCATCCCACTATTATTCAGTCCATTCCAATAAATCCAAAAACCACCAACATAGCTCATTTTTTTCGCCCACTAGGCCACAAATCTGTAAAAAGAAAAAAACAAGGAGAGGCTGTAGAGCAGGTCAGCGCAAAAAGAAAGATTCCAACCCCTCGCAGCCAACATTGATCCCCATACCGGATCCATCACCCCTTTCCCATGGCATCTTTAATCTGTCTAACCATATACTGACACCCAATGAGATTGCAGTACTCTCGAAAGGACTCTCTTTTTGTCCCACCAGCAAAATCAAAGAATTTGATCTTTTTCTTGACCTCAATCGTTATATCAAGAAACTTACTCTCAAAAGGCACTTTAAGATAAAGGAAAATTCTAATACTAGGTCCAATGTAGAGCCCAATACTATATCCCCTGACACGGAACAGTCTGCAGCCCCACCTCCATTACCTTCTGGTCTCAAACCACCTTCAACCTTTTATCCCATGTTATATATCTTTTAGAATGCCCATGCAACCTACAGTATGTGGGGCGCACGATCCAGACATTGCGCAATAGAGTAAATAAATTCGCATTGATCAAAGATCAAGAAGAAATTTTGGAAACACAGCGTATCTAGACATGCTGCGGAACACCATGAGGGCGGTTCAGCTGGATTTAGGGTAACCCCAATTGAAAAAATCCCGTGTCACCTACATAAAGATATCCAACACATTAGACGTAGAGAAATGTACTGGATTTTCAAGTTGAATAGTCTGCATCCATACGGCCTCAACGAAGCTTTTGAGATCAATCTATAGAAAGATCAGATCGGCATGTGTATCTATTTACTGATATATATATATGTATAATTGTTTTATATTCATTTTATTCTATTTATTATTATAATTTTTTCATATTCATCTTCAATTCCTTTTTATATTTATATTTATTTTTATTCTCACTTTTATTTTTATTACATTATTATCATCATCATTTTTTTCACCTTTGTTTTTATATATATTTCAAGCGTATATCAACATTTATCATTTATCATGGTGTGATATATATTGACCTAAACCCTTGCCCCCAACAAAGTAGAGGGGTTTATTTGCCGAAACGTCCTATATTTATATTTATATATTTTATATTTATATATTTATATATTCCCTATATTTATATGTTTACCTATACATTATAGCGCCCCCAAAAAATAACGTGCCTTTTGGCCACGAGCTCTTCTTAGCAATAATGTGCACATCTGCATATTTACCATTTATTATATTATATATATATTATACAGTTTTACTCTCCATATAGGATTTCTGCCTTGTATATTTATTTATCATATAAGTACATCGATTTCTGTTTCTTTATATATACATATATCTATTATTATTTTTATTTCTATTTTCATTTTCATTCATTTCTATCCTTATATGTATCCATACCTATATTCATTTGTACCCTCTCTACAATTGTGGACAATATATGTATATCATTATATACCATTACAAGCCCCACGTCTCCGACCTCTCTCCCCCCATCTTCCCCCTACCATTCCGACTAGTCCAGTGGGTATCGAGTAATGATCGCGGTCATGCGCCCCCCTGTAACAGCCGCCTTATGTGTGGACATTGAGAGCGCATATGCTCTGCAGAGCAGCGTCTCTGTAGCCATGGACACTGGCCATGTGATTGTGAGAGTTGCGATCACATGACCGGGTGCCCGTGCAAGTAGGATAGCTGAGCAGAGCGCAGGCGCCGGGTACCATACACAGGAGTTGCTCCGATCACATGACTGCATCACTGCGGTCATGTGACTCCTGTCCTCCGTCCCTATTTTTAATAATCTTAAGAGTGAATCGCCGACTAGATGTTACATACCTTCCCCCCCCTATATAACTTCTAAACATTGACTACAGTTATATATTGTGATTACATGTATATTTTGAATAAGCTATTTGTATATCTGTGACACATTACCTGCAGCTAGCCCCTCCCATCTGTGGGCAGCTCTCAGGTAATCCGTTTTTTGGCGTTTTTTTTGGATCTTTATATACCTGTACTGACATTATTCATTGTGACTACTGTTGACCTGATGAAGGGGACAATTTGAGCCCCGAAACGCGTTGTTCTATTTTATTTTATTTTATGCAATTAAAAAATATTCACCCATACTAGACGGATTGGATCCTATGTGTTTTGCGCCTGATCAGAAACCTTCCTCTCTACAAGCATCCTTTGGGGGATTGGGCCTCCGATCCCAAAGATACCTCTTCTGCGGCTGCATCCACGGATCCGAAAAATCTCTCTCTTTTTATTTACATATCTACAATAGTGTTGTGTCTATTATTGCACAACCTAAAAAGGTGAGCACCTTTAATTTGTCTTACAATTAAGTTTGTATTGAACATACTACCCTATTGTGCGCCCCCCATACCCCTTTTTTTTGTCTCCATGTACCCCTCCTGACCGAGGGGGACTCTAGACTCGCCTGTGGTTTTCAAGACTTCAGTTCTATGAGGCAGTCCTCAAAGACCTGATCTTTTCTGACCGGGAAAGAGCAGGCCGGAGTACCTCGGGAACTGGAGGCGCCCGGATCGTCCCTGGCCAACACTTTCCAGGTGTGGTCCCCCATACTGGAAAGAAGAGAAGGACCCAAAATAAGTGCACAGGAGGGGGATACGGAAGGACACCACCACTCAGTGTGACACATGCCCCGATCATCCGGGCCTCTGCATTATTGGTTGCTTCAGGGAGTACCACACTTCCATGGAGTACTACATTTATATCCCAATTTAGCCACTGACTATCGGATAAAAAACTGGTTCTCAGACTTGAGACACTAAAGGAAAAAAAATATTTTTTAAAAAAATATTATTTTGTAAAACTAAAAAGAAAAAAAAGACATATTAGGTATCGCCACATCCGTGAGAATCTGCTCTATAAAAATACCCCATGACCTAACCCCTCAGATGAACACGGTGTAAAAAAAAAAAAAAAAAAAAACGTGCAAAAAAAGGTCTTTTTTTGTCACCTTACATCACAAATAGTGTAATAGCAAGCAATCAAAAAGTCATATGCCCCCCAAAATAGTGCCAATAAAACCGTCCTCTCATCCCGCAAAAAATTAGCCCCTACCTAAGATAATCGTCTAAAAACTAAAAACAAACTGACTCTTAAACTATGGAGATACTAAAATGTTTTTTGTTTTTTTTTATAAAAGGATAATATAGGGGGCGTGGCCTGACCGGCGATGTAGGAAGTCGCATCTCTCTGAGCTCCCGTCTGCTCTCGGCCTAATCCTCCGAGCTGGCTGCCTCGTTTTCACACCGGATCGCTGCCACAACATCTGCGGTGCCTCATCGCCCTACAGACCCCTCCATGATCATGACGAGGTCCGGTAAGAAGGACCGGGAGGTGGCGGGGCCTACACCAGCAAAACAAAATGGCGCCACCGCGCCTGACAAAGAGGCTGAGATTGTGGCGCGGCTGGTACAATACGCCCGTTCCTCCTGTCCTGCGGGCGGTGCAGAGGATGGGGGCCCCCCTAATCACAAAACGGCCCCTGAAATGAAGGTGTCTGACGCCCCTGATAAAAAGGCCCAAAGTGCCCAAGATGGCGGACACCATGAGGGCCAGAATGGATCCATCCCAGAAACCTGCTGTATGGCTGCAGACCAGGCCCACTCGGCCCAAGCAGGGCCCTCAATCCTCCCCCTGCCACAGATTGAAGATCGGGTGGGTCTTCGTTCCGCCGGTAAAGCGCGACTTAGCCAAGGTCATTCATAATATCACGCTTCTGATAAATAAAGCGGACGACCTGGAAAATAGGTCCCGCCGTAACAATCTTCGCTTAATAGGAATTCCAGAGAGAGCTGAGGGACAATATCCTGTCCGATTTTTTTGAACATTGGATCAAAAATACGGTTGCTAAGGACTCCCTATCTCCCTTCCTTGCTATTGAAAGAGCGCACAGGGTGCCATCTCGTCCTCCGCCTGGGGGGGGCCCTCCCAGGGGGGCCCTCCCAGGCCAGTCTTGATAAAGCTCCTACATTTCCAGGACAGGGATGCCATTTTTTCGTAAGGCCCGGGATCATCCGGATCTCTCCATCGGTGGATATAAAGTCTCCATCTTCCCGGAATTTTCGGCAGAACTGCAGCGACGTAGAGCCCGCTTCCTGGATGTAAAACGCACTCTAAGGTCCCATGGAATTCAATATTCTATGCTCTACCAGTCTAAACTACGGGTGCAATTTCAGGGCAAAACCCGCTTTTTTGAGTCGCCGGAGGAAGCATATCGGTGGACTGAACAATCAGGATGCCTTTCTGCTATGCGGGAGAAGATTCGTCATTGCAGACCTGAAGATTTTCGTCTGCAGCTATGACGGACATTTGCCTTCATACCAGGGCGGATGAGTATTCTGCTCTTTATTTGCACTAACCTTACTTTTTTCTTGAAGGACAATATCCGTTGTTGCTAAAGATTTTTTGCCCTTTCCTGTTGTAGGTTAATACAGTCCTGATCAAAAGTTTAAGACCACTGGAAAAATGGCAAAAAATCATATTTAGCATGGCTGGATCTTAACAAGGTTCCAAGTGGAGCTTCAACATGCAACAAGAAGAAATGGGAGGGAGACAAAACATTTTTTGAGCATTCAATTAATTGAAAATAACAATTAAACTGAAACAGGCTGTTTTTCAGCTGATCCAAATTTTAGGACCACATGCCTTTAAAAGGCCAAATCTGTGCAAAGATGTGGATTCATTGTCATATTCTGTCAGGTAGTCACACGTTGTGATGGCAAAGGCAAAAAAACTCTACCTTTTTGAACGTGGTCGGGTTGTTGAACTGCATAAGCAGGGTCTCTCACAGCCGCCATCGCTGCTGAGGTGGGACGCAGTAAGACCGTCATTTGGAATTTCTTAAATGATCCTGAGGGTTATGGAACAAAAAAGTCAAGTGGAAGACCCCAAAAAATGTCATCAGCACTGAGTAGGAGGATCCAATTGGCTGTTCGTCAAGACACTGGATGATCCTCGACCCAAATTAAGGCCCTTACTGGTGCTGACTGCAGCCCCATAACCATCAGACGGCATCTGAGACTGAAGGGCTTCAAAAACAAAAAACATCTTCAAAGACCTCGTCTCCTTGAACGCCACAGAACTGCTCGTTTGGACTTTGCAAGAGAGCACCAAACATGGGACATTCAAAGGTGGGAGAAAGTTTTATTCTCTGATGAGAAAAAATTTAACCTTGATGGTTTCCAACGTTACTGGCCTGACAAGCAGATCCCACCTGAGATGTTTTCTACGCGCCACAGTGGAGGGGGCGCCATAATGGTCTGGGGGGCTTTTTCATAATGGAACAATGGAGCTTCAGGAAGTGCAGGGGCGTCAAACGGCCGCTGGCCATGTCCAGATGTGGCAGAGAGCATTCCTCATGACTGAGGGCCCTCGTCTGTGTGGTAACAGGACAACGCTACAGTACACAATGCCCGCAGGACAAGGGACTTCTTCCAGGAGAATAACATCACTCTTTTGGCCCATCCTGCGTGTTCCCCTGATCAAAATCCAATTTATTTTCAACTATACAAAAAACTGCGAAATCCTTGATGATGTTCATGTGATATTGTTTATTTAAATAAAAAGTAAACTGATTTAAAAAATAAAATAAAAGGATAATAAAGTATAAAACCTAAATAAATTTTAAAAAAGGAGACATATTAGGTATCGCCGCGTCCATAAGAATCTGCTCTATAAAAATACCCCAAGACCTAACCCCTCAGATGAACACAGTCAAAAAAAAACCTGTGCCAAAACAGCTATTTTCGGGCAAATTTTCCATTTTAAACTGTTTTTTCCAGTAACAAAGCAAGGGTTAACAGCCAAACAAAATTTAATATTTATTACCCTGATTCTGCAGTTTACAGAAACACCCCATATGTGGTCGTAAAATGCTGTATGACCAAACGGCAGGGCGCAGAAGGAAAGGAACGCCGTATGGTTTCTGGAAGGCAGATTTTGATGGCCTTTTTCTTTTTGGCACCATGTCCCATTTGAAAAACCCCTGATGCACCCCTAGAGTAGAAACTCCATAAAAGTGACCCCATCTAAGAAACTACACCCCTCAAGGTATTTAAAACTGATTTTACTAACTTTATTAACCCTTTAGGTGTTCCTCAACAGTTTATGGCAAATGGAGATTAAATTTCAGAATTTCTATTTTTGGTTACCTTGCCTCACAAAAATGTAATATAGAGCAACCAAAAATCATATGTACCCTAAATATAGTCCCAACAAAACTGCCACCTTATCCCATAGTTTCCAAAATGGGGTCACTTTTATGGAGTTTCTACTCTAGGGGTGCATCAGGGGGGCTTCAAATGGGACATGGTGTAAATAAACCAGTCCAGCAAAATCTGCCTTCCAAAAACCACACGGCGCACCTTTCCCTCTATGCCCTACTGTGTGCCCGTACAGTAGTGTACGGCCACATATGGGGTGTTTCTGCAAACTACAGAATCGGGGCAATAAATATTGAGTTTTGTTTGACTGTTAACCCTTTCAAAATTTCAAGATTTCCTTCTAAACTTCTAAGCCTTGTAACGTCCCCAAAAAATAAAATGTCATTCCCAAAATGATCCAAACATGAAGTAGACATATGGGGAATGTAAAAAAATTACTATTTTTGGAGGTATTACTATGTATTATAGAAGTAGAGAAATAGAAATTTGGAAATTTCCTAATTTTTTCATTTTACCAGTGTCATGAAGTACAATATGTGACGAAAAAACGATCTCAGAATGGCCTGGATAAGTCAAAGCGTTTTAAAGTTATCACCACTTAAAGTGACACTGGTCAGATTTGCAAAAAATGGCCTGGTCCTTAAGGTGAAAATTAACCTGGTCCCTAAGGGGTTAAAGGTGTCGTGCCAGAAAACCAGCACCTGGATCTGAATACTTTTGACATTGCATGTAATTTTAAATTTTGTATAGCCACTTAGTTATTCAATATAATGTATCTGTATAGCGCCACCTGCTGTTTGTTCTTTTCCTTATTTCATGTCGACTTCACTGAGGTGGTCGCACATGCTCAGTTTAAATCTTCAACTGTCACCAGCCATATATTCTGTTAGAAGCTGTGGCAGTTAAAGGATTAGAGCTACAGCCAAAAGGACATACCTCCTAAAAAAAGGACACACACCCTGAGCTGCAGCAGAAAGGACACACATCCTGAGAAAGGACACACATCCTGAGAAAGGACATACCTCCCAAAAAAAGGACACACACCCTGAGCTGCAGCAGAAAGGACACACATCCTGAGAAAGGACACACACCCTGAGCTGCAGCAGAAAGAACACATCCTGAGCTGCAGCAGAAAGGACACACACCCTGAGCTGCAGCAGAAAGAACACATCCTGAGCTGCAGCAGAAAGGACACACACCCTGAGCTGCAGCAGAAAGGACACACATCCTAAGAAAGGACACACATCCTAAGAAAGGACACACATCCTAAGAAAGGACACACATCCTAAGAAAGGACACACATCCTAAGAAAGGACACAGATCCTGAGCTGCAGCAGAAAGGACACACATCCTGAGCTGCAGCAGAAAGGACACACATCCTGAGAAAGGACACACATCCTGAGCTGCAGCAGAAAGAACACACACCCTGAGCTGCAGCAGAAAGGACACACACACTGAGCTGCAGCAGAAAGGACACACACCCTGAGCTGCAGCAGAAAGGACACACCTCCTGAGCTGCAGCAGAAAGGACACACATCCTGAGCTGCAGCAGAAAGGACACACATCCTAAGAAAGGACACACACCCTGAGCTGCAGCAGAAAGGACACACCTCCTGAGCTGCAGCAGAAAGGACACACACCCTGAGCTGCAGCAGAAAGGGCACACATCCTAACAAAGGACACACATCCTGAGCTGCAGCAGAAAGGACACACATCCTAAGAAAGGACACACACCCTGAGCTGCAGCAGAAAGGACACACACACTGAGCTGCAGCAGAAAGGACACACACCCTGAGCTGCAGCAGAAAGGACACACATCCTGAGCTGCAGCAGAAAGGACACACCCCTGAGCTGCAGCAGAAAGGACACACACCCTGAGCTGCAGCAGAAAGGACACACCTCCTGAGCTGCAGCAGAAAGGACACACCTCCTGAGCTGCAGCAGAAAGGACACACACCCTGAGCTGCAGCAGAAAGGACACACACCCTCAGCTGCAGCAGAAAGGACACACACCCTCAGCTGCAGCAGAAAGGACACACACCCTCAGCTGCAGCAGAAAGACACACACCCTGAGCCTAAATCTAACAGAACAATTGGAGCAATGAGAGGGGAGATCTCTGGATCCATGTGAGGTCCGGGGCTGGTTCCAGCTTTATTAGAAAGACATTGTCATGTATTATATATGATGTCTGATTTTCCTTTGTTCACATCAGTCCTGGGATAAGTACCGTTTTCGGCCATGTAATATGAGACCAGCTGCATTATGACATCTCTGCAGCCATAGATAAGACGACACCTGTTCTTTACCCAAACACCACAAGAGACAAGACGCAAATCAAACCCTGTAATAACCACAATCCACGAGTATAATTGGAGGAGGAATTTGGATTTGGCAGGAGTCCGCAAAATTTATTAACGGGATTCTATACCAGCGCGTAGGTGACGTAATTAGAGGCAGCGGCAGTTTTAATGTGATGTTTTCTCCAGACGAGGTACACGTGGAATAAAAGGCAGCCCGGACTCTCTTCTGGCCGACCAGCCATTACATAACGCACCATTTTCACTCAAAAGCAAGAGGGAAAAATGTAATTATAAAGGATCCGTCAGCGAAGACAACACTTTTATTTAAAGGGATTGTGTTGGATTCGAAAAACTTGACTGTTTTCCATCAGAAACAGCGCCACCTTTTGGACATGGGTGATGTCCGGTACTGCAGCTCAGACCTAAGTTGCAATGCCAGACACCAGCCATGGTGGAGAAGAAGAAAGCAGCCATGATTTGCTAATAGGTTTGAGCTGCAATACCAGACACCACCCATAGAGAAAAGGGGCGCTGTTTGCAGATGACAGCAGCCATGTTTTCCAAATACGACTGAGCCGCAATACCAGACACCACCCACAGACAAAAGTGACGCTGCTTGCGGATGAGAGCAGCCACATTTTGTTTCTTCAGCGATTGGATCTTTAAGTCGCCCTCTACTGTCCAGTTGCTAAAACTTCTGGGAAAGCTGGGTCCTTACAGTTGCAAGAATTATGAGCTACTTTACCGCTTTCTTAAAGGGGTTTGTCTAATCAAGAGGGAGAGCAACAGGTTAGTGCACATATTACTTTAGTAAAAACAGTGATGTGATGCAGTATGATGGCCAGTAGGTGGTGCTATAGCACAAGATTTCGTTCTTTGCAGTGTCTACAATCAGCATAAATGACATAGTAGAAGGTAAATCAACTACATGGATTGTCTTAGCTGTGGTATTAGCTAAGGACATTTTGCAATAACTACCACTAGATACCTGTCCATATTAGAGCAACACCAATATATCAACTAACACACTAGAAAGTCCATTACATGGATATGAAAGTCACTACAGATTTACTGTATGACCCCAGTACACAAAATGCATGCAGATTCCCTTATGAGCGGGTGCCATGTACCTCCATGCAATCAATGCCAATGGAATGATGAAGCATAATGTGGCAGCCACATGGAGGAGACTGCCAGCAGATGTTGGGAGATTTCAGCCCTGAAGACTACAGAATTGTGAATTCAGCTCTGGAGTATAATACGAGCTTCAACTCTGTCATTCATTCCATGGTACTGTACATACATAATTCAAAACAATTGCAATAAGCATGAACAAGACGAGTTACAAACTGATACAAAAGGAGAAAGAACCCTGCCCACGAGGGCTTCCCATCTAATTCTGATCCTACTGCAGCAAATCTAGACTTTGTTTTGGGCATTGTGCAGCTTGGGGCCCAGCAGGTGGGGTCGTGTGTCTCATCTGTGGTGGTAGTGACTCATCCAGTTGTATAATGGTAGTGACTCATCCAGTTGTGCTGTATGTGATGCATATCTGTGAGTTCAGTGACCCAATGGTTCACTGCTAAAGGGTTAATGCTAAAGGGTTAATGCTATGGTTCACTGCTGAAGGGCTAATGTACAGTACTTCAGTAAGCGTAAGGGAAGGTATGCAGCGGTCTGCTGCACTGAGCCCACTCCATACATGGCGGGTGCCAGCTGTATAATACAACCACAATGACTGATATCGGCGATTACACCGACCCTGGTCATTTAACCCCTCAGATGCCAAGTTAAGTAGCGATCACGGCATCTGTGGGGTTAGACAGAGGGAGGGGACTCCCTCTACCTTCTGATCAGAGCCCCTGCAGCAAAATTGTGGGACTCCGATCTGTTACCATGACAGCCAGGGATCTTCTGAACGTTTCCAGTCCTGACATGGTTAACTGCCTGTAAAGCCAGGCATGAGGCACAGCTCAGCAGGCAGAGTGTCAGAATCCCATGGACCACAATAGTATTTTATTATGGTCTATGGAACAAGCGATCAGAAGATCGCAGGTTCTATCCCCCTAAGGGGGCTAAAAGTTATTGTTAAAAAAAAACATAAAAATGTAAATAATTTCCTTTCACCGTTTTAGATATAAAATAAAAAAAATAAACATATCAGTTATTGCTGTCCAAAAATGTCTGAACTATTAAAATATAAAAATATTTTTTCTGTACGGTGAACAAAAAGGGGGCCCGATCTTTACGGGGTTAAAGGGGCAGTGCATGGACTGAGTCAGTAAAGGTAATACATGCTTATGCTTTGGACTTTACTGCCCATGGTTAGGGTTAATTGCTTCTGGCACCCGCCATTCTTCTGAGACGGACTGGCCATCCGATCTAGGTCTGCACCCAGCAGTTTGGGTATTGCAGATATATGGAAAAAGGACTCGCCCGCTTGTGGTCAATAGGGAAGATGGTATTGTGTACCCAGATAGAGAATATATACTGCCTTTGGGAAAAAGCCTGCCTTGTGATATTCCTCAGAACTGTGCCTTCTACTTATGTTTATACTGTGCCACCCATCATCCTCTGTTATTGATCATAGTCAGGCTGACCTGGTTACTGCCTCCATCATCCGCCAGCCCCTGCTTCAATGCTCCTGCCTTGCCAACCATGCACCACCAAGGGCACCCCAACCACCACCACCACCTCCAACCACCACCACCTCCAGCCCAGGGGAGACCTGCAGAGAGACAAGCCACTGTGAGGACTATGATGCCCCCCTTATCGCTACTTCTGCCACTCTCACCTCCCCCCTGCGGGCTGCGCTTGCTGCATGATTCATGTAGGGGGGGGTTAGGTCTAGGCAAGCAAATGAGGGGTAATTTCAAGGGCAATTCTATCAGATGCCAGGTGCCCCCTCCCCATTCATAGCAAAAAATGATGCTGGGGGTTATGACAGGACATTGCTACCCTCACCTTGACTTACTAATTCTCTAGTCTGTAAATAAGTAGAGTCCTATGCAGGTTCACCCAACCTATTCCAAATGGGGACCCCGCCAATCTTCCTCTCCGTGAACATTACAGTAATAACCCCCCATCCTCCCCAAGCTGCTGCAAAACTACAACTCCCAGCATTCTAATTCAAAATCATTCATGTCACTCTTTTTCCCAACTCTCTGCTACTTCTGTATCCACATGGTAAAATAATAAAATAATGTGCAATACTCAGACTGACCAGCAGATGGAGCAATAGTATCGACTTTTCTTGAAAATTAAAACCCCCCAGTGTGAACTGGGCAATGAAATTCTAGGGAGAGAGAGAAAAAATCCCAGGATTTTAACAAAAGAAGAAAGAGTGAATGGAGGAGGAATTCTCACCCTCACAGCTTCTCCAGGTGGAAGGATAATCTATTCCTGACTGTCCTTACTATCAATTGCATGAAAGTCACAGGACTAGTGACTGAGGTAGGTGGTACTGGAAACCGGGCACTTACCTTCACTGCCTGGACTGCGCCTTTAAAGGACCACATGGAAATGTCTCTGGTTGGTTTCTACTCCACCTGCAGGACATCAGCCCAGAGCCTGGAGAAGGGGCAGATGTTCTGACACCCACCGGGGGACAAGCTGAAGACCTAAAACTAGGGGCTGCATGTTGTGTCCATCGCCACCAGTAGCAAGTCTTTGCTGGGATGCCATTTTCAGACAAGGACAGGAGCCTCCAAGGTGTCTACAAGTCAACATCCCACCAGCATCACCCCCATCATCCAGGAGAGTGCGGCAGGACGATGTGCAGCGAGTGTTACACCAACCAGACCTTTGTCTATGATGATGGGAGCACCCACAAATATACCGCCAGGTAAGGCTTGGTAAATCCCCCCACCCCTGACCAGGACCCCATAGACCGTGAATGGGTTAATGGGGAAACGGCTGGTTATTATGTCCTACGTATCACTGACCTGTCACATAGAGGAGCATGATGGATGGACCATGGGAGTAGTGGATCATGAGAGTTCATACTTTAGAATTATCTGGGGTGGACTACAAGCCCCATTTGGCATTGAGTTTGGCATGATAGGAGCAGTAGTTCTAGGATGGTTACCTAAGACTGGTGGTCTGTGTATTTGTAGACACTTAAAGGAAGTGTAGAAGTTTATATATAATCTGCAGCAAAGTGGTAGCAATAGTCTGCATCTCCGAAGAGTCCACTGGATGGATGATCTGCAGAATATATACAAGGAAGGTGGTAGATAACAGAGAGCAATAATCTGCAAGAATCCACTGAATGAATGATCTGCAGAATATGTACAAGGAAGGTGGTAGATAACAGAGAGCAATAGTCTGCAAGAGTCCACTGAATGAATGATCTGCAGAATATATACAAGGAAGGTGGTAGATAACAGAGAGCAATAGTCTGCAAGAGTCCACTGAATGAATGATCTGCAGAATATGTACAAAGGTGGTAGATAACAGAGAGCAATAGTCTGCAAGAGTCCACTGAATGAATGATGGGCAGAATATATACAAGGAAGGTGGTAGATAACAGAGAGCAATAGTCTGCAAGAGTCTACTGAATTAATGGTCTGCAGAATATGTACAAGGATGTGGTAGATAACAGAGAAGCAATAGTCTGCAAGAGTCTACCGAATGAATGGTCTGCAGAATATGTATAAGGAAGTGGTAGATAACGGAGAGCAATAGTCTGCAACAGTCCACCGAATGAATGGTCTGCAGAATATGTACAAGGATGTGGTAGATAACAGAGAAGCAATAGTCTGCAAGAGTCCACCGAATGAATGGTCTGCAGAATATGTATAAGGAAGTGGTAGATAACGGAGAGCAATAGTCTGCAACAGTCCACCGAATGAATGGTCTGCAGAATATATACAAGGAAGGTTGCAAATAGTAATAGTCTGCAAGAGTCTACCGAATGAATGGTCTGCAGAATATGTACAAGGAAGTGGTAGATAACAGAGAGCAATAGTCTGCAGATCTCTTGTGAGGACAGACATGCGATAAGCACCTAATTATGTGTGGGGAGTAATGCTCTGCAGATCCCAATGAGGTCAGAACACTAATAATGAGAACCATATATCTGGAGACAAGGCAGTAATGATAATAATCCCGTCATATGCAGAAGTAGTATGTGTCTGACCCAGTGGACCAGGAACAGAGCAATGCTCTGCAGAAATGGAACAATCTGTGATAACGTTATGTTCCTGTAAGGGCACAAATGAGGGACAAATATTCCGGAGCTTTCCCGGGGCGGTCAGGCCGGAGACTGGAAGGTAATTCTGTCCGTCTGGGTTAGGATTCCAATCTCAGCGTTCATGTCAATGTCAGTGACTACAACTCCCAGCATGGCTAAAGTGGTGAATATGGTGATAAATGTATGGACAATAAATGTGATATGACGCTGTATAAATGTAGATGCTGGTGAGAATCATCCGACATAAGTCCTTAAGGTGAAATGGCGCCGCTGATGTGATGTAGGCTGCCTCTGGTATTGCAGCTCAGCCCCATTCACTTAAAGGGATTGTTCCAGATTATGACATTGATCACCTCCCCTTAGGTCATCAATATCAGATTGGCAAGGGTCCCTCTCCCAGCACCTGTGTCAATCAGCTGAGCACTGCGGGGGTCCCGGGGGTCCGACCCCACCAATCACATATTAATGATCTATCCTGAAGGTTGGGCATCAATTTCAGAATTACCATCGACTTTATTGTTGTGTCCAGTACTGCAGCCCAGGGGATGAGCATAGGTCAGGCATGCTCAACCTGCGGCCCTCCAGCTGTTGTGAAACTACAACTCCCACCTGCTGTAGGCTGTTCAGGCATGCTGGGAGTTGTAGTTTTGCAACAGCTGGAGGGCTGATGTCGCTTCTCTGTACACGGCCATCCCCCAGGATCTCGCCATCATCTCCTTGGGTTGGTTGTTGAGTCTCTATTCTAATTTCTCATCACCCTTTAGAGATTTCCTCTGCAAAGTTGTATTATTTCTTATGCAGCACAATTACTTTATGTTTAATGGGAGGTTTTTTTCTCCAATGCAGAGGAGTCTCTATGGGGGCCCGTTTCTCACCATCGCTTGCGGCCGTACCATCATTCGGATCCTTCCTCAGTGCTAACCACTGCCATTTACGTTTTTCTTTAAATTCTCATAAGACCCTAATATCCTTCTTGGATTTGTGTTTGGTGGGGGATGGCCGTGTGCACAGTCGCACGCACAGAAAGGAAACCGCAGGAAACACCATCCTGCATGCGGGATCCTGCCATCCTGCACACACTGTCCATAATATATCCGCACCCTGCGCAACTGCTCCTCCAAGAAATGAAGACTGTCACCACCCGTCTCCTGGCCAGGAATTATCCCAGCAGACTTTTAAACCGATCCAAGAACATGGTTTCCACTGTGTCTCGGGACAATCTAATTTTCCCCGACAAAACGCCCAAGCCTGGTCATAAAGAGAAGCAGGTTATTTTCTCTACGAGTTACAGCTGTGAATATTCCCAAATATGTAACATTGTCAAAAGACATCTTCATCTTCTCAAATATGACCAAGTCTGGGGTGATGTTGTAAAAAGCGGTGTTAGACGTCTTGCCCGACGTGCTGTCACTTTAGCCAATATGGAGAGCCCCTCTCTATACCAGGACAAACCTGGCTGAGACACATAGGCAATTTCAAATGTGGGCATAAAAGATGCACATATATGAGGATGGGCCCGCATATTCTGTCTACAAGCACTCACACCGTTCAGCAATACATAACATGTTCCCTGTGTAATCTACAGTACGTCGGGTGCACATCTAACTGTTTCAAAGTCCGAATTTGCCGTCATATTTCGGATGTACCCCATGCTAAAATAAAAAATGTTTCTGCCGCTAGTTTGCATTTCGCCGCGGTTCACAATGGTAATACAGATAGCATGTCAGTACAAGGAGTGGAAAGGGTTAACAGGCCAAGCAGAGGCGGTGATCACAAGAAAAAGCTGCTCAATCGCGAGCGCTTCTGGATCTTCAAAGTAGGCTCACGGATACCGTCAGGACTGAACCGGCGTCCTGATACTATCCTACATTACTAACATTTTTACTTCTCTTTTTTATTACTGTAATTTGTAGATTTTATCTTATTTTTCTATGTCTTTCGGCACGTTGTCATTGCTATGCACTTTACCTGTGGAGGATGTCATCAGGAGGTGCGTCCTGTACCTGTTCTCGGGGGTTCACTATTTAGTCTCGACCTCACCTCCCACTGATGCACATCATGACTAAGGATCCGCACCTGTAGTGATCCGAAACCGGTCGATTTTCTGCATTGCTGTGCGTTGGTTTTTATCTGCACGGGATCAAATAAAGCCTCGAGTATTTTTCAGTGAAGCTGGACCGTCTTTCTTTCTTTTGGGATCCGTTGTGCGCCCAAGGTTCAGGGCGAGGTCCGGGCTCCTGGCTTCCTGTGGATGAGCGCGGCATTTTCCAGTGTTGCTCCATTCACTTCAATGGGTCCGTAATCCTGGAGATGCGGAAACTGAGGCACGGATCGGGAACCCCGCGGAAGCACTACGGAGTGCTTCAGTCGTGTTTCTGGCCGTGCCTCCGCACCGCCAAAAAGTATCGCATGCACTACTTTTTAGCATTTCAAGTAAATGGGTCCGCGATCAGCATGCGGCTGCTCCACGATCTGTGCCCATGCATTGCGGACCGCAGCACGGGCACGGAACCCCTTACGTTCGTGGGCATGGGCCCTAAGTGTGCCTGCTGGGAGTTGTAGTTTCACAGCAGCTGGAGTGCCGAAGGTTGCTGATCCTGGGTGTGTCCTTTTTTCTGATTTCAGAGACAGCCATCTTCTCTCCATTTGCTAGACAGACGAACCTCTACTATTCCCAGTTATCAGCCATTTCATGCTGGAGAATGCGAGGCTCCAATAGGAAGTATAGAGGAATCCCTGCTATTGTGTGTGACTGGGAATGCCCGCCACCAACCCCAGAAGTGCCCAGGGTGCCCCCATCCCTGTGCTGATAGTCACTGCTATGCACTAAGCCTCCTACTGCACGCAGTGATCTAGTGAGTTATTCGCGTTCAGAAGACGTTCAATTACATGAATCAATAATCGCTCGTTATTGTGATCGTTGCTTCTTCGCCCCGTGAGCATTTACTGTGCTGCTAATGACGAGGGGACGTGGCGGCGACTAACGGTAATCTTTCAGTCGTTCGATCTCTGCGCGCTATTACACGCCATGATAGTTTCTCCAATTCTCATGAATATAGAAAAATTCTCTCCATGTAATTGGCCTTAAGACTCCAGTAAATTGGGTTAATTAATGCACAGTGACAAATACCGCAAAACATGAATAACCGCTGCTAAATAGTGAGAACCAGTTTTAAATATATGATAAAAGCTGCAAAATAGTGCTAACAGGATAACAGGCCGAACTGGACGGACAAATGTCTTCTTTTGGCCTTATATACTATGTTACTGTGTAAGTGCTGCCAGACTGCAGAATAGTGATACATGCTGCCAAGTGGCGATACCTTGTGCCCACACTGCTCTGCTGCCCCGGGCTCATCTGGCCGATGACTACTCCCCCCATACGAGCCGAGCGTGCATCATGTGCTGCATACATGGATGTCGGTAGGATAAGGGGGTGATCAGACATGTTCTAATCCTACAGCCCAATCCTTCTCTCCGGAAACCTCCATACACATTAGATGGTTTGGTGGACCCACAGCAATTGGGGAGGGGGGCGTTCGGACGACACTGATCTAATGTGCATGAGCAGCAGCTTAACTAAATGTCCCAAAAGTAGAGTGTGATCCCCGCCGGAGGGGGGGCTATTACCTATGGTCCATTCTTACCCTTGGTGCCTGTATATATGTGTAGGTAGGAGCTGATTGCTGCCGTGTACAAATATTGTGTGGGTGGAGATTTCCCTTCAGATTAGAGACTCCGGAGAAGACTTCTTTCTCGGAGCCGGAGGAGATCCCCGTTCCACCTGCAGTAAGTCAGAGTCAGCAGATTCGCCGCGGTTCAGAGGGGAACAGCAGAGCCCACGGGACAGCATCAAACAGAGTCTCCAGACCACCTACGGGTCCTACGTGAGACAGAATGAGGCGACTCAGCGCGCCCGGGGACACGGCTCCTCAATCTGCCCTGAAGGGAACGCTCCGCGTGCTTAATAATATGCGGATCCCTCGCAGAATGTGTTGTGCCAAAAGTGGCTGGTCAGCAAAAAAAAGTATAGCCGCGTCTCCGGGGAGAACGTGCAGGATTTGTCTTCGAGCTCTGGAGATAATGAGACATTGACAGCTGAATGTGGGCAGATGAGAGCGTGAAAGGACAGAGCCAATGCCAACATGTGCTAATGATCCAAATCACTTCCCAGCCCCCTACCATATAGTATCCAAGATGTTCTAAAAAGGTCTCATTTCTAGAGGCTAAAGTGAAGCTCTTCTGTATCTCTCCACATATATATATTACTTTACTATTACTGCTGGAACCAGGAAACCATCAGCAAGCAGAATAATGGCATCTCTTCTCCTTCCTGACAGGCCTGTCTTAGTAGATACCTATATTCACCCACAATGGAGCATCTTTTTAAAAAAACAACTCTCTCCTGTCCTTCTGTAATTCCTCCTGGAAATATATGACTACAGTGACACCTGGGTATTACCAGTTCCTTTGCCAGTAGGGTATGTTCCTATTGACAGGAAGAAGGGCACGCCCTATCGTGAATGGTAGCACCGACGTGTCAATTTACTTACACATTTCCTGGAGGAATAACAGAGGAATGACACGGGGAATAGATGTATTTACTAAAACAGACAGGTCAGAAGAAGTGACAGGTCCATTTTAATGCACACGGCTTATTAACACATGAGTATCCAAATAGTCTGGCACAACATAAATGACTCATACTCGGATCTGAAGGGGGCGCCAACGTGTTAAGAGGACAATGAGACCTACAGCCTATCAATGTAGAACAGCTTTGCGCACTAGTGACTCATAATAAGGCCTCTTTCACACGACCGGGTTTTTTTTCCGTTTACGGGCCCTTTTTTTGCGTTCCGTATACGGAACCATTCATTTCAATGGTTCCGCAAAAAAAAAACTGAATGTACTCCGTATGCATTCCGTTTCCGTTTTTCCGTTCCGTTGAAAGATAGAACATGTCCTATAATTGCCCGCAAATCACGTGCTGTGGCTCCATTCAAGTCAATGGGTCCGCCAAAAAAAAAGGAACACACATACGGAAATGCATCCGTATGTCTTCCGTATCCGTTCCGTTTTTTTGCGGAACCATCTATTGAAAATGTTATGCCCAGCCCAATTTTTTCTATGTAATTACTGTATACTGTATATGCCATACGGAAAAACGGAACCGAAACGGAAACAAAAAACGGAACAAAAGCAGATAAAAAAATAAAACAATAAAGGGAAAACCAGTGCGAGGATTACATGGAATTTTTTTTTCCTATGGCAATGGCATAGCGGCCAGGTGAGCGGCCAAGGCGGCTGTCTCCACTCAGGAGTTCAGGAGGAGGAAGGGGGGGATAGTGGACGGAACAAAGGGGGAAGAGTAACAACCAAAATAATCAGATAATACCATGGCTCGAACGAGCTTGTTGCTGAATGTGGACATGGCAGAGTGGGACCCCGTTCAAGCCTTGCCATGGGGCCCCCGTGGTGATTTGCTAAGGGCCCTGCCCTGGAATAAGAGGTGAAACAAGCTCTAAGATTTCCTTTCAAGATTTGGGATGAGAAGAGAAGCCTCTTTTTGAATTTTGCAAATGCCCGCTAAGGGGTTCTGCAGCATCTTAGGCTCCCTGGGGGTCATTTCTATTAGTTTTCACAGCCAGCTCAATGCTAATAGCCTGGCACTCCGGCGGTTTTTGTATCCCGGGCCCGTCGTCGGCTTTGGCCGCACACTTGTTTACGATGCTACGCTTCTGCTTTCCCCGCTGAACGACACATCTTCCAATTCACGGTCGTCACAGGAGGCAGCAAATATCCCTGACAGTTGCACATTCTCGTAGCTTGGCAGGTCTCCTTCAGTAAACAGACCCCCCTCATCGGAGCCGGGCCCACGCTGGGCCTCATCTTGTCGCGCAGATGGACAGAACCAGTCAGGAGCAGGACATCACAAGTCCAATACCCGCCTTTGATCCTTAGAAAAACAACAGATAATCAGCCCCTGTTCCCGGCCTCCGAAAATATTTGTCTACGACTAGTGGCCCTTTCTTTTTTTTTTTTACGGAAAAACATTGAAAACAATATACAATAGAGCGATCCAGATATTACTGGAATACGAGCCGGAAAAACATTGACCCCAAAGGAAATTGGGTTTATTATTGTTTTTGCTTTTTTTTTTAAAGTGTCCTGGAAGTTCACACTTTTTCAGGATAGGTTTTCTATAGACCGGGCCATATATACAGTGTCCTAATAAAGCCGCTAAGTAATGGACACGTCCCACTCACCAGGTGACCTCTGACCGACCAGGGAGTCACTTCTAAATAGGACTCGGTGCCATGGCCTCTGATAAGTGCGTCCCATAGGGTCGATCAGCTGTAAGGCCGGCCACACACATTAGATAGCCATTGGCCCAGCTTTCTTTCTCGACCCTATGCTCGCTTTTAGAAAGCCGCTGCCAGACTTCTCCAGCAGGGGCTTATCTCCCCCAAGGCCAAATGGATTGGGCATGTTGAAATCCAACAGCTCCATCCTTCTCTCCTATGACATCTGAGAGTTGGGAGGAACCTCTATACGTTGGATGGTTGGCCAGTCCCACCGAAATCTTCAGGTTCCACCAACTTTTATCTAGCCAGCTTTAAGGGGTTGTCCCATCTGACATCCCCTAAATATCAGATGGATGTGGGACCCACAAGTGAAGAGAGAGCAAGCCACACATGCACGGCCACCCTCCATTCACTGCTTTAGGAGTTCTGAAAACAGCTGAGTGACTGGAGAGGGGGCGCCGCGCAGGCGCAGCTCGCTATCCCTTCACTTCGGGAGTTTTGCTCGTCCCTATCTGACATTCATACGGTATCGATATGCCTTCAATGAGGGAAAACGCAGAAAGAGGAAAGTGTATGTGGGCAAGTTACAGAAGGATCAAGCATGTTGAAATTCAACTGCCCAGTCCTTCATTTCACTGACCTCTGAGTCAGGACACTCCGCAGACATCCAGCTATTATATATTACCATCATGTACCATCAAGATGCTATGGCGGATATGAACGACAAGTCGCGCAGCAATGTCATATGACCAGCGCCCCGTGCAGTAGTTTACACGCCCCCTATAATCACCCTAAATACTATCACAGCGTACAAGTAACCAAGCCACACAGTGCGCATATAACGCTGCCCCATCAATAAACTAGAGAGCGGCGTCCTTCCGCGGTTTGGGGGCAGGAAGCGTCGGATCCGGGGTGCAAGCATCAGGGCCTGTAGTGATCAGTGATGTATTCTGCTCGGTGCGTTCCGTGTTTTTGTATGTAGCGCAGTATGAAGGTGTTGGCCCCCCCTGTGTTTGCCGCCTGTGTGGGATTATCTTTTTACAACGTTCCCCTTTGGAATAATTAATAATAGAGAATTTTTTCCATTCAGCTCCTGCCAATATCTGCGCCGGCCGGGATCCAGAGGATTGACTCACATTTACAAACCATTTATGGGATGAGAAATAGATTAACGCTCGTGGCTGAAGTCATATTGGATTCCAATAACGTGCGTCTCGGGGTCTGTGGGCTCTAAAGTGCTCAGAGATAACTACAGCTGGAGAAGGCATCTGGGCGGGCACCAGGGAAAAGTGGGCAATTCTTTGTTGATCTGGTACTACCCCATATAGGGCGCCATTCAACTCTAGGCGAGGCGATCTTAACTCCCATTATCCGTGTCAAACGAAATAGTTTCGCCTTGGTATTGAGGGCCATAACACTGATAGTGGGACTATCAGTTTAAGGGCTCATGCACACGACCGTATGTGTTTTGAGGTCCGCAAAAAACGGATCCGCAAAAAATACAGATGACATCCATGTGCATTCCGTATTTTGCGGAAGGGAACCGCTGTTCCTTCATAGAAGTGTACTATCCTACTATAATAGGACATGTTCTAGTTTTTTGCAGAATGGAAATACGGACATACGGAAACGGAATGCACACGGAGTAACTTCTGTTTTTTTGCGGACCCATTGAAGTGAATGGTTCCGCATACAGTCCGCAATAAAAAAAAAAACGTAACGGACGCGGAAATAAAATACGTTCGTGTGCATGAGCCCTAAAGGGAATATCCACATTTGTATCAATTTTTCTTCTCTCAGTGCATCGGAAATGGTCAGAAGAATGTCAGAATGATTACAGGATCTGACTACACGCAGGGTTTGTTGTCTGTTACCATGGAAACGCGTGTCTAGGAGCTGTAGACACAAAATATTAAGGCCTCTTGCGCACAAACGTTTTTTGCATTCATTTCAATGGATCCGCAATAAAAACGGAAGGTACTCCGTATGCCTTTCAAAGATAGAACATGTCCTATTATTGTCCGCATAACGGACAAGGATAGTACTGTTCTATCAGGGGCCAGATGTTCCGTTCCGTATTTTTTGCAGATCGTTTTTTTGCTGACCGCAAAATACAAAAAAAAAGGCATATAGTCGTGTGCAAGAGGCCTAAGAGTTTGTGAGGGGCCCAAGGTAGATATAATGTCTTTGAGTGCAGGCTAACAAAATGTCTTGATTATAGGAGGCCGGATTAAAGGGGTCGTCTCCAGAATAGGACCCTCGAAGTGAATAGAGGGCAGCCACCATTCATTTCTATGGAAGTTCTGAAAATAGCCAAGAGAGCTCGCTTGGCTATTTTTGGAATTCCCATAGAAATAAATTGAGAACACTCCCGGCACGCACAGCGCGCTCTCGTTCACTTTCAGGGGCCTGTTCCGGAGATAGGAGTGGGTCTCCGAGGTGGGATCCGCACCTATATGACATTGGTGGCATCTCAGCATCTCCCTAGCGAAGATGAGACAACCCCTTTACCTGTATCATTGGTTCACAAGCTGGTCATATATACGTTTGCCCCCTCAAACCAAAAAGTTCCACTTGAAAAAACAAACAAAAACAAAAACCAGGATTTGAGTGTAGTAGTCTTCTTCTTCTTCTTTGTGTTTTGGGCTCCACTAGAAATGGAAGCAGACGGAGCAGAAGAATAACGAGGCTTTATGGTGGCGTCCTGCTAGCAATCACAGATGCAAGGCATGCATTAAGAATTCAAGTACTTCCAGATGGACTAATCCGCTGCCATTTTATTGCATTTCTAGCTCAATAAAGTTACGATTTCTGTCAAACACATGACATACCGGTGGAACTGGGGTAAGAGGAGTATATTTAGAGGGGATTCAAGATGAGCGAATCTTTAAAGGGGTTGTCCACTTACTTTCCACAATATGTTTTTTGCAAGGCTTCCTGAACAATTAGCACATCACAGGTCGGCAGAGGGAACAAATCCTATATAGCGCCACCACAGGAGAAATAAGGCATTACACAGTGCCCAATTTGAAATCAGTGGGCTGTCTGTGTAAAGCATGGGTCCTCCAGAGCAATGGACACTTTTTACTAATGCAAAATTACCAAATTAATTTCTCCATTTTTATTTCTCTTAGCTCCTTTGCCGATAATTAAAGGGAAACGTTTCATGAACTTATGAGCAGTGCTGGCAGATGATCATCAAACCCCCAAAAAACTCAGAAAAGATTACATACGTTCCTGTTTCATGGGCAGAGAATGGCTTCAGATAAACGAGTCAAATGACTATACCGTGTATTTTAACCTTTTAACACCACATCATTTTTTTTTTTTGTATTCCAGTATACTGTGCTGTCATAGAGATAAATTATAAAGTAATGTTTACCTGCAGCCACCACTAGGGGGAGCTTAGAGCATACGGTATACAGATTTAATATTGAATTCAATATAAAAACAGTATGCAGTAAGCTTCTAAGCTCCCCCTAGTGGTGGCTGCAGGAAAACATTATAATCGTATCAGAAACACTGAGTCCTGAACACTATAAGGCCCCCTACACACACACACACGATATTGCTCTGGTGTTTTTTTTATTCACTCATGTTTTTTTTTCTATACCACATCTCGCTTTTATGGCCTTTTTTCTGTGAGCCAAATTTTTTCCCTATAGAGAAAATGTCAAAATTAGGAATGAGCGAATTGACTATGGATGTTTCATCCGAAGTCGATTCGCTCGTCCCTAGTCCAAATGAAAACCAAAGAGGAAAGAAAAAAACCGCCAAAATCTTCTGCATGCTATATTTTTATAGCAAGAGATCCCAAAACATCTGGAGCTGGTGTTTTACTAGAAGAAAAAAAAAATGCCTTTAAAAATGCAAAAGTGCAGAAAAACGCCATTAAAAACCTACGCGTGAACCCGCCAAGATGGTTTACCGAGAAATTAAACAACATGGAACTTTTGATCTGCTTAAAAGAAAAATGGTGATCATTTTCATTAACCCTTTCAGCCCTACACATGTGAATGTGTTCTTATAATGCCGCTATACTATGTGTCCAGGCCCCCTGGTGGTGAGACAAGGTTGCAGCTTCGACCTCTGCATCTCTTATAGCGATACCTATTCCTCAGTGTAAGGCCTCTCTGGCTTTTTCAGTGTTTTGCGGTCCGTTTTTCACGGATCCGTTGTTCCGTTTTTCACGGATCTGTTGTTCCGTTTTTTTGTTTCCGTTGTCTTTCCGTTTATGTTTAGTTTTTCCGTATGGCATATACATTATACAGTAAGCGCATAGAAAAAAATTGGCCTGAGCATAACATTTTCAATAGATGGTTCCGCAAAAACGGAACAGATATGGAAGACGCATTTCCGTATGTGGTTTTTTTTTTTTGCAGACCCATTGACTTGAATGGAGCCACTGAACGTGATTTGCGGGCAATAATAGGACATGTTCTATCTTTCAACGGAACGGAAATACGGAAACGGAATGCCTACGGAATACATTCCGTTTTTTTTTTTTGCGGAACCATTGAAATGAATAATTCCGCTAATGTAATGTGTACAGGTGTGAAAACATAATAATATTCTAATGCAGTGAAAAAAAAAAGCTTAAGGTCATGATCTTGGCTGACAGTTAGACAAGTGCTGTAAAATTAGAGCCCAAACTGCCTGTGATCATTGATGCCTGAGCCATCAGCGTGCAATTAGGCGCCTTCAGACACGGAGCGTAGCCGCTATCTGCCAGCTACAGAGGGCGATATTTAATTACTCAGCCTCGAAAGGATTGCTGATGGGTTGATGCGTGGGGAGATATTACAGCTCGGCTTTACCAGATATTAATAATTTAAGCTGCTATTGCTTAACGGTTAGGAAAGGAATGAGACGTTCAATGTAAAGCCGCTGTCAGAGCCTGGTAAGGCTAAGATGGGAAGCCGCAAGTTCCTCAAAGGCAGAAATCAGGGTATTGTAGGACGTCCATCCTTTCCATGAATGCTGAAGATCACTGAGATGTTCGACCCTTTTATCTGGATCTATGGCATGGCTGGTACAGATGTAGCAGGGCTAAGTTTGTCAGATATGTGGGTTTTTCAATTTTTTCAGATGTAGTGGAGTTATTAGAAACTAAGCCAGATTCTGCTTATTAAAAATTCTGACTGTGGGAAATTGGGTGTCAATCAGGTTTGTAGTCACACAGCTTCCTTTCACATATCGCTATGGGGAAAAGAGGACGACTCAAGGGCCTATATGCAGGGAGGGAAACATCTAATCACTGCAATACTGTCTATGGTCAAGTCTATAACTACTATAATACTGTCTCCTATGTATAAAAATATAACTACTATAATACTGCCTCCTATGTACAAGAATATAACTACTATAATACTGCTCCTATGTACAAGAATATAACTACTATAATACTGCCTCCTATGTACAAGAATATAACTACTATAATACTGCCTTCTATGTACAAGAATATAACTACAGTGATCCCTCAAGATACAATGGACTCAGGATACAATATTTTCAACATACAATGGTCTTTTCTGGGCCATCGTAAGTTGAAATCAGACTCAGATCCAACCAATCAAGACCACTTCTCTGGTAAAATAACTGTATTAGTTGCTGGTTATCAGCTATTCCTGACTGTAATATGTATGGAATTTATTTATCTGCTTATTTTTCTTAAATCTTCATTTCATACTTGGATGACATTTTGGGGCTTTGGAACCGATTACTCAACTTACAATGGTTTTAACATAAAATGGTCGTCATAGAACCAATTAATATTGTAACTTAAGGGACCACTGTATTATAATACTGCCTCCTATGTACAAGGATATATCTAATATAATACTGCTCCTATGTACAAGAATATAACTACTATAATACTTCTCCTATGTACAAGAATATAACTACTATAATACTGCTCCTATGTACAAGAATATAACTACTATAATACTGCTCCTATGTACAAGAATATAACTACTATAATACTGCTCCTATATACAAGAATATAACTACTATAATACTGCTCCTATGTACAAGAATATACCTACTATAATACTGCCTCCTGTGTACAAGAATATAACTACTATAATACTGCTCCTATGTACAAGAATATAACTACTATAATACTGCTCCTATGTACAAGAATATAACTACTATAATACTGCCTCCTATGTACAAGAATATAACTACTATAATACTGCCTCCTATGTACAAGAATATAACTACTATAATACTGCCTCCTATGTACAGGAATATAACTACTATAATACTGCTCCTATGTACAAGAATATAACTACTATAATACTGCCTCCTATGTACAAGAATATAACTACTATAATACTGCTCCTATATACAAGAATATAACTACTATAATACTGCTCCTATGTACAAGAATATACCTACTATAATACTGCTCCTATGTACAAGAATATAACTACTATAATACTGCCTCCTATGTACAGGAATATAACTACTATAATACCGCCTCCTATGTACAGGAATATAACTACTATAATACTGCTCCTATGTACAAGAATATAACTACTATAATACTGCTCCTATGTACAGGAATATAACTACTATAATACTGCTCCTATGTACAAGAATATAACTACTATAATACTGCTCCTATGTACAAGAATATAACCACTATAATACTGCCTCCTATGTACAAGAATATAACTACTATAATACTGCCTCTTATGTACAAGAATATAACTACTATAATACTGCTCCTATGTACAAGAATATAACTACTATAATACTGCTCCTATGTACAAGAATATAACTACTATAATACTGCCTCCTATGTACAAGAATATAACTACTATAATACTGCCTCCTATGTACAAGAATATAACTACTATAATACTGCCTCCTATGTACAAGAATATAACTACTATAATACTGCTCCTATGTACAAGAATATAACTACTATAATACTGCTCCTATGTACAAGAATATAACTACTATAATACTGCTCCTATGTACAAGAATATAACTACTATAATACTGCTCCTATGTACACGAATATAACTACTATAATACTGCTCCTATGTACAAGAATATAACTACTATAATACTGCTCCTATGTACAAGAATATAACTACTATAATACTGCTCCTATGTACAAGAATATAACTACTATAATACTGCTCCTATGTACAAGAATATAACTACTATAATACTGCTCCTATGTACAAGAATATAACTACTATAATACTGCTCCTATGTACAAGAATATAACTACTATAATACTGCTCCTATGTACACGAATATAACTACTATAATACTGCTCCTATGTACAAGAATATAACTACTATAATACTGCTCCTATGTACAATAATATTACTACTATAATACTGCCTCCTATGTACAAGAATATAACTGCTATAATACTGCCTCCTATGTACAAGAATATAACTACTATAATACTGCCTCTTATGTACAAGAATATAACTACTATAATACTGCTCCTATGTACAAGAATATAACTACTATAATACTGCTCCTATGTACAAGAATATAACTACTATAATACTGCTCCTATGTACAAGAATATAACTACTATAATACTGCTCCTATGTACAAGAATATAACTACTATAATACTGCTCCTATGTACACGAATATAACTACTATAATACTGCCTCCTATGTACAGGAATATAACTACTATAATACTGCTCCTATGTACAAGAATATAACTACTATAATACTGCTCCTATGTACAAGAATATAACTACTATAATACTGCTCCTATGTACAAGAATATAACTACTATAATACTACCTCCTATGTACAAGAATATAACTACTATAATACTGCTCCTATGTACAAGAATATAACTACTATAATACTGCTCCTATGTACAATAATATTACTACTATAATACTGCCTCCTATGTACAAGAATATAACTGCTATAATACTGCCTCCTATGTACAAGAATATAACTACTATAATACTGCTCCTATGTACAAGAATATAACTACTATAATACTGTCTCCTATGTACAAGAATATAACTACTATAATACTGCTCCTATGTACAATAATATTACTACTATAATACTGCCTCCTATGTACAAGAATATAACTGCTATAATACTGCCTCCTATGTACAAGAATATAACTACTATAATACTGCCTCTTATGTACAAGAATATAACTACTATAATACTGCTCCTATGTACAAGAATATAACTACTATAATACTGCTCCTATGTACAAGAATATAACTACTATAATACTGCTCCTATGTACAAGAATATAACTACTATAATACTGCTCCTATGTACAAGAATATAACTACTATAATACTGCTCCTATGTACACGAATATAACTACTATAATACTGCCTCCTATGTACAGGAATATAACTACTATAATACTGCTCCTATGTACAAGAATATAACTACTATAATACTGCTCCTATGTACAAGAATATAACTACTATAATACTGCTCCTATGTACAAGAATATAACTACTATAATACTACCTCCTATGTACAAGAATATAACTACTATAATACTGCTCCTATGTACAAGAATATAACTACTATAATACTGCTCCTATGTACAATAATATTACTACTATAATACTGCCTCCTATGTACAAGAATATAACTGCTATAATACTGCCTCCTATGTACAAGAATATAACTACTATAATACTGCTCCTATGTACAAGAATATAACTACTATAATACTGTCTCCTATGTACAAGAATATAACTACTATAATACTGCTCCTATGTACAAGAATATAACTACTATAATACTGCTCCTATGTACAAGAATATAACTACTATAATACTGTCTCCTATGTACAAGAATATAACTACTATGGGGGCGGAGCCTGGCTGTGTAGCTTGATGGCTGCAGATTGCTGAGCTCCTCATCCATACCGGCTAATTAACCCCTATATTAAGCTAACAGCACAGCTCTGATGGGCAAAACGGGTAGGGACCGACCTAAGGATCAGGCTGATCCAGTCCATGTTAGATCCAGACAGCCTGACATGGATCAATTCGTTAGAAAACAACCGAAGCTTCGGTCGGCTGAGACCCCCAAGATGGCGCCCGCTCCTGCCCAGGCATCTGACATGGAGGAAGACACAGATGGCGGGAGTGTCTCGGATGCCTCCACCTGCAAATCGAGGAGGCAGAGGGGCTCATTCACTAAAGCGGCACTCCTGGAGGTGCTTAATTCAGCGTTAGCACCGATTAAAAGAGACCTCTCGGAAATCAAAGAGGACCTCCGGAACATGGGTCACCGGGTGTCAGACCTGGAAGGCGCGCAAGAGGCGGCAATCCGGAGGGAAGAGAAGACGTATAAAGCGATCAGCTCCCACACTGACCTGCTTAATGAAGCGCTCCTTAGGGTCGAGGACCAGGAGAATCGGAGCCGCAGGAGAAATCTGAGGATCCGCGGGCTCCCTGAATCGTTCGCCAGTGAAGCGCTGGAAAAGATGGCGCACGAGATATTCACTGACCTGCTGGGGCCTGAGAGAGCAGAGCGTATCGTGATTGAAAGAATCCACAGGGCGCTTAGGCCTAAGCCTAAGAATACCGATCCCCCACGCGATGTCATCTGCGGCCTCCTAAGTTTTGTTGATACAGCAGCAATCATGAGAGCCGGCAGAGAGAAGGAGCAGCTGCAGTATGGAGGTACGTCGCTCATGTTTTTCCAGGATCTGGCCCCGTCCACTTTAGCCAAAAGGCGCATCCTCAAGCCGCTCCTGGATGCCCTTAGAGCTGCAGCTACCCCGTTCTGGTGGCTTTACCCGTTCGGGATCGCAGTCCTCAAAAACGGACGCCAGATCTCCATCCGCTCGCCGAGGGATCTGCATGCCAGCTGGGCCCAGTTGGGGTTACCCCCGATCGATATTCCCTCATGGATGCCGGCCGACATGGAGGATCCTCCCCTCCCGCCACCCCAAGCGGCTGAATGGCGCCCTGTTTACAACAAAAAGTCGCCCAAAGCTAGGGCTGAGAAGCCTGATTATCCTCCTACCTGAATATAAGAAGTTCTACAGAAGATTTCTGCATTGTTTCCAGCTCTGACCGAAATGACCGGGACTGAGCGCCTCCTGGAGAAGTTACCTGGTGCCTCACCGTTTTCTGAGGGCACAGGGCCCTATTCCAGGCCTGTCCTGTCCGCCTGTTGTGGATGAAGGCTGTTCCATGGTTCTAATGAGGCTGATCCGTTTCCAGATTGTTTACTGGTTTGTTTAAATCTCTGGACCTTGCCTGCTACTTGCTCATTTGATAATTGCAGGGGTTAACCCGGTGTTACCTCTGGGTCACCCCCCTTTTACTTGTGAGATGGCCAGTATTTGGCCCTCTATAGCTCTGCGGGACCCCCCACCTGACAGACCCCGGCTGGTAGCCGTGATGAGAAAGGGTCGTGTAGTCAGGTGCTCAGTAGAGCTCCCTGCGCAAAATGTATTTGCACTAATGTTATGTACCTTACCTGTTTGTCTCCCCTTCTTCTTCCCTCATGTGTCTCCCCCCCCCCCCCCCCCTCCCCCACCATCAGATGTCATATATTGTTTTATCAGTTGCTGATTGTCTGCTTTCTATTTCAGAATGTCGTCTATTGTGATTTCATCCTTTAACGCCCGGGGAATGAACGAGCCTTGCAAACGGTCCCAAATCCTGGCCCTTTTGCAGAGGGATAAAGTGTCCATAGCATTCTTCCAGGAAACCCACTTCCGAGCGGGTAAGATCCCCAAATTGCCCCCCAAAAGATTTTCTCAATGGTTCCACAGCACGTATAGTTCGGCTAGCAGGGGTGTCAGCATAGCGATCCACAAGCAGCTCCCCTTTAAGCACTCTGCCGTCTCTGCAGATCCTGAGGGTCGTTACCTGTTTGTTAAGGGCACTATCGCTGACACTCCTGTTACCCTGGCAACTGTATATGCTCCCAACAGAGGGCAGGTTGCTTGGCTCGTTCAGACCCTTGGCCTACTATCCTCCTTTAAGGAGGGAATGGTTATTCTAGGAGGTGATTTTAATGCTACCCTTGATCCTTTATTAGATTCTTCTAATGGGAAGTCTGCCATTACACATGCCCGTTTGCGGCGCCTTAAACAGGCCCTGCAGAGGTTGGGAGTCCTAGATATCTGGCGCACCACAAACCCTACTGGTAGGGATTTTTCCTTTTATTCAGCTGCTAAACTATCTTACCATAGATTAGACTATTTATTTCTATCCAAATCCTGTGCTAACAGAGTTATCAATTCTCACATAGGGAACATCACCCTGTCTGACCACGCTCCGGTATTTTTGAGTGTGTCCCTGCTGGACCTCCCAAAGAGGGAATGGAATTGGCGCATTAATGAGACCATTATCTCAGACCCCTCCCATGCTGCTAAACTATCTTCTATCATAACGGATTTCTTCACATCTAATACTTCAGGCCCTGATACTCCCTCCCCTTCCATTATTTGGGAAACCCATAAAGCGGTCCTGAGAGGAGAACTAATAGCCTTAGGCGCCCATATTAAAAAACAACGGAATCAGGCGGTGGCGACACTTCTTTCCCAGATTCAGGCTCTAGAGCTAACGCACAAAGCCTCCCAGGCCCTTAGCTGTGCCTTGGAGCTCTCAGAAGCCCGTACTAAGCTCAAGAACCTGCTAAATGTCACGTCAGCTAAGCTTTTACTTAGAGCCAAATTCCGCTCATATGCCCACGGGGACAAAGGGAATAGGCTAATGTCCGCTTTAGTGAAGAAACAAAAAACTGACTCCTTCATTGCTGCAGTTAAAAACGACAAAGGCGTCCTTCATAAGGGGACTCCAGACATAGCTAAGACCTTTTGTGCCTTCTATAGGGACCTATACAACCTTAAAACACCAGATAATATGTCACCAGCTCAATTAGGTGAGGCAACTGAGAAGTTTCTCTCCTCCCTCCAGTTACCTACTATTACCCCAGCTCAGTCAGCCCAGCTCTTGTCTCCTATCACAGATGATGAAATTGGTAAGGTTCTCTCCTCCATACCCTCGGGGAAAAGCCCAGGCCCTGATGGTTTTACCATCTCTTATTACAAAACCTTTAAGCAGACCCTAATTCCCCATTTTAATACCTTATGTAACCACTTACTCCAAGGGGGCTCCCACTTACTCCAAGGGGGCTCCCTCCCTCCCCAGGGGCTCCCACTTACTCCAAGGGGGCTCCCTCCCTCCCCAATCGCTTTCAGCCCATATCACGGTAATCCACAAGGAAAATAAGGACCCCCTAAATTGCGGGAGTTACCGTCCTATCTCGCTCCTAAATACTGATGTGAAGTGGTGGGCCAAAATTTTGGCTCAACGAATTCAGTCGGTTCTCCCTGGCATTATCAACGAGGAGCAGGTGGGGTTCGTCTCTGGCAGGCAGGGGAGTGAGAATACGGTCCGTGTCATACAATTGATCACTCATGCTCGTCAGCACTCAATACCTTTAGCTCTTCTCAGTACAGATGCAGAGAAGGCCTTTGACAGGATCAGCTGGCAATTCATGTCTCGGGCACTGTCGAAGTTTGGCCTTCCGGACCAGTTTATCCAATCCATTTTCTCACTTTATTCGCTCCCCTCTGCCAGAATACGGATTAATGGGACACTCTCTCCAGCTTTTCCCATTATTAATGGGACGAGGCAGGGGTGCCCACTCTCACCTGCCCTCTTTGTTATTGTCATGGAGACCCTGTTGGCCAGGATCAGGCAAGATCCGGACATTAAGGGGATCACCTTGGGGTCGCATACCCATCTAACGGCCGCTTTTGCAGACGACCTTTTGGTCATAACGTCCAACCCTCTAACCTCTTTCCCCAGACTTCAAGCCCTTTTTGAAGAATATGGAGCGGTCTCAAATTTTAAGATCAACTATACTAAGTCACAGGCCCTGAATATTTCTTGCCCATCTGCTACTGTAGACACGCTTAAAGGTTCCGCTGCTTTTTCGTGGGCCACTAAGTCAATCCCTTTTCTAGGTACCCATATCTCAGCAAAACCAGAAGATCTTTTCGAATTAAATTATGTCCCTTTACTGAAATCCATTAGATCACACTTACACTCTCTAAAACTCCCGTTTATCTCTTGGATTGGGCGGAAAAACTCCATTAAAGCTCCCCAGACTGCTGTACCTCATCCAAACACTCCCTATCTGGCTACCCCATTCCTTCTTTGTGGAGGTCCGCAGGGTCATTTCAACCTTTGTCTGGTCTGGCGGGTCCCCTAGATTGGCTTATGCCACTCTCACTCGGGGGAGGAGGTTGGGAGGCTTCGGCCTACCCGACATCTACCTTTACTACAAAGCATCGATGCTGAACAGAGCTTTGAGCCTCATCTCTTGGCGCCCTCTCGGCCTTGTCTCCCGACTGGAGTGTGATTTGCTTTCATACAGGGACAAGTTAGTTCTATGGGGCTTACGCAAATGTACTGCTAATAATAAGTTTACCTCGCCCCTATGGAAGGGTCTGTTACTGGAATGGACTAAACTATATAGGTCCTCGACCCTTAGGTTCCCAAGCTTGAGTCTCCCCTTAGAGCTGCTGCAGGCACACGTTCACCCTACCACCTCTGATGCAACAGGAATTTGGGCTTTACTATCTAACTTTAAACTGAAAGACATCATGACTGTATCAGGTGCCTTAAATTGGAGTAAAATATATGAAATCCCTAGGGTTCAGGGAGCCTCCTTCCTAGCGCTTATGGCTTTTAAGAAAGATTTGGCGCTTTTGGAATCTTTTCCCAGGCCTATGGTGGATCCCTCTTGGTTGGAGGGGAAAATCTCTAACGCCCTTCGCCCCAAGAAACCTCTCTCCACATTCTACAGGGAGCTACTCTCCTCCGCACCTCCAGATCTGTGGTTCCTTGCAGCCTGGGAGAAGGAGCTATCCCTGTCCCTGTCAGAACCTGAAAAAGCCTTCATCCTCACACACTCACATGGTTTCAACCGTTGTATTAGAATACAGGCAAACTCTTATAAATTACTTACAAGATGGTATAAGACACCGGAGTTCCTTCACAAGCTCAATCCCGCTATCCCAAACAGCTGCTGGAGGTGTGGAGGAGACATTGGTTCTTTATCTCATATTTGGTGGAGCTGCGAGAAAATAAAACCGTTTTGGGTTGAAGTAGAGAGAGCTATTAACAGGGTATGTAATGGCCAGATTACCTTAGATGCAAAACTCCTGCTGCTCTGGTGTCCAAATGGCACGCTTACCCCCTCAAAGTATAATCTACAAACCATGCTTATTACAGCAGCTCGACTGCTGGTCCCTCTATTGTGGAAAAATGAATCAGCTCCCTCGTTCCTGATGTGGACAGAAAAAATTGACCAACTATATCGGTTTGAAGAATTGGCCCATTGGGAAAATCACTCTAGAGCAGTTTTTGTAAAACTATGGTCTCCTTGGAAGCTATACCGCAAATTCTAGGCTTAGATATGTCTTGACTTAAGATATTGATTGACATCCAACTTTCCCCCTCCCCCTCTCTCCCCCAACCCACCTTCCTTTGTCTTGTTATAGCCCCCCCTTGTCAGATATTTGTTTACATATGTCACTTTATTATTTGAAGTCGTGTATGCAATCATTTTGAATGTATTGTGTTTGCTGACTATGCACTTATCCAGCTGCGTCTGGACACAAGATGTATGACTCTCTACATGACTGTGTATTTTTCTCAAATAAAAAGAAATTTGATAAAGAATATAACTACTATAATACTGCTCCTATGTACAAGAATATAACTACTATAATACTGCCTCCTATGTACAAGAATATAACTACTATAATACTGCTCCTATGTACAAGAATATAACTACTATAATACTGCCTCCTATGTACAAGAATATAACTACTATAATACTGCTCCTATGTACAAGAATATAACTACTATAATACTGTCTCCTATGTACAAGAATATAACTACTATAATACTGCTCCTATGTACAAGAATATACCTTCTATAATACTGCTCCTGTGTACAAGAATATAACTACTATAATACTGCTCCTATGTACAGGAATATAACTACTATAATACTGCCTCCTATGTACAAGAATATAACTACTATAATACTGCTCCTATGTACAAGAATATAACTACTATAATACTGCTCCTATGTACAAGAATATGACTACTATAATACTGCTCCTATGTACAAGAATATATCTACTATAATACTGCTCCTATGTACAAGAATATAACTACTATAATACTACTCCTATGTACAGGAATATAACTACTATAATACTGCTCCTATGTACAAGAATATAACTACTATAATACTGCTCCTATGTACAAGAATATAACTACTATAATACTGCTCCTATGTACAAGAATATAACTACTATAATACTGCTCCTATGTATAAGAATATAACTACTATAATACTGCTCCTATGTACAAGAATATAACTACTATAGGGGGCGGAGCCTAGCCACGCAGCTGAATGGCCGCACGAGCTTGAGCTCCTCCAGCATTCCGGCTCATTTACCCTATAAAAGCCTATATTTTACCTGATTATGGGGAAACCTGGCAAAGAAAAGAACAGAGGAAGCTCAGAGTCTACCCCACTGCGCTCCAGACAGCCTGAGATGGAGAAGTTCCTACGAAAAGCACCGAGAGCTGCCGCGCAGAAAGGCGCCAATATGGCGGCGTCTATTGCCCAGGACTCTGACGCAGGAGAGCTATCTGATGCGGGTAGCGGCTCTGATGTTTCAGACAGGAGGCCCAGAGATTCGCCTTTATCAGAACGGACCCTCCGCCGGGTCCTTGAATCGGCCTTTACACCTCTTAAACAAGATCTGGCGGACATCAAAGACGATATGAAGCACCTAGGCCAGAGAGTGGTCACGCTAGAGGGTACGCAGGACGCCATTATAGCCTATCAAGGCAAAGCATCAGAAGTATTGGCATCCCACAAAGCCCTACTGAATGAGGCCTTCCTGAAACTAGAAGACCAGGAGAACCGGAGTCGCCGGTGCAACATACGCATACGCGGCCTACCTGAGTCGATTGCGACGAAGGCCTTACCGACTGTGGCGCGTGAGCTGTTCTCCAAAATGCTTGGGCCAGACAGAGCGGAGGGGATCGTGGTGGAGCGCATACACAGGGCGCTGCGCCCTAGGCCTAAACCACAAGAGCCACCACGTGACGTAATTTGCGGCCTACTGAGCTATGTAGACACCGCGGCCCTCCTAAAAAGGCAACGAGAGATGGAAGTGTTGGAGTATGAAAATACCCCGATTCAGATGTTCCAGGACATTGCGCCATCCACTCTGACCAAAAGACGTCTCCTCAGACCTCTCCTGGAAATCCTAAGGAAAACCTCGACCCCATTCCGCTGGCTATACCCCTTTGGGTTGGCAATTTCCAGAAATGGCAAGCTACTCACCGTGCGTTCACCTGCAGACCTGGATTCTGTCTGGCGGTCTCTGGACGTTCCTCCGGTGGAAATTCCCTCATGGCTGCCAGCTGACCAAGATGGCGCTCTTCCCACACCACCTCGCGTATCCGCATGGCAGACGGCGTCTACAGGCAAGTCGGATCGCTCGGGCCGCAGCAGGATTGACAGAGATCCCACCTGATTAGAAGCACTTAGAAGCATTCCTTGCTGATATTTCTACCTCCCCAGAATTGGAGATGACTGTTGCTCACCTCTACGATATACAGGTTCTAAAGGCAGACTTAGCCTCTTTACATTTTCTATGTTTTCAGCATTTTTACGGTTTTATTTTTATGGCCTACCTTTTAATTGGGCTTATTATTGTGTCATATTTGAATGTTTTTGCACCTTGTCTATGTCGCTAAAGGATACTACCTCTAGAGTATTACACTTCGTTCCTCATTGCAGGGTGATGACCGGACGGATTAAGATGCTGGACACTTTTTCTGTTTTTGGTCTCTTTTGTTTAGACCACAGGTGCTTTACTTGCCCCCTCGCCAGTCCAATCCTGTCTTGGCTGGTGATAGGTAGAGTGCCTAACCCTCCTCGGACGGGTATCTAGTCTGAGTTACTCACTTGTCAACTTGACATGTTTAATGTTCTCTTACTCATTTTTTGTTCTTTTGTACTTCCCCTACCTTTTTTCCCTTCTCCTGCTCATATCATCTGTGTGCTCTTCCATACTTCCATGGATGTATTATGCATTTACTCACCTGAATGTATGCAGAAATGTCTTCTATAATAGTCGCCTCACTAAACGCGCACGGGCTGAACGAGCCATGTAAAAGGTCTCAAACTCTATCTCTCCTTCTGAAAGATAAGGTCTCTGTGGCCTTTTTGCAAGAGACCCATTTTAGAACAGGCAAAGTTCCTAAACTTCCCCCCAAGAAATTTGTCCAGTGGTTTCACAGTACTCATGATTCCACCAGTAGAGGGGTTAGTATAGCTGTGCATAAATGCCTCCCCTTTAAGCACTCAGCTATCTCAGCGGACCCTGAGGGCAGGTACATCTTTGTAAAGGGTTTACTGGGCGAATCTCTAGTGACCTTTGCTAACTTATACGCTCCCAATAAAGGCCAAGTACCATGGCTCGTTCAGACCCTTAATGCGTTGTCCTCCTTCTCTGAGGGCTTACTAGTTTTGGGGGGCGACTTCAATGTTGCCCTGGAGCCAGCGGTGGACACCTCGGCGGGCAGACCTTCAGTATCTTACAGGCTCCTGAGAAGATTAAAAATTTCCCTGAGGAAACTTAAAGTATTAGATGTCTGGCGGGCCCTAAACCCCAATGGCCGAGATTATACTTTTTATTCACATGCTAAACTGTCTTTCCACAGATTGGATTACATTTTCCTGTCGAGTTCTCACGTGCGTAATGTCTCTGGAGCCCGGATAGGTAATATAACATTGTCCGACCATGCCCCTGTCATTGTTAATTTTTCCCTGTTTGGACCACAGAGAAGGGAGCGCTTGTGGCGTCTCAATGATACCCTGATTCTAGACCCCAGACATGCAGATAAAATTAAGGCCTCAATATCTGAATTTTTCACGATTAATGATGCCCCAGAGTCGCCTCCTTCTCCTTCTATATTATGGGAATCCCATAAGGTGGTCCTCAGGGGGGAGCTTATAGCTTTGGGAGCTTTTTTGAAAAAACAAAGGACACTAGCCCTGGACGCCTTATTGGCGAACATAACCCGTTTAGAATCCTCCCATAAGGAATCTCAGGCTATAAGCACCCTAGCAGAACTAACTGAAGCCAGAACAAAACTAAAAAATCTATTGAATGTCACCTCAGCAAAGTTGGTACTTCGTTCCCGATTTAAGGCCTATGCACATGGGGATAGAGGAAACAGACTGATGTCGGCAATTGCCAAGAAGCAGTTTTCTGACTCCTTTGTTTCCTCTATTAAAGACTCCAAGGGCAAAATACATAAGTCCACCCCAGATGTCGCTAAAGCATTTTGTGCCTTCTATGAGGCCTTATATAATTTGCCGCCCCCTAATGGGACTACCCCTGGAGATCTATCCGAGGCTACTGACAAATTCTTGCAGTCTCTAGATCTTCCCTCTGTATCCCCATTAAAAACTTCCCTCCTGACTAAGCCTATTTCAGACTCGGAGGTGCGCAAGGTCCTTATGTCTATCCCATCGGGCAAAAGCCCCGGACCGGATGGATTTTCCATTGCATACTATAAATCCTTTCAGGATGTGTTAATCCCACGTTTCAGGAACTTGTGCAACTACCTTCTGACAGGGGGGTCTCTTGCTCCTCATTCCTTATTGGCGCACATCACTGTCCTCCATAAGGAAAACAAAGATCCAACATGCTGCAGTAACTATAGGCCAATATCTTTACTCAATAATGATGTGAAGTGGTGGGCGAAAATTCTGGCTACCAGGCTTCAGGATGTCCTCCCTGACATTGTACATGAGGAACAAGTAGGTTTTGTCCATGGCAGACAGGGGTCGGAGAATACGGTGCGGCTTCTACATCTTGTGAATTGGGCCAAGAGATCCTCTAAGCCTTTAGTCCTGGTGAGTACGGATGCGGAAAAAGCCTTCGACAGGGTCAGCTGGCTCTTTATGTCGCGGACCCTGTCGAAGTTTGGCCTCCCGGACCAGTTTATTAGTGCTGTTAACACCCTTTATTCGGCCCCCTCTGCCATGGTCAAAGTCAATGGAGCATTGTCCCCACCATTTCGCATCACCAACGGGACAAGACAAGGGTGCCCCCTCTCCCCGGCACTGTTTGTACTGGTCATGGAGACCCTTTTGTGTAAAATTAGGTCAGATCCTGCTATCAAAGGCCTTCAGATTGGCTCGCAAACCCATGTTACTGCAGCATTCGCGGATGACCTTTTAGTCATGACCTCCAACCCTGCAGAGGCCTTGCCCAAGTTGTTGAATACTTTTGAGGATTTTGGATTTGTATCCAATTTTAAAATAAATTATGAGAAATCCATGGCACTTAATATTTCATGTCCCCAATCTGTAGTCAATAGTCTAAAACGTGACACCCCATTTACCTGGGCCTCCAGAGACATTACATTTTTAGGAACACGTGTTTCGGCCAATATTCAAGACCTAGCCTCCCTTAACTATGCTCCACTCCTGCAAGAGGTTCGCACTCACCTACAGAATCTGAAACTCCCTTTTGTTTCGTGGATAGGGAGGAAAAACTATCTGAAAACTTTCATTCTCCCCAAATTTCTTTATTTGCTGCAAGCCATTCCCATATGGTTGCCAAACTCATACTTCTCAGAAGTCCGCCGAGTGTTCACGCGCTTCCTCTGGAATGGTAAGTTTCCACGCATTGCCTACTCTGTCCTTACAAGGGACAAGAAGTTTGGAGGCTTTGGGATGCCTGATGTAAAGTCATATTATACTGCTGTTCAGTTATGTAGATGTATATCTGCCCTGACCCACAAATCTAACTCTCTTTGCTCACGGCTCGAATCTGTACTACTCACCAGCCAAGATCAGCTCACTCTATGGGGTGTTAGGCCCTTTTCAGCCAATCACTACGCCTCTTCCCAGGTTTGGAAAGGAATGCTAGTAGAATGGTCTAAAATGGTCAAATCCCAGCAGTTTAACTTTCCTAACCCCTGTATGCCTCTTAAATTGTTACAGAGCTATATTCATCCTTCTGTGTCAAACCCCTCCGGGATTTGGGCTAGGCTCGCTGGTTTGTCCCTGCGGGATGTCCTTCTCCCAGATGGTAGTTTGCAATGGGATTTAATAATGGATCGCCCTGAAATCAAGTCAGCTCCTTTTTTCCACTTAGCAGACTTTAAGAGAGATACTAAGTTATGCGTAGTGAACTTTGCTAGTAATAGCTCCCCTTCCTGGCTTGAGAAGAAAGTCCTGGCCCCTAGGCCTCCTCTTAGGCCATTATCCCAGATGTATAAGGAAATACTTTCCTCTTTACCTCCAGAGCTCGGTTATGTGACTTCATGGGAGCGAGAGCTTTCTATGACCCTTACGGAACCAGAGAGAGCCTTTGTTTTAGCCCACTCTCATGGCTTCAGTCGCTGTGTAAGAATTCAGGAGAATTCTTTTAAGCTACTAAGTAGATGGTACAAAACTCCTGAATTCTTGCACAAACTTAATCCTGAGGTACCTGAGGTGTGCTGGAGATGTGGCATAGAAACCGGTTCATTATCACATATCTGGTGGTTCTGCCATAAGATTCAACCGTTTTGGAAATTGATAGAATCAATGATTAATAGCGTTTGCAAAACTAAAGTCCTATTAGATGCCAAACTTATCCTACTGTGGTGCCCTAATAGCACGATAACCCCTGCTAAGAATAATCTCCCTACAATGCTGATCACAGCTGCGAGATTACTGGTTCCCCTTTTGTGGAAAACTGATTCCCCACCAAATCTAGATATGTGGACGGACAAGGTAGATCATGTCTACCGCTTTGAGGAACTGGCGCATTGGGAAACAAACTCTCGCCATCGTTTCCTAAAGCTATGGTCCCCATGGAAATCACACAGGAATTTCACATGATAGAGCAGGATCCCCTCACTTCTCTGCCCCCTCCCCCACCTAACCCATTGTCTCCCCCTCCTCCCCCCTTTTCTCCTCCTTTTGTTGTTTGTTTTATGGTGATGATGATGATGATAATCGCTAGTATTGTCTACACATGACTTGTATGCTGGATAATTACTGTAACTTTTAATGTTATGATACTGATGTCTTATGTAGGCATGTGGCCTTGTTTTCTTACCTCAATAAAAAGAAATATGGTTAAGAATATAACTACTATAATACTGCTCCTATGTACAAGGATATAACTACTATAATACTGCCTCCTATGTACAAGAACATAACTACTATAATACTGCTCCTATGTACAAGAATATAACTACTATAATACTGCTCCTATATACAGGAATATAACTACTATAATACTGCTCCTATGTACAAGAATATAACTACTATAATACTGTGTCCTATGTACAAGGATATAACTACTATAATACTGCTCCTATGTACAAGAATATAACTACTATAATACTGCTCCTATGTACAAGGATATAACTACTATAATACTGCTCCTATGTACAAGAATATAACTACTATAATACTGCCTCCTATGTACAGGAATATAACTACTATAATACTGCCTCCTATGTACAAGAACATAACTACTATAATACTGCTCCTATGTACAAGAATATAACTACTATAATACTGCTCCTATGTACAAGAATATAACTACTATAATACTGCTCCTATGTACAAGAATATAACTACTATAATACTGCCTCCTATGTACAAGAATATACCTACTATAATACTGCTCCTATGTACAAGACTATAACTACTATAATACTGCTCCTATATACAGGAATATAACTACTATAATACTGCTCCTATGTACAAGAATATAACTACTATAATACTGCCTCCTATATACAAGAATATAACTACTATAATACTGCTCCTATGTACAATAATATAACTACTATAATACTGCCTCCTATGTACAAGAATATAACTACTATAATACTACCTCCTATGTATAAGAATATAACTACTATAATACTGCCTTCTATGTACAAGAATATAACTACTATAATACTGCCCCTATGTACAAGAATATAACTACTATAATACTGCCTCCTATGTACAAGAATATAACTACTATAATACTGCTCCTATGTACAAGAATATAACTACTATAATACTGCCTCCTATGTACAAGAATATAACTACTATAATACTGCTCCTATGTACAAGAATATAACTACTATAATACTGCTCCTATATACAAGAATATATCTACTATAATACTGCTCCTATGTACAAGAATATAACTACTATAATACTGCTCCTATGTGAAAGGATATAACTACTATAATACTGCTCCTATGTGAAAGGATATAACTAATACAATACTGCTCCTATGTACAAGAATATAACTACTATAATACTGCCTCCTATGTACAAGAATATAACTACTATAATACTGCCTCCTATGTACAAGAATATAACTACTATAATACTGCTCCTATGTACAAGAATATAACTACTATAATACTGCCTCCTATGTACAAGAATATAACTACTATAATACTGCTCCTATGTACAAGAATATAACTACTATAATACTGCTCCTATATACAAGAATATATCTACTATAATACTGCTCCTATGTACAAGAATATAACTACTATAATACTGCTCCTATGTGAAAGGATATAACTACTATAATACTGCTCCTATGTGAAAGGATATAACTAATATAATACTGCTCCTATGTACAAGAATATAACTACTATAATACTGCCTCCTATGTACAAGAATATAACTACTATAATACTGCCTCCTATGTACAAGAATATAACTACTATAATACTGCTCCTATGTACAAGAATATAACTACTATAATACTGCCTCCTATGTACAAGAATATAACTACTATAATACTGCTCCTATGTACAAGAATATAACTACTATAATACTGCTCCTATGTACAAGAATATACCTACTATAATACTGCTCCTATGTACAAGAATATAACTACTATAATACTGCTCCTATGTACAAGAATATAACTACTATAATACTGCCTCCTATGTACAAGAATATAACTACTATAATACTGCTCCTATGTACAAGAATATAACTACTATAATACTGCCTCCTATGTACAAGAATATAACTACTATAATACTGCTCCTATGTACAAGAATATAACTACTATAATACTGCCTCCTATGTACAAGAATATAACTACTATAATACTGCTCCTATGTACAATAATATAACTACTATAATACTGCTCCTATGTACAAGAATATAACTACTATAATACTGCCCCTATGTACAAGAATATAACTACTATAATACTGCTCCTATGTACAAGAATACAACTACTATAATACTGCTCCTATGTACAAGAATATAACTACTATAATACTGCTCTGATGTATAAGAATATAACTACTATAATACTGCTCCTATATACAAGAATATAACTACTATAATACTGCTCCTATGTACAAGAATATAACTACTATAATACTGCTCCTATGTACAGGAATATAACTACTATAATACTGCTCCTATGTACAAGAATATAACTACTATAATACTGCTCTGATGTATAAGAATATAACTACTATAATACTGCCTCCTATGTACAAGAATATACCTACTATAATACTGCCTCTTATGTACAAGAATATAACTACTATAATACTGCTCTGATGTATAAGAATATAACTACTATAATACTGCTCTGATGTATAAGAATATAGATGTGATCAGTGGTAGCATTTTCTGACTGCTCTTGTGCATACATCTTCTGCAGCCTAGGATTGTTTCTCGTAAGTCTTTTCCCGTGAGAATCTGCTTCGTGCATTCCTTCCGTCTCTGTGACATGAGAGCTTATTTTTTATTTGCACCAATCTCCCAGTTATCACTGGGATTATTGGGAGATTACAGCAGCACTGGTCCCTCTCCTACTTATATGAAACAGACATGGACTGAGGTTGGCATATGTCAGGCTGCTTAGTCTTTGGGGCGGTAGTAACGTCGTCATTGTAAGAGTCAGAAGAGATGGCACTGTTCAGCTCCGGTGGGGGGGTAATGTACAGTACAAGGACCCGGGAAGATGTCTTAGACCCTCCCGCAACCTGCAATGAAAGGTGCAAAGTCTTGTTCCTATGGATCTAGAACTGTAAAAAAATCCAGGTATGTCTACAAAAATATGTCATCTGCTCCTACAATGTGATATGTATATCTTATACTGTATATGGCGGTGGTTTTTACTTCTCATAGTCGTACTATGATGTGGTCTTTGTGGATCACACAGGAGAGCCTCACGACTCATTATAAGGCGCAGCTCCAATCTGCAGAGAAGCGCCAGATTTATCACAGTGACTGATTCCTGATGTCAGATTTGGAGCATCTTTCGGGCTCATGCATACGACCGTATGTATTTTGCGGGCCGCAAAACACGGATCCTCAAAAAAACCCGGATGACATCCGAGTGAGGTACGTGTTACATCCGTATTTTTGGCGGATCCATTGTAGCAATCCCTGTCCTTGACCGCAAAACAGACAAGAATAGGACATGTTCTAAATTTTTTTGTGGAACGGAATTGCGGACATACGGACGCGGAATGCACACAGAGTCATTTCCTTATTTTTTTTTGCAGCCCCATTGAAATTAATGTTTCCGCATACGGGCCACAAAAAAACCCGGAATGGACGCAGACAAAAAATACGTTTGTGTGTATGAGCCCTTGTTTAGTATAAGGGGATAATAAATTAAGATGCAACTTTTTGGTCTTTTTTTTGGGTGTCTGCTTGATTGGAGACTGTTTTTTGCAACAAATTTACAAAATGTTTTGCGCCCTTTGTTACATATTTTGCACAAATACTTATGGATTTTCCAGCCTAAAGTCAAACCATATTATAGGGTTTTTCTAAGTGTTAGGCTAGGTTTACACAACGATATTTGTCGCGCGACAGATAGGGCACAACTACACTGCAACATTTTTTATAATGATAGTCTATGGCAGGGATGGCCAACCTGAGGCTCTCCAGCTGTTGCAAAACTACAACTCCCACCATGCTCAGACTGCCTACAGCTATCAGCCTACAGCAGGGCATGCTGGGAGTTGTAGTTTTACACCAGCTGGAGAGCCGCAGGTTTGCCATGCCTGGTCTATAGTGTCGCAATGTGGCATGCGACATGCTGCGACTGCAACGTGACAGTCGCAGAAAAATCCATCTTATATCGCATCGCATGTAGACCTAGCCTTAGGCCTTAAGCACACGACCGTTGTTGTGTTCCGTTCCGCAAAATGGGGTTCCGTTGTTCCGTGATCCGTTTCCGTTTTTGTTTCCGTGTGTCTTCCTTTATTTTTGGAGGATCACCAGACATGAAGGAAAGTAAAAAAAAGTCTAAATCAAGTTTGCCATGCAAATGATAGGACGACAATCTTGTGTTTTTTCACGGTCCCATTGACTTGAATGGGTCCGCGAACCATTTTCCGTGAAAAAAATAGGACAGGTTATATTTTTTGGACGGACTGGAACCACGGATCACGGACGCGGATGACAAACGGTGCATTAGCCGTGTTTTCAACGGACCCATTGAAAGTCAATGAGTCCGCAGAAAATCACGAAAAACGGAACAACGGACACGGAATAAATCAACAGTCGCGTGCATGAGGCCTTATACTGATGAGCTATCCTCCTTTGCAATTAAATGGGTTTTCCGAGATTTTAATTCTGATGGCCCATCCTGTGGATAGGTCATCAGTATCTGATCGGTCCCGACACCAGGGACCCCCGCTGATCAGCTGTAGCGCCGCGGCCAGTGACATCACGTTCACCGATCACGTGGCCTAGGAGCAGCTCAGCCCCATTGAAGTGAATGGGCCTGGGCTGCAATACTAAGTACAGCCACCCTTAAAAAAGCTGCCAAAAATTTGAAAAAAAGATAAAAATGCATGCAGTTTTTTACTACAAAAAATCTGTGATGGAAGCCTTAAAGGGCCATTCCAGTTTCAGCAAATAAATGAATAAATAAACTTCTACAATTTTTCGAAAATACATTTTTGTAGCTATTCCACATCATTTTTCAAGATCTCTGCTTGCTGTCATTCATTAGGAATCTTTACTGAGTCCTGGTCATGTGATGGAAGCACTGGTGCGCGGCTCGTTACAGTGTATGGGGCATGTCCAGACGGATTATTTTGGACATGGGTTTCATCGCGGATTCTGTGGCGAAAACCAGGCCAAATCTGCTCTGAAACCTCCCATTGTTTCCGATGGTAGGCCGCATCGCAGCTCATGCCCTGTCCATTGTAGAGTGGCTGTGCTTGGTATTACATTCACTTGAATGGAACTGAGCTGCGCCTAGGCCATGTGACCGATGAATTTGACGTCCCCGAACTAGGAAGAGGCCACAGCGGTCAACGGAGCGCCGTAGCTCCTCCAAATAGCTGATCGTGGGGGGGTCCCTAGTGTCTGACCCCCACCAATCAGATACTGATGACCTATCCAGAAGTCCCGGAAAACCCCTTTAATTACAAAGGTTCCGTCAGTTTGTACGCCATCTTAGTTGGCTTACTTTGCACCAGAATTTGGATGCCCGCCCTTACTGATGAGCCACACTTCTTTTTCCGCTACACCACACCCACTTGAAGAGCGAGGCGCAAAAAGCGTCTGCAGACGTCACCGCCGAGGCTCTTCAATTGTCCAGCAGCAGTCAGGTGCAAGTTTCCCATGACACAACCCGTTGCGCTGGCATTTCTACTGCGGGTTTTCATGCAGACCGGCCACTAAATGGAGCTAAAGAGTGAGCAGGCTCTCGCTGTGGCAAAGGCCTCCCATTGAAAACAGCTCAGATTTGGCGCGGTTTCCGGCACTGAGTCCGCGCTGAAACCTGCGCCCAAAATCCTCCATCTGAACACACCTCACTGACTGTAACGAACTTGTCGTATTTTGCTGTCCACAAATTGTGGATCCGCAAAACATGGATGCCACCAGTGTGCCTTCCGCAATTTGCGGAACAGACAGCCCTTTATAGAAATGCCTATTTTTGTCTGCAAAACGGACAAGAATAGGGCATGACTCATAATTTTTTGCAGGGCAACGGAACGGAGCAACAGATGCGGACAGCACACTGACCCATTAAAGAGAATGGGTCCGCACCAAACCACGGTCTTGTGAATGAGCCCTTAGGCCTCATGCACACGACCGTTGTGTGCATCCGTGGCCGTTGTGCCATTTTCAGTTTTTTTTCGCGTACCCATTGACTTTCAATGGGTCCGTGGAAAAATCGGAAAATGCACCGTTTTGCAGCCGCATCCGTGATCCGTGTTTCCTGTCCGTCCAAAAAATATGATCTGTCCTATTTTTTTGACGGACAACGGTTCACGGACCCATTCAAGTCAATGGGTCCGTGAAAGAACACGGATGTACACAAGATTGGCATCCCCGTCCGTGATCCGTGGCCGTAGGTTACTTTCATACAGACGGATCCGAAGATCCGTCTGCATAAAAGCTTTTTCAGAGCTGAGTTTTCACTTCGTGAAAACTCAGATCCGACAGTATATTCTAACACAGAGGCGTTCCCATAGTGATGGGGACGCTTCTAGTTAGAATATACTACGAACTGTGTACATGACTGCCCCCTGCTGCCTGGCAGCACCCGATCTCTTACAGGGGGCTGTGATCCGCACAATTAACCCCTAATTGTGCATATCATAGCCCCCTATAAGAGATCAGGGGCTGCCAGGCAGCAGGGGGCAGACCCCCCTCCCTCCCCAGTTTGAATATCATTGGTGGCCAGTGTGCGCACCCCCCCATTGTAATATCATTGGTGGCCTGTGTGCGGCCTTCCCCGCCCCCCCCCCCCTCTATTGTAATATCATTGGTGGCCAGTGTGCAGCCCCCCCGACCCCCCCCTATTGTAATATCATTGGTGGCCATTGTGCGGCCTCCCCTCTCCCCCCCCATCATTGGTGGCAGCGGAGAGTTCCGATCGGAATCCCAGTTTAATCGCTCTGGGGCTCCGATCGGTAACCATGGCAACCAGGACGCTACTGCAGGCCTAGTTGCCATGGTTACTTAGCAATATTACAATATTAGAAGCAAGTGACAGGTCTGTGCGGCGCATTGTTTAATGATCAGTCACTTACCAGTAATATTGTAATATTGCTAAGTAACCATGGCAACCAGGCCTGCAGTAGCGTCCTGGTTGCCATGGTTACCGATCGGAGCCCCAGAACGATTAATCTTGGACTCCGATCGGAACTCTCCGCTGCCACCAATGATCGGGAAGGGGGGGGGGAGGCCGCACACTGGCCACCAATGAAATTACAATAGAGGGGGGAAGGGGGGCCGATGGAGGCCGCACACTGGCCACCAATGATATTACAATAGAGGGGGAGAGGGGGGCCGACGGAGGCCGCACACTGGCCACCAATGATATTACAATAGAGGGAGGGCCGGGGGGGCCGCACACTGGCCATCAATGATATTACAATAGAGGGGGGAGGGGGGCCGACGGAGGCCGCACACTGGCCACCAATGATATTACAATAGAGGGGGGGCGGGGGGGGCGCACACTGGCCACCAATGATATTACAATAGAGGGGGGGCCGGGGGGGGGGCGCACACTGGCCACCAATGATATTACAATAGAGGGGGGGCGGGGGGGGGGGGCGCACACTGGCCACCAATGATATTACAATAGAGGGGGGGCCGGGGGGGGGGCGCACACTGGCCACCAATGATATTCAAACTGCCCCCTGCTGCCTGGCAGCCCCTGATCTCTTACAGGGGGCTATGAGACGCACAATTAACCCCTTCAGGTGCAGCACCTGAGGGGTTAATTGTACTGATCACAGCCCCCTGTAAAAGATCGGGTGCTGCCAGGCAGCAGGGGGCAGTCATGTACACAGTTCGTAGTATATTCTAACTAGAAGCGTCCCCATCACTATGGGAACGCCTCTGTGTTAGAATATACTGTCGGATCTGAGTTTCACGATGTAACTCAAATCCGATGGTATATTCTAACATAGAGGCGTTCCCATGGTGATGGGGACGCTTCAAGTTAAAATATACCATCGGATTGGAGAAAACTCCGATCCTATGGTATATTAACTCCTGACTTTACATTGAAAGTCAATGGGGGACGGATCCGTTTGAAATTGCACCATATTGTGTCAACGTCAAACGGATCCGTCCCCATTGACTTGCATTGTAAGTCAGGACGGATCAGTTTGGCTCCGCACGGCCAGGCGGACACCAAAACGACTTTTTTTTCATGTCCGTGGATCCTCCAAAAATCAAGGAAGACCCACGGACGAAAAAACGGTCACGGATAACGGACCAACGGAACCCCGTTTTGCGGACCGTGAAAAAATACGGTCGTGTGCATGAGGCCTAAGGCTCAGGACGATTCCTCGTGAATGACAGCAAGCAGAGTTCTTGAAATACTCTGTGGTTACAGAGAAATATTGTTGAATTTTTCATTTATTGGGTGAAATTGGAATATCCCTTTAAGGCCTCTTTCACACGACCGTATGGCTTTTTCAGTGTTTGCGGTCCGTTTTTCATGAATCCGTTGTGTTTCCATTTCTGGTCCGTTTTTCCGTATGGCATATACAGTATACAGTAATAACATAGAAAAAATTGGGCTGGGCATAACTTTTTTAATAGATGGATCCGGAAAAAACGGAACGGGTCCTATTATTTCCGCATGTGTTCCATTTTTTTTTGCGGACCCATTGACTTAAATGGAGCCACGGAACGTGATTTGCGGGCAATAATATAACATGTTCTATCTTTCAATGGAACGGAAAAATGGAAATATGGAAACGGAAGGCATACGGAGTACATTCCGTTTTTTTTTGCGGAACCATTGAAATGAATGTTACCGTATACGAAACGCAAAAAACGGCCTAAAAATGGAAAAAATAAATGGTTGTGTGAAAGAGGCCTAAGGCTGCCCCCACACATTTTATTTGTGTGTATTTTTATCTTTTTTGTAGCTTTTTTAAGGGTTTTCTTAATTGTTAAATTTTATACCGTTTTTTTTTTCAGGTCTAAGGGTCCATTCACACGTCCGTTTTTTCTTTCCTGATCTGTTCCGTTTTTTCAGGAACAGATCTGGACCAGATCTGGACCCATTCATTTTCAATGGGTCCTGGAAAAAATCACACATTGAGCTGTCCGTTTTTTTCCAGGACCCATTGAAAATGAATGGGTCCAGATCTGGTCCAGATCTGTTCCTGAAAAAACGGAACAGATCAGGAAAGAAAAAACGGACGTGTGAATAGACCCTTAGGCTACGTCTACACGACGACATTTGTCGCGCGACAGATAGGGCACAACTACACTGCAACATTTGTAGCGCAACATTTTGTTGCACTAATATGGCGCGACAATTTTTATAATGATAGTCTATGGTGTCGCACTGCAACATGCAACATGCTGCGACTGCGACGCAGCAGTCGCAGAAAAATCCATCTCGAATGGATTTTTTGCGACTGTTGCATCGCAGTTGCAGCATGTTGCAGTGCGACACCATAGACTGCCATTATAAAAATTGTCGCGCCATATTAGTGCAACAAAATGTTGCGCTACAAATGTCGTCTTGTAGACGTAGCCTAAGACCTCCTGCACACTACCGCATCCGTTTTGCGGTCCGAAAATTGCGGATCCATTAAATACAAATGCAGTCCATGTGCATCCCGCAGGACTCATTGTAAAGAAGCTTATTCATGTCTGCAAAACGGACAAGAATAGGAGAGGTTCTATAATTTGTGGCCCAGCACGGATGCAGATCTCCCACGGGTGACATCTGTGTAATGTCCGTGTATTTTGCGGACCCATAGAAATGAATGGGTCCGTGTGCGATCCACAAAAAATGCAGCTCAGACACGGACCAAAAATACGGTCATGTGCATGAGGCCTTAGGTCCGCGTCCGTTCCTCAAGTTTGTGGAATGGGTGTGGACCCGTTCGTTTCATCCGTAGTCCCGTCGCGTGAGCAATGTCATATTCTTGTCCGCAGTTGCATTGTGCGGAACGCACACGGCTGGTATCCGTGTTTTTCCCGATCCACAATTTGCAGACCGCAAAACACATACGGTCGTCTGAATGAGCCCTTAGAACTTGAACACAATGGGCGGGTTTCAACGCATTTTCAGCGTGGTTTTTGGCGCTGAATCCGCGCTTAAACCCATGTCGGAAAAACGCTGTGTGAACCTACCCCTAGACCCTATTTCTTAGGGAGAATGGTGGTGGGGGCTCTTTAAACTACTAGATAAGGTATCATGGAGATGGCTTGAGCTCGCCCAGTCCTCTTTCCTCGTTAACCCTATCATGCCTTTTAATGTAAAAATATAATTGTTTCCCTAGTAGCCATTTTCTACAGTTACCATGGAAACGCCTTTTTTTACGCTTGGCTCTCAGACTACGTCCATTTTGACTTCCCTGTCATGTAGGTCTGTCATTTCATTTATCTCCTTACCAGTTCACTATTAGCACAAAAAATGTAGTTATTTGCAGTTATTTCATGTTTTCTTCTCTGTTTACAACCAAAGCTGCTTTCAAAAATGTGCCGTTCGCCCCACAGAAACGGACAGCAGTTCAGCGCCACCTTTTTATCAGACATGTGACCAAACAGCTTAGCCCGAATTGTATAACTGCACACAGGCCAACACTCCTCATTTTTGGTGGTAAAACGCTGCAAGCCGAAACGTGAGCGGGTAAGGTTTATGCAAATCTGCCCCAAAAGTGTGAGTTTTTCGGGGACATTCCCTGGGGTGGAGCCTGAAGGTCCTGATTTGGGGAATTCATTCCAGCACCAAACTGGTCTCTGGTAACAGTACGCCTGCAGAATTCTGCTTTGGATGTTACCAGAGAAGAAAACATGAAGCTTAAAATAAAATTCAAGATAATAAATCGACACCAAAGATGAATGTCAGCGCCAAATTTACCACAGTGGCTCAGACTGGATGACTAATTTGGACGTGCTATTTATTATTTTTAGGGGTTCAGGGGTACAATTTTCCCAGTGGTCCCTTGACCACTCTCCCCATGTTTCCCCCACTCAGCCCCTCTGACATGAGCATCAGAGCATTTTACACTTTTTCTAGAGATCCGGCGGCGTACCGTGCTCTCCATGGGTAAGCTAGGCGGAGGCTTCCGCCTAGCAGTGTGCCTGGTGACGTCACCGCCTCTAATGGGCAGGCTTTAGGACTGCCCTAGCGTGTAAAACGGCTTGGGCAGTGCTAAAGCCCACTCATCAGAGCCGGTGATGTCACCGGGAACACTGCTAGGCGGAAGCCTCCACCTAGCAGCCCTTGCCCAGAGTAATACAGCGCAGGGCAAGGAAGAGCATTAGAGCATGAAATACTCTGATGCTCATGTCAGAGGGACTTAGTGGGGGAAGAAGGGGATATGTCCCTTTAACACCATCTTTCTCCTAGACCACCAGGCAATTTACTATTAACCCCATCACTATCCCAGCCCACCGGGGATTGCAGAATTATTAGAAATTGAAAGGCTGTGTTCACACTGCATTAGGGATATTTTGACTGTAGTCACAGGCCCTCATTCGCCTGACGGAGGCCCCCTGTACTCTGATACCCCTAAATAAAATCCTGTGTGACCAATTGCCTTAGTCATCTAAATTGAGTCCACCTGTGTGTAATGTATTCTCAGTATAACTACAGCTTTCCTGTGAAGAGAGAACATTAGTGATCAAACAGCATCATGAAAACCAAGGAACACACCAGACAGGTCAGGGATAAAGTTGTGGAGAAGTGTAAAGCATGGTTAGGTTATAAAAAAAATATCCCAAGCTCTGAATATCTCACGGAGCACTGTTCAATCCATCATCCGAAAATGGAAGAATTATGGCACAATTGCAAACCTACCAAGATATGGCCGTCCACCTAAACTGACATTCCAGGCATGGAGAGCACTAATTAGAGAAGCAGCCAAGAGGCCCATGGTCACTCTGGAGGATCTTAGTTTTCCACCACACATGCTGTGTGTAGTGAAAAACTAACACTGCACATCACCCTGAACACACCCTCCCCACGGTGACATGTGGTGGTGGCAGCATCATGCTGCGGGGAGGCTTTTCTTCAGCAGGGACAGGGAAGCTGGTCAGAGTTGATGGGAAGATGGATGGAGCTAAATACAGGGCAATCCTGGAGGAAAACCTGGTAGAGGCTGCAAAAGACTTGATACTGGGGAGGAGGTTCACCTTCCAGCAGGACAACGACCCTAAAAATCCAGCCAGAGCTACAAGAGTATGGTTTAGATCAAAGCATCTTTGCATCTTTTCTGGTCCCATTGAAATGAATGGGTCCGCAAAAAAAAAAGTTTGTGGGTGTAACGTCAAAAAAAGTTTAAGGGGTATGAATACTTTTTCAAGGCACTATATACATTAGGCCTCATGCACACGACCGTTGTGTGCATCCGCGGCCGTTGTTCCGTTTTCCGTTTTTTTTCGCTGGGCCCATTGACTTTCAATGGGTCCGTGGAAAAATTGAAAAAAAATGCACCGTTTGGCTTCCGCGTCCGTGATCCGTTTTTCAAGTCCATGAAAAAAATATGACCTGTCCTATTTTTTTCACGGACAACGGTTCACGGACCCATTCAAGTCAATGGGTCCGTGAAAAATCACGGATGCACACAAGATAGTCATCCGCGTCCGTGATCCGTGTCCGTTTTTCCTATCATTTTCAATGCAAACTTGATTTAGTTTTTTTTTTTCACTTTTCATGTCCTTGGATCCTCCAAAAATCAAGGAAGACCCACGGAAGAAAAAACGGTCACAGATCACGGAACAAGGGAAATCCGTTTTGCGGACCGCAAAAAAAAACAGTCGTGTGCATGAGGCCTTAGGGAAACCTATTCACAACCTGTACATTCGACATACCTCCATCATATAGAACAGACATGGAATATACCCTAAAAATGGTGTAGGGGCGGCTAGGCTGTGTTTAGCACTTTTATCTTCTAAGCTGGCCCTTTAAGGGGTTAATAATCTAACGTTCCCCCTTGAAGCCATGTAGCGGTTTTCCCCATGGGTAAACAACATCAATCTGAGTTAATTCCCATCGAGCGATGTTTACATTCCACCTTGGCGGTTTTCGGCGGCTATTCCGGAGGCAGCTGGTTCGTGTCACATTGGGACCGCTCAGCCGTCCCTTCTACTGTGTATTCATGAGGCTGATCTACAGCGTTTCCCTTTATAAGACGACTACTAGGATGTACTGGCAAGTACCTCAGCAGTCAGCTACAGTCTGGGGTGTCCCCTGGGAGCAGGTGTTCAGGTTTCCTGCAGCGCCTCCACAGGAGAAATAAGGCATTGCACAGTACCCATTATAATCAACGGTTTGTCCTTGAATGTACGGACGCACCTGGTCCTCCAGATCAAGAAATGATCTTTGTAGTTGTCCTACGGCCTAATTGCATGGGTTGTCTGGGAATTCAGTATTAATGACCTCAGAACACATTATCACATTGGTCGTGGGTCAGCTGTTGGAAAGGGGCCGCAGAGATCGGGTGAGCGCTGCAGCCGCTTCCTCAGCCAGTGACATCATGTACATTGGTCACTTTGCCTTTGTGCAGCACAGAACTGCAATACCAAGAACAGCCACTATACAATGTATGGCGCTGTGCTTGATGAACTCACCTGAGCGCTGCAGCCCTTTTAAACAGCTGATCATCAGGGGTGCCAGGAGTCAGACCCCCACTGCTCTGATATCGATGACCTAACCTGAGCGCATCCTCCACCAGAGCAAAGGGGAAACTAAGAATGGAGTAAGAAGCCGGTCTTTGTAAATGACCCCCATTGGCTGCATCTATATTTCTTGCACCATTGGCAGATATAGCTTCTTGATAAAAAAAAATTGGCGACTTTTTAAAATGCTATGATTTTTGACATACCTATGGTCACCACCTGGTGGCGCTGCTGCAATTGAAAATCTTATTTCAGAATTTGCCCCGCTTTCATCATGTCCATTTTTGGTATCTAGGAATCTTTTCCTAGAGAAAGCTTAGCAGAATGCAAGGCGGTGAATGAAATGACATAGGGGGCTATTCTGGGGGGCTCATGGCCACACCTTGTGTGAGCAGAAAGGGTGAGTGGTTGTTGTCCACAGGAACCAACCTGAGCAGATTGTGGATTCTGTACGGAAGAAGAAGGCAAATAAAATGTACGTGGTTTCATACCCGCCCCATAGGTTAGTACCGTATTGATCATGATAACCAGGGATGTGTTATATGACTGTGGGCCTGCCAGATGGTCTTTAATACCACCCTCTAGTTGTCTGCAGAGGAACTGCAGATTGCATTTAAAAAGAGCATCTGTCAGCAGTTTTGTACCTATGACAATGGCGGACCTGTTACATGTGCGCTTGGCGGCTGAAGGCATCTGTGTTGGTCCCATGTTCATATGTGCCCACATCGCTGAGAAAAATGTTGTTTTACTATGTGCAAATGAGCCTCTAGGAGCAACGGGGGCGTTACCATTACTCCTAGAGGCTCAGCGCTCTGCACTCAGTAAAAACATCATCACGCCTGGCCCTGTCAATCAAAGTGCAGAGGACGCGGCAGAGAGAGCAGAGCCTCTAGGTGTAATGGTAACGCCCCCGTTGCTCCTAGAGGCTCATTTGCATACATTAAAGCATCATTTCTCTCAGCAATGCGGGCACATATGAACCTGGGACCAACACAGATGTCTTCAGCTGCCAAGTGCACATGGAACAGGTCAACCAGTGTCAGAGGTACAAAACTGCTGACAGATGCCCTTTAGGCTACGTCTACACGACGACATTTGTCGCGCGACAGATAGGGCACAACTACACTGCAACATTTGTAGCGCAACATTTTGTTGCGCTAATGTTGCGCGCCAATTTTTATAATGGCAGTCTATGGTGTCGCACTGCAACATGCAACATGCTGCGACGCAACAGTCGCAGAAAAATCCATCTCGAACTGTTGCATGTTGCAGTGCGACACCATAGACTGCCATTATAAAAATTGGCGCGCGACATTAGCGCAACAAAATGTTGCGCTACAAATGTTGCAGTGTAGTTGTGCCCTATCTGTCGCGCGACAAATGTCGTCGTGTAGACGTAGCCTTAATCATGTGCGTCACCTGCAATTATGCTGCAAGTCACTTTTGGAAGTCGCGGCAAAAAAGTAAACCCCCCCCCCAGCCATAGAAGTGAGTGGTCGGAGCCGGGATCATGTCAGTAGCTGTCGCAGGTGGAGCAGAACTCTGTGCTGGAAGCTTTCCAAATTACTGGAAGTGCAGCTGTCGGGTGGGACAGTCCTCCCCCCCCCCTGTGCTCAGACCCGGCTGCACCATGTTCCCCACCATCTGGATGTCACAGCCGCCAGCAGCCAAGGCCGATCATTTATCACACGGGCCGTACTGGTGAGTGCAGAGCCGCTCTTCTAGGGTAGATTCATGTAGCTGATGAGATGTGGTTTAGGCCATATGTTTTATCTGTGTCCGATCCACGGTTTTTGCAACTTTTACATGGATCTGTTCATTTCTACGAGTCCACAAGAAAACCCCCCCCAAAAAAACGGACCGCGCGCAGATGACGTTCCGTTGATCACAGAACATGTCCAATTCTTGGCCGTATTGCAGACCAGAATAGTCATTTCTATAGATGGGGAGTGGAAAAAAATGCAGCTTGCACACGGAAGGTGTCTGTGTTTTGCGAATCCATGATTTGCAGACCGCAATACGGACACGGTCATGTGCATGAGGCCTTTTCATGTCCATGAGTCTTTCAATGGAGTTGCATTTTTTTACAGATGACTGTGTTAAACGTTTCACCTGAAAAAACGGCAACTTGCATTGAATGCGGTTTTGATGCGGTATTATACTGTATACCAGCGTCAATATACCGTTATTATGTTTCCTTAATCGTATGTATTTTGCGGTCCGCCCAAAAAACGGATGACGTCTGTGTTACATCCGTTTTTCTTTGCAGATCCATTGTAACAAAATGGACAAGAATAGGACATGTTCTATTTTTTTGCAAAACGGACTTTTTCGCCATACGGAATGCATTATTTATTTTTTCCGGCCCCATTGAAATGAATGGTTCCAGCATTTGACTGAAACATGATCGCTAACGAGCGTTCGTGATTATCGTCCGAAATATCAGCAGGTGTAATCCAGCCTTTAGGTTCAGAAAGCTTTGAACCCCTGCACGTAACGCTGAGCCCCTCCTGTGTTTCCCATGTCCCCGCGCCTTTTTTGCCTCCCTGCCGCTTTATCACGTATTCTGTTTGAAAAGTCTTTACGTCGTGAAGAAACTGCCACGAAGGAATGGACAGCATGTAAATCTAAAATTGAAAAAAACGTTTCAATCGGATGCAAATATTGTACAGCAGCAGCAACCGGAGACTTCCCGAGCGCCAGTGACTAAAGTGCTGCAGTTTACAGTGGATGGGGGAGGGGATACGGACACCGCACCTTGGCGGAGGTCCCAATGGCTTGGTCTGGCTCGTTTTCTCACTGGTGGTTTAGCTGCCTTTTAATCGTTCTATCCGTGTATTGGAAACTTAAGAAGGCTGCGCTGCAGTGTAAAGCATGACCAAGAGCAGTATTTCTTCAGCTAACGTAGGGTTGCACTTTATATTTCCTTTAGTCACCTGCTTCCTTCGGTTTTATCTATAGAGGCTTAATACAATGAGACGTTCTCCAGATTTCCTAGGAGTGCCCATGTCATCTGCAACTTGAACCCGGCAGCTGGGACTCTCCGCTCTCAAGCGCTGCAATTACCGCCATTAAGATAATTGACGCATTATGAGCAGAATAATATCTGGAAGTCCATTTACCGTGAGGCAGGAGAAGTGCATGACGGGTCCCACTTAAAGGGGCACAGCTATCGATCGTGCACTGGATAGAAAGCTACATCTAAGGCCCCGTGCACACAACCACACATATTCTGCGGTCCACCAAACACACGTACCGTCCGTGCTGCATCCGCATTTTTGTGGACCTATTGGGGCAGATTGATCAAAACTGCCATAGCAGCCAATCAGACTCCACCTTTCATTTTTCACAGCTCCTTTGCAATATTAAAGGTAGAATCTGGTTGCTGTGGGCAACGAAGACAAGTTTTGATAAATCTTCCCCATTGACTTCAATGGTTCCGTGGTCCATATTTTGCATAGGACATTTTTTTGCAGAACAGACGTACGGATGGAAAAAGCACACGGATCATATGTTTGCTTTCTGCATCCGTATGTCCATTCGAAAAAAAAAAATATATGTCTACAAAATGCAGACCACAGAACCACCGAAGTCAAAGGTCGGCAAATAAAATGCGGACGACACATGGACCACATGCGTATTTTACAGATCGCAAAACGGATACGGTCATGTGCATGGAGCCTAAGGCTACTTTGACACTTGCGGCAAGCGGTTCCGTCGCCGGAACTGCCTGCCGGATCCTGAAAAACGTATGCAAACTGATGGCATTAGTAAGGCCTCATGCACACGAGCGTTGTGTGTGTCCGTTGTTCCGTTTTCCGTGATTTTCTGTGGACCCATTGACTTTCAATGGGTCCGTTGAAAACTCTGAAAATGCATCGTTTGTCATCTGCGTCCGTGTTTCCAGTCCGTCCAAAAAAATATGACCTGTCCTATTTTTTTTCACGGACAACGGTTCGCGGACCCATTCAATCAATGGGTTCGTGAAAAAACACAGAGGCACACAAGATTGTCATCCGCGTCCGTGATCCGTGTCCGTTTTTTTCCTATCATTTTCAAGGCAAACTTGTCTTAGATTTTTTTTTCACTTTCCTTCATGTCTGGTGATCCTCCAAAAATCAAGGAAGACACATGGAAACAAAAACGGAAACGGAACAACGGAACCCTGTTTTGCGGACCGTGAAAAAATACTGTCGTGTGCATCCACGGCTGTTGTTCCATTTTCCGTTTTTTTTCGCGGAGCCATTGACTTTCAATGGGTCCGTGGAAAAATCGGAAAATGCACCGTTTGGCTTCCGCGTCCGTGATCCGTTTTTCCAGTCAGTGAAAAAAATATGACCTGTCCTATTTTTTTCACGGACAACGGTTCAAGGACCCATTCAAGTCAATGGGTCCGTGAAAAATCACGGATGCACACAAGATAGTCGTCCGTGATCTGTGTCCGTGATCCGTGTCCGTTTTTCCTTTTCATGTCCGTGGAACTCTCCAAAAATCAAGGAAGACCCACGGATGAAAAAAAACGGACATGGATCACGGAACAACGGAAGCCGTTTTTGCGGACCGCAAAAAAAAAACGGCCGTGTGCATGAGGCCTAAGACTGATCAGGATCCTGATCAGTCAGAAAAATGCATTGAAATGCCGGATCTGTCTTTCCGGTGTCATCCGGCAAAACGGATCAGGCATTTACTTTTTTCACTGTTTTTGGTCTGCGCATGCGCAGGCCGGAAGGACGGATCCGGCATTCCGGTATTTTGAATGCCGGATCCGGCACTAATACATTCCTATGGGAAAAAATGCCGGATCCGGCATTCAGGCAAGTCTTCAGTTTTTTTTCGCCGGAGATAAAACCGTAGCATGCTACGGTTTTCTCTTCTGCCTGATCAGTCAAAACGACTGAACTGATGCATCCTGAACGGATTACTCTCCATTCAGAATGCATGGGGATATGCCTGATCAGTTCTTTTCCGGTATAGAGCCCCCAGGACGGAACTCGACGCCGGAAAAGAAAAACGCAAGTGTGAAAGTAGGAAAAACGGATTGCAATGCGTTTTTCACCAATGGTTGCTAGGAGACGTAGATTGTTATTCTTCAGGGTTTTTTTTTTCACCTGAGTGAAAAACGCATCAAAAACTGATTGCACTCACGCGGAAAAAAATGAAACGCTGAGCGCAATCGCGGACACAAATGACTGAATTTGCGTGCTAAACCGTCTGTTTTTTCTGAACAGACCCTGAGTGAATCCGTATCGCTTGCGTGAAAGTGGCCTAGGGTCTCATGCACACGAACATGCTGTGGTCCGCAATGCACGGGCACCCACCGCGTTCCCCACCGTCACTTGAATGGGGTCCGCGATCCGCATCCCACAGTCCGAACCCGCAGAAAGTAGTGCGTGCGCTACTTTTTTGTAGTGCCGAGCCACGAACAGAAGACACACGGAAGCGCTCCGTGTTGCATCCGTGTTTCACGGATCATTAAGAAGAGATGCTTTGAAAATTATTTTTCAGCTGCTCAGTGTCGGTGCAACACGGTCAGCAAAAAACGGACACACAGACCCAACACGGATCCTTCGCGGACAGCTTCACGGATGCATCACTGACCACCTGCTCACGGATTAAATGAGGCTTGACCCCGCAAATCCTGACAACCCTATAGGAGAGGGACTGCGATGACAACTAAAGCCGTTCTAGAGAGCAAAATTTTAAAAGCAGCTCCATAGGTGAATGGCGTAAAGCGCTGTATATAGGAAAACAAGCTGCATGTTTTTTCCTCTCAATAGGTCATCAGTGATGAGTGGGGGTCTGACACCTGGGACCCCCACGATCAGCTATTTGAGAAGGCACCGTCACTCGCAGTAGCGCCACGGCTTTCACTTAGCTCACCAAGCACAGCGCCATCCATTGTATAGTGGCCGTGCTTGGTATCGCAGCTCAGCCCTATTCACTTGAATGAGCTGCACCTAGGCCACGTGCCCGATGAACGTGACGTCACATGACCTAGGCTGAGCTGTGAGAAGGCCTCGGCACTCCTGCAAAATGGGAGTTGTAGTACAGCCAATGGTAGCAGAGCAAAGTTCCAGGCCACAGCGTAAATATTCCTATTTATTAATAGTATCAATGATGGGGGTGATGGTACTCCTTCCCTCTATCCTTCTGTCTCTCTCTGCAGAATCTAAGGTTCTTGCAAAATTTGGATTAAAATTTGGATACAGGATTAAGATACGACCGGCCAGACTGTGTCCTAATGTGGAAGGGCGTATTATCAGGCTTAAATGAGCACAATACCTTATTAACTGACTCCGGCGCACGGCCTGCCAGATTCTGCACCTCTAATCCCCTCTCTCTTCTCTTCGTGGAGCACTTTGATGTAGCAATGGCTATTTGTCAGTAAGGATACAGCTACACGGCGACGCTGGGCACGGTCAGGTTCGCAGAGTAGCGGTGATCCCATAGAAATTAATGGGATTGCCACATCAGTCTCAAGAAATCCAGCAGTGTTTGACTTCTTCTGGCGGGTGCGGCAATGCCATTCATTTCTATGGGATCACCACTACTCTGCGAGTCTGGCCGCAACGGCTGTGTCTCGACCAGTGTCGCCATGTAGCCGTACCCTAAATTTCTCAGAGGCGGTGATTCTCTAGGACTGTTTTTTGCTGAGGAGTGAGCACATGTAGCTCCTCTCTCTTCTTCAGCTAGCTAGCACACACACTCACTAAACAAGGGGCGGACCCAAGTCCATCTCCTAGCATCCTAAATGGGCTGAAGTCAGGATTGTTAACCCTGACCTATCCATGCAAAACTATCAAGTGCACAATAACGCTTGTCTGGGGTATCGCTTCAAGAGTGAGAGTGCTGCCACACTTCAGCCAAAATCGGGAGTGGATCCTAAAAAGGGAGAAAATATTAAGGACAGATACAACTTGGCTTAAAAAAAAATAATGCGTCAGAAAACCTGAGTGTGTGACCGTCCCCGGAGAGGGATCCAAGATGTTAAGTGAAGATCCATATCCCTTATTATGGAGTTTCTCCTTGACTTCTCTCCAGAGACGAACATGACGCGAGCGCGTCTTAAGCAGAAACATTTCCCCTTCTTCCTCTGCCGAGGGATGAGATGCGCTTCTTTAATCCACACACAATGGGCGCACCATGCAGTAGTTGTGCTAGGATTAAAGATAAGTGATGGTTGTGGAGCTGGGGGAGGCTCCTGTACAAGGACCCACGTTGTCTTCTGGCAATGTATGTATACTAATGCCAGAAGCCTGACTAATAAAACTGGTGAACTGGAATTAGTGATGTGTGAGGAGGACTATGACATAGTGGGAATAACTGAGACACGGCTGAATGATAGCTATGACAGTGGGAATAACTGAGACACGGCTGGATGATAGCTATGACACTGGGAATAACTGAGACATGGCTGGATGATAGCTATGACAGTGGGAATAACTGAGACATGGCTGGATGATAGCTATGACATAGTGGGAATAACTGAGACATGGCTGGATGATAGCTATGACAGTGGGAATAACTGAGACATGGCTGGATGATAGCTATGACTGGGCAGTTAATGTACAAGGTTACAGTCTGTTTAGAAAGGATCGTCAAAACCGGAGAGGGGGAGGGGTCTGCCTTTATGTAAAGTCCTGTCTAAAGCCCACACTCCGTGAAGATATAAGTGAGGGACATGAACATGTGGAGTCACTGTGAGTAGAGATATATGGAGCTAAAAAGAACAATAAATTACTAATAGGAGTTTACTATAAACCACCTAATATACCAGAGTCCACAGAAAATCTACTACTAAACGAGATAGACGAGGCGGCAGAAAATCATAATGAGGTGGTTATTATGGGGGACTTCAACTACCCAGATATAGACTGGGAAACTGAAACTTGTATATCTCATAAAGGAAACAGGTTCTTGTCAATAACCAAAGACAATTACCTCTCCCAACTGGTTCAGGACCCGACTAGAGGGACGGCCATACTGGACTTGGTATTAACCAATAGACCTGACAGAACAACAGACGTGCAGGTCGGGGGACACCTGGGAAATAGTGACCATAAAGTAATAACCTTCCAATTATCATTCAAAAGAGCGTTTCTACAGGGAGAAACAAAAATACCAAACTTCAAAAAAGCTAAATTTAGCCAACTAAGAGAGGCCGTAGGCCAAACTAAATGGGATAAAGTCCTCACAAATACAGACACAAAATGGGATATCTTTAAAAACATCCTAAAAACTCATTGTGAGAGGTACATACCGTATGGGAATAAAAGGTTAAGGAACAAAAAGAAACCAATGTGGATAAATAGAACTGTAAAGAAAGCAATAAATGACAAAAAGAAAGCATATAAAAAACTAAAACAGGAGGGTAGCACGGAAGCACTGAAAAACTATAAGGAAAAAAATAGAACATGTAAAAAACAAATAAAAGCGGCCAAACTAGAGACCGAGAGATTAATTGCCAAAGAGAGTAAAACTAACCCTAAAATGTTCTTCAATTATATAAATGTTAAAAAGTATAAAGCTGAAGGTGTTGGCCCTTTAAAGAGTGATGAGGGGGGAGTCGCAGAGAGCGACGAGGAGAAAGCAAAGCTGTTAAATATTTTTTTCTCCACTGTATTCACTGAGGAAAATAAATTGTCAGATGACATGCAGAATGCAAAAATAAATTCGCCATTAAAAATGTCCTGTCTGACCCAGGAAGAAGTACAGCGGCGGCTTAAAAAGATTAAAATAGACAAATCGCCAGGACCAGATGGCATACACCCCCGTATCCTAAAGGAATTAAGTAATGTCATAGCCAGACCCTTATTTCTGATATTTGCAGACTCTATACTGACAGGGAGTGTCCCACAGGATTGGCGCGTGGCATATGTGGTGCCAATATTCAAAAAGGGGCCAAAAACAGAGCCTGGAAACTATAGGCCGGTAAGTTTAACATCTGTTGTGGGTAAACTGTTTGAAGGTTTTCTGAGAGATACTATCTTAGAGCATCTCAACGGAAATAAGCAAATAACGCCATATCAGCATGGCTTCGTGAGGGATCGGTCATGTCAGACTAATTTAATCAGTTTCTATGAGGAGGTAAGTACTAGACTTGACAGCGGCGAATCAATGGATGTCGTATATCTGGACTTCTCCAAAGCATTTGACACTGTACCACATAAAAGGTTAGTATATAAAATGAGAATGCTCGGACTGGGGGAAAACGTCTGTAAGTGGGTAAGTAACTGGCTGAGGGATAGAAAACAGAGGGTGGGTATTAACGGTACACACTCAGATTGGGTCACTGTCACTAGTGGAGTACCTCAGGGGTCAGTATTGGGCCCTATTCTCTTCAATATATTTATTAATGATCTTGTAGAAGGCTTGCATAGTAAAGTATCAATTTTCGCAGATGACACTAAACTGTGTAAAGTAATTTACACTGAAGAGGACAGTATACTGTATATATATATTACAGAGGGCAGTATACTGCTACAGAGGGATCTGGATAGATTGGAGGCTTGGGCAGATAAGTGGCAGATGAGGTTTAACACTGATAAATGTAAAGTTATGCACATGGGAAGGAAAAATGCAAGTCACCCGTACATACTAAATGGTAAAACACTGGGTAACACTGACATGGAAAAGGATCTAGGAATTTTAATAAACAGAAAACTAAGCTGCAAAAACCAGTGTCAGGCAGCTGCTGCCAAGGCCAACAAGATAATGGGTTGCATCAAAAGGGGCATAGATGCCCGTGATGAGAACATAGTCCTACCACTTTACACATCACTAGTCAGACCACACATGGAGGACTGTGTACAGTTCTGGGCTCCTGTAAACAAGGCAGACATAGCAGAGCTAGAGAGGGTTCAGAGGAGGGCAACTAAAGTAATAACTGGAATGGGGCAACTACAGTACCCTGAAAGATTATCAAAATTAGGGTTATTCACTTTAGAAAAAAGACGACTGAGGGGAGATCTAATTACTATGTATAAATATATCAGGGGTCAGTACAGAGATCACTCCCATCATCTATCTATCCCCAGGACTGTGACTGTGACGAGGGGACATCCTCTGCGTCTGGAGGAAAGAAGGTTTGTACACAAACATAGAAGAGGATTCTTTACGGTAAGAGCAGTGAGACTATGGAGCTCTCTGCCTGAGGAGGTGGTGATGGTGAGTACAATAAAGGAATTCAAGAGGGGCCTGGATGTATTTCTGGAGCGTAATAATATTACAGGCTATAGCTACTAGAGAGGGGTCGGGGATCCAGGGAGTTATTCTGATTATTGATTGGAGTCGGGAAGGAATTTTTTATTCCCCTAAAGTGGAGAAAATTGGCTTCTACCTCACAGGGTTTTTTGCCTTCCTCTGGATCAACTTGCAGGATAACAGGTCGAACTGGATGGACGGATGGCTTTTTAGGCCTTATGTACTATGTTACTATGTTACTTGTGAAGACAGCTTGGTCCTCAGAGATTCTTAAAGCCTATAGACATGGAGAAATGATTTGTACATACAGTATTTTATATTAGTGGCTTCCTTGAGTTAAAGAAAAGGTTGCATTAGGTTTCAGGCTGCAGTCTTCATTCCTTCACTAATTTTAAGGGCTGCAACCTGCTCCCGGTATCAGATTTTCCTCACAACAATACATGGCGGCTGTGGGGACAGTGGGGCACATTTAGGCTTAAAATAGTCGCAAATCCCCTTCAAAAGCTTCGTCATAAATGAGACAAATCTAACAGCAGCACATAGGTGTAAAGGTGCCCCAGTGTGTCCAGGTTGCTGCTGCCTTTATTTGTCCTCATGTATTAAATAGAAGGTTACAGTCTCTCAGTGAGGCCACACAGTCTTAGGCCCCCTGCACACGAACGCGTGCTTCCCGTTGCCGTATTGCGGACCGCATTTGCAGACCCGCAAAATACACGGGTGTCGTTCCGTGGGCATTCCGCATCACGGACGCGGACCCATTCACTTGAATGGGTTTGCAAATCCGGAGATGCGGAACCCTACGGAAGCACTACGGAGTGTTCCGTGGGGTTTCGCCCCGTACTTCCGTTCCGCAAAAAGATAGAACATGTCCTTTTTGCGGAACGGCCGGATTGCGGATCTATTCAAGTGAATGGGTCCGCGATCCGCTGCAGCTGCCCCATGGACTGTGTTCTTGCATTGCGGCCCGCATTTTGCGGGCCGCCGCATGACCACGGGGTGCACACGTTCGTGTGCAGAGGGCCTAGACTGTGTTCACAGTTACGTTTGTTATTCCTGCATGCTATTGCGGCATAAATGGCGGCCAGATAAAAACAGCTGCATGCAGTGGTATTTGTCTGTCTCAAACCTGGCATTTATGCCAAAAAACTGCCGGATCCTGTTATAGTGAATGAAGATTCGGCGGTAAGCGGTCGTGTCCGTAAATGGTGAACTCCGGTAGTCTGATATTCTGTCAGTTCAGGCTACTGGATACTTAACGCAACTGTGAATGCAGCCTTTGTCAATGGCGCAAGGTAAAAGAAAGACCCTTTTACGCTGCGCTCCTGGACGATGCACCTAATGTACGGCTGGGTGCACATCTTGTCATGAATTGGGCACGTCCTCCACTAGTCCATGTTCCTACATTGAAGTCTACTTCAGAGCCTGACTGGAGTAGCTTTCATTCATCATGGAAACAGGTTTATGTTAATTTGCCGTGTCCAATGGGCCCCAGTGGCGAGGACAGCGTAAATATGCTGCGTACACCTAAATTCGGGTGCGCGGACGTTTCCGGCGTTGTGCTCTTTGATAAATAGCCACCATTGTCTGGCATGTTCCCTCTCCCTAACCTTCCTGGGCTACAGCACTCTTTGTCTGAGTCTTTCTCTGCTTCACAGCGATGCCGATAACGGAGTGGCTTAACGGGCCATGGCAACGCTCCTCATTGCTCGCGCTGCGTTGGTGTCTCTTCAGGTCACAATATCTCTCTCTCCTCTCATCGGTATCTCTACAAATTGCCGTATCTGTCTGCTCGCAGCACATGAACACATACTCTGCAAAGGCATCTCTTCAGGTTGTGGTATCTTTCATCACCGTGCATTGTAAGCACACAGTCTACATGCTAAAATTTACACAAGCATTTACACAAGCAGGCTAGGTCTACACGATGACAGATAGGGCACAACTACACTGCAACATTTGTCGCACGACAATTTTTATAATGATAGTCTATGGTGTCGCACTGCGACATACTGCGACGCGACAGTCGCAGAAAAATCCATTTAGAATTTTTGGTGTCCCATTATAAAAATTGTCGCGCGACAAATGTCTTTGTGTAGACCTAGCCTAAAGCTGGCTGGCCCGAGGTGGTGCACCAATTAACGAGCACCCTCACCTCCACTTGCTAGCTGACTACCAAGCAGTATTCGTCTGACTCGCTCTTCCCAGCTGCGGCACCTCCCAGCTTTCTCCCACTGTTCCGCACTGCATTTCCACACGAAGTCTGCAGGGCACTGCCATTTATCATCTCTTGTGCAGCGCTTGGACTTGTCGTGTCGGGCACTGCTACATCTGGCCTCAACTCCAGCGTGATGAAGGCTACCCGGCTCTAGTGACAGGAGTCTGCCGGTGCACATTACAGAGATAAATGCCTTGGCACAAACAGAGACGAGACAGACTTCTAGAACGGACGCTGAATTGGGGGCACTAGGGTGACTACATGAGCCGTGTCTTGTCCCTATCCACTGACGGCACTGCGCGCCACCCCGCAGACCCGCCGCTTTAAATCTTCATGTGTCTGTGACATACTGTAGCTGGCGCTTGGCAGGGTGACAAGACAACAGGCGACTCGAGGAAGGAGGGGGGATGAAATCGCATTGTCCTTTATCTCCAGCAGAACAAAATAAAATGTCTTGAAGAGCTGAAAATCTTGATTGCAGCCGGAGAGTTTGACCCATAGCTATGGGGGGTGCAGAGGTAGCTGCCAGGCCCCGGGTCCTGATGCATGAGGGAGGGGGCCACATCGGAAGATTATAATTGGCGCAAGGTAGGTGGAGGACAATAAAACTTTAAAAAAATTTTACAGTTCCATCTCTGGCCTAACCCCCGAAAAATACAAGATTGGGGCAGATTTATTAAAAGGTGCATGGACTGGAGTCAGGAAATGAAATATGGACCTGCTATGAGGAGGCATTGATTTGGACCATAATTTGCACCAGTTTTTAGCTTTTAAATTGGTTTTCTAAGTTTTTTTTTACTGATGACCTATCCTCTGGATAGTATCGGTGGGGGTCTGACACCCAGGACCGCTGGTTTGTGAGCGATGCGGCCTTCTCTCAGCTCACCAAGCACAGCGCCGTACATTGTATAGTGGCCGTGCTTGGTATCGCACTCGCCTGATTCCCTTCTATGGGGCTGAGCTGCTCCTAGGCCACCTGGCACACGAACGTGTTCTCACCATGGCCTAGGAAAAGCAAAGAGTGTGTCTGATCCCCACCGATCAGATACTAGGATAGGTCATCAGTTTAAATATCTCAGAAAGCCCCTTTAATGTTAATAAATCCGGCTATTTGTTTTTCGTCGTACCGACACGGCGCCGCTCTTGTCCGTGGGCTGTGTCTGGTATTGCAGAATAACTTAGAGGGGTATTCTGGTTGTTAGAAGTTATCCCTTATCCTGTGGATAGAAGATAACTATTAGATTACTGGGACCCCCACCGATCACGAGAACAGGGGCCCCGTACCGCCTGAAATGAACAGAGCAGCTGGTCGCCATTGTGTACAGCCGCTCAATTCATTTCTATGAGAAATCCGGAGATGGACTGTGCGACCGGCCTCTCGGTTCGTTTCAGGGAAACTGCAGGTCATACGGGGCCCACGTTCTCGTGATTGGTGGGGGTCCCAGCAGTAGGATAGGGAATGGCTTCTAACAACCGGAATACCCCTTTAACCTGTGGCAGACGGGGTCTTATCCTTTATATCAGAGATATACAGGGGGTCCTGTAGGCAAGGGAGACCATCATCAGTGCTTCCATATGGGACTGTAATAACGATTCCCAGTCCTTAGAAACCTCCAGCTATGGTGACTCCACTCCCAGCCGACGGTCCCCGTAGTTGTAGTCTGACATCGGCCAGAGCGCCACGGTTTGGTGCCCACTGCTGTGCCTAAAAGCTTGCAAGAGTGTATTGACTTTTAAAGGGCCAGAACTGCAAATTGCCTACAGGCTGATTACAAGATCCTGCAAGTAACACATCTTCCCTCAGACGCCATGTATGTCCCCTTAAGCATCATTCAGCAGAGAAGATTAGGAGGAGGGCGGGGGAAGGGGACACGCCGCTATACGACAAACCTATAGCTTTAAAGCTGTTGAGGTTTTTAATGGCCAATTAGGAGACTTCTCCGATTGAATGGAAAATGTCACCGCTTCGCCATCTCCGAACAGTTTACCGTTAATTGTACCCTGGGGTCTCGTGTTTTGCTGCTTTAGGAATGTCACTGTGAGGATTGCGACGGTGTCATTGAATGTTTGGGGGCATTTATCATAAACTTCCGTCATGGCTATGTTCGATTCCCTGCTACAGTGGGCGACTATGCAATATGTAATCTATAAAACACCTGTGGTCGGGCCCTGTAACGGGGGCACACAATCTGCGGCCTGAAACCCACAGGTGGCCCGCGACGCCATCTGGTCACTGTGTACACACATTACATTACTTATCATGTACTGATCCTGAGTTACATCCTGTTTAATACTCCAGAGCTGCACTCCCTATTCTGCTTGAGGAGTCACTGTGTACATACATTACTTATCCTGTACTGATCCTGAGTTACATCCTGTATTATACTCCAGAGCTGCACTCACTATTCTGCTTGAGGAGTCACTGTGTACATACATTACTTATCCTGTACTGATCCTGAGTTACAACCTGTATTATACTCCAGAGCTGCACTCACTATTCTGCTTGAGGAGTCACTGTGTACATACATTACATTACTTATCCTGTACTGATCCTGAGTTACATCCTGTATTATACTCCAGAGCTGCACTCACTATTCTGCTTGAGGAGTCACTCTGTACATACATTACTTATCCTGTACTGATCCTGAGTTACATCCTGTATTATACTCCAGAGCTGCACTTGCTATTCTGCTGGTGCAGTCACTGTGTACATACATTACTTATCCTGTACTGATCCTGAGTTACATCCTGTATAATACTCCAGAGCTGCACTCACTATTCTGCTTGAGGAGTCACTGTGTACATACATTACATTACTTATCCTGTACTGATCCTGAGTTACATCCTGTATTATACTCCAGAGCTGCACTCGCTATTCTGCTGGTGCAGTCACTGTCTACATACGTTACTTATCCTGTACTGATCCTGAGTTACATCCTGTATTATACTCCAGAGCTGTGCTCACTATTCTGCTTGAGAAATCACTGTGTACATACATTACTTATCCTGTACTGATCCTGAGTTACATCCTGTATTATACTCCAGAGCTGCACTCGCTATTCTGTTGGTGCAGTCACTGTGTACATACATTACTTATCCTGTACTGATCCTGAGTTACATCCTGCATTATACTCCAGAGCTGCACTCGCTATTCTGCTGGTGCAGTCACTGTGTACATACATTACATTACTTTTCCTGTACTGATCCTGAGTTACATCCTGTATTATACCCCAGAGCTGCACTCACTGGTGGAGTCACCGTATACATATATTACAGGCTTCAAAACTGAAATCTCCTAATACTCCCTGCTTGTTCAGTGTCTGCCTAGTGCTCACAGTCTTTACATCGGACATTGTGCATTCACCTGTTGTAGGAACTACTTGCCCCTCGGCATTATAGGACCTCAACAAGTGGTGCGGCAGGCTTACTGACAGTTTATAACAACATCCAGCAGAATTGTGAATTCAGCTCTGCAGTAGAATTCTGGCTGTAATTGGGATCCTTGATAGCAGGGGTGGACTAGGAACTTAAAGTGGCCCTGGAAAAAATACAAAAAGTGGCCCCATTTTGTAGTTGGGTCCAAATTGATGGAAGGCAGGGCCAGCAATACCATATTGTGGCACATTATACCGCCCCAACAGAGCCAAACACCACAGTCTGTCACAAAATACATCCCCACAAATTTCCACTGGCTGGCCCCCTGGGCATCTCCCTGTAAGGTCTATGGCCAATCCGCCCCTGCTTGGTAGTTTTTGTATTTGGTTATCTAAGAATATGTAGACCCTTCCCCCCCCCCCCCCCCCCAACTTGATGAAATCCTTGTCCGCGCATTTTGGCGCTGGGCCCCGCAGTGAGACATTACACGCTCCTCGCCCTCAGATTCCCATCTGCATTACATTCAGGCACCTCCTAAGAGTGCAGTCATTGACTTGTCTTCTCAGTCTTGTGTTATGTTTGGCTCTGGCAAAGTTGGGTGACGAGCAGTTTAGGCTCCATTATTCAGGTTGTCACCCGGCTTCCTGCGGTTCCTGGATCTGCCTCTTTATGAGGCCGTGCCTCCCCCTGCTGCTGCTGCTGCTGCTTCAATTCGGGTGCAGCCCACAAGATACTACAGAATAAACATCAGCTTCCATATAGGACCGTGCAGCCTGCTCAAGCATTTGGCTGGGCTCGGTCATCCGATGGGTACTGTAATACCGCGCTGGGTATTTACATGCTGCTCTTTAACCCTTTCTGCCAAGACGGTCTTGCATAGTACAGCCCATGCACAGCCCCCACCCTCTCCAGAGGTTGCAATGCTTCTCCAGCTCACAGCTCAGGCTGTCGTGACATATCTGCGTTGGAGGCTGCAGCAGCACTGTCTGCAAAGGGGGGATTCCCTGGTCGCGTAACATGCCTGGCACCATCTCACCCTAATGTAAGGATCTGCGGCAGGAAGGGTGCCAGATGCCTACTCCCTGATGGCACTGTTTGTGTGTTTTTTTTTTTCTTTTTGTGCATCTCCAAGAAAACTTCCAGTCACCACCTCCTCTTTCCTTGTTTGTAGGCTTGCACCTGACAAAAGCGGGGTCATCCTAGACATCAGCAACCTGAAAATGAACGAGCTGGAGACGGAGGTCCCTCCGCTGCCTCCAAGATACAGGTTCCGAGATCTTCTGCTTGGCGATCAGACCTTCCAGAACGATGACAGGTAAGGGTAAAATACTGGAGATGGAATGACTGTGGATGCTGCTGGAGCTGTCCAGGGTGTGGACCTCCTAGAAGAGGGATGAAAAGGTAAGGGTGGTCCTGTGTGTGTGACTCTTCTGGAGCTATACATGGTGCTGGACCTCCTAGAAGAGGGGTGAAAGGTAAGGGTGGTCCTGTGTGTGAGACTCTCTATTGGAGCTGTCCATGGTGCTGAACGTCAACCGAGCCTTTCAGTCCTAGAAGAGGGGTGAAAGGTAAGGGTGGTCCTGTGTGTGACTTTTTTGGAGCTATACATGGTGCTGGACCTCCTAGAAGAGGGGTGAAAGGTAAGGGGGGTCCTGTGTGTGAGACTCTCTATTGGAGCTGTCCATGGTGCTGAACGTCAACCGAGCCTTTCAGTCCTAGAAGAGGGGTGAAAGGTAAGGGTGGTCCTGTGTGTGACTTTTTTGGACCTATACATGGTGCTGGACCTCCTAGAAGAGGGGTGAAAGGTAAGGGTGGTCCTGTGTGTGACTCTATTGGAGTTGTCCATGGTGCTGAACGTCAACCGAGCCTTTCAGTCCTTCTAGAAGAGGGGTGAAAGGTAAGGGTGGTCCTATGTGTCACTATTTTGGAGCTGTCCATGGTACTGAACCTCCACCGAGCCTTTCAGTCCTTCTAGAAGGGAGGTGAAAGATAAGGGCGGTCCTGTGTGCCACTATTTTGGAGCTATCCATGGTGCCGAACTTGTGCCGAACCTTTGTCCTCATAGAAGATGGGTGAAAGGTAAGGGCGGTCCAGCGTGTGACTATTGGAGCTATGCATGGTGCTGATCCTCCTCCGAGCCCTTCAGCCTGGCACAGAGCCTTCTTGAATACATCCTAGTTTAACAACTGTCTCGGGGCACCTCTGGTTTACCGAGCAGAACTTTATTCTGTTACGCATTGTACACAATCCCTCAAGTTGGTCTGGTAACGTTGCTAGTGCTCACAATGAGTCTTAGGACTGCCGTCTTGGTTTTAGGTTTGATTGTTAAAGTTGTGTGGTGGCGCTGATGATTAATTCATAGGATGGTTTGAGATGAGGTTTGATTTATTGCTCTATTTTGAAGCACTCTGAATTTTTCCATAGAGTGGCGCATTTGTTCTTGTTGCTTTGTATTGTTTGTGATTTTTGCCATGACTATTTAGTAACTTTTCCAGTCCCGCATAATATGTATTCCTTCAAATTGGGCTTACATTACCTCATACACACACCTGTAACATTGTCAGCGCTTATAAGGAGTCATTTGAGTTAAAGTTGTTTGGTGGCGCTAATGATTTATTCATTTTTCACTTTGTTTATGAGGTTTCTTCACCGCTTTATCCTGAACCACCCTGAATGTGACAAAGCGTGGCTCTGGTCTGTGTGATTGCACTGTCGGGGTTTTTTAGGGTTTATGTGTAGGTCGTCTTGTTGGGTTGTATTGTTTACGTGATTTTAGCCATGACTTATAGGTAACGCTTCGTGCCCTTCTTTCTATACAATTCCGCTATCTGGTCTGACTTTATCTCCTATACACGCGTATAATAGGTCATATGATTTCTTTTCAGATTTTAAGTGCAAATGTTAAAGTTGTATGTTGGCGCAGATGATTTAATTTAAAGTATGATTTGATATGAGGTTGTTCTATTGATCTATCCTGAACGCTACCATTCTCCACAGTGCAGTCATATACACCGCTGCCACTCGGCGGCGAATTGACTGGCGGTGGTCTGTATGACCGTATCGTGGAGATTCCTAGTGTTGGGTTGTATTTATATGTAACGACACAGACTAGAAGAATTCCTTGCAGATTGCGTCAGATGGAGCAAGATCATAATCCACTAACGTCTGTAGAGTGCAATAGTTCTCGTTAATGTTGTCAGATGCCGTCTGCACGTTGCAGAAGTGAAAAGGCCACACTTAATGGTCCAGATTTACTAATGTCTCACCTAGAACCTGTCTAAAAAGTCTGGTTTTTCTGTCCTAGGTTTTCTTAGATTTTTTTTTTTTCAACGTGCTTAAAAAGGAGGCAGCGCCTAGCAGAAAGAGGGTGTGGCCTAAGATGCAGTGCGCCAAAATTGCACTACAATTCTGGCATAAAATTCAGTTTCAAAATAGAGTCAGAGAATCGTGTCTTCCCCTGCACCAGGGGCGCTGCTAGGGTCTCAAAAGATCCAGGGCCCAAGCCCCAATGAATATGGCCCAGTTCTCTGTCGTCGCCCCTCCCCCCACACACCGCATTACAGCAGCACATACCTCTCACTTCCAGGGCCTCCAGGTGACGTCTCCTCGGGTGTAGATCTTCTCCATTCGGTCCGTGCAACTTCTCTCAGCCGCCTCGTCTCTGCAGAGTGTGACACACAGACATCTTGGCTTCCTCACATTTCTATCATCATCTCCGAACCTGGAGTCCCCACAGTGTTATCCTGCTGCTCGCTGTGCCCCCCAATACCCCCAGATACTATCCTGAAGAAAAAATTTGTGCCCCCATAGTAATACGCCCCCCTACAGTGCCCCCAACCATGATAGTGCTCCCCAAGAGTGCCCCCATTAGTAGAAGAGCCCTCCAGTATTAATAATGCCCTCACAGAGCCCCCAGTACAAATAAAGCTGTCTACAGGCACCTCAGTAGTAATAAGACCCCCATAGTGCTCTTAGTAGAAATGATGCGGATCTAGAAGTCCCTCCTATAGAGCCCCCAGTAGTAATAAGAACGCCTAATGTCCCCTGGATTTGCAGTGCCCCCTGTAGTTATTTTCCTCCCTCCACCATACAGTCCCATGTAAATAACATCACACATCTCTTCAGCCCCCTCCAAAATACAGTCCCATGTAAATAACATCACCTCCTCCCCATACGCCTTCAACATACAGTCCCAAGTAAATAATATCACCCCCTCCCCAGACGCCTCCAACATGCATTCCCATGTAACCATCACCCCCTCAACATTCAGTCACATGTAAATAACATTATTCCCCTCCACCAGCTACCTTCAACATACAGTCCCACGTAAATAACATTGCCCCCTGTAACATTCAGTCCCATGTAAATAACATCACTCCCTCCCTCAGACCCCTGTAACATTCAGTCCCATGTAAATAACATCACTCCCTCCCTCAGACCCCTGTAACATTCAGTCCCATGTAAATAACATCACTCCCTCCCACAGCCACCATCAACAAACAGTCCCAGGTAAATAACATCACTGCCTCCCCCAGCCCCCTCCGACATACAGTCCTATGTAAATAACATCACTCCCTCCCACAGCCGCCTCCAACATAGTCCCATGTAAATAACATCCCCTGCCCCAGCTCCCTCCAACATACAGTCCCATGTAAATAACATGACCCCCTCCCCCAGACCCCTCCAACACACAGTTCCATGTAAATAACATCCCTCCCTTCAGCCCTAGCATACAGTCCCAGTTAAATAACCACAACTCCCAGCATTGCTCTGCCTCTCCCTTCACTTACCTCTCCTGATGTAGCAGACATTACCTCAGCATCTTTGCCCTCTCCTACACTGGTCACATGATGGTGACCTCATCGCAGGTCCTTCTCAACCACTGACTGTTTTACTGGTCACATGACCTGTGATGTCACCACAGGTCCTTCAGCTCTTCCAGTGCATTAGATTCAATTGTATTGCCTTCCTGAGGACAGTAATACAGTTGTATCTAGCAGGCAGGACATTCAGGGCCTGGGACAAAACATCAGGGGCCCAGGCCCCGAATGTTTTAACCTGGCAACGCCCCTACCCTGAATCACATCTATCATCCAGCCTTAGCCCCTGGGATAAATCTGGTGGTGGTCTAAGCTGACGCGATCTACAGGCCTAGTAAATCTGCCCCACTGTGTCAGTCAATGCATTCCTATTAAAAGCACACAACTTCTACCGGCTTTGTCACAAAATTTGCGTCGCCATCAAGATTTTTTTCCACGTGACTAAATTCCCAGTGCGTGCCAGATGTATGGTTGAATTATATTGTCTTGCAATATTTGTCATTGTATATTACTGCACCGAATATACGCCGTCCTCTCCCAAGAAACTGGGACCCGCACCTATCATACATTTGTGGCATATCCTAGCCATATGCCACCAATGTTTGAGATGACACAACCCCTTTAAGTAAATAAGGCTGAGCTGCAATACCAGGCATGGCCAGTAGACGAGAGGGGCTCTGTTTCTGGAATAACTTTTTTTTTTTTTTCTCTCCCATTTTATTCTACCCCTTTAACATACCTCTATATCCTTTCTCACTCGGTTAGTAATGCTTTGGTGGTTAAAGGGTTAATCTTAATGCAGTGAACAAATTCGGCGCTGTTTTCGCGTCCTTCATATTTATAAGCGGTGACCCCGCCGTTGGCATTTTCCTTTAAGCGCGGAGGCGGAGGTGTAAGTTAATGCATCAGGGTAATAATGGGAGCAGCAATTTTTCTTATTTTTCTAATGCAAACCTTTGAAATCGAGGTAATTATTGGAAAGTATAAAACCTGTATAATGGACAGGGCGCGAACAGAAAGGCTTAAAGCCGGCACCGCACATCACTGTGGATTGTTAGCGTCTTAAAGGGTCTGTACGTGTAAAGTACCTTATATGTAAAATTTTTGTACAGAATAATTGCAATACAATTGTTCGCTGTTATCAGCCAAGGGAGGTGTTCACCTAACGGACGGGGTAGGACTCAATAAGACATACGCAAACTGTCTTAAAGGGGCAAACTGAAAATAAAAACTGTACCATAGAGCTATTCTTCTCAACTGCCCTATGTATATGCATGCTCGGCTTGGCTGAGCATGCATGTGTTCTGAATAGGGTGAGGGGAGTGAGCCACTGGCAGACACCTCTGGCAGCGGCTTGTATCCCTTCAGAACAAAGGATTGGGCATGTTGAAATCCAATGTCAAGGTGTATATATTGACCCCTTAGTGACTACTGCCAATATGCAGGCTAGGCCGCCACCTGTTTACCGTGGCCTAGTCCAAGTGCAGTGATGAGGGATCCTGCTCTAACGACCAGAAGTGCCAACCCGGGCCGTTTAACCCAATTGATGCCTTGGTCACTAGCAGCTGCGGCATCTAAGTGGTTTAGGGGGAGGCAGCTCCCTCTTTCATGCATTGGCACACCCACGAATGAGACCTAATGAAGGCCCAAAGGCCTACCTGCAGTGTATGCCTTGTCAGGCTGAAAGTGACTGTCAGTATAGTACTGACAGTATAATACACTGTACTACATAAACAGTACAGTGTATTATAGTATAGTATATTATAGTATAGTACTGACAGTATAATACACTGTACTACATAAACAGTACAGTGTATTATAGTATATTATAGTATAGTACTGACAGTATAATACACTGTACTACATAAACAGTACAGTGTATTATAGTATAGTACTGACAGTATAATACACTGTACTACATAAACAGTACAGTGTATTATAGTACTGACAGTATAATACACTGTACTACATAAACAGTACAGTGTATTATAGTACTGACAGTATAATACACTGTACTACATAAACAGTACAGTGTATTATAGAAGCGACCAGAAGACTTGCCTGTCAAAGTCCCCTTGCGGGACTAATAAATTGTAAAATAGAGATGTAATAGTTTTTTTTAATGAAATCTGTTGCAAACAAAATCCCCACTGCATATTTGGTATCGTCGCGTCTGTAACGACCCGCACTATATAATTATCTTGAAATTTATTTACTTCCAAAAAAAAAAAAAGCGATGAAAAAGTGTTATTTACCCCAAAATGATGCTAATGAAAACTACAAGTCATCCTGCAAAAATCCACCGATCAGATACTGATGACCGACTGTACCTTGTGGACAGGTCATCAATATCAAACTCCCAGAAAACCCCTTTAAACGAAGGTAATAAATGGTCTTCGACCTTAGGAGTCGGTATGATATGTCTTTACTTCTGAGACACTAGGTTAGAATATTTTGCCTGCGGCGTCTGTTATGATGGAGACAATTCCCTGGGCACGCTGCTATAGCGATCAATTAGAGTGTAAATGAATAGTGCAGATCTCTGGCAAGGTGCTGGATTGCTGTCCTCTGCAGGCTCTCAATGGCTGGCGTATCTGGGATCTAATTCAAGAGACAATCAATAACGTTCTCATCTGCAAGCAGTCAACACATGTCTATAAGCTGAATAACCCTCCCCCCCCCCCCCTTCCCAAAGATAATACAACTTGATCGGCTCAGTAGTTGACTTGTTAGAGCACAAGTTGAAATACCCAAGAGCTGTTCTTCCTGTTGGGACCATATGAAGCCGTTTTGGAGGTAAAGTGTTTTTGGTCTCTTCCCATAAATCAAGTGTAGGGGATGTGGGGACAGCCATGTGGGCGTTCCTGTGCCCCAACTTTTTCGACTCTTATGACAATCTTACAATCTGATGGAATTTTTAGCAACTTACAGTGGTTCTTTATATGTTCTATTGGTCATCCACGTCTTGCTTCATTAACCACCATTCTGAGCATCATTGTCTGTCCTAGTGATCTGTCTTGTGTCCTAATGATACGTCTAAAATGAAATAAAGTCCCTTCAGTATGGTGGGTGGCCGGTTTGGCAGTTGCGTGAGTGAATGAGTACATTGAGGGGTGAGTGGTTGTATAGGTTGACTAATGGATAAATGGGATGGGTGAATATGTTGGTGAGTGAATGGGTTCGGTGGGTCAATGGTTGGATGAATGGGTCAGTGGTTGGGTGAATGGGTTGGGTGGTTTGATGGGTGACTGAATGGGTTGGGTAGGTAGATGTATGGCTGAATAGGTTTGCGGATGAATAAGTGGTGGAGGGGGGTGGGCGAAAAGCCTGATGGGCAGCTAGGTTAATACACTGTACTGTTTATGTAGTACAGTGTATTATACTGTCAGTACTATAATATACTATAATACACTGTACTGTTTATGTAGTACAGTGTATTATACTGTCAGTACTATACTATAATACACTGTACTGTTTATGTAGTACAGTGTATTATACTGTCAGAACAATACTATAATATATTATAATACACTGTACTGTTTATGTAGTACAGTGTATTATACTGTCAGTACTATACTATAATACACTGTACTGTTTATGTAGTACAGTGTATTGTACTGTCAGTACTATACTGACAGACACTTTCAGCCTGACAAGGCATACACTGCAGGTGGATGGGTGGGAGAATAGGAGAGCGATAGGTTAGTGGCTGAATAGGTTGATGAGTGTATCTGTGGGTCAATAGGTTTGGGGGCAGATGGGTCAGTAGGTTTGGGGGCAGATGGGTCAATAGGTTTGGGGGCAGATCTGTGGGTGAATAAGTTAGTGGGTAGATGGGTGCATAGATCTGAGTGGGTAGTTGAATAGGTTGGTGGATACATGGGTGAATTGGTTCGGCTGGGTGAGGGATAAGACAGGTTGGTGGCTATATGATAAGCTCTCCTCCAGGATCTGGATCACTGCGTAGCTCCTTTTGAGCACAACATCATGGAAGAGTTTTGCCAGAAGTCTCCTGGGACATCGGTGGCTTTTGAATAAACACAATTTCGTGTCTGATCGATCTGGAGGATAAGTCTCTGGAGATGCCTCCTAAACTTCCATAGTTCTTACCCTAGAAAGTGGGATTACATCACTGCGCATCCGCTGCAGCCGCCATCACAGCTCCAGTTATCTGGATCTATTAGTAATTCTGCTTGTAAGAGGAAGGTACAGTAATTAGTGTTTTTAGAGGGGGTCTTGGCGTTGGGACTGTAATACAGACCCCAAAATGTACCCACATTACAGATATGTGAAGCTTTACTTGCCTTTCAGGGTCTGTGAAAAGTGACAACTCTCTAGGTGCTTCGATAGCTGCTATTAGTGGTTGTCATTTTTTATGTAAACCTGGGCTCCAAGCTTGAGTCATGAGTCTGAGGAAGCTGACTGATAACCGCCCGTGTGAGCTGTCACCCAGCTTTCCCAGAAACTCTATTCTACAGGTGACTTGTATCAGGGGCGACAGATAAGCGGGTTATGGATCCATTACATTGCCATTAGCTTCACTGCTCCTTGTATCACTTCCTGTGCTTGTAATTGCTGATTATGGCGCTCGTGCAGGTAGCAGCGGTCATGTTTTCTCAGGCGCACAATGGCAGCACAATTTATGGCTACAGAGTAAATACTGAGATGCAGGCAATTATCTCTGCAGACAGATGTTTGATAATCCGTTCTGTTATATTCAGACCATTACCTGCCAACAGAAACTAGGAAGGGAAGTCGTGAAATATCACTTTATTATGGATGTGTTATTTCAGTCAGCTGATTGGTTACATCAGCCATAGCATTAAAGGTGAAGAGAAAAACCTTGATTATCTGGGTACAATGGCTCCCGGGGGGATATATTAGGCAGCAAGGTGAACAATCCGTTCCTGACATGCATGCTGGAAGCAATGAGCAAGCGGAGGGATCTGTGCGGCGTTGACGAGGAACAAAGTGTGACCGTTTGGTCAGATCAGCTCCAAAACGGCAGGTATGGTGGGGTGGTCCTGGTACCTAGTGGTTAGTACCTACCAAAAGTGGAAGGTCAACTGGTGATTTGCTTGTGGTTGACGTGGTCCTGGGTGCCAAAGCGGAAGAAGTTGGTTTGGGCAATGCTCTGCTGCAAATCATGTGCATGTGACACCTACCGCCTACCGAAACTGTTGTACAGGCAAGTATCCACCAGCACGTGCCTGAGTATTCCTCCTGAGCAAAACGTCAGCCTGACTCGAGTTTGTGGGAAGTTTATCAGCTCTCCAGTGTGAAATGTCACTTTAAATTATGGAGTCCTTGCAATGAACAATAGCAACACTTGTGGCCTGACGCAAACAGAGACCCTATCTAACTAACTACAGGCCTGGTCTCAGTCTCTAGGCGCCAACACTGTAATGAGGTGCGTGCACGATCTTACCGACCCGGGTCTGCTCTGCATCCGCTGGTGACTCAAAACAGAATAAATGCCTCTCCAACAAGCATGTGGTCCTGCAGTTTATGTAGCTTTGCTCCTTAGCTCTCATCAGCGTTCCTGGAAGCAATCCTCGTTCCTCTGGACAGGATCGGGGTCTTGGACACGATCAGCTTCACTTAGCCGCAGCTCTGGTCACCGAGGTATGCTCTCATACCTGGATGCCGTCGGATCCTCTGCTGACACAGTTCCTCAGTCTCTGCTCCCTCTCTCTTCCTCTTCAGTCTCTGCTCCCTCTCTCTTCCTCTTCAGTCTCTGCTCCCTCTCTCTTCCTCTTCAGTCTCTGCTCCCTCTCTCTTCCTCTTCAGTCTCTGCTCCCTCTCTCTTCCTCTTCAGTCTCTGCTCCCTCTCTCTTCCTCTTCAGTCTCTGCTCCCTCTCTCTTCCTCTTCAGTCTCTGCTCCCTCTCTCTTCCTCTTCAGTCTCTGCTCCCTCTCTCTTCCTCTTCAGTCTCTGCTCCCTCTCTCTTCCTCTTCAGTCTCTGCTCCCTCTCTCTTCCTCTTCAGTCTCTGTGTAACTCCACCTCTCATGAATATGGAAATATATGCAGTCTGTAGCTGTGTTTAGGAAACAGCGGCATCTTGTGGCCAAACGGCAGAATGTCAGTCCAGATCATTTAATTTAATCTACACGAACAGCGTTCAGACAAGGAGAGCGGTTTCCCAATCTCACACCCACTAGGCTGAGTGAGCCTCTCTCACGGCCATAGGCCAGGTACACAATCATCTGATGCTCTCAGCATTAATGAATGTAGGAGCCTCAGGTTCTTATGCACCTGGCCGGCGACAGCAGGTGCTCTCCTGAATTCAACTGCATCGCTGTCCTCAGGAGAGTGATACACTTGAATACTGCAGTGAGGGTGGCGGTATTTTGTGCTGCACTTTGGTATTTGCATCTGCTGCGGTGGTATATTGTACTGCACTGTGGTATTTGCATCTGCTGAGGTGTTATATTGTGCTGCACTGTGGTATTTGGTTATGGAGGGGCTGTAGTTTGTGCTGCACTCTGGTATTTGGTTATGGAGGGGCGGTAGTTTGTGCTGCACTCTGGTATTTGGTTATGGAGGGGCGGTAGTTTGTGCTGCACTCTGGTATTTGGTTATGGAGGGGCGGTAGTTTGTGCTGCACTCTGGTATTGCTGGCCCTGCCTACTTGTGTTGTCCCTGTTTATTTGTGTTGCCTCCGCCACCTCTTTTTGGACACGCCTACAACACGGGGCCCCTTTTAGGTTTCCACCGCCACTTTAAGTTTCCAGTCCGCCCCTGAGTCAAGGAATGATCTCAATCTGATCATCATCTGTGAGATGAGCTGAAAAACAAGTCTGAGTCACGGAGGCGGCACCGAGATGCCCTGGGATTTGCTGCATTATGAATACATCTATATGTATGACAGCCACGTTGGGCACATGAGGGCCCCTATGGTGGCCGCATAGGTTTACACCCAAACCATAAAAATGCTCATTCACAGCCTGTACTATGTGAGCGTACAACGTAATACACGGACAGGCCGGCTCCTGCAGGATGGGAGCCTCTTGGGTTTTCTGCTCTACTTTCTAGAGGGGGTCTTGGACAGAGGACTCTGCCCCCCCCATGATGCCCGTATACCCTAATCGGAGATTACAGGGTTGTCTTCATAAAATATTCCATTTAAATACCTGCAGGAGTCTCCCAAGAAGCTCGGCGCAGATGGAGTGAACTGTTGTGCGTCCTTCATATGCAAATTATTGCTCTGTCAAAATACATTTACATGTGAAAAATGTCATCGTAGTTGTATAGAGGCAGCTGGAAGGAGACGTCAACAAAGAGATATGTCATCGTAAGACAGAATCATATAGCCGGTTACATTCTCCTTTCTCTGTGCCAGCGGTGATGGTTGGCAGCTGAGCAGGCGGTGGAAGGTGCGGGCGCAGCGCTTGTCCTCCTGTGTGCAGATAAGGGGGAGTCGGTGACTTGTTTGCTGGAGTTTATGAGGTAATTTACTGTAATCAGCGGCTAATGGCAGAAACTAATCAACCACAGACGCCTCTCCTGGGGTGAGAAGCCGGAGATGAGGATTAGTGGCTGATAATGGAGTCCGCACAGCTCCAGAGTAATCACAGGGGCGCTGACAGGAGCGCGGCCCACCACAGTCAGCCGGCATTAATATACAACTGTTGTGTAATGTCGGATGGATGGATGGATAGATGCGTGGATGGTTGGATAGATGCGTGGATGGTTGGATAGATGCGTGGATGGTTGGATAGATGCGTGGATGGATGGATAGATGCGTGGATGGTTGGATAGATGCGTGGATGGATAGATGCATGGATGGATAGATGCGTGGATGGTTGGATAGATGCGTGGATGGTTGGATAGATGCGTGGATGGTTGGATAGATGCGTGGATGGTTGGATAGATGCGTGGATGGTTGGATAGATGCGTGGATGGTTGGATAGATGCGTGGATGGTTGGATAGATGCGTGGATGGTTGGATAGATGCGTGGATGGTTGGATAGATGCGTGGATGTTTGGATAGATGCGTGGATGGATAGATAGATGCGTGGATGGATAGATAGATGCGTGGATGGATAGATAGATAGATGCCTGGATGGTTGGATGCATAAATGGATGAATAGATAGATGCGTGTATGGATGGATGCATAAATGGATGAATAGATAGATGCGTGTATGGATGGATGCATAAATGGATGGATGGATGTTTTGGATCTGCGGATATTTGCATAGACGGCTAGATAGATGGAAGCATAGATGCAGTGGATATGTATATTCCTTTGGAGCCTCTAATCTCCCCGTACAGTTACATCTCTGACCTGAGAAGATGATGGCAAAGAAATAAAAATAACTGAAGAAGAAAATGAAGGTATTAATGTGAATAGATCTTCTCGGCCCCTGGAGCAATCTATTGGAACGTCTTATCTGATCACACATCATAGGGAGAACAGCAGGGAAAGTGATCAAAGAGCCCATGGGAAGTCATTACATGAGCATTCGCCACCATCACAGCGCTCAGAAATTTTGCTGACCTAAGCTTCTGTACCTCTGTTTTACTACTGTACATGCACTATATGGAGAGAAGTATTGGGCCCCACATCTTGATCGTTGAAATCAGGTGTTTCATTCAGTCCCTTTGCCACAGGTGTATAAACTCCAGCCCTGGCCATGCAGTCGCCATTACCACAGGTGTATAAAATCCTGCCCCAGCCATGCAGTCTGCCATTACCACAGGTGTATAAACTCCAGCCCTGGCCATGCAGTCGCTATTACCACAGGTGTATAAACTCCAGCCCTGGCCATGCAGTCACCATTACCACAGGTGTATGAAATCCTGCCCCAGCCATGCAGTCTGCCATTACCACAGGTGTATAAACTCCAGCCCAGCCATGCAGTTGTCATTACCAGACATTTGTGAACAGTTCATTGTAAAAGGCTGACTGAATTCCGGCATGGTTCTGTAATAGGATGTCACCGCTGCCACGAGTCGCTTCCTGAATTGTCTTCCCTTTTTAGATCATCCACCAGCACCTGTGATTGGTATTATTGTAAAGTGGAAGGAACCACAGCAACTCGCCAACTCTCTGCTGACTCCATAACTGCAGAGTCCAGATCTCTTCTGCCATTAACATGGTTTTCCATAGCCTTACATTACAGAGCACAATGCCAAGCATCAGATGGGGCGGTGTAAAGCATGCTGCCACTGGACTCCTGAGCGGTGGAAACATGCTGTGTAGAGTGATGAATCCTCTAGCGGGACGAGTTTGGCGAAGTACCTGCCTAGCTGCCTTGTGCCAGCTGTAAAGTCTGGTGGAGGAGGCATAATACTGTGGGACTTTCTCAGGGGTTAGCCTCGGCCCCCTAGTTCCCGTATAGGGAAATCTTAGAGGTTATCCAAATCCCAGCACCCCCTGCCGATGAGCTGTCTGAAGGGGTTGAGCGCTACCTTCTCTTCCAAATTACCTTCACGTCCTCTTGCTTGTAGAGGCGCCGCAGTGTAATTACAACTTCTCCCATTCAAGTGAATGGGACGAGCAGTTCTTTACTCTGAAAAGGAGACAACACAAAGGTGATTTGGAAGAGGAAGTAGCGCTCCAACGAGCACCGTGACCCCTTTTAAACAGCTGCGGTGCCTGGAGTCAGACCCCGCAGATCTGATACTGACCTATCCTGAGGATAGACCATCACTTTTACCTACTGCACATCCCCTTTAAGGCTTCGGCATACCAAGACATTTTGGACAGTTGTAGGCCTCCAACTTGTGAGAATAGTTTGGGTAAGGCCTAGTGTTGGTCGAGCACTTCAGAGCAGGGGATGCCTGGTTTAATGCTCTGGTTCTCCCATTGACTTCCAAAGTGCTCGAGTAGAACACTTCCCCATGCTCGGGTGCTCTACAGAACACAATGGAAGTCAATGGGAGAACCCGAGCATTAAACCAGGCACCCCCTGCTCTGAAGAGGGGAGGGTGTCGGGACTCTAGTTTGGCTTAGGAGTCCCTGCTCTGACTCCATATATAACTATGTCCATATATGGAGTCAGTGCTTGGGGACACCCAGTGTATTTAAATCTAATTTAGCCTCTATTTCTGAAAAGTTTCTGGTGGGATTCGAACTCACAACCTTCTACATTACAGCCAAGAATCTTTTCCACTGCACTATAGAGCTGCATGGCCAGTTACTAAAAAAAAAAAAAAATTAGACTTCTGCTGTATAGGATTACATACTACTAATAAAGTATTCCTATACAGCAGAGGTCTCATATTTTTTTTTTTAGTAAGTGTAGTAGTTAAGATTCTTGGCTGTAATGTAGAAGGTTGTGAGTTTTAATCCCGTTATAAACTTTTCTGAAATGGAGGCTAAATTGAATTTTAACATATGTTTTTAGCCATAATATATTTACATATATTATATATTTAGAATATATAATAGATTATAATATATGTAAATATATTATGGCTAAAACATCAGTAGTAGTTTCCCACATACAGTTGCAAGAAAAAGTATGTGAACTCTTTGGAATGATATGGATTTCTGCACAAATTGGTCATAAAATGTGATCTGATCTTCACAACAATAGACCATCACAATAAGTCACAACAATAGACCATCACAGTCTGCTTAAACTAATAACACACAAAGAATTAAATGTATGTGAACCCTTGGATTTAATAACTGGTTGAACCTCCTTTGGCAGCAATAACTTCAACCAAACGTTTCCTGTAGTTGCAGATCAGACGTGCACAACGGTCAGGAGTAATTCTTGACCATTCCTCTTTACAGAACTGCTTCAGTTCAGCAATATTCTTGGATGTCTGGTGTGAATCGCTTTCTTGAGGTCATGCCACAGTTTCTCAATCGGGTTGAGGTCAGGACTCTGACTGGGCCACTCCATAAGGCGTATTTTCTTCTGTTTAAGCCATTCTGATGTTGATTTACTTCTATGCTTTGGGTCGTTGTCCTGTTGCAACATCCGTCTTCTGTTGAGCTTCAGCTGGTGGACAGATGGCCTTAAGTTCTCCTGCAAAATGTCTTGATAAACTTGGGAATTCATTTTTCCTTCGATGATAGCAATCTGTCCAGGCCCTGACGCAGCAAAGCAGCCCCAAACCATGACGCCCCCACCACCATACTTCACAGTTGGGATGAGGTTTTGATGTTGGTGTGCTGTGCCTCTTTTTCTCCACACATAGTGTTGTGTGTTTCTTCCAAACAACTTAACTTTGGTTTCATCTGTCCACAGAATATTTTGCCAGTACTGCTGTGGAACATCCAGGTGCTCTTGTGCAAACTGTAAACGTGCAGCAAGGTCTTTTTGGACAGCAGTGGCTTCCTCTGTGGTATCCTCCCATGAAATCCATTCTTGTTTAGTGTTTTACGTATCGTAGATTCGCTAACTGGGATGTAAGCATATGCCAGAGACGTTTGTAAGTCTTTAGCTGACACTCCAGGATTCTTCTTCACCTCATTGAGCAGTCTGCGCTGTGCTCTTGCAGTCATCTTTACAGGACGGCCACTCCTAGGGAGAGTAGCAGCAGTGCTGAACTTTCTCCATTTATGAACAATTTGTCTTACCGTGGACGGATGAACAGCAAGGCTTTTGAAGATACTTTTATAACCCTTTCCATCTTTATGCAAGTCAACAATTCTTAATCGTAGGTCTTCTGAGAGCTCTTTTGTGCGAGGCATCATTCAAATCAGGCAATGCTTCTTGTAAAAAGCAAACCCAGAACTGGTGTGTGTTTTTTTTTATAGGGCAGGGCAGCTGTAAGCAACACCTCCAATCTCATCTCATTGATTGGACTCCAGTTGGCTGACACCTCACTCCAATTAGCTCTTGGAGATGTCATTAGTCTAGGGCAGGGATGCTCAACCTGCGGCCCTCCAGCTGTTGTAAAACTACAACTCCCATCATTCACTGCTGTAGGCTGATAGCTGTAGGCTGTCCGGGCATGCTGAGATTTGTAGTTTTGCAACAGCTGGAGGGCCGCAGGTTGAGCATGCCTGGTGTAGGGGTTCACATACTTTTTCCACCTGCACTGTGTATGTTTACATGGTGTGTTCAATAAAAACATGGTAACATTTAATTCTTTGTGTGCTATTAGTTTAAGCAGACTGTGATTGTCTATTGTTGTGACTTGGATGAAGATCAGATCAAATTTTATGACCAATTTGTGCAGAAATCCATATCATTCCAAAGGGTTCACATACTTTTTCTTGCAACTGTATTATGCATTCATATATATACCAGAAGTATGATAATATATTTATTGTAATTACACATTTTTTACAATTACTAAAAAAAAATATTAATTTAATTTAGCCTCTATTTCTAAAATGTTTCTGGCGGGATTTGAACTCGCAACCTTCTACGTTACAGCCAAGAACCTTAACCACTACTGCATGGCTAGTTACAAAAAAAAATATAAAGTATATAAGACTTCTGCTGTATAGGAATACTTATTTTTTTTGTAACTGGCCATGCAGCTCTATAGTGTAGTGGTTAACATTCTTGGCTGTAATGTAGACGGTTGTGATTTCAAATCCCGACAGAAACTTTTCAGAAATAGAGGCTAAATTAGATTTTATTTGTAGTAGTATTAATTTTAGTAGTAGTAATATTTATTGGTATTATTATTATTATTATTATTATTTGTAATATTTTTTGGCTATTATTATTTATTTCTTATGTACACTGCTCAAAAAAATAAAGGGAACACAATAACACATCCTAGATCTGAAATAATTAAATATTCTTCTGAAATACTTTGTTCTTTACATAGTTGAATGTGCTGACAACAAAATCACACAAAAATTAAAAAATGGAAATCAAATTTTTCAACCCATGGAGGTCTGGATTTGGAGTCACACTCAAAATTAAAGTGGAAAAACACACTACAGGCTGATCCAACTTTGATGTAATGTCCTTAAAACAAGTCAAAATGAGGCTCAGTAGTGTGTGTGGCCTCCACGTGCCTGTATCACCTCCCTACAACGCCTGTGCATGCTCCTGATGAGGTCGCGGACGGTCTCCTGAGGGATCTCCTCCCAGACCTGGACTAAAGCATCTGCCAACTCCTGGACAGTCTGTGGTGCAACGTGACGTTGGTGGATAGAGCGAGACATGATGTCCCAGATGTGCTCAATTGGATTCAGGTCTGGGGAATGGGCGGGCCAGTCCATAGCATCAATGCCTTCGTCTTGCAGGAACTGCTGACACACTCCAGCCACGAGGTCTAGCATTGTCTTGCATTAGGAGGAACCCAGAGCCAACCGCACCAGCATATGGTCTCACAAGGGGTCTGAGGATCTCATCTCGGTACCTAATGGCAGTCAGGCTACCTCTGGCGAGCACATGGAGGGCTGTGCGGCCCTCCAAAGAAATGCCACCCCACACCATTACTGACCCAATGCCAAACCGGTCATGCTGGAGGATGTTGCAGGCAGCAGAATGTTCTCCACGGCGTCTCCAGACTCTGTCACATGTGCTCAGTGTGAACCTGCTTTCATCTGTGAAGAGCACAGGGCACCAGTGGCGAATTTGCCAATCTTGGTGTTCTCTGGCAAATGCCAAACGTCCTGCATGGTGTTGGGCTGTAAGCACAACCCCCACCTGTGGACGTTGGGCCCTCATATCACCCTCATGGAGTCTGTTTCTGACCGTTTGAGCAGACACATGCACATTTGTGGCCTGCTGGAGGTCATTTTGCAGGGCTCTGGCAGTGCTCCTCCTGTTCCTCCTTGCACAAAGGCGGAGGTAGCGGTCCTGCTGCTGGGTTGTTGCCCTCCTACGGCCTCCTCCACGTCTCCTGATGTACTGGACTGTCTCCTGGTAGCGCCTCCATGCTCTGGACACTACGCTGACAGACACAGCAAACCTTCTTGCCACAGCTCGCATTGATGTGCCATCCTGGATAAGCTGCACTACCTGAGCCACTTGTGTGGGTTGTAGACTCCGTCTCATGCTACCACTAGAGTGAAAGCACCGCCAGCATTCAAAAGTGACCAAAACATCAGCCAGGAAGCATAGGAACTGAGAAGTGGTCTGTGATCACCACCTGCAGAACCACTCCTTTATTGGGGGTGTCTTGCTAATTGCCTATAATTTCCACCTGTTGTCTATCCCATTGCACAACAGCATGTGAAATTGATTGTCACTCAGTGTTGCTTCCTAAGTGGACAGTTTGATTTCACAGAAGTGTGATTGACTTGGAGTTACATTGTGTTGTTTAAAGAGGACCTTTTACCTGTATAAACTATGGTAACTAAGTATGCTGCCATATAGAGCGGCGCCCGGGGATCTCACTGCACTTACTATTATCCCCGGGCGCCGCTCCGTTCTCCCGTTATAGGCTCCGGTACCTTTGCTTCTTAAGTTATAGTAGGCGGTGTCTTCCCTTGTCCTGTGGGCGTCTCCTTCTCCTAGGCTGCAGCTCTGGCCAATCGCAGCGCACAGCTCACAGCCTGGGAGAAAAAAACCTCCCAGGCTGTGAGCTGTGCGCTGCGATTGGCCAGAGCTGCAGCCTAGGAGAAGGAGACGCCCACAGGACAAGGGAAGACACCGCCTACTATAACTTAAGAAGCAAAGGTACCGGAGCCTATAACGGGAGAACGGAGCGGCGCCCGGGGATAATAGTAAGTGCAGTGAGATCCCCGGGCGCCGCTCTACATGTCAGCATACTCAGTTACCATAGTTTATACAGGTGAAAGGTCCTCTTTAAGTGTTCCCTTTATTTTTTTGAGCAGTGTATTATTATTAGCATTTTGTAGCGTTATTATTATTTGTAGTATTGTTTATTGGTAATATTATTATTTGTAATAGATTTATTATTATTTTAGTAGTATTTATTGGTATTATTATTTGTAGTATTATTTATTTTATTTGCACTCTTGTACCGGTTTGAGTTATTACTATAGTTGTTTCATTTCTATGTGTTTCTATTCTATTCTATTCTATTATTATTATACCCGCTGGTGCTATCATTTCTCCTGTACTTTGGCCTCCTCCTCGTGTCCCCTGGCCGAGCTCCCCTCCTTTATTCATGGTCGTTGCCCAGGGTCAGCCTATAGCTGAGGGATTTGGGAGATTCGGAATAAAGTGTAAAAAAGCTGCGTCCCGGACCCCAAGGGAACTTGTCATCTGCCCCTGAAATGTTCCTGCTGTCACTTCTCATTTCTGTACAACCCCGGGATACACACAGCACCAACTCCCACGCACAGTAACACGTGATCTCCTGTAGCTAAAATATAGGCATTTATAACGATCTGAGCAGAAAGAGTTTGAGATAAGAAAAACATGGCTGCTTTCTTCCCAAACAGCGCCACTCCTTTCTTCAGGCTGTGTGTCGTATTGCAAGTTGGACCCATTGCTTCTATTGTTGCACCATTGCGATGACAAGATGGCAGCTGATGCCCAGTGATGGGGCAACCATATTTCCACACCAGTTAAGGAGTCCTTGAGTCGTTGTCACGGCGCAGTGTGGTGAATATACTCCACACTGAACACAGAAGGTAAGGGAAAGGGTATTAGGCCTGGAACCTAGGGAAAGAGAAATGGTCACACCTAGTGAGTCCTTACTCCAAGCCCTGACTATCAGTATGAACAGACCTTGATGGTAGGAATGTTCATACACAGGAACCTAAGCCCAATCTCACCCTAACAGGGCCCTGTAGATAATGTCAGGACACGGATGGCCTATTCCTTCCCAGATGAAGGAATAGGAGACCCCCTTAGGCCTAATATAGCAGGTAGGGGAAAACAACAAAGAAGATAAACTTAACTTCCAGAAGTATGTGGGCGAGCAGGAATCTTCTAGTCCCTGTCGCAGGCGGGACCATGACAGTCGTCTACTGTCACGTAGTCAAAAATGTAATCTCACTGTTCATTGACTATATCTGTTTCTGGAAAAGCTGGTTGGTATTTAATATAGCTTCCAGCATGGCTCATATGGTCTCCCAAATGCAGCAATCGGGAACAAGGAGACTGGGAAAGCTGAGTGACAACCATGTAATAACAGCATGACTCGTTGTCTACAAGTTTTCCCAGCACCCCCACTGATCAGCTGTTTCAGAACCTGACACTATACAGTGGATGGGTCGTAAGCACAGGGATCCATCCACCATGTAGTGGGCCGTGCCTTACACCCACTGTTTGGTTTCCGACACCAGAAGCTGCCCAAAACAGCTGCTCGTGGGGGTGGCAGGTGTCGATCGGACACTGATGACCTGTCCTCACGGTAGATCGCCACTATTTAAGTACCGCAAAACCCCTCTAAGGTCTCTTAATACATTTGGCGCATGTTCTAGCAGTCTGTTCACCAGAAAAGCAAATGTACATCTACTATGAGCCAGCGAAAGTTATAGTAAATATTACCATTAAGGGAAAAAAAGAGAAATCTGCAACTTAAGTACTCCAGAAAAAAGCAAACATTCTGCCGCCACTAGAGGGAGCTTATTACATGCATGAAATACTTATGTACCTAACCCGCGGTTGCAGGTGCCCTCCAAACTCCTGAATTAAACTGTATTGCCCTCCTGAGGCAACTGGAGAAGGACAGAACGTGGCAGCTGGCTCCGGCCACCATAGAGGGGCAGCTTCTGGGCGGGCATTGTGTGCTGCTTGGGCATTATTTTGTGATGCACTGTGGTATCTGGCTCTGCTGGAACAGAATTTTGTGCCACCATATGGTATTCTTGACCCCCGCCTACTTGTGCTGGCCCTGCCTTCTGTCAATTTGGACTCTCCTACAACATGGGGCCACTTTTTCTTTTTTTCCAGGGCCACTTTCGTTTACCTCCCAACCCCCTCAAGTTGTAAATTATAGTGCAAATATGGCATGCACCTTAATTTGCAAATATCTGTAAAGAATAAATCAAGGCAACTGGACTTACTGTAGAGTTATTGAAAACGTTTCACTCGTTCTTCCAACGAGCTTTCTCAATTCTGAGTGACTGTACAAGAATTCTCTGGGAATAAATATGTAACTGAATCAACATCTGGTAATTATACCCAGCATGGGGTCAGAGGTCATTATACCCACCATCCTCTAGACCACAAACTGGGAGTCATCCAGACTCTACACCACCGGGTGAGAAAATCCCCACCAGCACAGAGGCCAAGGCGAAGGAATTCAAACACCTCAGAGGGGCACTTAAAACTTGTGGGTATCCAGATTGGGCCTTTGTCAAAACAGAGGGAAGGAGAAGAAAGAGCACCAAGACTACCAGTGAGGGCGAGAAGCATGACAGGCGCAAGAATATGGCTATCCCATATGTAGCTGGGGTGTCTGAGAAACTCAAAAGGACTTTTAATAAACATCACATCCCTGTCTGCTTTAAACCCAGCAACACATTGAGGCAACAACTGGTTCACCCAAAGACCCAACGCCTAAACACCAGATGGACAACATTGTGTACGCAATCCAGTGCAATGAGGAATGCTCAGAACTGTATATCGGCAAAACAAAACAACAACTACATCAGCGTATGGCTCGGCATAGAAGAGCCAAAACCTCTGGTCAAGATTCAGCCGTGTACTTACATCTAAAAGAAACAGGTCACACCTTTGAAGACAGTCAAGTACATGTTTTGGATAAGGAGGCCGATTGGTACAAACGAGGTGTGAAGGAGGCCATCTACGTAAAAATGGAGAAGCCAAGCTTGAATAGAGGCGGGGGGGTTAGACATCTATTGTCTGCCACATACAATGCTGTCTTGACACCTTTTTCTGGGAGGTCATTGTCATCTACTGACTCCAATTAGGATAATGGTATCAACACCTTTGACCCCATGCTGGGTATAATGACCTCTGACCCCATGCTGGGTATAATTACCAGATGTTTTATTCAGTTACATATTTATTCCCAGAGAATTCTTGTACAGTCACTCAGAATTGAGAAAGCTCGTTGGAAGAACGAGTGAAACGTTTTCAAGAAATCTACAGTAAGTCCAGTTGCCTTGATTTATTCTTTACAGATGTACCACGACCTGGATAAATGAGGACCTTCACAGACTTAATTTGCAAATGTTTACGCCGTAAAAAAAACTATGCAGTATGCAAATAGTAGTCATCGTCATGGTCTCCTTGATGTACCAAAGATGGTGCGACGTCAGCAGGAGCCCTCCTAAAATTTTGTGTATGCACCATTGATTCCTGCCCCCCAGGTGGACTAGCTCCACCTTCGATGCGGCGGTAGAGGAGGGGCATGATGGAGCTTCCCGCTGAGCTGACAACCCAGGGAGCAGGAATCGCAGGTGGCCTTACACCAGCATGCACTGATGATACGGTATGTCAGTCATTCCTCAGTGGGCCTGATTCCAGCAAGGAGACCATGAATATTAACATGACGGCCCGCCCAGATGACAATTTGTGGGTAAAAAGTAGATTTTTTTTTTTACACTATGCGTTTTCACAAAGCATATATAAAGACATGTCTGTACCGCTATAAGGGAGGTGTAACGTGGTGCTGGTGCAAAATCCAAGGACAGGCTCCCTTTAACTCTATGGTTATGCAGAGGATTTGGAACTCTGTATCTCTCTCATTACTCTGCACCAACACTGGACCTATTCACATAAAAAATGGTGTTTATGGTGGACATAATGCGCATCCTCAGCCAAGATCCAATAGTTGCAATTTCTGCTAATTATGCCTCTGGGTGGCATTACAATGGCGTCTGTTCCTGGCATCAGCCGGGGCACCACTGAGCAGCAGAAAGCCCAGCCCGCGTCGCAGTGTAGGGGGTTTTCCAGGTGACATTTGCTGTGTTTTTATAGATAATTATCAGCGTTTCCAGCCAGGGATGATAATCTCCATCATCTGCTCGAACAATCTGCGCTTCTAAGGATTTCCCAGATCCCGTGTAATAAAATGACAAGCCGCCAGGAAGCTCACGAGCTAGGACACTGCGCTGCCAGCGCCAGACTGCCGCTCCGTGTCGTCGTGTGCAAGGCAGCGTGGAGCACAATCCTTAACTCCTTAATGCGTGAGTCGGCGAGGTGTTAAAGGGGTATTCCCATTTCAGACGGAGCCCCCGAACTGAAGGAGAGCACTCTGCACAAGCGCTGCCACCGTCCATTCACCGCTATGGGACTTCTGCAAACATCTGAGCACGCTTAGTTATTTGCGGAATTCCAATAGCAATGGGTGGAGAGTGCACTGTGCATGCGCTGTGCGCTCCTATACACTTTGGGAGCCCCGTTCTGGACGTAGGAGCAGTTCTCAGAGGTGGGACCCACACCTATCGGACATTGATGGCCTATCCCACCAATCTGTGAGATGTGCATACCCCTTTAAATACTCTCCTTTTATTAAATGTTTTTGGAAAAAGCTGCGTGAGCAGCACTGGGGTCCTGGATTCATCCAAGGGCAACATCTGCATTAGGGCTCATGCACACGACCGTTGGGTGTTTTGCGATCCACAAATTGCGGATCTGCACAACACGGATACCAGCCGCGTGCATTCTGCATTTTAAAGAATGTCCGGCCCCTAATAGAACAGTCCTATCCTTGTCCGTAATGTGGACCGCAAAAATAAAAAACTAACGGACACGTATAAACATACATTTGTGTGCGTGAGTTTGTGTGTTTTCATGTAGAACATGCTGATAGATTAAAGGGTTTTTTTGAGACTTTTTTTTCTACTTTATCAGTATCTGATTGGTGGGGGTTTGACACCTGGGACCCCCACTAATCAGCTGGTTGAGAAGTCACCTGTGTTCCTGTAAGCACTGCGGCCTTCTCTCGGCTCACCAAGTACAGCGCCGTCCATTGTATAGTGGCTGTAATTGGTATCGCACTCAGCCATGTGACTGATGAACGTGACATCACATGACCTAGGAAAAGCTGAGAGAAGGTCGCAGCAATACTGGGACAGCCGCTGCCTTCTCAAACAGCTGATCAGTGGGGGTCCCGGTTGTCGGACCCCCACAATCAGATACTGATGACTAAGCAAATTAGTTTCACCTAATAGCAGCCAACAAACATGAGGGGAGGAGACTCTAGCATCGCGCTCGAGCACACGTGGCGTTCGGCCGAACACCGATCTGTGCCGAGCATCGCGATGCTCGAGTCAAAATGGTGTTCGGCATGCTCGCCCAACACTAGTTCTGATCCATCATATAAAATTCCGATTAAGGGCTCTTTCACACCTGCGTTATTGTCTTCCGGCATAGAGTTCCGTCGTCGGGGCTCTATGCCGGAAGAATCCTGATCAGGATTATCCTAATGCATTCTGAATGGAGAGTAATCCGTTCAGGATGCATCAGGATGTCTTCAGTTCCGGTACGGAACGTTTGTTGGCCGGAGTAAATACCGCAGCATGCTGCGCTTTTTGCTCCGGCCAAAAATCCGGAACACTTGCCGCAAGGCCGGATCCGGAATTAATGCCCATTGGAAGGCATTGATCCGGATCCGGCCTTAAGCTAAACGTCGTTTCGGCGCATTGCCGGAGCCGACATTTAGCTTTTTCAGAGTGGTTACCATGGCTGCCGGGACGCTAAAGTCCTGACAGCCATGGTAAGTGTAGCGGGGAGCGGGGGAGCAGTGTACTTACCGTCCGTGCGGCTCCCCGGGCGCTCCAGAGTGACGTCAGGGCGCCCCAAGCGCATGGATCACGTGATCGCATGGATCACGTCATCCATGCGCATGGGGCGCTCTGACGTCATTCTGGAGCGCCCCGGGAGCCGCACGGACTGTAAGTATACCGCTCCCCCGCTCCCCGCTCCTACTATGGCAACCAGGACTTTAATAGCGTCCTGGGTGCCATAGTAACACTGAAAGCATTTGGAAGACGGTTCCGTCTTCAAATGCTTTCAGTACACTTGCGTTTTTCCGGATCCGGAGTGTAATTCCGGCAAGTGGAGTACACGCCGGATCCGGACAACGCAAGTGTGAAAGAGGCCTAACAAAACATTGAACTTAAGGCTGTAATGTAACAAAACACGAAAAAAGTCAAGGGGGGGGGGGGTGAATACTTTTGCAAGGCACTGTATATTAACAAATAAATCGGCACTGAACGCTGGACCTAAAAGTGGAACGCGTTCTATAGGGAGCCCTCGGGGAGGAGCCCTTGCATAATGCTTTCCCCAAGTCCTCGTCAGCCCTTTAATTCAGGTATTAATATTGCAGCCGGATCTTCTGATTTAGTGTTTTTATTAACGTGATATTGAAACATTGGTTTAATTGAGGTCAGAGAACTTGTGCCGTCCCTCCTTTCCCTCCCACTCATTCAGTGCAATAATATAAAAGTTATTATATCCGGCTGGAGGGCTGCAGGTTGGGCATCCCTGTTCTAGATAATGATCTGGAACTCATAAATCCAGATAGGTCATTAGTATCTGATTGGTGCAGCCCCTGGACCCCCACCAATCAGCAGTTTTAGGGTCCATTCACACATCCGTATGAATGGTCCGCAACGTTGCGGAACGGATACGGACCCATTCATTTTCAGTGGGGCCGGAAAAGACACTATGTGCTGTCCGCATCCTCATTTCCGGATCCTCAATTCCGTTCCCCAAAAAATAGAACATGTCCTGTTCTTGTCCGCAACTGCGGACAAGAAAAGGCATTTTCTATTTTAGTGCCGGCGAAATGCGGAACACACATTGCCGGTGTCCATGTTTTGCGGGTGCGCAATTTGCGGATCGCAAAACGCCTACGGACGTAGGCAGCAGTGCTCTCAGTAGCCACCACAAGAGGGAGCTCACTGCATGCTACGTATACATTGAACTCTATGATAAACCTGTATGCGCCATGCTCCTAAGCTCCCCTTAGCGGTGGCTCCAGCAGGTTGGCAGGGCAGAACTTTTGATTGAAAAGCGACCTGGTGTTTAAAGTGGATCTGCCAGCAGTTTTGATCATGCTAAACTGCTGACAGCATTAAGTAGGAACTGGGAAGAGCAGTACAAAAATACCTTTTGTGGATCTTTTCTCATCAGGAGACTGGAGTAATGAAATTATGACCTTTCATTTTGCCAAATTGTGCTCTCAAGTGTCCAGGGGGCCGGGGTGGCATTGAGCTCTGCTCTGAGTCGTGGCTGCAGGGGTCTCCTGGTTGGATGCTACAGAGGAGGAGCCCTGGGGTTGCCCAGAGCAGAGAACAGAGGGCACTTCACAGTGAAGCCCCGCCTCCTGGGCACTTCACAGTGAAGCCCCGCCTCCTGGGCACTTGAGAACACAAGTGTGAACCTGTTGATTATGAACCCATTTGGGCAGATTTACGGATAGTAGTATATAATAGCATACTAATAATACAGTCCTTTATTCCCTCCATTCACTTCTATGGGACTGATGGCGTGCTGTCTACCTCAGATCCAAAGAAGCGAATGGACCGGCATTGCCCGCTACTCCTCCGTTAAAACTTGGGGACCCTCCGTTATTGAGATCGCTGGATGTCCCAGTGGTTGGACCCCCCAGCGATCCAACATTTATCACCCATCTTCATGGGATAACCTCTTTTTAAAGGGATTGTACCACTAATGGCACTTATCCCCTATCCATAGGAAAGGGAAGATATGTATTGGATCAATAGGGGTCCGAACGCCAGGACCACGAGAATCGGTGTCTGCGAATGCCACCAAACTGCCCCATGAGCGGTGCATCCTCCGCAGTGCCATAGACGTGAATGGAGCGGAGGATGTACATGGGGCATTTCGGCGGCACTTGCAGACCCCCGTGATCGCTGGGGGTCAGACCCTGTGCGATCAAACCCTAATCCCTTGTCCTGTGGATAGGGAATGAGTTATTAGTGGCGCAGCTCCTTTAAGTATGCAAATGGCGTAATAAAATCAACCCCTTGCGCCTCGTCAGGCAGTGGTCATGCGATGTGCGGCTCGTCGAGCGGCCCAGGTGTAATTGCATTTCACAGTTCCAATATCTAGTCAGGTGATAAAAGTGCAGAGACTCGGCAGAAAGCGCATTCCCCTGCAGTCATGTATGTGAGCGCAGCTGCGACCTGCCTGATTTACTTAACGGCGAAAGCACTGGACGCGGCCGATCCTACATCACGTCTTCATGCAGAGCAGGAGGCTGGAGACTGGGAAGGGTTAGAAATAAAGGTCTGCTTACAGCGCCACCCCTGTCCACAGACTGTGTCTGGTATTGCAGCCCACTGCCATGAATTAAATGGGTTATTATTTTCAATAGGGTCAGAGGCGTACCTTCAGTGGAGGCACCCCACGCAGGAGAGAGGGCCCGGCGCTGAACTTCTCTTACCGAATATAAAAAACACTGCAAACACCTACTTACAGTAACTGGACACATTGCTATGCACGGAGCTCCCCCTAGTGGTGGCTGCAGGCAGCCAGCTTTGTAATAGATGGGAAGCCGGAGATTTATGCCAGTCCTCTGTTAGGAATGAGCGCCATATTTATGAGGCACACGTTCCACTTTACTGCCATGGAAGTTTAAGGCCAAATGTGACTTTTCTTTTGCATTTTTTTTATTTAAAATTCCTTCCTCTTAATAAAAAAAAATAAATCAAAATTCTTTATAAATCTCAGTGTTGCACTTTGCATTTTGCATTGCCAGGGAGTCATTGAACTGATACTTCTCACAGCTGAAGTTTTGCCACAGTCGTGTCTAAGCCAATCAGTCTGATCGCAGATGGACAAGGCGAAAGCCTGAGGTTCTATCCTGCATAGCTCACAGAAGATTATCTAGACTGGGTCCAATTGTGACAAAGCCACTGCTGTGTGAAGTATTACATCTGGACAGATTTTCTGCTTATTTTTACAATGGTCCCATTCACTGACAGCAAGCAGAGATCTTAAAAATGGTGAGGAAATGCAACAGAAATCATTATGCATTTATTTGAATTTTTTTTTTATCTGAGGCTGGAGAATCCTGAAATATGTATATGCATTCACGTTTCGGGCACGATGTTCTGTAGCAGGTCGCCGAAATAAGTTCCTCCTTAGTGCCCCTCCCCCCCAAAAAATCCCTATTATTTGGATTTCCACGTGCCAGAATCATAATGGAAACCCCTCATGTAGACCGCGCCAAAGGTGCCATAGAAGTGAGCAATGTCCTGCAGTGCGACTATCCCCCAGCAGAGGGAGGCATTGCTCTCAATCCTGACCCAGTCCCTCAGTGCATTATATTGACGCGTTTCAAGTACTTTCTGCTTTTCATTTGCTCTAAATTTCCTTGTTTTACTTTCAAGGTGCGACATAGAGGAAGCAAATTGCAATTTTTTTTAAGTGCAAACTATCGAATATGCCATATTTTTTATCACGTGACTGTATCGGCTTGTCTAGTATGAAAAGGGGGGAAAAAATAGAAAACTGTTTGAAATGGTGGAAATGCATCTCGACATAATTAGATACAATGAATTACGCCGTTATCTCTGTGGGCGTTGGGATGTCAATGTCGGAGTGGCTTCTGCTCCACAGGGGCCTGACTGCACATGACCGAAACTAGGGATCGGGGAGGGAGAACACAGACTAAGGCCCCTTTCACACGAGGGAGTTTTCCGCGCGGGTGCAATGCCGTGACGTGAACGCGTAGCACCCGCACTGAATCCCGACCCATTCATTTCAATGGGACTGTGCACATGAGCGTTTTTTTTTTCACGCATCAGTTCTGCGTTGCGTGAAAAACGCAGCACGTTCTATATTCAGCGTTTTTCACGCAGCCCTGTCCCCATAGAAGTGAATGGGGCTTCAGTGAAAAACGCATTACATCCGGAAACGAGTGCGGGTGCGATGCGTTTTTCACCGATGGTTGCTAAGAGATGTTGTTTGTAAACCTTCAGTTCTTTATCACGCGTGTGAAAAACGAATCAAAACGCATTAACGCGCATTGCACCCGCACGGAAAAAACTGAACGCGATCGCAGACAAAACTGACTGAACTTGCTTGCAAAATGGTGCGAGTTTCACTGAACGCATCCGGAGCCGATCGGTATCATTCGTGTGAAAGAGGCCTAACATTTCTCTTGGCCATAACTCCAATAAGACTATAGTTAGAACTTCCTTTCCTCGACTACAGTTGGAAGTGCAGCTCTGGAGCACACAATGCAGTCTAAGGCCTCATGCACACGACCGTTGTTTTATTCTGTGTCCGTTGTTCCGTTTTTCGTGATTTTCTGCGGACCCATTGACTTTCAATGGGTCCGTTGAAAACTCGGCTAATGCACCGTTCGTCATCCGCGTCCGTGGTTCCAGTCCGTCAAAAAAATATAACCTGTCCTATTTTGTTCACGGAAAACGGTTCGTGGACCCATTCAAGTCAATGGGACCGTGAAAAAACGCGGAGGCACACCAGATTGTTCCTATCATTTGCATGGCAAACTTGACTTAGACTTTTTTTTACTTTCCTTCGTGTCTGGTGATCCTCCAAAAATAAAGGAAGACACACGGAAACAAAAACGGATCACGGAACAACGGAACCCCATTTTGCGAAACGGCCTAAGGCCTCCTGCACACGACCGTATGGCTTTTTTAGTGTTTTGCGGTCTGTTTTTCACGGATCCGTTGTTCCGTTTTTGTTTCCGTTTTTCCGTATGGCATATACAGTAATTGGGCTGGTCATTACATTTTCAATAGATGGTTCCACAAAAAACGGAACGGAAACGGAAGACATACGGATGCATTTCCGTATGTGTTCCGTTTTTTTGCAGACCCATTGACTTGAATGGAGCCACGGAACGTGATTTGCGGGCAATAATAGGACATGTTCTATCTTTAAACGGAACGGAAATACGGAAACGGAATGCATACGGAGTACATTACGTTTTTTTTTTGCAGAACCATTGAAATGAATAGTTCCGTATACGGAACACAAAAAACAGCCAGTAAACGAGGGGAAAAAATGGTCGTGTGCAGGAGGCCTTAGGCCTAGTTCACACGACCGTATGGCTTTTTCTGTGTTTTGCAGTCTGTTTTTCACAGATCCGTTGTTCCATTTTTTGTTTCCGTTTCTGTTCCGTTTTTCCGTATGGCACATACAGTAATTACATAGATGAAATTGGGCTGGGCATAACATTTTCAATAGATGGTTCGGAACGGAAACGGAAGACATACGGATGCATTTCCGTATGTGTTCTGTTTTTTTTTGCGGACCCATTGACTTTAATGGAGCCACGGAACGTGATTTGCGGCCAAATATAGGACATGTTCTATCTTTCAACGGAACGGAAAAACGGAAACGGAATGCATACGGAACACATTCCGTTTTTTTTGCGGAACCATTGAAATGAATGGTTCCGTATACGGAACACAAAAAACGGCCCGTACACTCGCAAAAAAAAGTTTGTGTGAACTAGGCCCAAGGGTGAAGGGCTGAGAAGAGGGTCTTTAGACTATACAAAGGGGGGGGCGTATGGATAACAATTTTGGGTCATCCATGTTTTTGGCTCAGTGTTGACCTGTCATGGTGGCCGACTGCAGAAGTGGTTAGCCGTCTGTATAGGGTCCGGCAGGGGGTGCAGCGGGTATAGAGTTCCCCGGCCACCCCACCCTTTGCCGTTCATGTAAAAATCGGCGGAGAACAGTTGGCCTTATCTAAGTAAAGAAAGTCTCTCAATCTCCGCCGGCATAAGTATAATCTCCTATTTGATCCCGCCGCCGTCTCGCTGCCTCGTGTGAGCGATCTTGCTGTCAAGGGTCTGGAGATCTTAAAGCCCATGTTCCCACAGCTACCTCTCTATGCAGAGTTCCTGGTGCAGATGTAGCAGAGCTAAATTGACATTTAAAGGGCATCTGTCAGCAGTTTTGTACCTATGACACTGGCTGACCTGTTGGCAGCTGAAGACATCTGTGTTGGTCCCATGTTCCTATGTGCCCGCATTGCTGAGAAAAATGAAGTTTTACTATATGCAAATGAGCCTCTAGGAGCAACGGGGGCGTTACCATTACACCTAGAGGCTCTGCTGTCTCTACGACCGCCACCGCCCCCTCTGCACTTTAATTTAGGCAGTGTAAACGTGATCATGCCTGGTCCTGTCAATCAATTTGCAGAGGGCGCGTCAGTTGCAGGTAAAGTGGAGCCTCTAAGTGTAACGGTGACGCCCCCGTTGCTCTTAGAGGCTCATTTGCATATATTAAAACATCATTTTTCGATGAAGTCGACTTCTCTTCGGCAGGTACATAGAGTTGAATGGAGCAGCAGAACGTATGTGTGACTAGGACTCGCGCTGTAATGATCAGCGGGGGGGGTCTCAACAGTCGGACCCCCACTGAGCAGATACTTACCACTTGTGCTCTGGTTCCCCTGTCTTTATAGGTTATTTTAAAAATCTGAATTTAATTTCGGGTGGTCTTGCATTCTGGGATGCGTACTAATGTAGTGATTACGGTGTATGATGGGAGTTGTAATGCTCTGCACCAGGCGGGGCGGGTGCACCTCTGTAGCCGATTGTCCTGTGCATGTATATTGTCAGATTAGCAGCGAGGCACATCTGCGCCCTCGCCCCGCCGGCGTGCATGTGGAAGCACCTTCTCGTTTAGATAAAGTGGGTCATTAAGCATTTACTACGCTCCGCGCATGTAAACAATTAGTCAGTCTGCCTGGCGTTCCGGATTCCAGGCCACGGACCCCTGACCGCCCGTCGCCATATTTGCCTATTCCACTTTCTAATGAAGGCATTGCAAATCGCACTGCGGAGATTTAAAAGCCAAAACGGCGAAAAAGTAGCAATTTAGACAGAGAAATGGTGGATTTTATATCGCATCTCCCTATGGATCACTCATTTCCGTGGGTGCAACTCAGATTACAGAATGCATCTTTTATAGTTACAGCAGATTTCCAGGATCGATTTCTGAAAAAGCAGCTGCAGTGTAAAGTAGAGAGGAGGCTTAACAATGTATTTAAAGGCTTTTTTATTTTATTTGTTAACCCCTAAATGCAAAATGATGCACACGTAAGTCATTTGTGTTCATGGGAAGTCCATGAACAGTTGGGTGATGGCTGTGTAAAGTATCGGCAGCAATGACCGGGATTGGTGATGGCTCCGATCCAGGACGTTTAACCCCTTAGATGCCCAGCGACTGCGGCACCTGAGCACTTAGATATAGGGAGGGGGTTCCCTCTGTCCTCCACTGTGAAATCGTGGGGATCCGATCAGTTGCTATGTCAGACTGAAGCCTTAAGAAGACTCCCAGTCCTGCCACAGCAAACTGCCTGTGAAGCCCTGCCTGCAGGGTTTAATAGGAGGTGAGAAAATCTCCCATAGACTGCAATAGGAAACTCTCCTGCACATACTCTGCATTCAAGGGCATACACAGATCTTAAAGGGCCCCATATCAAAACTTAGTATGGCCGCCCTGCCCCACCTAGTTTTTCAGAACTGGTATGTCAATCACTCCCAGGAAATTTCAGTGCAATGTCCCAGATTTCTGACGTGTGTATGTATATATATATATATTTTTTTTTTTTAATAATCAAGTGGAAGAAATTATAATTATATACAAACTAATTTTTTTTTAAAAATTTGCCTTTGGCCTTTTTATCTGAGTTTTATGTCCTAAAAAGGAGAACGGGTGCTTCACAAATATGGCACCGAGTGCTTCCCTTCTGCAGCCACCACTAGGGGGAGCTCAGTGCATAGGAAGCTGTAATAATCTGTTTGCATTGAGCTCCTTCTAGTGGCGGCCGAGTCAAAATGCAGTGTTTTTACGCGGGTAAAAAAAGGTTCAATGCAGGGCCCCATAGCAACCGCATGGTCTGCCTCTATTGCAGCACGCCACTGTCTGTCTGTATTCCAGTATGGGGGGAAAAAAAAGGGCCATCGCTTTCAATAGTGAAACACCGCTGCAGCCAGGATAGCTTCTTCCACCCAAGTTATTATTATTTTTTTTTATACTCCTAAAATGACAAAAAACAACACAATTGAGGCTGGTGCCACCCAACTCGTTTCGTAGTACAAAATTTTCAAACTTGTGAAGAAGCAGTATTGCGAAACTTGAGTTGGGTGGGACCAGCCACAAGGAGACAGCGTCATTTGAACAAACCATCAAGTATTGGATTAGTTGTGACTTAGGCCTCTTTTCAGTCTACGTTCCGTATATGGAATCATTCATTTCAATGGATCCACAAAAAAAAAAACGGAAGGTACTCCGCATGTCTACCGTTTCCGTATTTCCGTTTTTCCGTTCTGTTCAAAGATAGAACATGTCCTATTATTGTCCGCATTACAGACAAGGATAGGACTGTTCTATCAGGGGCCGGCTGTTCCGTTCCGCATAATACGGAATGTACACGGACGTCATCCGTATTTTTTGCGGACTGCAAAATACTGAAAAGGCCATACGGTCGTGTGCAAGAGTGACCCAGTTAAAAAGGGCCAGCTTCCCCCAAATAAATGGCAGAATTGCCTTTCCCCTCCCCCCAATTTCACCCTGCAAAGATTTTTTTTTTCAATTAATTTCATGTTTTTCATTTTTCAATATGATATAATAAATTAAAATGATCAACCCTATTAGACCAAGCATGGTGCCTGTTAGCGTTGATCATATAGAGCCCCTCGCTTGTTAAATTCTGTGACCCCCCTTGTAGAGAAGTCTACAGTCTGTTTCATCTGCTAATGAAGTGTTCGGTGCACCAAGGGGGTGGGTCCAGCCCTCAGAGCACAACTCCACCACCACCTTTTCCTGTTAGCCTCCCCATTCTTTTTAGGGAGCATTCACACGACCGTGTTGGTTTCGCGGTCCGCAAATCACGGATCCATGTGTTCCGCATGTCTTCAGTGATCTTTCCGTTCCGTAAGTCCGTATAATACGGACGTGGTGATTCCATGTGTCATCCGTTTTTCACGGTCCGCAAAAAACTGAAATGGGACTGAAATGGGGTTTCCTAGAATGTTTTCAGTCCAGGGGTCCGCAAAAAACAGATGACATACGGATGCATTTCCGTGTGCTATCCGTTTTTTTACGGACCCAAGGACTTTCTATGGGGCCACGGACCGCAATTTGCGGGCAAGTATAGGACATGTTCTAAAATAAAAGGAACGGACAGCACACGGATGACAGTGAAAGGCATTCCGCAATTATTGCAGACCCATAGAAATGAATGGGTCCGTGCATTGTCCGCAAAAATTGTGGAACGGACATGGAAGAAAAACACGGTCGTGTGAATGCTCCCTTAGTGACAGGTGCCTGTCGAGATCTGTAATCATTCACATTAGGGTCCATTCACACGTCCGTATGCGTTTTGCGGACCGCACATCGCCGGCACTCTCATAGAAAATGCCTTTTGTTGTCCGCAATTGAGGGCAGGAATAGGACATGTTCTTTTTTTTTTTTGCGGATCCGGAAGTGCGGATACGGACAGCACATTCCGGCCCCATTGAAAATGAATGGGTCCGCACCTGTTCCGCAAAATTATTCGTAGTCACGTTATCCTCCATGCATTGCTCTGCACACACTTTACAAGAGGGGAAAAGGAGTTGCATGCAGAAAGGGCCCCTTAAAGGAACATGTACGACAAAATGTTGCGTGCTAAGAAAGTAAAGCAGATCTAATGCTCGTATTCAGACTATAAGAATGTTCTGCCTGAGAGATTTGTGTTCCTGGAAAGTTTGTCTTTACAAGACTAGACAGTTTTGTATTTATTTTTTATTTTTTTTAATAGTCACTAGGTGGCGCTGTTCCATTAAAGTTCTGTGGATGATGCCATACATCCTAGAACTGATGAGCATACATACTGTTCATTCATCCGAATGGCCATGTTCGCCGCTGCTCTGGGGGGGGGTGCAGATTGTGAGGGGGGCTGCAATATGATCCAAAAGCCTTTCTGTAAAACGGACACATTTATTTAAAGGATGTGTACACTTTTGCAATCAATTTTGGTATTGGCTTGATTGCATTTAAACTGTGCAGATCGTGTTGATTAACATTCTCCTGATCTACCAGTCATGTTACGTCCTTCCGTCTGCCCCATCTACATACAGTACCTACCTACAGATAAGTCGGAAGGGAGAGACCCCACAGGATCAGTCCACACACAGGCTGCGAGCATGAAGACACACAGGTCTGTATTCACACAACACTTAAAAAAAAAAAAAAATTGGAAAATAAACCTGGCTTTCAGGACATGTTGGGAGTTATAGTTGTGCGGCAGCCGGAGAGCTAGCACTTCTTCAGAAGCAGTAGATCTGACTGCTGCATATGTGAATCATGATTGCAGACGTCAGCTGTGCAGCAGAGGCGGGGGGCTGTGTGCGGGGGAGCATGCGCCATCGAGGAAATGGGAAGCAGCGCCTGCACATAGGACATGTCTAACATATATCAATCTAATGTGGCAGTAGGGGTTTAAACAAAGTGATGTCACAGTACTGGGACCATAAACACAGTGATGTCACAGTACTGGGACCATAAAACACAGTGATGTCACAGTACTGGGACCATAAAACACAGTGATGTCACAGTACTGGGACCATAAAACACAGTGATGTCACAGTACTGGGACCATAAAACACAGTGATGTCACAGTACTGGGACCATAAAACACAGTGATGTCACAGTACTGGGACCATAAAACACAGTGATGTCACAGTACTGGGACCATAAAACACAGTGATGTCACAGTACTGGGACCATAAACACAGTGATGTCACAGTACTGGGACCATAAAACACAGTGATGTCACAGTACTGGGACCATAAACACAGTGATGTCACAGTACTGGGACCATAAACACAGTGATGTCATGGTACTGGGACCATAAACACAGTGATGTCCGAGTACTGGGACCATAAACACAGTGATGTCACAGTACTGGGACCATAAAACACAGTGATGTCACAGTACTGGGACCATAAAACACAGTGATGTCACAGTACTAGGACCATAAAACACAGTGATGTCACAGTACTGGGACCATAAAACACAGTGATGTCACAGTACTGGGACCATAAAACACAGTGATGTCACAGTACTGGGACCATAAAACACAGTGATGTCACAGTACTGGGACCATAAAACACAGTGATGTCACAGTACTGGGACCATAAAACACAGTGATGTCACAGTACTGGGACCATAAAACACAGTGATGTCACAGTACTGGGACCATAAAACACAGTGATGTCACGGTACTGGGACCATAAACACAGTGATGTCACAGTACTGGGACCATAAACACAATGATTTGACAATACTGAGACCATAAACACAGTGATGTCACAGTACTGGGACCATAAACACAGTGATGTCACAGTACTGGGACCATAAACACAATGATTTGACAATACTGAGACCATAAACACAGTGATGTCACAGTACTGGGACCATAAACACAGTGATGTCACAGTACTGGGACCATAAACACAGTGATGTCACAGTACCGGGACCATAAACACAATGATTTGACAATACTGGGACCATAAACACAGTGATGTCACAGTACTGGGACCATAAACACAGTGATGTCACAGTACTGGGACCATAAACACAGTGATGTCACAGTACTGGGACCATAAACACAGTGATGTCACAGTACTGGGACCATAAACACAGTGATGTCACAGTACTGGGACCATAAACACAGTGATGTCACAGTACTGGGACCATAAACACAATGATTTGACAATACTGAGACCATAAACACAGTGATGTCACAGTACTGGGACCATAAACACAGTGATGTCACAGTCCCGGTGCAGCGACCAGGACACGCAGGGGAAAACACGGCTCACGGTGGGCCAATGGGGGTAGTAGTTGTTTGTACTCACGGTTAGCAGATGCCTCCCTGGGCCGGCGTGCAGTGATGAGGAAGACGGCACGAAATCCTCCGGGGCACTCTCCGTTACAGGGAACACCAGCCAGATGGAAGTTGAGGTGCCCTTGATGGTAATGGGTGTAAGGTGCTTTTGCGGCTGGGCCCCTGGTTCGTGACGCCAGCACCGTAAGGTGCAAATGTTGAGAGTAGCAGTAGTAAGAACAGGGCTCCAGACTAAAAAAAATATCAAGGAGCCAAGCTCCTAACCTGAAAAATTTTGGATTTAAATTTTTAGTCTCCAAATTTAAAATACATATAATTACGGTATAATAATAAAAAATACAAAAAAAAAACACACGTCTTACCTAGGGTTGTCACGATGCCAACATTTTGACTCTATTTCGATACCATAAAAAAGTAAGGTGACTAAAAAATGGCAAATTGCACGTTTTTTGTTCTGTTACGCCGTTCACCGCATAGGAGATATTTTAAAAATATTTTAATAGTTCGCACTTTTTCAGGCGTTGCAATATGTAATTTTTTTATTGTTAATATATTTTCTATGTAAAATTGGGCAAGGGGGTGATTTAAACGTAATATATATATATTTTTTTTTACTTTTTATTTAATAACTATTTCCCCCCTTAGGGTCTAGAACCTGGGATCTTTCATCCCTTGTCCTATTCACTCTGATAGAAATCTATCAGGTTGAATAGGACTTCACACTCTCCCTGCAGACCTGTGCTCTGTGCACACAGCAGCAGGGAGCCGACTATGGCAGCCAGGGCTTCAGTAGCGTCCTGGCTGCCATGGTAACAGATCGGAGCCCCAGGCTTACACTGCTGGAGGCTCCGATCGGAACTGCCACTGCCACCAATGATTATAATACTTGGGGGAGGGGGCGCACTGCGCCACCAATGATTCTACTTTTATAATACTGGTGTTGGGGGGGAGGGGGGGTTCGGTGCACTGCACCACCAATGAATATCGTTTATGCCTGAATACAAACGCAGGCTGCGCTGCGTGTGCCGGCCATATCCCATACCCGGCACCCAGCCTCTATGACTGCGCGCTGCGATCCGCCACTATTTACAGCGCGCAGTCATAGAGGCTGGGTGCCGGGTATGGGATATGGCCGGCACACGCAGCGCAGCCTGTGTTTGTATTCATTGGTGGCGCAGTGGCCACAGCCCCTCCCCTCCTCCTCCCTGCTATCAGCCCATTGGTCGCAGCGGTACAGGGGGGAGGGACTGCCTCCTTCTCCCCTGTGCTGACAGCAGCGCGTGCCATGTCAGTTCCTCGTGTGGGAGAGGCAGAGCAGCGGAGGGTCTAGGCGCTACAAAGTCTTGTCGCCATTTAGCAATTCTAAGTCGCATTGGCGATCGCCATCTGGAGCCCTGAAGAAGGAGGAGTCGTTTGTTGTAAACCAGTTGAACATTTACTGAAAATCAATAGTCTCTGGACAATACAGATCATCAATGGAAAGCGGTTTTGTATGGCATAAGTAATAAGAAGTTCAATTGTACTCCTATTATCAGGTAGTGACAGTTGTCAATGAAGGAGTTGTCCCTTTTATACTTTACAGGCAAGGATCCTGGTGTTAATCCCAAGTCCACCCTATAGTACTCTGGTACTAAAGTATGCTGATATATCTGGTTACTATGAGCTATCCTTTAAGGGCGATCTCCCTTGTGGCAGGCAAACACTTCTGCTTCATTATTTTCAGGATACTCTTATAAATAGGTTTTTCCACTATGACCCGGAAGGCTTGTGTAGTGGACGAGGACAATTCTGCGCACTAATTGTGTCCTGGCACTCGGAAAGTTGCTCTCAGGCCCTTGTGCTAATGAGGTTACCCTGGGTAGGCTCTCTGCATCTTTGTACATAGACTCCCTGTCTGGTGCTTGGTTGCTGTGGGGTCTTCTCAAGGCTTGATCAGGGCCCAGAGGAAAGGAAAACACATGGTGACTTTAGCCTGTTTCTCTCCTCCTCTCACACTCCAACTTCAACTAACTCTGACTAACTTCCTGTCTAGACACTCCCAAGCTATATGTATTATGTGGTGCCAGCACCACCTAGGGGTGAATGGGTGCAAATGACATTGCCAGTCTGATAAGAGGAAATACCATACAATGCAAATAAACACGTGTGTGTATATATATATATATTACACTCACCTAAAGAATTATTAGGAACACCTGTTCTATTTCTCATTAATGCAATTATCTAGTCAACCAATCACATGGCAGTTGCTTCAATGCATTTAGGGGGGTGCTCCTGGTCAAGACAATCTCCTGAACTCCAAACTGAATGTCAGAATGGGAAAGAAAGGTGATTTAAGCCATTTGGAGCGTGGCATGGTTGTTGGTGCCAGACGGGCCGGTCTGGGTATTTCACAATCTGCTCAGTTACTGGGATTTTCACGCACAACCATTTCTAGGGTTTACAAAGAATGGTGTGAAAAGGGAAAAACATCCAGTATGCGGCAGTCCTGTGGGAAGAAATGCCTTGTGGATGCTAGAGGTCAGAGGAGAATGGGCCGACTGATTCAAGCTGATAGAAGAGCAACGTTGACTGAAATAACCACTCGTTACAACCGAAATTGGACTGTTGAAGACTGGAAAAATGTTGCCTGGTCTGATGAGTCTCGATTTCTGTTGAGACATTCAACTGGTAGAGTCCGAATTTGTGCGAGGCATCATTCACATCAGGCAATGCTTCTTGTAAAAGCAAACCCAGAACTGGTGTGTGTTTTTTATAGGGCAGGGCGGCTGTAACCAACACCTCCAATCTCATCTCATTGATTGGACTCCAGTTGGCTGACACCTCACTCCAATTATCTCTTGGAGATGACATTAGTCTAGGGGTTCACATACTTTTTCCACCTGCACTGTGAATGTTTACTTGGTGTGTTCAATAAAAAACATGGTAACAATTAATTCTTTGTGTGTTATTAGTTTAAGCAGACTGTGATTGTCTATTGTTGTGACTTAGATGAAGATCAGATCACATTTTATGACCAATTTGTGCAGAAATCCATATCATTCCAAAGGGTTCACATACTTTTGCTTGCAACTGTATATGATGTTTGAAGTGTCCCATTTACACACATATGTGGGACGCTGCACTGGGACCATAAAGACAGTGATGTTACTTTCTTGGGACCATAAGCACTGTAATGTCATTGTGCTGTGACCGCAGGCACGGTGATGGCGCTGTCCTGGGACCGCAGGCACGGTGGTGGCGCTGTCCTGGGACCGCAGGCACGGTGATGGCGCTGTCCTGGGACCGCAGGCACGGTGATGGCGCTGTCCTGGGACCGCTGGCACGGTGGTGGCGCTGTCCTGGGACCGCAGGCACGGTGGTGGCGCTGTCCTGGGACCGCAGGCACGGTGATGGCGCTGTCCTGGGACCGCAGGCACGGTGATGGCGCTGTCCTGGGACCGCAGGCACGGTGATGGCGCTGTCCTGGGACCGCAGGCACGGTGGTGGCGCTGTCCTGGGACCGCAGGCACGGTGGTGGCGCTGTCCTGGGACCGCAGGCACGGTGGTGGCGCTGTCCTGGGACCGCAGGCACGGTGATGGCGCTGTCCTGGGACCGCAGGCACGGTGATGGCGCTGTCCTGGGACCGCAGGCACGGTGGTGGCGCTGTCCTGGGACCGCAGGCACGGTGATGGCGCTGTCCTGGGACCGCAGGCACGGTGGTGGCGCTGCCCTGGGACCGCAGGCACGGTGGTGGCGCTGTCCTGGGACCGCAGGCACGGTGATGGCGCTGTCCTGGGACCGCAGGCACGGTGATGGCGCTGTCCTGGGACCGCAGGCACGGTGGTGGCGCTGTCCTGGGACCGCAGGCACGGTGGTGGCGCTGTCCTGGGACCGCAGGCACGGTGGTGGCGCTGTCCTGGGACCGCAGGCACGGTGATGGCGCTGTCCTGGGACCGCAGGCACAGTGGTGGCGCTGTCCTGGGACCGCAGGCACAGTGGTGGCGCTGTCCTGGGACCGCAGGCACGGGGATGGCGCTGTCCTGGGACCGCAGGCACGGTGAATGATGCCGTGGTACAGAGAGAATAAGCTCATTTCTGAGGACTGCAGAGGGATTAGAAAAATAGTATTCATAACCCCAGGACAATGCACACAGTGGTGCCACAGTCAGTCCACGGCTCATCCGTGCCCTCACTTGAATGGGGCTGAGCTGCAATACCAGGCACAGTCTATAGACTAGAGGGGTGCTGCTTCTGGAAATAAAAATATTCTTGAATTTCTAGTCTCAAACAACCTCTTTAAATGAGGGAACCCCAATAAAGGGGGCTTCCTAGTGGTAGACTCCATTTATCATGACTTGGATTAGGGTTGCATTCAGACTGGAGCCTCCCATAGATCCGGAGCCCTAGTAAACCACAGGCCGTACACATCATGTGTGAATAGCTTTCAGGAGATATTGATTGTATTAAGTCCTGATCGTGAATTATTAACGGGCCGTGCAGTCAGTTTTCTGCTCCGTAAAATGGAGAGAGATGGAATTTTCCTCCTCTTATGTAGGTTTGTTTTATATTTAAAGGAGCACTCCAAGCAAAGCTGGGCTTGAGGAGGCGGAGACTGACTCATGGATTCTCTCTGATGTTTTTTTGAATCTGTGTCAAGCCCCACCTACTCAAGCCCTACTTAAGTGTACCAAAAAACAGCAAATGTGTTTGCAATGGAAGTCCAGATGGGTGTTACCAGTTGGGGAGGGGGGGTGTCACTGCACAGTTGGACACTATCCAAACAGTGCTGCCAGTATCAGACTGTACAGGGACACCCCCCTAACTGGTAACGCCCAGCTGGACCTTCATTTCAAACTGCTAGCAATTCATTCATAAATTCTAGTAGGAATAATAAAAGCATGGCACAAGAATAGATTACAAGGGGGATGCAAGTAGTTGGCAAAACAGACGTGTCAGGAGAGGTGACCGCTCCTCTTACCCCCAACTCCATTCAAGTTGAGCTACGATTTCAGATACAGCCCATGACCAAGCAACCCGAATGTCTTAAAGCACTCCTCCACTCAAAAGTAAAATTAAAGGAGTTAAATTAAAGGGGTTGTCCAGGTCTTATTTTGAATGCCCCTAAATACAGCAATCGTGATAATAAAAAATTAAAATGCAAACTCAAGCTATCCGCTCCCATCCTCCATCCTCAACCCACCCATCGCAGCTACAATTTTTCCCGGTCGGCTTTGTTTGTTTGACATGACCGTATATGCCATGTGACCAGATGGCTGCTTAAAGGGGTTCTCCAGACCTGTATCTAAAAAGTCTTTCGGCTACCCCATGGATGGAAGACACTTTGAGCATTACTTGCCCTTCCATCATTCCGTCGATTCCATGCTCCCGGCTGGGGTCACGTGACCGACCGGCTGCCATGATGTCGCAGCGGCAGAAGCAAGTTGCTTCATGGAATTTCCAAAGCAAAAGAAGAATACGTACCGCTCAACATGTCTTCTGTCTGCAGGATAGCGGAGAGAGGCTTTTTTTTGGGGGGGGATACAGACCTGGAGAACCCCTTTTAAGGAATTGTTATAACCCCCAAAAGGGAGTTTTTTTTTACTGGTATTGCCTGACCCCGTTGCCGGGCTCTGATCCTGTAAGTCTTCTGAACCACAAGCCATTAACAATGTTGCGTTTCCTCACCGCACGAGAAGTCATGTGTAATAAAGGGTTACTCCCTGGTATGTGACTCCGGCACATTAGAGCCGCCAGCGGCCGCCATGAACCAATCCCTGTACTCATCAGGAATGAAACCGCAGGCTATCGGGGGGCACGGAGTGTTCAGCGCCCCCCGCCGCCTGCACAGACGACCCCTGAGATGGCAGAGAAGAAGAAAAAAATCTGAAACCATTACACGTGACAGATGAGGTGACCTGGAAAGTCGTCTTTCTGCGGGGAGAATGGCCTCTGGAGGGTCTGGTATTCCCGGAGTTCAAGAGCTTCAAATGGTTTACGTGAAATATTAGATTTTAAGGAAGTAATTGCATAAAAGTATGAATCCTTAAAGGGGGTGACTTGCAAACCCCCCTTCCCCCAAAAACGCAACTTTGCAAATTGTCCTACTGAAAAAAAATCTTCTACCGTTTTGTTTCTCCAGCTCCGCTGCAGACCACTGTGTCTCCATGACTGAAGACTAAGCTACAGTCACGTGTTGAGGCCATTTTACACGTGTGATCACATGCTTTACACGGCCCTACAAATCATCGTTGTTGGTCCCATATAGACCGGTGTAAATATGGATATAAGGGCTCATGCACACAAACGTATTTTCTTTCCGTGTCCGTTCCGTTTTTTTTTTGTGGACCGTATACGGAACCATTCATTTCAATTGCAAAAAAAAACGGAAGTTACTCTGTGTGCATTCTGTTTCCGTATGTCCGTATTTCTGTTCTGCAAAAAAATTTTCCTATTATTGTCCACATTACTGACAAGGATAGGACTGTTCTATTAGGGGCCAGCTGTTCCTTTCTGCAAAATACGGAATGCACATGGACGTCATCCGTATTTTTTGTGGATCAGTTTTTTGCGGACCACAAAATACATACGGTTGTGTGCATGAGCCATAATGCTGACAATATGTAAAATTTATGGGGACCAAATAATTGGTCTGTACGATCAGACTACATGGGGTTTGTTTGTAGTCTGTAACCTTGGTGACACATTTATTTTTATTTATTTTCTGCTCTAGCGCTGACATATTCCGCAGCGCTTTACAGACAATACCATCACGCTGTCGCCAATGGGGCTCACAATCTAAGTTCCCCATCAGTATGTCTTTAGGAGGAAACCCACGCAAACACGGGGAGAAGATACAAACTCCATGCAGCTGTCGTCCTTGGTTGGATTCGAACGCAGGACCCCAGCACTGCAAGGCACCAGGGCGAACCACTGAGCCACCACTTTTTATTTTACATACAATGGAGAAAAGAAAAAAACTAAAATTCTGTCTACAGCATCTGTACAGACCTATGCATCTCCATGGCAACAGACAACAAACACGCTCTATGTAGTCTGATCCTGTAGTTACACTCCTTTCTATCTGTCACATATGTAACTAATATACACTGCTCAAAAAATAAAGGGAACACAAAAATAACACATCCTAGATCTGAGTTAATTAAATATTCTTCTGAAATACTTTGTTCTTTACATAGTTGAATGTGCTGACAACAAAATCACACAAAAATAAAAAAAATGGAAATCTAATTTTTCAACCCATGGAGATCTGGATTTGGAGTCACACTCAAAATTAAAGTGGAAAAACACACTACAGGCTGATCCAACTTTGATGTAATGTCCTTAAAGCAAGTCAAAATGAGGCTCAGTAGTGTGTGTGGCCTCCACGTGCCTGTATGACCTCCCTACAACGCCTGTGCATGCTCCTGATGAGGTGGCGGACGGTCTCCTGAGGGATCTCCTCCCAGACCTGGACTAAAGCATCTGCCAACTCCTGGACAGTCTGTGGTGCAACGTGACGTTGGTGGATAGAGCGAGACATGATGTCCCAGATGTGCTCAATTGGATTCAGGTCTGGGGAACGGGCGGGCCAGTCCATAGCATCAATGCCTTTGTCTTGCAGGAACTGCTGACACACTCCAGCCACATGAGGTCTAGCATTGTCTTGCATTAGGAGGAACCCAGGGCCAACCGCACCAGCATATGGTCTCACAAGGGGTCTGAGGATCTCATCTCGGTACCTAATGGCAGTCAGGCTACCTCTGGCGAGCACATGGAGGGCTGTGCGGCCCTCCAAAGAAATGCCACCCCACACCATTACTGACCCAATGCCAAACCGGTCATGCTGGAGGATGTTGCAGGCAGCAGAACGTTCTCCACGGCGTCTCCAGACTCTGTCACGTCTGTCACATGTGCTCAGTGTGAACCTGCTTTCATCTGTGAAGAGCACAGGGCGCAGGTGGCGAATTTGCCAATCTTGGTGTTCTCTGGCAAATGCCAAACGTCCTGCACGGTGTTGGGCTGTAAGCACAACCCCCACCTGTGGACGTCGGGCCCTCATATCACCCTCATGGAGTCTGTTTCTGACCATTTGAGCAGACACATGCACATTTGTGGCCTGCTGGAGGTCATTTTGCAGGGCTCTGGCAGTGCTCCTTCTGTTCCTCCTTGCACAAAGGCGGAGGTAGCGGTCCTGCTGCTGGGTTGTTGCCCTCCTACGTCCTCCTCCACGTCTCCTGATGTACTGGCCTGTCTCCTGGTAGCGCCTCCATGCTCAGGACACTACGCTGACAGACACAGCAAACCTTCTTGCCACAGCTCGCATTGATGTGCCATCCTGGATAAGCTGCACTACCTGAGCCACTTGTGTGGGTTGTAGACTCCGTCTCATGCTACCACTAGAGTGAAAGCACCGCCAGCATTCAAACGTGACCAAAACATCAGCCAGGAAGCATAGGAACTGAGAAGTGGTCTGTGGTCACCACCTGCAGAACCACTCCTTTATTGGGGGTGTCTTGCTAATTGCCTATAATTTCCACCTGTTGTCTATCCCATTTGCACAACAGCATGTGAAATTGATTGTCACTCAGTGTTGCTTCCTAAGTGGACAGTTTGATTTCACAGAAGTGTGATTGACTTGGAGTTACATTGTGTTGTTTAAGTGTTCCCTTTATTTTTTTGAGCAGTGTATATGAGGGTGCTTCTACACGATAAATTCATGCGCTAGAGCAGAGGTGCACAACCTGCGGCCCGGGGGCCACATGCGGCCCTTGATACCATTCTGTGTGGCCCCCAACCATCTGGTAACAGACATGTATGCCTATGTCTGGTGGCTGCTCACATGTATTTTTCATGTATTTCTCCCATTAGACGGAAGTCCAGGAAGTGTAACCAGACATTATTGGTATATAATGTGTGTTCAATATGCCATAAGTACAATATTTCAGTTGTTAATACACGTTTAAATTTTAATTTCGGCCCTAGTCATTGGTTCAGTCTGGCAATGTGGCCCCCAACCAGGAAACGTTGTGCACCCCTGCGCTAGAGTTTTGTTTTTGTTTTTTTATTCACACAGCGTTTTACTTGCATGGGGAAATAAATTGCGAGGTGATACAGTCAGCTGTAGCATCACTGAGTAGTAGTATAGTAATATGCTGCGATGGATAGAAGTATTACCCCTGCCCCGAATGCACCGTCCCCTAGGAAGCAGCCAGACAGTCCTGGAGCAGAACGCAGCACTTCGGGGAGTTACTTTTTATGACCGCCCTGTGTGTCAGGGAGTATCTGCTGCTGCTGGATGATGTCTGAATTTGGGCACCTTCCAGGAAATTGCCAACACTAATGCACATCGCACTGCACCCCCCTCATTACATTAGTGAAGAGCTGCTGAATAACCAAGCATTAAATACACCCCGGCCGTATCCGCGGGTCCTGGGGGGCTCGTAATGGAAGCTGAAAGCGGTGATGTATTTGTATTCCTATAAATGTGTCATAATCCTATAGAGTAATCCAAGATGAACAGGCACATGTTCTGTTAGAAAATAGATGGATATTACAATCTCCTATCTATCCTATAGAGCAGGCATGCTCAACCTGCGGCCCTCCAGCTGTTGTAAAACTACAACTTCCACAATGCCCTGCTGTAGGCTGTTCAGGCATGCTTTACAACAGCTGGAGGGCCGCACGTTGATCATGCCTGCTATAGAGTAATCCAAGATGAACATACAGTCGGGTCCATAAATATTGGGACATGGACACAATTCTAACATTTTTGGCTCTATACACCACCACAATGGATTTGAAATGAAATGAACAAGATGTGCTTTACCTGCAGACTGTCAGCTTTAATCTGAGGGTATTTACATCAAAATCAGGTGAACGGTGCAGGAATTACAACAGTTTGCATATGTGCCTCCCACTTGTTAAGGGGCCGAAAGTAATGGGACAATTGGCTTCTCAGCTGTTCCATGGCCGGTGTGTGTTATCCCCTCATTATCCCAATTACATGAGATAGATAGATATATCCTATAGAGTAATCCAAGATGAACATACATGTGGAAGAAAGTTGTGTGTAATATCTCATATCTATCTATCTAAGGCTACTTTCACACTTTCGTTCGGAGCAGATCCGTCTGGTATCTGCACAGACGGATCCGCACCTATATTGCGGATCCGTCTGCATTATATTTCTGAAAAAAATCAAAGTCTAATTGTTAGTCAGACGGATCCGTCCTGACTTTGCATTGAAAGTCAATGGGGGACGGATCCGTTTGAAATTGCACCATATTGTGTCAACGTCAAACGGATCCGTCCCCATTGACTTACATTGTAAGTCTGGACGGAGCCGTTTGGCTCCGCATCGCCAGGTGGACACCCGAACAGTGCGAGCAGCGCTTGCTGAGCAGAACGGAGGCTGAACGGAGCCAAACTGATGCATTCTGAGCGGATCCGCCTCCACTCAGAATGCATTAGGGCTGGACGGATCCGTTCGGGGCCGCTTGTGTGAGCCTTCAAACGGAGCTCAGAAGCGGAGCCCCGAACGCTAGTGTGAAAGTAGCCTAATATCTATCTCTTATCTAAAAAAAAACCTAAAAGCAACAGCAGTTGTGGGAAATGGGTGCAATCCCTCATGAACTGTAGGCAACAAGTCCATAGATAATCTCCAAAAAGCGAATGATGAGGCAGCGCTCCAACCTGGATAAAGGGTCTCCGACCCGTTTATTTCCCCATTAACAACGTTTCAGCCCAACTCAATGGGGCCTTTGTCAAGCAAACAAATGATGTCCAGTACAAGTTTAAATACCCACAGGGATGAAGAAAAACAGAATTGTAGAATTGATTACCGGACTGTAAATTGTAAAGTGTAAATTTATACAAAAGCCCGATTTTAAATTCATAAAAATGTTTCTGCAGTGTTATAACAGGATTGTTTTATCGCACACGTCATCCGTGGTTGCCTCTAATGTGTACTTTCACACTTGAGTTGTGAGGATCCGGCAGGCAGTTCAGTTGCCGGAACTGCCTGCCGGATCCGGAAATCCTTATGCAAACGGATATCATTTGTAGATGGATCTGGATGCGTATCCGTCTGACAAATGCATTGAAATTCAAGATGCGTCTCTCCAGTGTCATCCAGAAAAACGGATCCGGTATTTATTTTTTTCCGCATTTTTTTTAAAGGTTTGTGCGCAGACCGGGAAGCCGGATCCGGTTTTCCGGAACACTTGGTGCCGGATCCGGCATTAATACATTTCAATAAAAATTTATGCCTGATCCGGCATGCTGCGGTATTTTCTCCGGCCAAATACCACAAGAGGGACTGAACGGAAGACGTCCTGATGCATCCTGAACGGATTGCTCTCCATTCAGAATGCATTAGGATAGAACTAAAGCGTTTTTTTTCCAGTATTGAGCCCCTAGGACGGAACTCAGTGCCGGAAAAGAATAACGCCAGTGTAAACATTAATAAAAATGTTTAAAAGAAAGTGCCAAGTGCATTGATAGTAAATTTATGCCTCCTGTGAAAAGTGCTAAAAGTGCAATTTTATAAAAAACGGCAACAGCTGTAATAGTTACTACAAACACCTACTACATCGTTGGTGACTCCAGTGTGAATCACGCAGCTCACATGAGCGGCCGCGTCCGGGGGAGGGAGGAGAGAAACGCACACAACATCACCTGAATGGCAAAGTCACATGATACATATGGATACAAAATAAAAATAAGGACAAATGTATACTTAAAGCTGGTGTGGCACCAATAGGACACAAAAAGATAAAGCAAAGCTGGATATAAAAGATAAAATAAATAAAAATAAAAAGTTTTTTTTACTATCAAACACACGTGTTTTAAGTAGATCCTATAATATTGGTTACTTTTTAAGTATATAACCATAAGGGTTCCATTATATGTGCAGAATAAATCCCCCAAAAGGAGGAACAGACCATCATCGACGGCCAAGGCAATCCCACTAGTAAAGTAAATAGGAGAAACCGGGATTGGGCGCGATAATTCGCCACTATCAACGGCCAAATCATCAGCACCAATTATGGACTCCTGAAGAAGGGCACAGGTTCATGTCCAGCAACATGAGACCAAGTTCTCATCCCAAACTCCCCAAGTAAAACCTCATAGGCTCATCACCGGCATCGAATATTAGCACAAAATAGAACCCAATTGTAAAAAAAATGTATAACAAATATGACTAAAAAAATGCTGGAACACATCCTAATGATGTAAGAAGGCCAGACCAGCAAAGATGTAGAGGTCATAACGTTAGATCACAAGAATACGGAACCATCAAACTGTAGTGGTGACAAAGTGACAAAGATAATGTCATTCTAGATAAGAAGAAAACCCTACACAACGACGACCAATTAGATTCCAGCAAATGGCACAAAAATGTAAACAAAGAGTTTATGCCTCTAAAGTTCTATCTAGATGGACATTTGTTAAATACACTAAAACAACGAAGTCCTTCTACTACAAGGGATGAGACTCCTTTTTCACGTATTCCTTTGATTTCCACCTTTTCAGAACAGAGTAATCACATTAGTAACATCATTAGGAAATACTGGCCCCTGAAAGACTTACTGTCCCTCCACTCATGTCATATCGACGTCCCCCTAACTTACGTGATGATCTCGTTAAGGCTGAAGTAGTTGTGAAGGAGAAGGTTCAGACATACTGTATATTGGCTCTAAAAGATTGGGATGCGATCCCTGTCTGAGCGGTGTGAATGGTTCATACATGGTGATGGCTTTACTCGCCCCACTTTGGGGGGACACCATGACAGTCGTTATTTTTTAACCTGTGACGGTACATTTGTGGTTTATCTCCTTCAATGCCTATGTGCTCTACTCTATGTCGGAGAGACCACCTGGGACTTAAAGACGAGATTAAATCAACATAGATCTACTGTTTGTCCTAAAAGATAGAAAGGATTTACCGTTTCCTAAACATTTTGTTGAATTTGGACACAAGGAAAAGGTCACAAAAACTCCTTAGAATAAAGACCTAGGCTGAATATATATATATATAAGCTGAAACCCACAAAGTGCTCAAATAATAAACTGTGAGAAAAAGTATCAAAAATATGACACAAATGGACGTATAAAACTACAAACCGACTCAAGCCATAAAATATGGAAAGGTCTTACCAGTTAGTTGAGAAAATGCTCAGGTCAATGTCTACTTTACAATCGTCCTAAGTAGCCAAATAGCCTTGTGACGGGGTCCATATAACACATAGGATGGGGAGAAGTATTCGTGATACGTTGGTTAACAGCCATTATGTACCCCCTCCCTTGGCGAGGACCTGGTTAAATAAACCGGTCACTGGTTGCTATAGATGTGGAGGTTGTGTCTCCTGCAAATGTGTACGTTGTGGGAAGACCTTCACGAGCAATGTCACCAATAAAACTTCTACCATCAAGAACAAGATTAATTGTAAATCAAAGGGGGTTATCTATGAAATGACATGTAAATGTGGCAAGGAATACATTGGTAAGACCGCTAGGGAATTTAGGCGCGGAATCGGTGAACATATTGGAGATCTCGCCAACAAGACGAACACATCAGTGTCTCGTCACATCAGAAGTAAACCTAATGGGGACATGGACTACGTGGAGTTCATGGGCATAGATCTTATTAAACCAACATTAAGAAGAGGTAATTGGGACCAAAAAACTCTTACAATGTGAGGCCAAATGGATATACGATCTAAAAACGGTGTATCCTAGTGGCCGAAATGAGCAGCTCGGTTTTAGCTGCTTTATGTAATCCGCTGTCCCTCTGACCTGGGTCTTTCAGCAGCTTTGCTCGATACCAAGTTGTTCCCCAAATATCCCTGACTCCATGGTTATGGGTTTCACCACATACCAGGGTAAAGATTGGGGCACTATGTGGTCTAATAATTTAATCAAGTGCCCCAGGAGTTCATCAGTTCATCAGTTGTGTACCCCCCCCCCCCCACTAATGTTCATCATGGGTGTTCCCATTTATCTATATACATATATTTATTAAATTATCCACCTGGATATATAGAACTACTAATCCATTTACCTCCGTTTTTAGGGGTGCAACCTACCAATCTTTCTTTGGATGTTTGATCAGCCCCTATTCAGATTCAGTTTTAAGGCATTCGCCTAAAATCCGATTATTGGCAATTTGGCCAAATGTAGAAATGTGCCACTGGTATATCAACGTGGCCGCAGTAAGTACAGAGGTGTACGGGACTCTGCTGCGCCTCCCGGAAGTACTCCATTGTCACGTGGCGGCTACTCCCGATCACGCGCACTCCGCAGCGCTTGCTTCCTGCCGTGCGTTCCAGTCGGCGCGCGCAGGTAGGGTGGAGACACGACATGAGTGAAGGAGCCGGGACTTTTAAAGGAGCCGGGACGAAACATGTCATGTTGGGACATGAGATTGAGGGATATGTTTAGGGACTAGGCCCCTATAAGGACAAGGTTCCGGACGGGGACGTCATAGCCCCTATCCCAACCAATGGTTAGGGCATTTACTTTAGGGCTATGTAGCTTTATGTCCCCGGAAGAATTACAGCCATATATATTCAGCCTAGGTCTTTATTCTAAGGAGTTTTTGTGACGTTTGAGGGCTAGACCTTCCGTTTTATACGCAATTATCGTGTAAGAGGATTTACTACACAAGGAAAAGGATCTGAAATTTAGAATCCTTGATCACGTTCCACCTTTGAGAAGAAGTGGGGATAGGGAATCCATTCTCAAACAAAGAGAGCTCCAATGGATTCACCGGTTACACACCCTTAGGCCCAGGGGCCCGAATACGGAGTCCAAGTGGAGCCTCTTTGATTGATGGTGTCGGGTTTTCGACAGTTCATTGTGGTTGAAATCTCTCATTGTGATGATCTGTAGGTTATTATGAATGATGTCGTTAACATTTTAATTTATCTGTATTATGCAGTAAACTTGCACCTTTCTTCTTATCTAGAATGACAATATCTTTGTCACTTTGTCACCACTACAGTTTGATGGTTCCGTATTCTTGTGATCTAACGTTATGACCTCTACATCTTTGCTGGTCTGGCCTTCTTACATCATTAGGATGTGTTCCAGCATTTTTTAGTCATATTTGTTATACATTATACATTTTTTTACAATTGTATGGATTCATTATACTATGTGGCGTCCATAGAAATGTATGGGCCCTTCCCGCCTCGCCCTGTGTTACTGCATAACTATGTGACGTTTACATCCCAGCTTTTGTTTTACTTTAAAAGAAAAGCAGGAAAGTAAAATTGCCTAAAAACGATATTAAACAATATTAGCATTTATCTAATTGCTAGTTTGCCCGGACCTCTATGTACGATGTGCCCGCTCCTCTATGTAGGGTGTGCCCACTCCTCTATGTACGATGTGCCCGCTCCTCTATGTAGGGTGTGCCTGCTCCTCTATGTACGGTGTGCCTGCTCCTCTATGTACGGTGTGCCCGCTCCTCCATGTACGGTGTGCCAGCTCCTCTATGTACGGTGTGCCCGCTCCATGTACGGTGTGCCCGCTCCATGTACGGTGTGCCTGCTCCCTATGTACAGTGTGCCCGCTCCTCTATGTAGGGTGTGCCTGCTCCTCTATGTACGGTGTGCCTGCTCCTCTATGTACGATGTGCCCGCTCCTCTATGTAGGGTGTGCCCGCTCCTCTATGTACGGTGTGCCTGCTCCTCTATGTAGGGTGTGCCTGCTCCTCTATGTAGGGTGTGCCCGCTCCTCTATGTACGGTGTGCCTGCTCCTCTATGTACGGTGTGCCCGCTCCATGTACGGTGTGCCAGCTCCTCTATGTACGGTGTGCCCGCTCCATGTACGGTGTGCCTGCTCCTCTATGTACGGTGTGCCTGCTCCTCTATGTAGGGTGTGCCCGCTCTTCTATGTAGGGTGTGCCCACTCCTCTATGTAGGGTGTGCCCGCTCCTCTATGTAGGGTGTGCCCGCTCCTCTATGTAGGGTGTGCCCGCTCCTCTATGTGCCCATAGGGGAAGTATTTTAGGTTTTATAAGGTAGGTCGTTTAGGTTTCATGCCTAGAAGAGAGTCTCTACAGTTCTGTATTACCGAGCCATAGGACATTCTCCCTTATAAACAATGCAGTGGAACCTCCTGGTGCCTCCACATGGCCTCTGAGGCTCACAGGGAGAGGCAGGAAGGGCCCATAAATTTCTATGGACGCCACACAGTATAATGAATCCATACGATCCACGATATGGCCGTGGACATGAGCCCCCTATTAGGATAAGCATCGCCTTCTGCCTCAGACTTATCGGGGTTTACACTTCTGTGAAGTTCTGCTTTCGAAGCGCTTCTGTTGAATTGGGAAAGAAATACAAACTTTCCTTGCGCCGCACGTCTGTGCAGGAATACTAATCCGTGCTGTAATACTGGATAATAGGCTGCGGGTCCCAAGAGATTCATAATGGCTTTCACAAATGATTAGAGTGAAAAGTTCTTAACAAGTGCAGCGTTCCTGCTGAGAAGGACGTATCTGGGGCTGGTTGGGGGCGAAGACATTTCATAACCTCACGTTTCCAGTCATCGCTGGTTCCGCAAGGCATTAAAGTGAATTTTCCCCATAGGCTCCTAGATGAGGGGTTACCAGAACTCCTGCAGGATGAATACCATAAGCTTCTAATGAGTGAGACCCTACGTCGCTGCATTACTTAAAGGGGAAGTTCATCTTTAGCTGCATCTGTCTACAAGAGCAAGGGTGTGACCACCTGGTCATCCAAGGCTCTTGACTACTCGGATCACTGCCGATTGTACATGGATAGGATATGTCCCAACCTTAAGATTGGTCGAAGTCTGTCCTATTGGAACCCTTTGATATTGATGGCCTGTCTTCAGGATTGGAAATCAGTATCTGATGGGTGGAGGTCCGACTCCTAGGACCCTCGCCGATCAGCTGTTTGAAAAGGGTGGTGCGCTCTGGTGAGCACCGCGGCCTCTTTTTAGGCCAGTGACGTCACGTTCATCAGTCATAAGACCTAGGCACAGCTCGGTGAATGGGCATGAGCTGCAATACCAAGCGCAGCCACTATACAATGAACGGTGCTGTGCTTGGTGGGCTTCTCAAACAGCTTATCGGTGGGTGTGTCGGGTGTCGGACCCCCACTGATCTGATATTGATGACCTATTCTAAGGACAGCCTCTTTAACTAGAACTGCAGTCCCTCCATTCTAAGGATTGTGGGGGTCCCAGAAGTCGGACCCCCACAATCTGTAAATTACATTACACACTATGGTGGTACATTAAGGCATGTGGACATCATAAAGTGGGATCCCTCTGCTAACGAAGGAAAATTCTGGATTACGTCATTAACGACCTCGCTGAGAGAAGATGTTTTAATGGTTCTCCAGGATTAGAAAAACATGGCCACTTTCTACCAAAGAAAACAGCGCCATAGCTGTCCACAGGTCGTGTGTGGTATTGCAGCTCAGCCCCATTCAGTACAATGGCGTTAAGCTGCAATACAGGACACAACCTATGAACAGTGGTGGCGCTGTTTCTATAAGGGCATGTGGATGTTATAGAGGAGAGGTCCCCACTTGGGATCCCCTCCATGAACAAGAGCATAGTCATTTTGAAAGACCTGCTTTTGCATTGCTTTAAAGGGGTCCTGCCATGATTAATGTAAAACATGAAAATCGGACATCATACAGTACAAGACAATCTCTTTCTAATAAAGCTGGAACCAGCCCCGGACCTCACATGGATCCAGAGATCTCCACATTCATTGCTCTAATTGTTCTGCTAACTTTATTTTAGGCTGGCAGCTCAGGGGGCGTGTCCTTTCTCAGGGGGCGTGTCCTTTCTCAGGGGGTGTGTCCTTTCTGCTGTAGCTCTTTCCCTGTAACGGTCAGAGCTTCTAACAGTAGATACGGCTGGTGACAGTTGAAGGATGGAACTGAGCATGTGCGACCACTTCACCTAGGTCTGGACAGAGAAATAAGGAAATGAACAAACAGCAGGTGGCGCTATACGGATACATTTTATTGAATAACTCAGTGGCTATACTAAATGTTTCATGACATGCAATTTCAAAAATATTTAGATCCAGGTGCTGGTTTGAGAATGTAGTACATTTTTCGTGGCGTAACCCCTTTAGGCTCCATTCACACGTCCGCAAATGGGTCTGCATCCGTTCCGCAATATCGGGAACTGGTGCGGACCAATTCATTCTCAATGGGGCAGAACGGGATGCGGAAAGCACACTATGTGCTCTCCGCATCCGCATTTCCGGAGCGCGGCCCGGAACTTCCGGGACGCGGATCTGCAAAAAAATAGAACATGTCCTATTCTTGGGGGAGGGGGGTGCCGGCCGGGTGTATTGCGGATCCGCAATACACTACGGACGTGTGAATGGACCCTTGACGGGATTTTCCGCATTCTGGATCGTCGGATTGTGGGGGTCTGACTCTTGGCTCTCCCTCTGTTCAGGGTCCATCACTGCTACTAGATGTCGTGCAGGTGGATGGCGCCACGTAAGAAACGAAAAGGCCGCACTGTTCGCACGAGCCCCGCAGCTTCTGGCAGGTGTAAGGATGGCTGATGATCTGAATTATTAGCGACATTTCACTGGTGAATTTGATACTGGTGAGTCATGTCTGATTACAAGAGCCTGTATGTGATCAAATCATGTTCACAGCAGCACAGAGTATTTTTAACATGACATTGCACCAATGCTGGAAGTAATTCACCCTTTTGAGCCTGTGGAGGTTGGCAGGTCAGTCGCATGGCGGTTTTATTCAGGTTGTTCCTCTGTGGTCAGATTCTGATTGTTTAGCCCCGATAGATGATCACATCCTGGAACTGTAAGGTATCTGCAGGGACCTCTTCTCAAATGACCTCATCTTCTGCTGCACTTGGCAGAGAGATGCCGACCTGCCAGAACTGTCAGTGCAATGCGTGCCAGCACGTAACCACTAATGACCACCGCACCTCACTGTATAGTCAGCTGAGGGGATGTGTGCTGACCGTACGGTAACTAAACATAAACCCAGGCCTACTGTACGTATATACAGACCTTTCTTAAAGGGGTAGTGCCATGAAACGCTTTGTACATTTTAATAAAAAAAAAAAAGTAAATTCTTTAGAAATCTGGGGCGTTGCACTTTGCGTTCTGTGTTACCCGGAAGTGACTGATACGTGCACACTGGGCCCTATGAGATCTGTGTACGCCTCTGACAGACATATCTCATCTGCAAGACCCAGACCCCATCGTGATCCAAACTTGGTTCTGTGAAATCTCAAGGTCACAGTTCTCCGTCCATAAGGGCTCGTGCACACGAACGTATTTTCTTTCCGCGTCTGTTTCTTTTGCGGGCTGTATGCGGAACCATTCATTTCAATTGGTCCGCCAAAAAAACGGAGGTTTGTGCATTCCGTTTCCGTTAGACCGCCTGTCCGTTCCGCAAAAAAAACCAACATGTCCTATTATTGTCTGAATTACGGACAAGGATAGGACTGTTCTATTAGGGGCCAGCACACTGACGTCATCTGTATTTTTTGCGGATCCGTGATTTGCAGACCCGTCATGTGCATGAGGCCTAATACAGATGTTGAATTACAGTCTTCTTCATAAATTCCTCTATAAGACTGAGTAATGGAGGAGGCGGAAGGACATGGGAACCATATTTATAACACATTAGGACTGAAAACGTGTGAACAGCCCCATAGAGAGCTCCCCGCCCTAGTGTTAATGTGCGTCCTGTGTATTAAATAATGCAGCGCATGTACATTAGGCGCAGGCTGACCCCATAGCCGTGGCTGCAGGCTGACCGCTATGTATCAAAGGCGTCTACTGACTGCCAGCCATTAGTCATATACACAGCCACAGCACTAATGTCTTTCAACTTCTAGTCATCCAGAGCTTGGTTGTTACTGTACAGTGCCGCCATACTGTGTATAAAGCTAATACTACTATATAGTATGCATGGTGCTGCCATACTGTGTATATAATACTACTTTATGCTGCCATACTGTGCCCATGCTTCTGTAAGAATGCCCTCATCAGTAGCAGAATCATAGCCAGCAGAGTATAGCGGTATAATCTGGGAGGTGTAGGAGAGAGTATAGCGGTATACTCTGGGAGGTGTAGGAGAGAGTATAGCGGTATACTCTGGGAGGTGTAGGAGAGAGTATAGCGGTATAATCTGGGAGGTGTAGGAGAGAGTATAGCGGTATACTCTGGGAGGTGTAGGAGAGAGTATAGCGGTATAATCTGGGAGGTGTAGGAGAGAGTATAGCGGTATACTCGCGGATGTGTAGGAGAGAGTATAGCGGTATAATCTGGGAAGTGTAGGAGAGAGTATAGCGGTATACTCTGGGAGGTGTAGGAGAGAGTATAGCGGTATACTCTGGGAGGTGTAGGAGAGAGTATAGCGGTATACTCTGGGAGGTGTAGGAGAGAGTATAGCGGTATACTCTGGGAGGTGTAGGAGAGAGTATAGCGGTATACTCTGGGAGGTGTAGGAGAGAGTATAGCGGTATAATCTGGGAGGTGTAGGAGAGAGTATAGCGGTATAATCTGGGAGGTGTAAAGTGATTAATAGGAACATCCCGGGTGCTTAGTGTCGCCGTCATTATGTTTTATTATTCTAACTGATCCAAATCCTGTAGTGATTTATTTCTATAATATATACTATATATGTATATGTGTGTGTGTGTGTGTGTGTGTGTGTGTGTGTATATGTATATACTGTATATACACTGCTCAAAAAAATAAAGGGAACACTTAAACAACACAATGTAACTCCAAGTCAATCACACTTCTGTGAAATCAAACTGTCCACTTAGGAAGCAACACTGAGTGACAATCAATTTCACATGCTGTTGTGCAAATGGGATAGACAACAGGTGGAAATTATAGGCAATTAGCAAGACACCCCCAATAAAGGAGTGGTTCTGCAGGTGGTGACCACAGACCACTTCTCAGTTCCTATGCTTCCTGGCTGATGTTTTGGTCACTTTTGAATGTTGGCGGTGCTTTCACTCTAGTGGTAGCATGAGACGGAGTCTACAACCCACACAAGTGGCTCAGGTAGTGCAGCTTATCCAGGATGGCACATCAATGAGAGCTGTGGCAAGAAGGTTTGCTGTGTCTGTCAGCGTAGTGTCCAGAGCATGGAGGCGCTACCAGGAGACAGGCCAGTACATCAGGAGACGTGGAGGAGGCCGTAGAAGGGAAACAACCCAGCAGCAGGACCGCTACCTCCGCCTTTGTGCAAGGAGGAACAGGAGGAGCACTGACAGAGCCCTGCAAAATGACCTCCAGCAGGCCACAAATGTGCATGTGTCTGCTCAAACGGTCAGAAACAGACTCCATGAGGGTGATATGAGGGCCCGACGTCCACAGGTGGGGGTTGTGCTTACAGCCCAACACTGTGACAGACGTGACAGAGTCTGGAGACGCCGTGGAGAACGTTCTGCTGCCTGCAACATCCTCCAGCATGACCGGTTTGGCATTGGGTCAGTAATGGTGTGGGGTGGCATTTCTTTGGAGGGCCGCACAGCTCTCCATGTGCTCACCAGAGGTAGCCTGACTGCCATTAGGTACCGAGATGAGATCCTCAGACCCCTTGTGAGACCATATGCTGGTGCGGTTGGCCCTGGGTTCCTCCTAATGCAAGACAATGCTAGACCTCATGTGGCTGGAGTGTGTCAGCAGTTCCTGCAAGACGAAGGCATTGATGCTATGGACTGGCCCGCCCGTTCCCCAGACCTGAATCCAATTGAGCACATCTGGGACATCATGTCTCGCTCTATCCACCAACGTCACGTTGCACCACAGACTGTCCAGGAGTTGGCAGATGCTTTAGTCCAGGTCTGGGAGGAGATCCCTCAGGAGACCATCCGCCACCTCATCAGGAGCATGCACAGGCGTTGTAGGGAGGTCATACAGGCACGTGGAGGCCACACACACTACTGAGCCTCATTTTAACTTGTTTTAAGGACATTACATCAAAGTTGGATCAGCCTGTAGTGTGTTTTTCCACTTTAATTTTGAGTGTGACTCCAAATCCAGACCTCCATGGGTTAAAAAATTAGATTTCCATTTTTTAATTTTTGTGTGATTTTGTTGTCAGCACATTCAACTATGTAAAGAACAAAGTATTTCAGAAGAATATTTAATTAATTCAGATCTAGGATGTGTTATTTTTGTGTTCCCTTTATTTTTTTGAGCAGTGTATATTAGATCTGAGCTCATCCCGAATCACCGCATTCCCTTCACACGGCCATCAATTTAAAGGGGTTGTCCAGGCAGCAACATGTATGGATTATTGGATCATTCATCGTCACAGGAGCTCAATTTTGGGAAAAAAATGATCAGTTTTATCCTAATGCATTCTAAATGGAGAGCAATCTGTTCAGGATGCATCAGTTCAGTCCCTCTTACGTTTTTTAGACCGAGAAAATACCGCGGCATGCTGCAGTTTTATCTCCGGACAAAATTACTGATCACTCGCCGGAATGTCGGATCCGGCATTAATTTACATTAAAGTGTATCAGTGCCGGATCTAGCATTAAGTTTTCGGGCAAAACGGATCTGACTTTCCCGTCTGCGCATGCAGAACCATTAATTTCAATGGTTCCGCAAAAAAAAACGGAATGTACTCCGTATGCATTCCGCTTCCGTATTTCCGTTTTTCCGTTGAAAGATGGAACATGTCCTATTATTGCCCGCAAATCACGGTCCGTGGCTCCATTCAGGTCAATGGGTGCGCAAAAAAAAAACAGACCACATACGGAATGTACTCCGTATGTCTTCCATATCCGTTCTGTTTTTGCGGAACCATCTATTGAATATTTTATGCCCAGCCCAATTTTTTCTATGTAATTACTGTATACTGTATATGCCATACCCTGAAATTTGTAGGCTTGGGTAAGTCCAAGAGAGGCGGCATATTAGTGCTAGGTGCCCATCTGCGGAAGCCACCTTGACGCCTGGTAGATGGGCCCGACACACGTTTGATCAAAAATGTGCGCAAAGAGCTTCCATTTTTTCTTTTATAGTAGTTATAATACTAGAATCATCCCCATTTCTCAGTTCTATTGTTTGCATGTGAAATGTTGTGCAGCCATTTTTTTTTCCAACCATGTTTGCTTGATGGATATGCACCTGTGATTATGAATGTGCTAGTCTAAATTTTCTTGTAGTATATGGTGAGCACTGACAGGCTGACCCCCACCCCTGTGACCTCTGGATATGACGCTGATCACTGACAGGCGGACCCCCCACCTCTGTGACCCCTGCAGCAATGCTGGCAGCACTCATACAACTTCTGGATATGACACTGAGCACTGACAAACGGACCCCCACCCCTGTAACCTCTGCAGCAATGCTGGCAGCACTCATACAGCCTCTGGATATGACGCTGAGCACTGACAGGCGGACCCCCCCCCCCCCCCCCCCCACCTCTGTGACCCCTGCAGCAATGCTGGCAGCACTCATACAACTTCTGGATATGACGCTGAGCACTGACAGGCGGACCCCCCACCCCTGTAACCTCTGCATCAATGCTGGCAGCACTCATACAACCTCTGGATATGACGCTGAGCACTGACAGGCTGACCCCCCACCCCTGTAACCTCTGCAGCAATGCTGGCAGCACTCATACAACCTCTGGATATGATGCTGAGCACTGACAGGCTGACCCCCCACCCCTGTAACCTCTGCAGCAATGCTGGCAGCACTCATACAGCCTCTGGATATGACGCTGAGCACTGACAGGCGGACCCCCCCCCCCCCCCACCTCTGTGACCCCTGCAGCAATGCTGGCAGCACTCATACAACTTCTGGATATGACGCTGAGCACTGACAGGCGGACCCCCCACCCCTGTAACCTCTGCATCAATGCTGGCAGCACTCATACAACCTCTGGATATGACGCTGAGCACTGACAGGCTGACCCCCCACCCCTGTAACCTCTGCAGCAATGCTGGCAGCACTCATACAACCTCTGGATATGATGCTGAGCACTGACAGGCTGACCCCCCACCCCTGTAACCTCTGCAGCAATGCTGGCAGCACTCATATATAACTTCTGGATATGACACTGAGCACTGACAGGCGGACCCCCCACCCCTGTAACCTCTGCAGTAATGCTGGCAGCACTCATACAACCTCTGGATATGACGCTGAGCACTGACAGGCGGACCCCCCACCCCTGTAACCTCTGCAGCAATGCTGGCAGCACCCGTACAACCTCTGGATATGACGCTGAGCACTGACAGGCTGACCCCCACCCCTGTAACCTCTGCAGCAATGCTGGCAGCACTCATATATAACCTCTGGATATGACGCTGAGCACTGACAGGCTGACCCCCCACCCCTGTAACCTCTGCAGCAATGCTGGCAGCACTCATACAACCTCTGGATATGACGCTGAGCACTGACAGGCTGACCCCCACCCCTGTAACCTCTGCAGCAATGCTGGCAGCACTCATATATAACCTCTGGATATGACGCTGAGCACTGACAGGCGGACCCCCCACCCCTGTAACCTCTGCAGCAATGCTGGCAGCACCCGTACAACCTCTGGATATGACGCTGAGCACTGACAGGCTGACCCCCCCACCCCTGTAACCTCTGCAGCAATGCTGGCAGCACTCATATATAACCTCTGGATATGACGCTGAGCACTGACAGGCTGACCTCCACCCCTGTAACCTCTGCAGCAATGCTGGCAGCACCCATACAACCTCTGGATATGATGCTGAGCACTGACAGGCGGACCCCCACCCCTGTAACCTCTGCAGCAATGCTGGCAGCACTCATATATAACCTCTGGATATGATGCTGAGCACTGACAGGCAGACCCCCCCCCCCCCCCCCCCCCACACCTCTGTAACCTCTGCAGCAATGCTGGCAGCACTCATACAACCTCTGGATATGATGCTGAGCACTGACAGGCGGACCCCCCCCCCCCCCCACACACCTCTGTAACCTCTGCAGCAATGCTGGCAGCACTCATACAACCTCTGGATATGACGCTGAGCACTGACAGGCGGACCCCCCACCCCTGTAACCTCTGCAGCAATGCTGGCAGCACTCATATATAACCTCTGGATATGATGCTGAGCACTGACAGGCTGACCCCCCACCCCTGTAACCTCTGCAGTAATGCTGGCAGCACTCATACAACCTCTGGATATGACCCTGAGCACTGACAGGCTGACCCCCCACCCCTGTAACCTCTGCAGCAATGCTGGCAGCACTCATACAACCTCTGGATATGACGCTGAGCACTGACAGGCTGACCCCCCCACCCCTGTAACCTCTGCAGCAATGCTGGCAGCACTCATATATAACCTCTGGATATGACCCTGAGCACTGACAGGCTGACCCCCTACCCCTGTAACCTCTGCAGTAATGCTGGCAGCACTCATACAACCTCTGGATATGACACTGAGCACTGACAGGCTGACCCCCCACCCCTGTAACCTCTGCAGTTATGCTGGCAGCACTCATACAACCTCTGGATATGACACTGAGCACTGACAGGCGGACCCCCCACCCATGTAGCCTCTGCAGCAATGCTGGCAGCACTCATACAACCTCTGGATATGACGCTGAGCACTGACAGGCGGACCCCCCACCCCTGTAACCTCTGCAGCAATGCTGGCAGCACTCATATATAACCTCTGGATATGACCCTGAGCACTGACAGGCTGACCCCCCACCCCTGTAACCTCTGCAGCAATGCTGGCAGCACTCATACAACCTCTGGATATGACGCTGAGCACTGACAGGCGGACCCCCCACCCCTGTAACCTCTGCAGCAATGCTGGCAGCACTCATATACAACCTCTGGATAGGACGCTGAGCACTGACAGGCTGACCCCCCACCCCTGTAACCTCTGCAGTAATGCTGGCAGCACTCATACAACCTCTGGATATGACCCTGAGCACTGACAGGCTGACCCCCCACCCCTGTAACCTCTGCAGCAATGCTGGCAGCACTCATACAACCTCTGGATATGACGCTGAGCACTGACAGTCGGACCCCTCACCCCTGTAACCTCTGCAGCAATGCTGGCAGCACTCATACAACCTCTGGATATGACGCTGAGCACTGACAGGCTGACCCCTCACCCCTGTAACCTCTGCAGCAATGCTGGCAGCACTCATACAACCTCTGGATATGACGCTGAGCACTGACAGGCGGACCCCCCACCCCTGTAACCTCTGCAGCAATGCTGGCAGCACTCATATACAACCTCTGGATAGGACGCTGAGCACGTGCACTCCACTTCTCTGGTCGACCATGGCGAGGCTGTTCTGAATGGAACCTGTCTTGTTAAACCGCAGTATGGTCTTGGCGCTGCAGCTCAGTATCACGGTGTCGGCGATCTTCTTATAGCCTCGGCCATCTTTATGTAGAGCAAAAATTATTTTTTCAGTTCCTCAGAGAGTTTTTGCCATGAGGAGCCATGTTGAACTTCCAGTGACCAGAATGAGGGATCGTGAGAGCGATAACGCCAAATATAACACACACCTGTCCCCCATTCACACCTGAGTCCTTGTAACACTAACGAGTCACATGACACCGGGAAGGGAAAATGGCTAAATGAGCCCAATTTGACAATTTTCACTTAGGGGTGCACTCACTTTTGTTGCCGGCGGTGTGTTGAGTTATTTTGAGGGCAGCCCAATGTACACCGTTATACAAGCCGCACAGCGACTACTGTACATCGTATCAAAGTGTCAGCTCTTCAGCGCTGTCCCAGGAAAAAGACAGAAGAAGATATTTACAAAAATGTTAGGGGTGGGCTGACTTTTGTGAGATACTGTATTGTACTTTTTTTTATGGTCTATATCGCTAGACTCTGGTCCACACCACAAATCGGTCTTTCCAGTGGTGTCACATCCACTGCTCTCCTCTCATGTTTTCTAGTTTCAGGGCGTATCATCACCTTACCGATTTGCGTAGGCGGTGCCCGGAAAATCCCCCCCCCCCCCCCCCCCTCAGTCGTGGCACATAACATGCATACTTTACAGAGGGTCCATAGCCAGGACCTAGTTGGAAGGGTACTGCCACCACCACCTGCCTACCCATACAAATTAGTGAGGAGCTCTGATACCCTCTGGACTGGAAGGCAAGAGAGCAGTGGACAGGACGTTGGCAGAAGTGCGAGGACGAGGTCATGTGACCAGAGTAGAGAGAGAGCGATATACACCACAATGGTAAATAAGGTCTATTAAAAACGGAAACCTCTATACAAACAAAAAACTTATTGTTGCCTCTTTAAATGGAAAAAATACTGGTTACCTCCAGCCACCACTAGGGGGAGCTCACTGTCTAAGGATTTATAAAGCTTCCATTGATGTCATTGGATAGAGGCAAATACTTGCTGCTCTCAACTGCCCCTAGAGTCAGTGCAGGTAGACTGAGGGGTGCACCCCACCCTCACTATCAATGGCATTTAGTGTTGGGGGAGGAGGGAATGTGGAAGAAAGGAAACGACTAATGTAGCGAATTCATTGACTAGATTTAAAGTATAAAAAATGAGTACTAAGAAATGTCAATGATAACGCGCAGTCACCTTGGCAACTCCGGGGCTGACTGTCGGCTGCACTCGTCACATTAGATTGCATAGACGAGATATGGCACCGGAGGGAAGATCACCGAGCACGCCTCGTCGATTAACCCTTCAGCAATGGCCATGGTTGCTAAGCAGATTGTGCGAGTGTGTGTGTATATATAGTAAACGCTAATTAAAGGGGAATTCTTCTCCGACGTGAGCAGTGCCAGCGTGAGAGGCGGATTCACAAGAGCCTCACATAATTGCGCCAGGGTGATCTGATGCATCTGTAAGGCCTCATGCACACGACCGTTGTTGTGGTCTGCATCCGAGCCGCAGTTTTTGCGGCTCTGGTGCGGACCCATTCACTTTAATGGGGCCTCAAAAGATGCGGACGGCACTCCGTGTGCTGTCTGCATCCTTTGCTCCGTTCCGTGGTCCGCAACAAAAAATATAGCATGTCCTATCCTTGTCCGTTTTGCGGACAAGAATAGGCATTTCTACAATGGGCCGCCCGTTCCGCAAATTGCGGAAGGCACACGGGCGGCTTCCGTTTATTGCGGATCCCCGGTTTGCAGACCACAAAAAACGGAACGGTTGTGTGCATGAGGCATAAGTCCGAGATTGTGGACAGTTGGACACGGCGCCACAGACTGACTGCTGTGCGTCCTATTCACTCCTCGCCTCAGGCCTCAGAAAGGCTAGGTGCACCGCTGGTTACAATGTATCAGTGTGAAGCAGAGGAACGTGTAGACTGGATACAACTGTAGCAAACCGACAGCTGTGAAAAGTATTGCTGCAGGTTTTCAATCTGCGAATGTAAATGAATGCCTCTATTCACTGACAGCAAGCGGAGATCTTGAAAACCATTTTAAGGGGTGGTCTTCAGAGCAAAGCTTGCAATGCCCTGTCAGTATCGGCTGATGATGGAGGAGTACTGTGTGAACAAGCCTATACACCCACCTTCTCGCCTACTCTACTATTTCTTCCCCATACTTTACCCTGCAGCACCGCACGTTCAGATTAACTCGCACTGCTTTGGGAGATCCATTATAACTTGCAAGAAACTAAACTAAAGGTTGGGAAAACATTAAATCCGGTGACCGAGGCCTCAGCATCGGGCGTCCTGAACAGATGTCGCTACTCCCTATGATTTTCGGATCGATGGGTTCATTACAATCCGTCAACCCTGATATTCCCTACTGGAATTGTCTTTTACTGCTTGGGGTCCGGCCCTATGAGCTGGATTTTCTGCTGTGGATGTTTGATAATGTATATTAAAAGGGGTATTCTGGTTGTTAAAGGGGCATTCCAGTTACATTACAAGGGTTTTCCAAGATTTTAATACTGATGAACTACCCGCAGGATAGGTCATCAGTATCTAATCGGTGGGGGTCTGACACCCGGGATCCCCGCCAATCAGTTGTTTTGAGAAGGCATCGGGGCCCCTGTGAGCGCCACGGTTTTCTCTCCGCTTACTCAGCACAGCGCCGTCCATTGTATAGTGGCCGTGCTTGGTATTGCAGCTCGGCTCCATTCACTTCAATGGGGGTGAGCTGCACCTAGACTACATGACGTCACTCAGCCTAGGGAAAGCAGTGAGAAGGCCGTGGCGCTACTGCGAGTGCTGCTGCCTTCTCAAACAGCTGATGAGTGGGGGTCCCAGGTGTCGGACCTCGACCGATCCAGAGGGATTAGCATTAACATATCGGAATACCCCTTTAATGATCTATACATATGCAGGGAAGACTCAATTCGAGAAAGAACCCTTAGAGAGGAAAAGGTCAAAGAACCTGGCACAGGGTACGAATGTAACTCCAGTATCTGTCACAGGACCCGACTATGAAGCCTCTATGGTAGTGGACCTTTGGGACCCCCTTAGGCTCCATCTGCTGCCCCCCTACTGTTACGCCCCTGCAGCCATGACAGATGATCCTATCCAAAAGTTGCTTCAAAGACTGGGAGGTCCAGATGAGGGGTTACAAAGGGTCCAGCTGCCCAAATATACCCAACGTGTATAAGGGAACGTGACGTCAGTGGGCCTTTTAATCGGGTGCGATGATGAGATAAGAGACGGATTTACTGGCGATCCCTCAGGATCTGATATGTTTCTGACCAAAGAATATATATCGGTGGTATATTATAATAGAGACTGGTGGTCCGCCACTGATGAGAGGTCTTATACACCCATTACAGAGGTAATCTGATCCACTGCATGGCAAGTAGTTGCTGCTGTGGTTTCTTACCTTTTTCTAATATAATTTGCGTATCAATTCTTCATGGATTTCAAGATCTCTGCTTGCTGTCACTCAACAGGAACCTTCACTGTGTACTTCCACGAGATTAAAACATGTCCTGGCAAGGTGGTGCTCACACAGCCGCAGGGCGCATTTCAGTAGAGTTGTGTTTTGAAATGTACTGTGCACCTGTGTGTTCAATGAAAGCAAGCAGAGATCTTAAAAAACGGAGAATTGATGAACGCAATATAGTGGCAAATGGTATTTTCTGCTTTTGATCCTAAGCTTATCACAGATCATCCCACTGCTGGGACCTGTGTTCTCTCTACTGCAGTGCCCCCGCAGGGGAAATAAAGCATTGCACATTGCCTAGTCACCCCAGGACAGGACAGGTCCTCCAGAGCCAGAGACGCTTTGTGTAGCCAAGTGATGAGGATCCTTCACTCTTAACTTGAAAATGGATTTTATAACCTGGACACCCCCTTTAAGGGGCTCTTGTATAGACAGATGTCCACTCTCGCCCATGGCCTGTTTCTGGTTCCGCAGCTCAGCCTCATTCAGTTCAATTGGCATGAGCAGCAATACCAGGCGCCACCTATGGACAGGAATGGCGCTGTTTCTGGAAAAAGGGGTCATTGCATGAGTGCAAATGACCCCCTAAAAAAAAAACATAGGGGTAAGTCCGCAAATCGTGGATCTGCATAATACGGATGCGGTTCATGTGGTCTGCATTTTGCAGACCTATTCTATCTTTTTGCGGAACGGACATACGGATGACCTGAGCGCTTTCTGCTTCCGTAAGTCCTATAACATGTCCTATATTTGACCATACAATGCGGACCACTGACCCATTGAAGTCAATGGGTCCGCACAAAATCCATATTTTGCGGATTGCGATTTGCAGATTGTAAAATACATATGGTCGTGTGCATGATGCCTTAAATTTGGATAACCCCTGTCCACATCGACATCATATGGGCGGAGTGCTTCTATAAAGAGCAAATTTTGCTCTCCTGGTTATTTGATTTGGCGCCATTTAATGCCACATTACATCTGGATATCGCCAGTAGCCGGGCTCGCGTCCACCAGCGGGTCACCTGGATAGCTGCTTTCTAAAACTGGGCTGTCGACCCCTTTAACTCCAGCTCTTTAATGCATCGGGAAGAGTCAAAATCTAGTGCAATCCCCCCCAATTTATCCTGCGGTTATGTATTCGCGCCCCCCCAACATCAGCATGCTGACGGTATGATCTAGTTGCAGTCTTCTCCCCCCTATTTATAAAATTTCGGAGTGCCCCTTTAAATTGTAACGAGTTGCCGTAAGGCAGCAGGTGCAAGAATTTGCATGAGGAGGACAGAGACCTGTTTACAGGGGAGGGGTAGGAAGCGACGGATGTGACTGAGGAGGCTTCTTGTAGTCACAAGTGTAGACCTCAGAGCAGCGTCTTGGAGGATGTGAGGATCTGCAGCATCCCTGCGCGCAGGACGCCTCTGCCCCCGGTGCCACCAAGCCAATGCGTCTCCTCACTCAAACGTCTTGTGCTGAAATCCATCGGGAGGGAAGGAATGTACCATTTCCAGGCGGGGAGCGGGGAAGAAGTATAAAATAAGGTGGTACTCGCCTGCAGTAACAGAACTGCATGCAGTATGCTCGGTGTGCATGCGAGTTGAAGGGAGGAAGTGCAGCCCCGGCCGATAAGATGGCAAGAGCCAAGATGAAGAATTCTCCATCGGAGATCAGCACAGGTTCCAAAATCGTCCCACCAATTACCAGGGAAGACCTGAATGGAGTCAGCCCCCTGCTACCGGCTCAAATCATGGGGTCCCTGACGAGCGACGCAGGGCAGAGGTACCTATCCGAACCTGGATGGCAGTGACGCATGGAATGGATGCATGTTTGGTATGTGGGCGCACGTTTGGGGTTTGCTCTGCATGAATGCCCGTCACGCAGCGTCTCGGGATTGTCGGATCACTAGGACGTAAATGAATGGATGATGGGGAAGGTAGTAGATGAGTGCACCCGACATCATGTGCATGACTGACGCTGCAGTGTTGACACGGCTCAGGTCACGTGGTGGAGCCGGATGAAGTTTTACACCGATCATAGAGCCACGTACACACTGGGGGGGCCAATGTCGTAGATAGGGAAGAAGTAGTGAATTGGTTGTAGCTGTGCTTAAAGGGTTAATCCACCTCCAGTCGGATGGGCTTCCATTCATTTAACCCCCCACCTCCCCCCATCCTCGCTCTTAGCTGCTTTCATTTAGTGTAAACCCAACAAATGCAAAGCGTTTCTGGGTACCTGGCGTGGTGCATGGGCAATCACGGTCATTAACCCCTTCCACTAGAGAACACCTGCAAGATCCCGGGTGATCTGGGGATTGGTCCCGTTGTGCTTTTAAAAATAAGAAAGAAAAAAAAATCTGCCAAAATTTGGGGAGCAGGACAAAACTCAAAAAGGTTGTTTTTTTTAATTTATTATTATTTTTCATTTAATTTTTTATTTTCATTTTTGTTTTTCCGGATTTGGATGGAAATAATAATAATGATGATGATGATGATGATGAAGTCTTCAGTGTTGATACTTCTCTTGACCACCTGCGGGAGGTTTTGGCCCGGAGTGAGGATTTCTTATAAAGCAGCAGGCAAGCGCCGATCCGATGATCACGTTGTGCCCGGTGCCCCGCTGCTTCCTTTGTAATCTTACCGCCGATCGCGGCGGGACAACAAGATTGCATAATCAGTGTGGTTTCCGGACATGTTGCATATGCATGGATTAAAATTTTTAATTTTTTTTCCTTTATCGTGGATTTAAAAGTTCTCGAGCCATGGCTTGTTTGGCAATGCTGGGGGTTGTAGTGTCTCCACCGCTGGAGAGCCAGTATACAGTATATATATATTATGTACTCGTGGTACCGGGGACTTGGGTTTGGAAACCTATCCATCCCGACCCTGAGCAATGTAGGACTACAACTCCCATCATAGCATACAGTGGACAGCCATATATTGGGATGTACTTGTTGACACGCATTATCAGAGGCGTCCCGAATTGCTAGACCCCCCCAGTGGGACGCTCTACAAACAGAACTTGGCACAATGGGAGTTGTAGTGTCACCAGTATATATTATAATGCACTCGGTGTAGCAAGCATCAGATTTTTACCAGGGCCGTGTCCAATACAGTTTTGGGCACAACTCTCACCATTGTAAGCAATGGGCGTCAATACATTTGAATGGACTATGGGAGGCTACGAGATCTGTGGTCAAATTGAATGGGTGTCCCTAAGATCTAATAGTTATAGTCCCAGGTCCCAACATGTCCTGTACTTGTCCGCAAAATACAGACCCATCGAAATCAATGGGTCAGCAAAAAATGCAGGCAGTGTCCGTATTTTGTGGATCCACAATTTGCAGAGTGTTGTATGCATGAGGCCTTAAAGGGGTTGTCTGACTTCAGTAAGTGGCATTTATCATGTAGAGAAAGTGAATACGAGCCACTTACTAATGTATTGTTATTATCCATATTGCTTCCTTTGCTGGCTGGATTCATTTTTCTATAACATCATACACTGCTCGTTTCCATGGTTACAGACCACCCTGCAACCCATCAGCGGTGGTCGTGCTTGCACACTATAGGAAAAAGCACTAACCTATGTGCGCTCCCATGGTCCCGGCCACCAGAGAGGCTGACGCTTTTTCTTATAGTGTGCAAGCACGACCACTACTGATGGATTTGCAGGGTGGTCGTAACCATGGAAACGAGCAGTGTATAATGTGATGGAAAAATGAATCCAGCCAGCAAAGGAAGCAATATGGACAATCGCAATACATTAGTAAGGGCCTTGTATTAACTTCCTGTACATGATAAATGAAACTTACTAAAGTGAGAGGACCCCTTTTTAAAGGGATTATCCAGTAAATCATATTGATGCTCTATCCTTAGGATAGGTCATCCATATCAGATCGGCGGAATCTGACACCCAGGACCAGCGACGATCAGCTGTTAGGAGAGGCCGGGTGCTCCGTGACCTCTTCCTAGGCCATGTGACGTCACCGCGGCCTAGGCGCAGCTCAGCCTCATGGAAATGAATGGTGCTGAACTGCAATACCAAGCACAGCCACTATACAGTGTACGGCGCTGTGCTTGGTAAGCTGCTGGGAGTCGGCGGCGCTCACCGAAGTTCCAGTGAGCATGGCGGCTCCCTAAAGTAACTGATCGGCGGGGATGCCGGGACTCTGACCACGCCGATGTGATAATGGTAACCTATTCTGAGGACAGGTTATCATTATCATTTCACCGATGACCCCTTTAAGTGTACACTGGCCAGAACCCTTAGCTGTTAGCCAGAGGGGCTACAAAGAACATTTCCTCCTCTGGAGGACCCGATACATCTGGGCATTATATAAATTCTCTGTCTAATTGTAAGTGTTGTAATTCTTCCTGTCTCCTGTGGTGGCACTGCAGAGAAACTGAACACTTCCTGATAGGCAGATTACCCTCGATCACTAAAGGTTCCCAGCTGTTTGGCAAGAGGGTCCTTCTAAGAAAAAGGGTTTGTCCAAAGTGAAGAACCCTTTCAAGGGAAGGTTTTTGTTGGTATTGATGAACTGAGTTACCGCAAATCATCATGTCACCTATAAAGCTGTAATTTGGTAGGAGATGTAAGGTTTTAGTGGTTTGTATAGCATTAGAAACATGGTCTGTCTTATTTCAAGAAATAGCGCCACTCTTGCCCATGGGCTAAATCTGGTATTGCAGCTCATCTCCATTCAAATTGATGCAATACCAGACCCAGCCCTTGGAGTAAAGTGGCACTGTTTCTGGGGGAAAAAAAGATCTCTTTTCTATTCCTGCACAACCCCTTTGATATCCAGGTGGACAAAAGAGACATAGGAAGCCCATATATCATTCATGAGCTGTTAGCACCTGGAGCAGGCGCCCTTCACAAACTGTCGCTTTGTACTCCGCCGCTGTCTTTATCAAATATTAATGAAGTGCGAATAACACTGTTTGAGCCGTTAATGTCTCTGGCTTTATAGGGAATGATGAGAAAAACTGACCGCTTCTATTAGCGCCACACCTATCCGCAGGTTGTATGTGGTATTGCAGCTAAGCCTGTCACTGTAGTGGATCTCATGGACGACTGTATTCCACTACTATGTTTTCTAAGGGTCCATTCACACGTCCGTTTTTTCTTTCCTGATCTGTTCCGTTTTTTGCTGAACAGATCTGGACCAGATCTGGACCCATTCATTTTCAATGGGTCCTGGAAAAAATCGGACAGCACAATGTGTGCTGTCCGTTTCCGTTGTTCCGTTCCGCATGTCCGTTTAAATATAAAACATGTCCTATTCTTTTCCTGAAAAATCGGATCCTGGTACAATACAAAGTCAATGGATCCGCAAAAAACGGATGACATACGGATGTCATTCCGTATGTCATCCGTTTTATACGGAATCCGTTCCTGGAAATTACATTTTAATTTTATTTTATTTTTTTAAAGAAATCCAAACAACTTTATTTGCTTATTGAAATTTATACATGTTTCCGTTTTTTGCGGATCCGCAAAAAACGGATGACATACAGATGACATACGGAAACATTTTCAGGAACAACGGATCCGCAAAAAACGGACAGAAAATCGGATTATAGAAAAATACTGACGTGTGAATGTAGCCTTATTATCCTGTGCAACCTCTTTGAGGATTTTTAGTGCTGAGCACAATTTTCACCTAAAAGCCACGACTTTTACAATATCAGAAGTCTTTCCTGAAGAGAAAATTATCAACAATCATCATCCACATAAGGCCTCATGCACACGAACGTTTTTTTATGGTCCGCAAAAACGGTGTCCGTAGGTCTGTGATCCGTGACCGTTTTTTCGTCCGTGGGTCTTCCTTGATTTTTGGAGGATCCACAGACATGAAAAAAAAGTCGTTTTGGTGTCCGCCTGGCCGTGCGGAGCCAAACGGATCCGTCCTGAATTACAATGCAAGTCAATGGGGACGGATCCGTTTGACGTTGACACAATATGGTGCCATTTCAAACGGATCCGTCCCCATTGACTTTCAATGTAAAGTCTGGAGTCCCTTTTATACCATCGGATCGGAGTTTTCTCCAATCCGATGGTATATTTTAACTTGAAGCGTCCCCATCACCATGGGAACGCCTCTATGTTAGGCCTCATGCACACGAACGTTTTTTTTCACGGTCCGCAAAAACGGAGTCCGTAGGTCCGTGATCCGTGACCGTTTTTTCGTCCGTGGGTCTTCCTTGATTTTTAGAGGATCCACGGACATGAAAAAAAAGTCGTTTTGGTGTCCGCCTGGCCGTGCGGAGCTAAACGGATCCGTCCTGAATTACAATGCAAGTCAATGGGGACGGATCCGTTTGACGTTGACACAATATGGTGCCATTTCAAACGGATCCGTCCCCATTGACTTTCAATGTAAAGTCTGGAGTCCCTTATACCATCGGATCGGAGTTTTCTCCAATCCGATGGTATATTTTAACTTGAAGCGTCCCCATCACCATGGGAACGCCTCTATGTTAGGCCTCATGCACACGAACGTTTTTTTTCACGGTCCGCAAAAACGGAGTCCGTAGGTCCGTGATCCGTGACCGTTTTTTCGTCCGTGGGTCTTCCTTGATTTTTAGAGGATCCACGGACATGAAAAAAAAGTCGTTTTGGTGTCCGCCTGGCCGTGCGGAGCTAAACGGATCCGTCCTGAATTACAATGCAAGTCAATGGGGACGGATCCGTTTGACGTTGACACAATATGGTGCCATTTCAAACGGATCCGTCCCCATTGACTTTCAATGTAAAGTCTGGAGTCCCTTATACCATCGGATCGGAGTTTTCTCCAATCCGATGGTATATTTTAACTTGAAGCGTCCCCATCACCATGGGAACGCCTCTATGTTAGAATATACTGTCGGATATGAGTTAGATCGTGAAACCTCATTTCCGACAGTATATTCTAACACAGAGGCGTTCCCATGGTGATGGGGACGCTTCTAGTTAGAATATACTACAAACGGTGTACATGACTGCCCCCTGCTGCCTAGCAGCATCCGATCTCTTACAGGGGGCCGTGATCAGCACAATTAACCCCTCAGGTGCCGCACCTGAAGGGGTTAATTGTACTATCATATCCCCCTGTAAGAGATCAGGGCTGCCAGGCAGCAGGGGGCAGACCCCCCCCCTCCCCAGTTTGAATATCATTGGTGGCCAGTGCGGCCCCCCCCCCCTCCATTGTAATAATTCGTTGGTGGCCAGTGTGCGCCCCCCCCCCCTTCCTCCCTCTATTGTAATAAATCGTTGGTGGCACAGTGTGCGCCCCCCCCTTCCTCCCTCTATTGTAATAAATCGTTGGTGGCACAGTGTGCGGCCCCCCCTCCCTCTATACAACATTGGTGGCCAGTGTGCGGCCTCCCATCTCCCCCCCCCCCCCCCCCCCGATCATTGGTGGCAGCGGGTTACTAGCAATAGTACAATAGTAAAAGATTCATACTTACCTGGGAGCTGCGATGTCTGTGTCCGGCCGGGAGCTCCTCCTACTGGTAAGTGACAGTTCATTTAGCAATGCGCCGCACAGACCTGAGGCTGTCACTTACCAGTAGGTGGAGCTCCCGGCCGGACACGAACATCGCAGCAGCAGGTAAGTATGAATCTTCTACTATCTCTTACAGGGGGATATGATAGTACAATTAACCCCTTCAGGTGCGGCACTTGAGGGGTTAATTGTGCTGATCACGGCCCCCTGTAAGAGATCGGATGCTGCTAGGCAGCAGGGGGCAGTCATGTACACAGTTCTCAGTATATTCTAACCTGAAGCGTCCCCATCACCATGGGAACGCCTCTGTGTTAGAATATACTGCCGGAAATGAGGTTTCACGATCTAACTCATATCCGACAGTATATTCTAAGGCCTCATGCACACGACCGTTGTGTGCATCCGTGGCCGTTGTGCCGTTTTCCGTTTTTTTTCGCGAACCCATTGACTTTCAATGGGTCCGTGGAAAAATCGGAAAATGCACCGTTTTGCAGCCGAGACCGTGATCCGTGTTTCCTGTCCGTCAAAAAAATATGACCTGTCCTATTTTTTTGACGGACAACGGTTCACGGACCCATTCAAGTCAATGGGTCCGTGAAAGAACACGGATGCACACAAGATTGGCATCCGTGTCCGTGATCCGTGGCCGTAGGTTAGTTTCATACAGACGGATCCAAAGATCCGTCTGCATAAAAGCTTTTTCAGATCTAAGTTTTCACTTCGTGAAATCTCAGATCCGACAGTATATTCTAACATAGAAGCGTTCCCATGGTGATGGGGACGCTTCTAGTTAGAATACACTACAAACTGTGTACAAGACTGCCCCCTGCTGCCTGGCAGCACCCGATCTCTTACAGGGGGCCGTGATCAGCACAATTAACCCCTTCAGGTGCGGCACCTGAAGGGGTTAATTGTACTATCATATCCCCCTGTAAGAGATCAGGGCTGCCAGGCAGCAGGGGGCAGACCCCCCCCCCCCTCCCCAGTTTGAATATCATTGGTGGCCAGTGCGGCCCCCCCCCCCTCTATTGTAATAATTCGTTGGTGGCACAGTGTGCGACCCCCCCTCCCTCCCTCTATTGTAATAAATCGTTGGTGGCACAGTGTGCGCCCCCCCCCCCATTCCCCCCTCTATTGTAATAATTCGTTGGTGGCACAGTGTGCGACCCCCCCCCCCTCCCTCTATTGTATTAATTCGTTGGTGGCACAGTGTGCGCCCCCCATCGGCCCCCCCTCCCTCTATAGGGAACAACATTGGTAGCCAGTGTGCGGCCTCCCATCTCCCCCCCCCCCCCCCCCATCATTGGTGGCAGCGGAGTTCCGATCAGAGTCCCAGTTTAATCGCTGGGGCTCCGATCGGTAACCATGGCAACCAGGACGCTACTACAGTCCTGGTTGCCATGGTTACTAGCAATAGTACAATAGTAGAAGATTCATACTTACCGGCTGCTGCGATGTTCGTGTCCGGCCGGAAGCTCCTCCTACTGGTAAGTGACAGGTCTGTGCGGCGCATTGCTAAATGAACTGTCACTTAGCAGTAGGAGGAGCTCCCGGCCGGACACGAACATCGTAGCTCCCAGGTAAGTATGAATCTTTTACTATTGTACTATTGCTAGTAACCCGCTGCCACCAATGATCGGGGGGGGGGGGGGGGGGAGATGGGAGGCCGCACACTGGCCACCAATGTTGTTAATGCTATAGAGGGAGGGGGGCCGATGGGGGGCGCACACTGTGCCACCAACGATTTATTACAATAGAGGGAGGAAGGGGGGGGGGGCACACTGTGCCACCAACGATTTATTACAATAGAGGGTGCTGATCACGGCCCCCTGTAAGAGATCAGGTGCTGCCAGGCAGCAGGGGGCAGTCTTGTACACAGTTTGTAGTGTATTCTAACTAGAAGCGTCCCCATCACCATGGGAACGCTTCTGTGTTAGAATATACTGTCGGTTCTGAGTTTTCACGAAGTGAAAACTCAGCTTTGAAAAAGCTTTATGCAGACGGATCTTCGGATCCGTCTGTATAAAAACTAATCTACGGCCACGGATCACGGACACGGATGCCAATCTTGTGTGCATCCGTGTTCTTTCACGGACCCATTGACTTGAATGGGTCCGTGAACCGTTGACCGTGAAAAAAATAGGACAGGTCATATTTTTTTCACGGCCAGGAAACACGGATCACGGATGCGGCTGCAAAACGGTCCATTTTCCGATTTTTCCACGGACCCATTAAAAGTCAATGGGTCCGCGAAAAAAAAACGGAAAACGGCACAATGGCCACGGATGCACACAACGGTCGTGTGCATGAGGCCTAAAAATGGAGGAAAAATTTTTTAGGCCTCTTTCACATGGGCGTCCCGGATTTGCTCCCGATGCGTCGCGTGTGCATTGGGGAAACCTGCGCGAGTAGGCACGCAATTTCAGTCAGTTTTGACTGCGATTGCGTTGCGTCGTTCACTTTTTATCGCGCGGGTGCAATGCGTTTTGCACGCGCGTGATCAAAAACTGAATGTGGTACCCAGACCCGAACCCGGACTTCACAGAAGTTCAGGTTTGGGTGAGGTGTTCTGTAGATTTTATTATTTTCCCTTATAACCATGTTATACAGAATGTAAAGTAAAATGTCGATTGAGGGGTTAAAAAAAAAAAAGTTAACTCCTCTCATCCTCTTGATCACGCAGCCGGCATCGTAGTCTTTCTTCTTCTTCTTTCAGGACCTGCAAAAGGACCTTTTGATGACGTAATCACACTCTTCATTCAGCAGGACCTGCGCTGACGTCACCGCGATTACGTCATCAAAGGACCTTTTGCAGGTCCTGAAAGAAGAAGAAAGAAGATGATGCCGACTGCGCGAACAACAGGATGAGGTGAGTTAATGTTTTAATTTTTTTTAACCCCTCAATCGACATTTTAGTAAGCATTCTGTATTAAAGAGGACCTTTCACTACTGTACAAAATAAAAACTAACTAGATCAGTGGGCAGAGCGGCGCCCAGGGGTCCCCCTTCACTTACTAGTATGTCTGGGCGCCGCTCCGTTCGCCCGGTATAGGCTCCGGTGTCTGCGCTCCCTCTGACTGATTTCTTGTATGAGGCGTGTCCCTTGCTGCAGCGCTGGCCAATCGCAGCGCACAGCTCATAGCCAATAAACCACCGCCATATTATCTGTCCAAAAACGGACTCTCCTGTTTTGAAGCCGAGGATCCCACAATTCAATGGCGACTATGATGGGAAACCATTCTAACAGTAATGTTGGAACAAAAACCAGCTGTGTGCCACTGGGACGGCCAGGGGGCCGCACACCATTCTGTACCCAAAATCGCACCAAAACCCGTGGATCCCGCTGCATCAGTGAAAAGGAAGAGGTCAGGAGTAGTAATCTCCGGAAACTGCCAGCATGTGTGACCGTTATAACTCTGCAGAAAAATCACGGCATACCATAAGGTCACATTTTAAATGCAGGGTTAAACGAACCTGGTGATGGGGTTTTGAAACACCTTGCGTGGCCAAAGATAGACGCCTGGAAAAAACCCTGCCCATTGGCATGACCCGACACGCAAAAACCAATAAACCCAGAAGAGACTGGAGCTCTTTTAGTGTAACAGATTTAACTGCACAAAAACCGCAAATAAGGCCTAGGAGTTTTGAGAGCTTATCCTGGGGGAGTCTGAAAACCATCGGGGAGGAGTCGGTCTCGATTCCTAGAAAGGTAATGGAGGTGGCTGGACCTAACGTTTTTTCAACCGAAAGGGGAACGCCAAAACGGGACATGAAAAAACTAAAGGAGTTCAAAAGGAATTGGCACTGAGAAGAATCACCAGGGGAGACTAAGGAAATCGTCTAGGTAATGAATGATGGAGCGGGAGCCGGTTTCGTAGCGAATCACCCTTTCCAAAAAGGAACTAAATAACTCAAAGTTAAACTCGCCGCCAGCAGAAGTCGAAGCGGGCTTCACAGGTACCGCCGTAGGAACTGGCTCCTGGACCGCGCTGACCCGACTGGCCCTGCGAGACGACCTACTGGCCGAGTGAGTAGATACCCGCCTACGGCGTGGATGAGGCCTGCCAGAACAATCGCTACAGGAACTTGCATCCGAGGAAGATAGGGACCGCCAGCGTGAGGACCTGGAGTGGACACTTGTGCGATCGCGCCGGGGGGACATCGACCGGTGGTGGGAACAGCCATGACGACGAAATCCCGATCTGTGCCTAGCACGGCGGTCGGAGTGGCGCTCAGGCGATGTTAAAGGGGAATGCCCCCTCGGGGATAAAGAATGGCCGGGCTGAGCCTGGGAGCTGTGCATGTCCAGGCTATTGGGCTGTTGCAAGCCTGCAACCATGTGCAGGGCCTGCTCCTGGGGCAAAGGGGCTGTAATGAGAGCAGAAGGAGGGGGGGGGGGGGGGGTTATTTAAGACATTGGTGGCCAGTGCATCCCCAGGCTGCTCACCAGCAGGCTGGGACACAGGAGGCTCCTCAGCAGAGGAGGAGGCGTTGGGGTTGTTGCCCATAACGCTGGATGGGACGGGAGGGCCGGGAGACAGGAGGGAGGTGAGGGCAGGCACTGCAGAGCGCGCGGGAGTAGAAGCGCATGCAGCATGAGCGGGGGGGGGGGGGGCGGAGCCACAGAGCGCACAGCCGGAAGGACAATGTGAGCGCCCCCCCCCCCGCTTAGCAGCCCTGGTAACTTTCTTCAGGGAGGGGGGAGGCTGGGGCTAAGGCGGCATGGTGGGTGGGTGCGCCGAACGGTCCGCTGGCCAACCACCTACCGTAGGGAGATGCTGGAGGAGCAGGAGGGGGCTCCTGCAGGCCAGCCAGCAATCGACTGGTACTTTCACTTTGTGCTGGTCATCTAATAACCCTAATCTCTAAACTACTAAGAGGTCATAAACACTTATTTAAGCCACATTCTTATCAGTAAAGATAAGAACTGAGCTATAATGTCAGAGAGCAGAGATAAGGAGCCCGTCAGCTCGGCCTCCCTCCATTCACTCCAAGCACTCACTTAGCTATTTTCGGAACTCCCATAGAAGTGGATGGAGCGCATCTTGGGGGGTTTCCATTCTAGAGATAGGTGCGGGTCCCTATAAACAACAGATAGTCGATTGGTTAGGCAGCTATGAATCTAACTTTTATGGTCAGCTTAAAGGGGTTATCTTATGCTGCTGAATTTCCTCCTTACACGGATGAAAACATTGTCCCCGTCGAGGCCTGCTAATGGCTACCCCTGACGCTGGATGTTTTCATCTGCATGACGGGGAGATGCAACGGTGGCCGTGCCCGCACCAGAAGCGATGCGGGTGCCGGGGAGCGTGCAAAGTACAATTGTAACACCCCGAAATGGTGTTACCACTACTGCACCCTGCTACTATCTCTAATGGGCTAATTTGTCATCTTATGTATATCTTTCCAGGTCCTCCACAATGTGCATTCATAATCTTGTTATGTAACTGTTTATTACATGTCATGTGCCTGGTTCACCAGCAGGTGGCAGAGCTATCCTTAGAGAGAATGGAACTTACCATTCCATTCTCCCCCCTTTGGGCAGAAGTGGGCCAGTCCTGCTTGCTACCAGAAGGAGGTGGGGCAGTTCTGGTTTGTGCTGGTTGAGACGTCATGTTGGAGCTGCCAGGATTCTAACCTACTTTTTGGCTGTCCAACTACAAGAATGAAGCAGCATAAAGAGGAAACAAAGACACCAAGTTAGCTTGTCAGTACAGCAGAGTGAGAGAAACATATAGCAAAACTGAGTTTGCCTGCCAGTTTAATGCTAAAGCCTGCTGGAACCGAGACAAAGCCTGAAACTGTTTGGAGAAACGTTTATTCAAGTAAAGCCGCCATTGAACTTCATCTCAAGGTCTGGACTCAAGTTATTTCTTCAAATCTCTCAATTATTCCCCCGAATTATGGCTTCGGAGCCAAAGCCTGGGGTCAAGTCGTGTCCATGTAGGAGCACCGTGAGACACATAAAGAGACATTTAGGCCACACTACACCACTCGGCATTCCTACCAAACCTGGGACGCAATATAGAGGAGCCCTGGGGGGAGGCTGCCCGTTGCACAATCTGTGTGAGGGGCCCGGACATTTTCTGGCATTATAGGTCTTGGATAACCCCTTTAACTCCACACGTCCCCTGTTAACCCTATACCTTTTCTCAAAGGGCCAACCACATGATCACGTACATATTGAATCTGGGTTCTTAAAGCTGCACACATCCCTTTCTAAGAAATTAAAATAGTGTGATGTTACCATTTTCCTACATTAATAATCTTGCTTCTTTTTCCATATTAGACCCCAATCCACTAAAACAAGAGATCGATAATCTATTACTGTAGTGCAGGCATCCTCAAACTGCGGCCCTCCAGCTGCTATAAAACTACAACTCCCACAATGCCCTGCTGTAGGCTGATACCTTTAGGCTGTTCGGACATGCTGGGAGTTGTAGTTTTGCAACAGCTGGAGGGCCGCAGTTTGAGGATGCCTGCTGTAGTGTATTCCCATGAGACAGGCAGTGGCCGCTCGGTGATCATATATCACCCGTATCTCCAGTACTCACAACCTCTAGTAACAGTGTACTTTTCTTTCTCATTGCAACAGTGTCAGTCTTCACTGAACTTCTTGCATTCTAATCGGAGTCCAGCAATATCTGGATGAATAGAACCTCAGAGTATAGGAGGCTAATAGAACGGTGTGAGGATAGACACATGGTGTTGGGGGTGACGAGATAAATCTACAGTGTTGCATTGATGGACATGTATTAAATCTATAATGTGAAATAGTGGGTGCCCTGTGAGGGGTGGTATTCCCCCCCCCCCCCCCCTAGAAGCAGTGCTCCAATGGCACGGCATGCCATGGCACCTCTAAAATTGGAGGTACAGTATGGACCCATACCTTAGGGGAGTAGGCAGTACCATTATTTGGGTGCTAATGAAGGTTTACAAGTAAGGCCAGTGGCAGAAGACTTCTTTAGGGTTCAGGTCACACATTGCAGCATTTTTAGAAAACTGCTCCTTTTCTCCCATTGTTTTACAGAAAATTGCAGCAAAACTGCTACTTGTGGCCTCACCATGTTGGTTTCCCGTCTCGGCACACGTGGACCTTGCGGCCTGATCCTTGACCTGTAATGTGCGCCACAGGAAGGATATGGTCTTGTTGCATAATCTTATTGATTGTTACTGTGGCAACCTGAATTCTTAATTAGCTCCAATTGGCTTTTTTTTTTTTTTGGAGGAAGTGCTGAGAACATTTTATATGGCAGCTCCTTTTATATGAATGGGACAGGAACTGTGCTTTTATCAAAGTATAGGAGGGTAATAGAAGGGATGATGTGCAGCTTACATGTATACCACTTACCACCAGGTCATTTTGTTGGTGCCAACACTCTTTGCCTATTCATTTTTCAATCTGTTGCTCCTAGAGGCTCATTTGCATGTATTAAAACCTCATTTTTTCTCAGCTATGCGGGCACATATGAACATGGGACCAACACAGACTCCTTCAGCTGCCAAGCGCACATGTAACAGGTCAGCCAGTGTCATAGGTACAAAACTGCTGACAGATGCCCTTTAAAGGGGTAGTACTTGGGGTAAAACATGTAGCGCCACACCATCCAAAGGTTGTATGGGGTATTGCAACTCAGCTTCATTCACTTCAATGGAGCCAAGCTGGAAGAGACAGGTGATGTGAAGCAGATCAGTGAGTGGAGGAGGGAACGGCTGCAGCAGTAAATTGTTACAGATAAGGAGTGCGAACGTTCTATTGTCCCCAGATATATTCTGTAGATGCCTGAAGAAGAGACCTGAGTAGTCTCAAAAGTGTGCAATTTTGTCATCAACTTTTCAGTTAAAAGTTACTAACAACTAAGGAATCAGATTTTGATATCTTTTATTTGCTGACGGACACGGTACAGAGATATTTTAAAGGGAACCCGTCACCAGTTTTATGGTGTCCTAACTAAGGGCAACATAAATAAGTGACTGATTCTCTCAGCACAATGCTGGGTCACTTTCTTTAATTGACGCAGTCAATCTGCCAACATCTTGTATTGAAAAGCTCCAGCTGATAATGATGAGTCCTGAATATTCATGAGCTCCTGACTCTCCCCGCCCACCTGCTGCTGATTGACAGTTATTTTCCATAGGAATCAGCAGCAGGTGGGCAGGGGAGTGGCTATAGCTGTTAATTAAATAAACGCTGGACTCACTGACATCACGCTGGACTCAAATCAGCTCATTAGCATGCGGCATCTTTGTGTGTATATTATGAGGTAACCATCTGTCACACCAGTAAGTGAATACATCTAAGGAACTTTTTAGTAGTTAATGATTGTATATAATTAGTTAGATTCTAATCAAATATCCACATGACAGGTTCCCTTTAATCTCCGGTAGTCGGTGACTACAACACAAATGTCCTAGCTCGGTCAGTTGTCCAGAAGGAAAATGTTCCTCTGCATTCGGGGGTGGTTTAACCACAGGAGGGTCTCCAGCTGACGTCATAAGTCAGGAAGCCATGATTCACAAGAGACCCCATAGTCCCAGGATCTGAGCAGCTTTATCTCGATAACCCGCGGTCTGTAATAGACACATAATACAGATTGCGGCTCGACGCAGCGGCTCAGGGGGCTTTGGCCGGGCATGGTGTCTGGTATATCAGATCGTGGACTAAACCCTTTATGGTGATATTGATTTCGTCATTATATCTCATGATCCCTGGGATTCACCCCAGAACTGCTGACATGACAACCGCAGCGCAGAGGAAGCCAATTTGTCAGGAGCTTCCATGTCAGAGCGAAACACTAAAAGTAGCATCTATCCATATTAACCCTGTGCAGACCATCTCTGTGAGGGATTTTTATTAATCTAGGACGGAGTATCTCTCATAAGGTTTCCCCAGAATTTATACCCTATTGAGTGTTTGCCTCACCCACAAAGAAAATAGTGGGTACCCACTGCAACGTTTACGGCTGCAACGCGACACCCATGTTCTGAATCGCTTCAAAGTTTACATAAGTTGTTATTTATTACCATGTAATGGCAGGTGAGTGCACTTAAGTAATAGAGGATGTACGATTTTGGAAAAACATGGCTGCTTTCTTCCTACAATGGCACCACACCTATCTGCAGGTTGTGTTTGGTATTGCAGCTCAGCTCCATTCACTTCAAAAGAACCAAGCTGCGATACCAGAGAGAGCCGGTGTAACCCAGAACAACCCCTTTAACGGAAGTGTTTCTGTGAGATGACGGGGCTCCAACAAATGTCTCCCACTGGGATTGGAGCTGCAACCAAGTGGCTCCCAGTGTCAATGGAGCTGAAAACCATTGGCATACATTGAAGCTGGGACTCGGAAACAATGGGTTCAACAGAGGCTTGGGCTCCAGAGCAATAGCTGCACATGGAGCTGCAAACCAGTGGCTTCTACAGAAGCTGCAGCTCCAAACTAATGACTTTCACTTAGGCTAGGGTCCCCAAACCAATGGCTCCCACTGGAGCTGCCAGCTAATGGCTCCCAGTGGAGCTGCAAACCAGTGGCTCCCAGTGGAGCTGCAAACCAGTGGCTCCCAGTGGAGCTGCAAGCCAGTGGCTCCCAGTGGAGCTGCAAACCAGTGGCTCCCAGTGGAGCTGCAAACCAGTGGCTCCCAGTGGAGCTGCAAGCCAGTGGCTCCCAGTGGAGCTGCAAACCAGTGGCTCCCAGTGGAGCTGCAAACCAGTGGCTCCCAGTGGAGCTGCAAACCAGTGGCTCCCAGTGGAGCTGCAAACCAGTGGCTCCCAGTGGAGCTGCAAACCAGTGGCTCCCAGTTGAGCTGCAAACCAGTGGCTTCCAGTGGAGCTGCAAACCAGTGGCTCCCAGTGGAGCTGCAAACCAGTGGCTCCCAGTGGAGCTGCAAACCAGTGGCTCCCAGTGGAGCTGCAAACCAGTGGCTCCCAGCGGAGCTGCAAACGAATGGCTCCCACTGGAGATGCAAACCAATGGCTCCCACTGGGACTGGAAGTGCAAACTAATGAATCCCACTGGGACTGGGGCTCGGAAACAATGGCTTCCACTGGGGTTGGAACTTCAAACCAATGGCTCCCACAGAGGCTCAGGCTCCAAAGTAATGGCTGCCAATGGGACTTCAAACCAGTGGCTCCTACACACGCTTCCACATAGGCTATTACCAACCAATGGTTTCTACGGGTGTCGAGGAGCCAAACCAATGACTTCTAATGGGACAGAGCATCAACCCCCTGGGAAATTGCAATACCATTTTGCAATAACTGCAGAGACAAAGGCTCCATGACATCCGTATCAAAAGTAAGACGAGTGCACACAGTAACATAAAATCTACAATACCCCGACATCATCACACATAGCCGCATGCATCTGACATAATAATCACAGCCCAGCGCTGCTGCCCCCTCATGCAGCTACCCTGTTTTCCTGACACCGTTACATTTTATTATCTCCGATTGTTCTTTCCGTGGCCTTTACTACAAATAGACGACGCATAAGAGGAACTTCTGCATAAATATTTTATGATGCGGAAGGCAAGATATAGAGAAGTTAAAGGAGGACTGCATTTGAGTGTGAGCGCTCCCCTGAGATTAAAAGGGTTTATAAAATTCAGGGGGGTGGGGGTCCACTGTTGAGAATAATTATCACTTGGCCAGAATTGAGTGTCTCTGGAGGACCTTTTTTGACCATGCCTTACATGGACAGCTCATTGATTTCAACTGGAACCATGTAATGCTTCTTTTTCCCTGTGGTGGCGCTGCAGGGAAACTGAACACTTGCTGCAGGACTCCTTGCTACTGATCGCTGGTGATCAGGTATATCTTTAATTTTTGCAACATCCAGATTACCTACGCTTCTACTCGCCCCAAACTTAGATCAACACAGTTGGGTCGAACTGGGGAAGGGTGGTGCCAAGGTGCTGTAATGTGGACCCTAAAATGCTATAAGGTTTTTTATCTCCGCCTCTAATACACCAAAAAAATCCCCTAATCCAGCATGACGTGGGTCTTGCTCATACCATCTACTTTTAGTATTGAGCGTCCAGGCTCCCCGCATAGTCTTCTGCCTCATCAGTATTCGGCCTGTGCAGAGATCGCTGAATAATCTCTCTTGAAACCTTGAGAGGCAGAAATATTTAGAAGGAATTGATTTTCTCCTGGAAAGTTCAGTACAACATCTGATCTATGAATCAGATCAGTCCTGGGGCTGAAACTTTGGTTATGGATGTGCCCCATGGTTTGGGAGAACTTCCTCCTACACTGCAGATTCCCAACCGGATCAGATATTTGGCCCCTCCAGACCTTCTTCATATGGGTTAGTAGCTTGAGTTATCTTCTAAGGCGTCCATCAGTTGCTTCAGAGAATTGTGTTTTAAGTGTCGTTGACTTGTGGTTTCCACGTTTCTTACCCACCTGTTGCGTATTCTGGCTTTCTAGGTGCCAAGGATGGCTGTCACTGAATGTTCCACTCTGCTTTCGTGTAGGAAAGGCAATAAACAAACCCGGTTTATTTTATTTTTTTGCAGTTCTCCCCAATGATCATCCTTGATCGGTGGAGGAACTCGGCAGCAGGTGATCAATTTGTCTGCAGCACTACCACAGGGGAAATGAAGTATTGCATGTTACCCATTTATATCAATGGGCTGTTCGTGAGATGCATAGACATGTCGGGTCCTCCAGAGAGGGAGAGGCGCTGTTTGTAGTTTCTCTCTGCTCTGGTTAATTGATGGAGAGGACCCCCCCTTTCCTTTCTTCACTCAGAGGGGATTTAACCCCTTAATACTGTATGGCATCTTACAGGCTGTTTTTATATCTTCTCACAAAAGCCAACCACGTCAGGAGAAGAGGCGGCGGAGAAGAGTATTCCCCCAGCTCTGACGGCTCTGCATTGCTATACATACTGTATGGCGAAGGTGACATCCTGACGGTAGTGACGGCCATTTATAGTGACTTGCAGTCTACCGTAGAGAGGTGATGAAAAATGTATGCTGCCCAGTGGTGTCCTATTTATTGTGCATCATCTGCACATTGCACAAGCTGGGAGTCTCCAGGCGGAGAGGAACATAGCAGTAACACTGTGCTATGGTGGCCGAGTCATGTGCGTGTGTTGCCAATGGGGTGAGGAGCATAAGCCGCTGCCAGACACCTCACCTCAAAGGAACATTCTATGCAAAACTAATACACCGACTTATGCTCAGTGCAGGGCCAGAAGGGGCGGAGCATGACACAGGGGTTCTTTGAATCCCATTGTCATGCTCCACCCCCTCAGATTATTTACAGCCAGCAAGGAGTCCAGTAATATTAACAATATGCAGCCCCGATTGACAGTTTTCTTACTAGTACTGTGCAAATCAGTGGTTGGAGGGTGGGGCCAGCCCACACCTCTAGACCAGTGATAGGCAAACTGCGGCTCTCCAGCTGTTGCCAAACTACAACTCCCACCATGCCCTGCTGTAGGCTGAAAGCTGTAGGCAGTCTTTGCATGCTGGGAGTTGTAGTTCTGCAACAGCTGGAGAGCCGCAGTTTGCCTATCACTGCTCTAGACTATCATTGGATTCTTACTATAAAGATTAATATGCAAGTCCTGAAAATTTGCTGCACTTTAACCCGTAAACATGTCTGTCTCTACATTATGGGTGACTACCCTTAAAGGGGTTCTGCACTTTTATTTAACTGATGATCTATCCTCTGGATAGATCATCAGCTTCTGATCGGCGGGGATCCGACACCCGGGACCCCCACCGATCAGCTGTTTGAGAAGGCAGCAGGGCTCCAGCAGCACCGCGGCCTTCTCACTGTTTAGCGCCGGCCCACTGACGTCACGACTAGTAACAACTAGCGTGGGCGGGGCTAAGCTATGTTCACTTGAATGGAGCTTAGCCCCGCCCACACTAGTTGATACTAGTCGTGACGTCACTGGGCCGGCGGTAAACAGTGAGAAGGCCGCGGCGCTGCTGGAGCGCCGCTGCCTTCTCAAACAGCTGATCGGCGGGGGTCCCGGGTGTCGGACCCCCGCCAATCAGTTAAATGAAAGTGCAGAACCCCTTTAAGGTACTGTAATGGCTGCCATTGGGGTTTGTCACCTTTTTGGAAATTTGCAGTCTCACACAAGGGGTTAAAAGGGTTGTCTCATCTCGGACAATGGGCGCATATCGCTAGGATATGCCCCCATTGTCTGATAGATGCGGGTCCCACCCCTGGGACCTGCACCTATATCGACAACGGAGCCCCGAAAGAGGTGGAGGGTGCAATGCGTATGCGCAGCCACCCTCCATTAATTTTCTATGGGTCGCCGAAAATAGCCAAGCACTGTCAGTGGTGGCCGGTCATGCACGGTGCGCTCCCATTCACTTCTATAGGGAGAGCGATTGGTGGTGGCCGGACCGGAGTCCTTCGGCCACCACTTTGTGGGGCTCCGTTTCCGATATCCTAGGGATATGCCCCCATTGTCTGAGATAAGACGATCCCTTTAAGTCAGGGATATGCATTTCCAGATACAGTATTTCTTTCTAAAACTTCCTAAAGGGAATGTCTGGTTTATAAAACACATTTTCATACACCCTATTGGGGAATGATGAGTTAATAGAGGGCGGGGGTCTCCTCTCCAGGACTATCTATCACCTGGATCAGAGTGTGTCTTTCTCTGGAGGACACTTCATGTCCGTGCATTATATGGACAGCCCATTGATTTCAATGGGAACTATGTAATGCTTAATTTCCCCTGTGGTGGCGCTGCAGGGAAACTGAAGACTTGCTGATAGGTTCTCCTGTAGATTACAGCTGATCACTGGAGGTCTAGAGAGTGGGGCACCCTATTGTCGAGGAGTGGATTGTGGAGAACTCTTTTAAATGGGTTATCCGGGTGGTTAATATTGATGACCTATCCGCAGGACAGGTCATCAATACCTAATCAGTGAGGGTCCGACACCTGGGACCCACCGCTGATCAGCTGTTTGAAGAGGTCACGGCGCTTTGGTGAGCGCTTCAGCCTCCTCACAGCTTCCCAAGCACAGCGCCATCCATTGGATGGTGGCTGTGCTTGGTATTGCAGCTCAGCCCCATTCACTTGAATGGGACTGAGCTGCGTCTAGGTCATGTGACTTCAAACAGGTAATCAGCGGGGTGCCAGGAGTCGGGCCCCCACTGATCAGATATTGATGACCTATCCTGAGCATAGGCCATAATATTAATCCCCTTTAATGTACACAAGTACACTGCTCAAAAAAATAAAGGGGACACTTAAACAACACACTGTAACTCCAAGTCAATCACACTTCTGTGAAATCAAACTGTCCACTTAGGAAGCAACACTGAGTGACAATCAATTTCACATGCTGTTGTGCAAATGGAATAGACAACAGGTGGAAATTATAGGCAATTAGCAAGACACCCCCAATAAAGGAGTGGTTCTGCAGGTGGTGATCACAGACCACCTTCTCAGTTTCCTATGCTTCCTGGCTGATGTTTTGGTCACTTTTGAATGCTGGCGGTGCTTTCACTCTAGTGGTAGCATGAGACGGAGTCTACAACCCACACAAGTGGCTCAGGTAGTGCAGCTTATCCAGGATGGCACATCAATGCGAGCTGTGGCAAGAAGGTTTGCTGTGTCTGTCAGCGTAGTGTCCAGAGCAAGGAGGCGCTACCAGGAGACAGGCAGTACATCAGGAGACGTGGAGGAGGCCGTAGGAGGGCAACAACCCAGCAGCAGGACCGCCTTTGTGCAAGGAGGAACAGGAGGAGCACTGCCAGAGCCCTGCAAAATGACCTCCAGCAGGCCACAAATGTGCATGTGTCTGCTCAAACGGTCAGAAACGGACTCCATGAGGGTGATATGAGGGCCCGACGTCCACAGGTGGGGGTTGTGCTTACAGCCCAACACCGTGCAGGACGTTTGGCATTTGCCAAAGAACACCAAGATTGGCAAATTCACCAATGGCGCCCTGTGCTCTTCACAGATGAAAGCAGGTTCACACTGAGCACATGTGACAGACGTGACAGAGTCTGGAGATGCCGTGGAGAACGTTCTGCTGCCTGCAACATCCTCCAGCATGACCGGTTTGGCATTGGGTCAGTAATGGTGTGGGGTGGCATTTCTTTGGAGGGCCGCACAGCCCTCCATGTGCTCGCCAGAGGTAGTCTGACTGCCATTAGGTACCGAGATGAGATCCTCAGACCCCTTGTGAGACCATATGCTGGTGCGGTTGGTCCTGGGTTCCTCCTAATGCAAGACAATGCTAGACCTCATGTGGCTGGAGTGTGTCAGCAGTTCCTGCAAGACGAAGGCATTGATGCTATGGACTGGCCCGCCCGTTCCCCAGACCTGAATCCAATTGAGCACATCTGGGACATCATGTCTCGCTCTATCCACCAACGTCACGTTGCACCACAGACTGTCCAGGAGTTGGCAGATGCTTTAGTCCAGGTCTGGGAGAAGATCCCTCAGGAGACAGTCCGCCACCTCATCAGGAGCATGCACAGGCGTTGTAGGGAGGTCATACAGGCACGTGGAGGCCACACACACTACTGAGCCTCATTTTGACTTGTTTTAAGGACATTACATCAAAGTTGGATCAGCCTGTAGTGTGTTTTTCCGCTTTAATTTTGAGTGTGACTCCAAATCCAGACCTCCATGGGTTGAAAAATTTGATTTCCATTTTTTAATTTTTGTGTGATTTTGTTGTCAGCACATTCAACTATGTAAAGAACAAAGTATTTCAGAAGAATAATTAATTAAATTCCGATCTAGGATGTGTTATTTTTGTGTTCCCTTTATTTTTTTGAGCAGTGTATAATCCCCCGCCATTGTATTACTGTTGTGATACCAATGCTGGATTGGTGGTGGAAGGGATGTATATTTCCCCAAGATTCCTCTCCTATGTAAGTAGCAGGTGAAAGACTCTCACCTGTGAGGTAATTAATGAAGCAGCACTGAGGGTGGGGATATAACAGAGTCAGGAGGTCAGTCAGTCTCTCTCTGCCTGGGGACACAGAAAGCCTGTCTGTGTGAGTGAGCAAACTGTGAGTACTAGGTTGCTGAAGCCTTGTTTTGTGAGCTGGCTGGGAGAAGCCCTCCAGCAGATAGATAGGAACCGTTAATGTTTAGTAAGTGCCGGACAGGCAAGACTTTTCTTTTTGTTGTTTTATTTTATTTATGCAACCTGCTCAATAAACCTGGCTCCAGGCCAGCTGAAAACTTATACCTTGGTGGCTGGTCAGAATTGTGTGAAACAGACAAGTGTCCTTTGACCCCAGCAAAGGCGATCCCGAGCTTATCCCCCCACAAGTGGTGGCTTGGAGCGGGCAACACGTTTAAAGTCTGAAAATGGATGACGTGGTAAAGGCCCTGATACAGTCCGCAGCAGCCCAGCAGGAGGCAACCAGAGAACAACAGCGTACCAATGCAGCCCAGCAAGAAGCAAACCGCTTACTGTCTGCACAGCTAACCACCCTGATAGATGCCGCGAATAAAGACCGCCAAATCTTGCAGGAAGTGGTGCAGCGTGTGGCAAGTTTTCCAGTGGTACAGCCAGGAAAAGAGCAGACAACTTTCCATGTGGGTCATTTTTTGCAAAAGATGACAGCAGAGGATGATGTGGAAGCTTATCTGGCTACATTTGAGAGGACAGCAGTGCGGGAAACGTCGCCAAAGCCACGGTGGGCAGGACTGCTAGCCCCGTTTCTTGCAGGTGAAGCGCAAAAAGCTTATTTTGACCTGGAACCTGAGGCTGCCCAGGACTATGATAAACTTAAATCGGAGATCCTGGCTCGGCTAGGTGTTACCCTAGCAGTTAGAGCACAACGAGTACATCAGTGGACATATAAATGGATAAACCTCCACGCTCGCAGATGTTCGATCTCATCCATTTGGCCCGAAAATGGCTACAACCGAGATGCTATCAGCACTGACGTCGTGCAGCGGGGTGGTCCTCGACAAGTTCCTGAGGTCGCTACCCCCAGCCTAAGGGAAGTGGGTGAGCCACGGGGACCTAATACAGCAGACCAGCTTATTGACCTGGTGGAGCGATACTCTGCGGCTGAGGATCTTTAAACAACTCTCAGCTCTCAACCCCACGGAGTCCAAGGGTTCCGGGTAAGACTGTTCCAGGGTTTAAGGGAACTGGGAGAAATGTAAAGACTTTAAGTGAAGAAGACAATGAGACTGTGGGCTCAGGAAAGCCCAAAGGTTATAATGTTGGACTAACAAAGGTCCCATAAGATGTTTTCGGTGTAATGGGTTGGGACACATTGCAGTGAACTGTCCTATGACTACTGAACCTATGCAATGTGATGTTGCCTTTATGAAAAAAACGCAATGTCTATGTTTGCGCAAGTGGTGTGTACTGCGGCAGGTTCAGACAGTGCGGGACAAACATTTGTGTGAATTAAAGTGGATAATAAGAGTGTGACTGCGCTGCTAGACTCAGGGAGTGTAGTAACTCTGGTGAGAAGCAGGCCTTATAGCCCCTCTGACAGTCAATCAGACATGTTCCACTGTGATTTGTGTGCATGGGGATACATGTGAATACCAGACTACTCCCTGCTTATATTACCACCCCCCTATGGGTCTGTGTGTCATAAAGTTGGAGTAGTCCCAGCCCTATTGTATGAGGTTATTCTTGGGAGAGAGTTTTTCCACATTTTTTGGAAATTATGGGAATCCAAGTTGGAAGCAAAAAAAAGTACACCGCAGATATTGACAGCATCTGAGATAGGCCCAGAACTATTAGAGGATTCCCCACTAGGGGTATGTAGTTGAGGTATCGGCAGATAGCTCCACCCCTTTTCCATTCTCTGTTATGGCAGGACCTAGATGAGTCCACATCAGAGACTGAAGACTGAAGGGGTAACACTTCAGGGTTAATGCCTGACCTAGACGTTAGGAAAGACGACTTTCAAAGGTGAGCAAATGAAGGACCCCACCCTTACACGAGCCAGAGAGAATATAAAAGTGATAAATAAAATCCTGTGGAGTCCGGCGCTAGGCTGGCTTTTCCCCACATGGCTTTAGAGAATGAATTGTTGTATCAGATAGACAAGAAGGGAGAGGAGGTGGTACAGCAGTTTAGTGGTCCCAAAGCCCTACCGAGAACTGTTCTGGATCTGGCACATGGACACATTATGGGTGGCATTTGGGATCCATAAACTACTGAAAGGATTTTTAGAGAGGTTTTTCTGGCCTGGAATGCATGGGGACATTAAAGCATATTGTGAATCCTGCCCTCAGTGTCAGATTACAGCCCCTATGATCCCCATTTCCGTAGCCCTTGGTGCCCTGCCGATTATTGAAATACCCTTTGAGCGCATCGGAATGGATTTGGTGGGTCCCCTAATAAAGTCAGCTCGGGGTCACCAGCATATCTTAGTCATAATGGACTATGCTAACCCGTTACCCCCGAAGCCATACCTTTGCGCAATACCTCGTCAAAGACCATCGCAAAAGAACTGGTCCAGGTGTTTTAGTCGGGTTGGTATTCCAAAAGAAAATACTCACAGACCAAGGGACGCCCTTTATGTCTAATGTCATGAAGGAACTTTGCAGGCTTTTTAAAGTTACCCAGCTACGTACGTCAGTCTATCACCCCCAAACTGACGGATTGGTGGAAAGATTTAATAAAACCCTAAAACAAATGCTGAAAAGGTGGTAAAGATGGCAAAAATTGGGACTTTTTGCTCCCATATCTGCTGTTTGCTATAAGGGAGGTACCACAGTCATCCACAGGGTTTTCACCTTTCGAGCTAGTATATGGTAGACATCCACGTGGTTTATTAGATGTAGCTAAAGAAACGTGGAAGGACAAGTCACACCGTACAAAGTGTAATAGAGCATGCGTCCCAGATGCAGGACAGGATTTCATCAGTCATGCCTATTGTTAAGGAACATATGGAACGGGCTCAAGGAGTAAAGAAAATGATTTATGATAGAGGGGCCAAGATTCGAACATTTGCGCCAGGGGATCGAGTACTAGTTCTGTCCCCACCGTGGAGAGTAAATTCATGGCTAAATGGCAAGGGTCCGTTTGAAATAATTGAAAGAGTAGGTGAGGTGAACTACAAAAGTATACCAACCAGGTAAAAGGAAGCCAGAACAGATTTACCATATAAATCTGTTAAAACCTTGGAAGGACCGGCCAGTCCTGGCAGCAGCACTTGCTCCACCCATTAATAATGGGGCAGCAATACCTGCTGTCAGAATAGCCGAAACTCTGTCCGATGTCCAAAAGAAAGAAGCTAGACAGTTGGTCGCCCAGAACAGAAATTTTTTTCAGAGAAGCCGGGGCAAACATCACTCATAAAACATGACATCATAACTGAACCTGGGGTTAAGGTCCATGTAAAACCTTACAGGATTCCTGAGGCCAGACGAGAAGCAGTCTCAAAAGAAGTAAAAGATATGCTGGAGTTGGGAGTAATTGAGGAGTCTCATAGTGATGGTTAAGCCCGATTGTGTTAATTCCAAAGCCTTGATGGTACCATAAGGTTCTGTAATGATTTTAGGAGTTGAATACTGTGTCCAAATTCGATGCATACCCTAGTTGCCACGAGTGGACAAACTTATAGACCGACTTTGGTACAGCCCGTACATTACGACCTTAGATCTGACAAGGGTTATTGGCAAATACCCCTGACGGACCTGAACCGCTGCCAAAGAGAAGACAGCATTTTCCACACCTGACGGCCCTATTCCAATATGTAACTATGCCTTTTGGACTACATGGGGCTCCTGCAACATTTCAGCGGCTAATGGACAGAGTGTTGAGACCACATAGACAGTACGCGTCTGCTTATCTTGATGATATAGTGATACACAGTGCAGACTGGGAAACACACCTACTCAAAGTACAGGCAATGTTTGATGATTTGAGGAGAGCAGGGTTGACTGCAAACCCAAGAAATGTAGCATTGGCCGAGAAGAAGCAAATACTTGGGTTACATTATTGGTAAGGGGTAGTCAAGCCCCAAGTTGACAAGATTGAAGCTATACAGAACTGGCCCCCGGCCTGTAAATAAAAAACAAGGTGAAGGCATTTCTGGGGATTACTGGCTATTATAGGCGGTTCATACCCAATTTTGCAGCTATAGCAGTTCCCTTAAACCGATCTCACCAAGGGAAATGGGTCGGTGATGGTAAAATGGAATTATGAGGCAGAAGAAGCGTTTCAGACTCTAAAACAGGCTCTTTGTTCCCAACCAGCATTGATGACCCCTGACTTTAGAAATGAATTTGTGGTACAGACAGATGCTTCAGCTCAGGAAAGGGGCAGTGTTGTCACAGACTGTTTAATGGAGAGGAGCATCCTGTGCTTTACTTGAGTCGCAAACTAAATAAGCATGAGAAGAAACTATGCAGTTGTAGAGAAAGAGTGTTTGGCCATCAAGTGGGCCATAGAATCACTCAAATACTACTTGCTGGGTCGGAAGTTTCACCTGGTCACTGATCATGCCCCTCTGAAGTGGATGAACCTGAACAGAGAGAAAAATTAGCAGAGTGACAAGATGGTTTTTTGGCCCTGCAGGCTTACAGTTTTACAGTGGAGCACAGGCCAGGAAAGTGGCAAGGAAATGCGGTATGCGGTTGTCACGTGTGCATTGTCTGCTGGTTTCAGTTGCTCAGAACCCACTTCCCTGAGCAGAGGGGGGGGGGGGGGGGGGGGGGGGGGGGATATGTGACACCAATGCTGGATGGTGTGGAAGGGAGGTATATTTCCCAAGATTCCTCTCCTATGTAAGTAGCAGGTGAAAGACTTCTCACCTGTGAGGTAATTAATGAAGCAGCACTGAGGTGGGGATATAACAGAGCCAGGAGGTCAGTCTCTCTCTCTCTGCCTGGGGACACAGAAAGCCTGTCTGTGTGAGTGAGCAAACTGTGAGTACTAGGTTGGCTGAAGCCTTGTTTTGTGAGCTGGCTGGGAGAAGCCCTCCAGCAGATAGATAGGAACCGTTAATGTTTAGTAAGTGCCGGACAGGCAAGACTTTTTTCTTTTTTGTTGTTTTATTTTATTTATGCAACCTGCTCAATAAACCTGGCTCCAGGCCAGCTGAAAACTTATACCTTGGTGGCTGGTCAGAATTGTGTGAAACAGACAAGTGTCCTTTGACCCCAGCAAAGGCGATCCCGAGCTTATCCCCCCCACACTGTATACATTTATAACCAGCATCGGACTGAAGTCCCTTGGGCCCACCAGAGGAAATTATTCTGAGGGCCCAACCCCTGTGTATAGAGGACCTTAAGGGCCCTTATTGTCGGAGCTTGGACCCACCATAAGGATCCTCTGATGCTCCAACCCTGTTTATAACTATTCCATCAAGGATCCTCTTAAGTTTTCTGTAACTTTTAAGCAAAACATGAGTCAGGTCAAAATGTAGCATTTTACTAGTATGTACTATTGCCTTTTACCTGTTTTCACTTGTTTTATTGAAGATGGAAACCATCAGCAAGCTGTAATTGACAGATCTTTTTTTCCCTTAGCGCTATCTGTTATCTGTAAGCCGTAAGTAGAATAAAATGAAAGCCATGATGGGATTTTTCAGCAGAAGCCGCGGTCCTGCTTGTTGATGGTTTCCAGGAAAACCCAGATAGCGTTTTCAATTGACTGAAAACACAACGCATTACTGAGGATGTGTTACAAATACGGCAGCTTTTACATTTGGACAGATAAGCCTGTGACAGCCAGTAGATTTACATGGCTGATGTGGCATCGCTTCAGGACGGGCAGAAAGGAGCCCATTATTGAATTACTTGCTGCTTTTATTAAATATGTCGCTCCGTCCCTGTGATTTCCATTGTAAAGTGTTGCCGGAGGCCTTTCCTCTTCCTGCAGACGTCCTTATAGACATAGTGTGAGACCATATTGCAGCTCTAAACAGAGTTTTGTTTTTTTAACTCCTCTTCCAATATGTCGCCATATAGAGACTTCTGCCACGAGGGCTGGAAGATTGGAAACGTTAGGTGGCCTGTACTCTGCGATCCTCATAGACGGCATATAACATATCAGAAGTGGATTTTAGAGTGGGGTTTCCCTTTTAAGATTTACTATCTAAAAGTGCAGCGAGGAGCCGGTCCAGAGGATGGGAGTGGTAGTTGCCCCGATGAGATGTTGTTCTGTCACGATGTCCAACTTCAGGCCGTCATCCCTGGGGTTCAGTGCAGTGAGAGAAAGGTGACGATGAAGGAAACTGACAGATTATGAATGAAGAACGCCTTTCTTTACTGAGTGCAAAAAACAAATAGCAGCAGTTCATACAAAGTGCAATCTCTCCTCCCAGATGATGGGGTATGGTGGCGGGCAATGAGGCAGAAGATAACTCTCTGGATTTCTCTCTGGATTCCCTTCCCTATGGCTGTGCTCTGGCTCATGTGGCTGAAGATGTCCCCTGTACGATGCAGGCTTCTAGCTCCAGTATGCCTGTCCTGAACTGCGGTGATGGTGTCTTAGCATGTTACCCACCACCTGGCAGCGGAGTCTTGATTGCTTGATCACTCTGCTGACACACATACACTGTAGTTTACAAATCTTCCACAGCCTAGGACCCCTGCAGTCTCTGTGGGCAATGATGTTCTCTTCGATGAGCCGCCTCTGTGGTCCACATGGACTGGAGGAGCGGGAGATGGATCGCATGCTCCCTCACTTTTTCTCTCTAAACTGACTAACTCGCTCAGCCCTTTCTTAGGCAGGAAATTGGAACAGCCCACGCCTACCAAGAGGGTAGGACTGAGATGGAAAGTCCCATTCCTGTTGCCAAATACTGCCAACCGTACCGCTGGTGACCAAGTGTATAGAATGACATTACATTACATTGCATTACAAAACATTTACCATAGTAGTACCCCCAGGTCCTATAGGTCCTGCTTTATAACTTGAGACTAGGACCCCCCCCCCCTTGTTTTTTTTATTTTAATGGGTCCACCACTACATCATGTCATTAATCCAATGTTGCCTTACATTTTCCAAATGTACCCCCAACTTGGACATTTATGACTTCTGCTTCACTTTGGACGTAGGAGCAAAAAAGAAGAAGACACAAGACCGCAGCATTAGTAATTGGAAGTGTAAAGCGCCTGTGTAACAGTAATAAGGAAGTATTAAACATCCATTGTGTGACAGCCCATTGCCAACCAATAAAATTACTGTTGTCATTTTAAATAAAGCTGGTTGAAGAGGTGCAGCTTAATTTCTTGCTAGTGCAGTGTCCCAGGGGGCCACGGAAAAGGGTTAATATTTGGTTTTTGAGTTATTGTACAAGATTTCCTGTGCTTTGATGTGATTTCAAGAACTGAACATGGTAGCAGTTAATTGTGCTCTACTCATAAGGAGGAAGGCTGAACCTGCCCCAGCTGAGTTAAAAACAGAGTGAGGAGCCGCATGTGGCCTGTGTGAGGCCTTCTCCAAAGAGCCTCCATCCATGCATGCTTAGGACAAGTTACCATCCTCAGAGAGAGAGAGAGAGAGAGAGAGAGAGAGAGAGAAGAACATGTAGTCACAGACTGTTGGGGACCAGAAGTAGAGTGCATGGACATCACTGCATATGGATTGGGTTGTAGCCTCCGGCGCCCATCATATTTCTGAGAGCCTTGCACGCCTTTGGTTAACTTTGGACATTTGCTAGGATCTTATAATAGAGAGAGACTCTAAACTCCCCCTCCCCCCCCCCCCCCCCATCTCCCAAGAAAATGTCACGACTGCCCTATAGTCCATAATTATTACTTAGGTCCAGGTAAATAACTGCACAGAAATGGCAGTAAAGTTGTGTGCGGCGGCAGCTGCTGCCATCTATAGCGCTTCCGCTGACGCACGTTGCCCTCCCTGAGCTCTTATCCCCAGACCTCTTATTTTCAGATGTAGAATTATGATATTTCATGTCCGGTATAATGAGAGTCAGGCAGCAGCCATTATCGGCACACAAAGGCCTCAGTCACAGTGCGGGGGCAGATGCAACCAGGTGCTTGGTGCCACACAGCGCCATTTTACCCTGCCGCCACCGCCGCTTATCCCTCATGTCTGACAGCAAATGATTACAACAATCAAGCGGATGCAGAGCTGCAGTGACATGCTGTGCAGCGTGACGCACTATAGTGACACCGAGTCTATACACCGCAAGAGTCAATGTATATGTACATCTACTATAATAACCAACGTATCTATGTATCTATATTTCTCATATCTATCTATCTATTGCAGTGGCTGGGTTTGGGGTGGCCCCAATGCTACGCTGGGTCCCCCGGACAATGTCGAGGTGTCACCACGTTTGCCGCTCTCCGGAAGGGATGGTAAGGCGTGGTGCACCCCAATGGGATATAAGTCCAGAGAGTCGGGGTCTGCAGTAACCAGGGTGCTTCTTTACTGGAGGAATTCAGATACAAAACAATACAGGCGAGGCACAGGGCTGGCTTCTGCAGTCTCCTCCTGGGCAGAAGAAGGGTTTGATGCTGAGGAAAGGCCTGAGCTAGCCTAGTTGTCCCTCTCTCTCTCAGAAGGCTGGCATCCTGGTCAAAGGCCCACGTTCTGTAGCTCAGTAGTCCGGGTGGCTCCTTGGTCACAGGGCTAGTGACCCATGGTCTGTGGCTCAGCGTCCCCATCTCAGCATCTTCTTCTGGTCACTCATTCAGGCTGGCATTAGTCTCCCCCTCCAAGCACTGGTCCCTACCTGCAGCACACTAGGGGCTCTGACCGCTCTCCTTATATACAGTTTTTGCTGGACTAGAACCTTCTAGTGGGAGGGCTGGAGTGGAGAAACTCTGCACAAACAGATACATCGTTTCAGCTCCCGTCTGGTATAGACATACATTAGAGCTTCAGTAATACTCAATGGCAATGACACAGCAGGTTTTCCTGACAAAAACAAATTTCCAGAAATAGCAACAGAGCTAAAACCAGACATTTAAAAGGTCAGGCTGTCTGCTTTTTGGTGGTAAACAAGTCTGGTCCTCTTTAAACCCTATGGCAGCTTTGGAAAATTACCAGCTTCTCAATCAAAGCCCTAACAGTCTCTCAGTATTCATTAACCCTTTCCACAGAGCCATATAAATACAGTGATAATGAACAGGATGTATATCAAAACATATAAGATGCAGGTACACAGTATTAAACAGTATAAGTTTCAAGAGAAATAAATTGAGAAGTTTTAACTTTGCATAGGGAATATAGGCAAATGTCAAAGTACTCCCTGCTCTAGGGCACTACACTCACTATCTATCTCATATCTATCTATCTATCTATCTATCTATCTATCTATCTATCTATTATCTATCTATCTATCTATCTATCTCATATCTATCTATCTATCTATCTATCTATCTCATATCTATCTCATATCTATCTATCTATCTATCTATCTCATATCTATCTATCTATCTATCTATCTATCTCATATCTATCTATCTATCTATCTCATATCTATCTATCTATCTATCTCATATCTATCTATCTATCTCATATCTATCTATCTATCTCATATCTATCTATCTATCTATCTATCTCATATCTATCTATCTACAGTTCCTTAGAATCCAATAGCACAATATTGAGCGAATGACACCACACATTTTACTTTTACGTCTGAGAGCTTCTATGGATAAAATTATATAGGATCCAACAAGGCGGAATAGTATTCGACATTTCTGCCTGAAGGCCGGGACCCCACAATGAGTTGATCCCAGACTATCCTGTTTATGTGACCACCTATCTATCACCTGTATCAAGTGTTCAATTTCCATGCAGCGCCACCGGAGGTGAAATGATGTATTGCACAGGTTTTGCCCTTCAGGATACTAGAAAAGCTGCCGTATTAGATATTACCATAAATTGCCCATATTGTAACTTCCTGTATGATGCCTGCTGGGAGCGGGATTTGTATATTTCATGCAGTGGCGTAGCGTGGTTTGCCAGCACCCGGGGCAAGCCATGTATTGCGCGCCCTCCCCCCGCCCCCCTGCATTATGTGGACACGCCCCTTTTTACAGATAATGTAGCAGTCCTATGTAACATCACAGATAAGGCTACTTTCACACTTGCGGCAGTGTGATCCGGCGGGCAGTTCCGTCGTCGGAATTGCCTGCCGGATCCGCCGATCTGGATGTGACTGAATGCATTTGTGAGACTCATCCGGATGCGGATCCGTCTCACAAATGCATTGCAAGAACGGATTAGTCTCTCCACTTGTCATGCGGACAGACGGATCAGTCTTGTATTTTTTTTCACATTTTTGCCGATCTGCGCATGTGCGGACCGGAAGGACGAATCTGGCACGAATACAATCCTATAGGAAAAAATGCCGGATCCGGCATTCAGGCAAGTCTTCAGTTTTTTTTCGCCGGAGATAAAACCGTAGCATGCTGCGGTTTTATCTTTTGCCTGAACTGAAGACGTCCTGATGCATCCTGAACGGATTACTCTCCATTCAGAATGCATGGGGATAAAACTGATCAGTTCTTTTCTGGTATAGAGCCGCTAGGACGGAACTCAGCGCCGGAAAAGAAAAACGCTAGAGTGAAAGTACCCTAACACAGTGATAATTCTCTGAGTACAGATAATGTAGTAGATGGGTGTGAGCCCCCAGAATTCAGAACACGCACAGTGCGACCTGAAGTTTGGGGCCAGGATGCGGCAGGGTGGGCCAAATTCTCAATCCACGCCCCAACCCTACCGTGAAACAAATATGTGTTTGGACATTACACACATCACTACAAAATATACAGGAGAATACAGCACCACATACCTCATCATCCAGTGACATCTCCTGTGATGTAGACTTTCCTCAACGTCTTCATTCGGAGATAAGACCGCCATGACACCTTCTTTCAGCCGCGTCTCATCTCTGCAGAGTTTTATTATTATTATGTATAATTGCCCCCTCTGTAAAAATATATAATGGCCCCCTCTGTTGTTGTTGTTATTATTATTATTATTATTATTATTATAATATATAATGCGCCATTATATATCCTAATAATACAGAGGGGGCCATTATATATTATAATACAGGGGGGTCATTATATATAATAATAATACAGAGGGGGTCATTATATATACCGTATTTTTTGCTTTATAACATGCACCTGATGATAAGACGCACCTAGGTTTTTGAGGAGGAAAATAAGAAAAAAAATGTCTTTAACCAAAAGGTGTGCTTTTGGTGGGTTTTGAACTAATGGTGGTCTGTGGATGACACTGTTACGGAGGGGATCTGTGGATGACACACTGTTATGGGGGATCTGTGGATGACGCACTGTTATGGAGGGGATCTGTGGATGACACTGTTATGGGGGCATCTGTGGATGACCGTGTTCATGGGGATCTGTGGATGACACTATTATGGGGGATCTGTGGATGACACTGTAATGGGGGATCTGTGGATGATGCACTATTATGGGGGATCTGTGGATGACCCTGTAATGGGGGGGATCTGTGGATGACACTGTTCATGGGGATCTGTGGATGACATTGTTATGGGGATCTGTGGAGGACACTGTTATGAGGGGATCTGTGGATGACACATATATAGCATCTTATGATATATATGTGTCATCCACAGATCCCCCCCCCCCCCCATAACAGTCTCCCTGTGTAAATAGTGACCCCCAATACACCAGGCCCTGCGCACAGCAGTAAAATGTAGTTTTGTAATGCCTATTCTTTATTAAAATAGCGCAATCCTCTGCATTAGTACTTACTATCTAACTACGGTAGCAGGCAGGCCGGCAGCGCAACGTCACTTGCTCCGTCACGCGCCTGCTTGATTAATAAAGTGAGAGGAGCTCCTCCCACTTTATTAATGAAGCAAGCGCGTGACGGAGCGAGTGATGTTGCGCTGCCGGCCTGCCTGCTACCGTAGTTAGATAGTAAGTACTAATGCAGAGGATTGCGCTATTTTAATAGATAGTCATCTCACCTGGAGGGGAAGAGGCTGGCAGAAGAAGCAAGAGTGCACAGAGTGGCTGTGGCCCACCCTCAATGCACTTAACTGCTGATTTGCATATGGATTTCAAATGCTTTTTCTCCAGAATGACGCGGATGATCTCTAAGGCTGGGTTCACACTTGAGCGTTTTACAGCGCGTTCAAACGCGCTGTAAAACGCTCAACACATGAAAACCAATGCTTCCCTATGGCCCTGGTTCTCACTTGAGCGTTTTACAGCGCTGAAAAACGCGCTGTAAAACGCCCTACGCTCAAACAAGTACTTGAGCTTCTTTGGGGCGTTTTGACACCCGTTTGTGGCCATAGGACATTGCAGTCAATCACACAAACGCGCGTCAAACGCGCGTTTACTATTGCAAAAAACGCTCGTCAAAAACGCGCGTCAAAAACGCGCGTTAAACGCGCATATCAAAGACGCTCAGGTCTGAACCCAGCCTAAGTGAAAGCTATCATTCCATTCAGCTGCGCTAGAGCCACAAGGCAGTGTGCCTGGTCTATCTGCAGACACGCTCCCTTAAAGGCGCCATATTGGATGATCCATCATTGTCTGGCTGCTTCCTATTGACGACGCTCTGATGACGGCTGCATTGCATGCTCTACCGCTCATGTGAACACACCCCACTCTGCATGCTGGCCCAGTGAACCATTTATGTCGGCCTGTGCGCAGACCGCCACATACCGGCGATGATGACTTGTCACCCAGCTTTCCCGGAGTTCTGACTGGTGCCGGGATACGCAGTGATGCTCCTTTGCTCTCGTATTATGTCATATGACAGAATTTCTTTTCAGGCATCTGGGAAAGCTGGGTGACCCCATAAGCACGGAGCCCTGCACGCCGTTAACGGGAGGCCGCTGTGCTGACCTCTGTGTGATGGTTTTGCTGTTTTTTCTCTCTCCCTGCTCTGTGCTGTAGGAATTATACCGAAGAATTCAGCCTCGACCGGTCCTATTCACAGTGAGTTGTCTGCATGGCATGACTTAAGAATGAGAATTCACCGGAGGGGGGGTGTATTAATACTGGACGTGGCTGCTTTCTGCAACAAACAGCGCCACTCCTGCCCAGAGGCCATATCTGGTATTGCAGCTCGGCTCCGTTCCAATGCCGCATTACCAGACGCAGCTCATAGACAAAAGCAGCCATGTTTGGCTAATCTTGTACAAGTAGCGCGGCATCACTTTCACCTCTCCCCCACTCTCCTAGCACCCTGATAGTAGCCACGAGGGGCTGCAGGGAATTTCACAACCGCCTTTAGTCTGGAGTTCATGGATAGGCTACAGACCGCCACAAACAGCAGCCTATAGTCTAGAGCAGGGATCGGCAACCTCCGGCACTGCAACTCCCAGAATCCTCCTTTCACTTTTATGGATGTTACAAGAACAGATGAGGAAGAGTGCATGCTGGGAGTTGTAGTTTCACAACAACAGGAGTGCCGGAGGTTGTTGACTCCTGGTCTAGAGCCTGCACAGTACCACTTCACTTGCAGGATCCTCACGGAATTATCTAAGGGCACAGCACGACCTCCTTTCTATTGCACGTTGGGTTCACAAGAATTCTTAATATGCCCTCAAATTCACTTTGTTTGGACCGTACCTCCCAACTTTTGAAAAGAAGAAAGAGCGACACTATGTGCGGCGTGCTTTGTGCGCATCGGAAATTTTTTATCCGCACTAGGCCACGCCTCTAACTTAGCCCAAAACATATCTATACACATCTAATCCCACCCAGTCCCCTAAATGCCCCCCTACATAGTAATTATTCCCCTTTTCTGCCACCACACAGTATTTAAGTCAACATTGTGCCCCCTTCACAGGTTATGCCCAGATATGTGCCCCCTCACAGTAATATGCCCAGTTATGTGCCCTGATATATGCCCCCTCACAGTAATATGCCCAGGATTGTGCCCCATCACAGTAATATGCCAGGATTGTGCCCCCTCACAGTAGTATTACCAGCTGTGCCCCCTCACAGTAATATGGCCAGGATTGTGCCCCATCACAGTAATATGCCCAGCTGTGCCCACTCACAGTAATATGCCCAGGATTGTGCCCCATCACAGTAATATGCCAGGATTGTGCCCCCTCACAGTAGTATTACCAGCTGTGCCCCCTCACAGTAATATGGCCAGGATTGTGCCCCATCACAGTAATATGCCCAGCTGTGCCCACTCACAGTAATATGCCCAGGATTGTGCCCCATCACAGTAATATGCCAGGATTGTGCCCCCTCACAGTAGTATTACCAGCTGTGCCCCCTCACAGTAATATGGCCAGGATTGTGCCCCATCACAGTAATATGCCTAGCTGTGCCCACTCACAGTAATATGGCCAGGATTGTGCCCCCTCACAGTAGTATTACCAGCTGTGCCCCCTCACAGTAATATGGCCAGGATTGTGCCCCCTCACAGTAATATGCCCAGCTGTGCCCACTCACAGTAATATGGCCAGGATTGTGCCCCCTCACAGTAATATGCCCAACTGTGCCCACTCACAGTTATATGGCCAGGATTGTGCACCATCACAGTAATATGCCAGGATTGTGCCCACTCACAGTAATATGGCCAGGATTGTGCCCACTCACAGTAATATGGCCAGGATTATGCCCCCTCACAGTAATATGCCCAGCTGTGCCCCTCCTCACAGTAATATGGCCAGGACTGTGCCCCCTTCACAGAAATAAAAAAATAATAAACTTCACATACTCACCTCATTCCCCAGCAGCAGCATCAGGATGCACATCGGCTGCTCTGGTCTGTGTAGGAGGAGGAGCAGCACAGCTGACTGCCAGCCGGCCCCGCCCCCTGCACAGACCTGCAGGGGGAAGGAATGATGAAGCAGGGAGCTAACGGCTCTCTGCTTCATCATTACAGGCAGCTGTCTCTGCTTCCTATGGAAGTGGGGACAGATGCCAAAAAGCAGGACATACCTCCCCCGTACTGGGACAGCCACTGAAATCCGGGACTGTACCACCGGATCCGGGACAGTTGGGAGGTATGAGTTGGACCTCCGCTCAGTACTACGTCTAGTGCTCTGTAATTCATCCTGTACAAATGAGTGCACAGCCCAAGGTCTTGTATCACATATGGCCTCTGCCTGTGATCAGGGGGTGCAGAGCTAGCAGTTGCACACGGCTCCTGTTCTCCAAGGGGGCCCTAAGGTACTTCTGTTACATAAGAAGACTCCAGGCCCTGTTATACATTTTGCATTGCACCCCTGAAAGTGTTAGAGGGGTGTTCTCCTGGTAGTGCACACAGGACACGCCGTAAATGTCTAATAGGTGCAGGACCCACATCTGTCTCCAGAATAAGGGTCTCCCGACCCCTGGTCCTGCCTGGTGCCGTGGCCACTGTGGATGGAGAGGAGGTCGCACATGTGCAGTTCTGTCCATTCATTTGCTCACGGAGCCGCATGAGCACAGCCGCGTCTCCAGATCAGTTTAGACCGAGCCATATGCAGAAGCTTTAGGTCCTCAGTGGACAAAGCTTTAACTGGGCGTGTAACCGCAGAGGGTGCAGAAGATTTGGTTCACCCAGGCCTTGAGCCTAAGGAAGCCCAAAGGGACCATCTGCCCATAGGACGAGACCAGTGCTATCAATAATACATGATAGCTGAGGGGCCCAGGTACAGATTTAGCATTTGAGCCCACCCCTAAGCTAGCCCCTAACACATGGGACCTTTGCTTTACCGCCATATTTGATCATATCACGGGATCAGCAACCTTCAGCACTCCAGCTGCTGTGAAACTACAACTCCCAATATGCACACTTTCTTGGCTGTTATTGTAACTCCCATAAAAATGAAAAGAGGATTCTGGGAGTTGTAGTTTCAGAACAGCTGGATTGCTGATCCCTGCTGAATACAATATAGCGAGCGTAGGATGGGAGTGGTGGTGGCTCTGGCTGCAACATTCGGTCACAGTGGCAGTCCTCACACTGATGTCTCCTAGGGCCAGGGCACTGATAGAAGGGCACACCCTTTCTCGCCTTGGGGCACACTACATTGTGCCAGCACGCCAGCTACCTATAGTGATGCCGTCCTTATGTAATATTCAAGTACTATGGGCCCTAGAAGCAGGGACCCGGCTGTAACGAGCCCCCAGCTTCATCCCTCTATAAACAGCCAATGGTTAGGGGCGGCCGTGCCCGTGTGTCGGTGCGTCCTGCCGCTCTGGCTGCGTTCTCCGTGGGCTGATCCGTAAAGAGCTGATTATAACATGGAGACGCAGCAGAGAACTCAACCAGGCTGTGTACAAAGCGTCTCTGACTCAGTGTGTGGGAGGCCCCAGCCCCGAAGAGGGCCCCCACCCCATATATAATTATACGAGATCCTCCGATATGGGGTTCATTAGCGGAGCAGAGTGCTGGCACCGTACAGGAAATAACTAGAGCTGGTTATATATAGAGGCAGAGGTTTTCTTCATTTACTGCACTGCTGCGAATCGCCTGTGCTATTATAATGTCCACTTATAATCCCCCAGAAATCTGCCGAAAAAGTTCTGTTTTAGAAATGGTTTCTCAAAACTTAGTACCCTAGAGGAGGACCATGTGACTGATAGAAGGGCCCCTGGAGGGAGGGCTCAGCCCGAATTGGCTGCATTCCTAATGGGCGGAGAGGACAGCTGCTGCAAACAAGGGGGGGGGGGGGGGCAACTGGTGCCAGAAGGAGGTCCTGTTTTGATATTTGCTTTGGGGCGGCTTTACCTCTGTGTACCCCCTATACATGGGAAGCAGGGGGTTGCCTTATGAACCAACTTTATTAAAGGGTTTGTCCCATAAAAAACACTTATTCCCAATCCCTTAACCCTGGGACCTCTACTAGTCACAGGAATGGGGGTCCCTCCCTTTGTATGGATCAGGGTCACACCTGTCCACTTTCACTCCATGGAACCCTATGGAACTTTGGAAGAGAAGCCGATTACGGTCCTAGGCTAGCCTTGACAGTCCCATAGACTGAATGGAGAGGCAGTCCCAAAGGAGAGATATGGGATCTCCTGTTCAAAATAACAGAATGTACAGTTCTTCCAGATCCAGGAGGGCACATTTAAAGGTTATGGACACCCTTTGGGGGCAATTTTTTAAAATGATTGCACTGTACACATTTAGAGCTGAAAATCACTTTTTCAAATGGTCTTTATTAAAGGATAACTGTCGTATTTTTTAGTTTTTTGGAGTATTGGATTGTGGTGATTAATATCTCCTTGGTGGCCCTATTTCAACTTTTCACTGTGTATTCAATTACCCCTTAATTCCACATTTTTGTTCCCTGTACGGCCTACTTTTACCTGTGCTTAAAATAGGGTTGCTCGGCATGGTCCGTCTATCTGTTGCTAGGCAGGGTCCGTCTATGTGTTGAAGGACGGAGCACGCAGCGTGCAGGGTCAGATTACTGACAGCCAGGGACTGTAAGTAAATGATAAAAGCCAGGTCCTCCCCAGCAGCTGATAACAGTGCCTGGGCTGTGTGCACTTCTCCCTGTCCCTGCGCTTGGCAGACGCTCCCTCACTCAGCAGAGCTGGAGAAGGCAGAGTTGGAGCAGCGCACAACAGGGAAGGGAGATCTGCTGTCTGCTCAGTGTATAAATGAAAGCAACATGTGGTAAGAGGACCCCTCTGTGCTGCAGGAGATTAACCCTTTAGGGGGGAGGGCTTTGGTTACTGACACTTTTGGGGGGCTATTGTTACTGGCTGGTGAGGGCAGGCGGGATTAGCCTCAGGGCGAGGGCAGTGGCGGCCATCTTAACTGAATAGGGAAATTGCAGTTTTATGCAGACTGGTTGCTAAGGGCTGAATCTTATTAAATATGGGGTAAGTCAGTCTAATAGTAACTGATTCTGGAATATCATGTTATTAGTAACTACATATATGAAAATTGAAATTAGGGTCTAAATGTGACAGTTATCCTTTAAATAAATAAATAAATTGAGCCCCTTTCTCTGTACAGCCTTGAGATTCTCTAGTAGCAGGATCTGTATTTTCGCCCTGTTCCATCAGGCAGCTCAGCTGACGGCTCCTTCTCTCCGATCTCCTGATCACTCTTTTATAGCTCAGTTCTTATCTCACTGACAAGAATGTGGCTTAAATAAGTGTTTGACCTTTTAGGAATTTAGAGATAAGTGTTATTAGAGGCCCAAAGTGAAAGTACGATTCACACAGCTTAACAGTAACCCCTTGTGAATATTTTTAATAAAGACCAGTTGAAAAAAATAATTTTTAACCCAAAATGCGTAAAACTCTTTGTAGGTGTCCATAGCCTTTTTAGGGTTCTCTGTTTTGGACAATCTCTTTTTGTTAGATAGGTCTCCTTATGATAAGCAGATTGCAGGACCCCAGTGATCGGCTGTAACCTGAACCTAGCAGCAGGTCTTCAGTTTTCCTGCTGCGCCACCACAGGAGAAATAAAGCATTACACTGTTCACATTGAATTTAATGAGCTGTCTGTGTAATGCGTGGACGTAACGAGTCCTCCAGGGCAAGAGTTTCCCTTTGTAGCCGCTCCTTTCTCTGGAAAACTGATAAGTCCTGAACAGGGCGTTCCCCCTTAATAACTCAGAAGCCCCCAAGAGGTTTTCTAAGGCATTGGGCTGGTAATAGGGCCATTTACATGTGGTACCAGTAGGGGGCACTTTAATAGGGACACGGCAGAGCAAGCAATGGGGCTCGTCTCACCATTCATCATGCGGTCCTGTGTGCAGGTATGAGAAAGAGGACGATGTACCTGCAGTATAAAAATACCAGCACTCACAGCGGGGTATTACAGCGGAGGAGCGGTACATTAAGTAGTACATCTCCGTAAGGCACGACGCAGAGGCGCACTGCTCGTTTGCTTACGGACAATGGTTCCTGATTTGTCTCCGCTGCGTCTCCTTAGCGTTAACGCAAATGAGCAGCACATATAATTTCATATTCTTCTGCACGAAATTAAAGGGCCACTACCCTCAAAATACAGAGCAGGAGATTACAATCTACAGGACCTTGCAGAGTGAGGCCACACGCAGCCACCGAGGGGCGCTACGATGTGAGGTTTGTTTTGCCACAAAACACAATTCGAAGTAAAACCACAGCTCGTTACCCGTAGGGAAAATTTTGCTTTGTATTATCGGCTGGAGATCGTCACTTGTTTAATTAAAGGGGTGATCCGGTGATTAATGTAAAAATAAAATCATGTAATGTAAGTAAAAATCATGCAGTACATGACAATCTCTTACCAACAAAGCTAGAACCGGCCTCGTACCTCACATGGATCCAGAGATCTCCACATTCATTGCTCTGCTAGATTTATATCCAGCTGACAGCTCAGGGGACGTGTCCTTTCTGCTTGAGCTCAGGGGGCGTGTCCTTTCTGCTTGAGCTCAGGGGGGGTGTGTCCTTTCTGCTTGAGCTCAGGGGGCGTGTCCTTTCCACTTGAGCTCAGGGGGTGTGTCCTTTCTGCTTGAGCTCAGGGGACGAGTCCTTTCTGCTGCAGCTCTCTCCCTATCACAGCTCAGGTGCCAGGTGAAGAATGAAAATGAACTTGTGCGCCCGTCTCAGTGAGTCGGACAAAGAAATGAGAAGAAGAACAAACAGCAGGTGGCGCTATATAGATGCATTTTATTGAATAACTCAGTGGCTATTCTAAATTTTTAATTACATGCAATTACAAAAGTTTTCAGATTCAGCTGCTGGTTTGAAAGCTGTAGAATATTTTTTGTGGGACAACCCCTTTAATTATCTGATAGAGTCCAAGAGCCCTGTTCATCCTGAGCCTCCTGGTTCACTAACGAAATGACAAAGGTACAGTAGTATAAGATGTGAGAAGGTGCAGACGTGAGTTATATAAATGTGCAGTACCTGCATTTACCGGTCTGTATTCCAGAGGTAAGGCCCAGACTACCCCCCACCTGTGTGATTCTGCAGGGAGCAGGGAACATGCTTGTTTGAAAGAAGCCTCATATGTCATACATGGTGTGTAGAAAGCTGTGTGAGAGCCCTATGGGCCTTGTTGTGTCCAGGGTTGGCCTTGGGGCGTGCCCTGCCTGAGCATTCTCACAGGGTGCATCAGCCACCCATGCTAAACCAATGAGGCTTATGGCAATCCTAAATTCTACACCTGGATCTGAATATTTTTGTAATATCATGTACCATAATTAAAAAATGTAGTATAGCCAATGAGCTATTCAACAAAATGTATCTGTATAGCGCCACCTGCTGTTTGTTTCTTTCCTTATTTCTCTGTCCACTTTGCTGAGGTGGTCGCACATGCTCAGTTCTATCCTGCTAGAAGCTGTGAGAGTTACAATAAGAGAGCTTCCACGGAAAGGACATCGCAGTATCACTTAGACCTTGTACAGCACTGGTATTAGATTATGGAGCCGCTATTTAGTCATTGTATGTTGCTAATATTTAAGCACTGTAGGGCGGGATTATTTGAGGAATGTATGGTGGTATTTACATTGTATGGCACTATTATTACATTGTGTATGGAGTGGTTATTGTATATTTGGATTTTTTAATTCTGTATGGTTGTAGTATTTATGCATTTTATAGTGGGATTATTTGAGCACTGTATGGTGGTATTTACCGTACGTTGGTGGGATTATTTGTTCACTGTATAAAAATATTATTTGAGCACTGTATGGTGGGATTATGTGAGCATTGTATAGGAGGATTAATTGAGCACTGTATGGTAGGATTATTTGAGCACTGTATGGTGGGATTATGTGAGCATTGTATAGGAGGATTAATTGAGCACTGTATGGTAGGATTATTTGAGCACTGTATAGAAGGATTATACGATCTCTGTATAGAAGGATTTTTTGAGCACTGTGTAAGAGGATTAATTGAGCACTGTGTAAGAGGATTATTTGAGCACTGCATAATAGTACTATTTGAGCACTGTATAGGAGGATTAATTGAGCACTGTATAGGAGGATTATTTGAGCACTGTATAGGAGGATTATTTGAGCATTGTATAGGAGGATTATTTCGGCACTGTATAGGAGGATTATTTTAGCACTGTATAGGAGGATTATTTCAGCACTGTATAGGAGGATTATTTCAGCACTGTATAGGAGGATTATTTGAGCATTGTATAGGAGGATTATTTCGGCACTGTATAGGAGGATTATTTTAGCACTGTATAGGAGGATTATTTCAGAACTGTATAGGAGGATTATGTCGGCACTGTATAGGAGGATTATGTCGGCACTGTATAGGAGGATTATGTCAGCACTGTATAGGAGGATTATGTCCGCACTGTATAGGAGGATTATGTCCGCACTGTATAGGAGGATTATTTCAGCACTGTATAGGAGGATTATTTCGGCACTGTATAGGAGGATTATGTCAGCACTGTATAGGAGGATTATGTCAGCACTGTATAGGAGGATTATTTCAGCACTGTATAGGAGGATTATTTCAGCACTGTATAGGAGGATTATGTCAGCACTGTATAGGAGGATTATGTCAGCACTGTATAGGAGGATTATTTGAGCACTGTATAGGAGGATTATGTCGGCACTGTATAGGAGGATTATGTCAGCACTGTATAGGAGGATTATTTCAGCACTGTATAGGAGGATTATTTCAGCACTGTATAGGAGGATTATTTCAGCACTGTATAGGAGGATTATTTCAGCACTGTATAGGAGGATTATTTCGGCACTGTATAGGAGGATTATTTCAGCACTGTGTATAGGAGGATTATGTCAGCACTGTGTATAGGAGGATTATGTCAGCACTGTGTATAGGAGGATTATTTCAGCACTGTATAGGAGGATTATTTCGGCACTGTATAGGAGGATTATGTCGGCACTGTATAGGAGGATTATTTCGGCACTGTATAGGAGGATTATGTCAGCACTGTATAGGAGGATTATTTTGGCACTGTATAGGAGGATTATTTCGGCACTGTATAGGAGGATTATGTCGGCACTGTATAGGAGGATTATGTCAGCACTGTGTATAGGAGGATTATTTGAGCATTGTATAGGAGGATTATGTCAGCACTGTATAGGAGGATTATTTCGGCACTGTATAGGAGGATTATGTCGGCACTGTATAGGAGGATTATTTCGCACTGTATAGGAGGATTATTTCAGCACTGTATAGGAGGATTATTTCAGCACTGTATAGGAGGATTATTTCAGCACTGTGTATAGGAGGATTATTTCAGCACTGTATAGGAGGATTATTTCAGCACTGTATAGGAGGATTATTTCAGCACTGTATAGGAGGATTATGTCGGCACTGTATAGGAGGATTATGTCGGCACTGTATAGGAGGATTATGTCGGCACTGTATAGGAGGATTATGTCGGCACTGTATAGGAGGATTATTTCGGCACTGTATAGGAGGATTATTTTAGCACTGTATAGGAGGATTATTTCAGCACTGTATAGGAGGATTATGTCAGCACTGTATAGGAGGATTATTTCGCACTGTATAGGAGGATTATTTCAGCACTGTATAGGAGGATTATTTCAGCACTGTATAGGAGGATTATTTCAGCACTGTGTATAGGAGGATTATTTCAGCACTGTATAGGAGGATTATTTCAGCACTGTATAGGAGGATTATTTCAGCACTGTATAGGAGGATTATGTCGGCACTGTATAGGAGGATTATGTCGGCACTGTATAGGAGGATTATGTCGGCACTGTATAGGAGGATTATTTCGGCACTGTATAGGAGGATTATTTTAGCACTGTATAGGAGGATTATTTCAGCACTGTATAGGAGGATTATGTCAGCACTGTATAGGAGGATTATTTCGCACTGTATAGGAGGATTATTTCAGCACTGTATAGGAGGATTATTTCAGCACTGTATAGGAGGATTATTTCAGCACTGTGTATAGGAGGATTATTTCAGCACTGTATAGGAGGATTATTTCAGCACTGTATAGGAGGATTATTTCAGCACTGTATAGGAGGATTATGTCGGCACTGTATAGGAGGATTATGTCGGCACTGTATAGGAGGATTATGTCGGCACTGTATAGGAGGATTATTTCGGCACTGTATAGTGGAGTTTACATTTACATTGCGCGGCTCTGCTACATCTCAGATTGTAGAGGAAATCGTTCTGTGACTCCTATTTCTGCCGCTACATCCACGTATGAAAGTACATGAGCATGTGACGTCCCCGAGACATCAGGCCGGATTACTTAGAATTGCGGTAATTACGGTATTTCCTGGGTTCCTTTGTCATTATAACTCATTACCATCAGGCAGAATGTGTTATAATTGAGGACAGGATTATAAAACTGAATGGAGGGGGCAAGTAAAGGAGGGGAAGAGCGATTTTTACATTATGCCTTGTGTGCACAATTCTCATGCTGCTTCGCGATTCCTGCTTGCTGTCATTGAATAGTAACCTTCATTGTTGACAGTTTTAGAGGGTGGAAATCTCTCCTGGCGATGCAAACGTTGTGTTACGATATAGAGGTCTGATACCTGGACAGATTTGCATCCTCTAAAGGTAATCTAGGAAAGTTTCCATTCAATGACTGCAAGCAGAAAATCTTTTCCTCTACATAATAGATGCACCTTAGACCACCTTCTTTGCTGCCTACCCCAACCACAGACCAAGACACGGCGGAATGGAGAATTAAAGGGGCTGCACTATATAAATATCCAGGGTCGTGGTCAAAAGTAGTAATTTGATTTCTGTCGGCTTTTGGCAGCCGTGTCGTCTCCTATGCGTCCCCCTCGTTATACTTTGTGCGCTCGTTTCTCGGCAGCCGTTATCTGTAATGCAGCCAAGTCTTAATCGCCTTTTAATTTACCGCTTCCAGCATAGGAAATTACTATATACCTGACGGGTCACAGTCCCCGACGCGTTCTTCAGAGACCTCCCCGGGGAAAACGATGACTAATTAATTATATCGGGCAATTTACAAATAAACTTCAAATGGATCAATTTATGGAGGCAGTCAGCAAGCAGCGGAGCAAATCTGCCCATTCCAGAAGGAGTCAGTGGGCAGCCATGGTCACTTTATCAGGGGACAGGCAGGCCATAGACACAGGTGCACACATGCACTGTCCGGCCAGAAGAGGTTCCCCCATAACATTGCCACCCAGAGTCAGGTCTCCCATGACATTGCTAGCCATAGGTGTTCTCCTCCATAGTACTGGCAGTCAGGTCCCTAGAACGCTGTCGGCCGTAGTCTCTCCCTCCGTAACGCTGTCGGCCGTAGTCTCTCCCTCCGTAACGCTGTCGGCCGTAGTCTCTCCCTCCCTAACGCTGTCGGCCGTAGTCTCTCCCTCCCTAACGCTGTCGGCCATAGTCTCTCCCTCCGTAACGCTGTCGGCGATAGTCTCTTCCTCCGTAACGCTGTCGGCCATAGTCTCTCCCTCCGTAACGCTGTTGGCCGTAGTCTCTCCCTCCATAACTCCATTAACTAATGTCTTAGTAAAAACGCCGCCAGACTAAGATGCGACCAATTTTTGCTTCCCATTCATTTGCGGAATGGAATGGCCGGCCCCTAATAGAACAGTCCTATGTTGTCCTGAATATAGACAATAATAGGACTTTTTTGTTTTTGTTTTTTTGCGAAACGGCCATATGGACACAGAATGCACACAGAGTAATTTCCGTTTTTTTTTGCGGCCCCATTGAAGTGAATGGTTCCACATACGGACACGGACAAAAAATATGTTCGTGTGCATGAGCCCTAAAACGCACACCCCCCTTCTGCCAAGTCCTGGCCACCATTTTTAGGAAGTGGTTTGCTATGTCTGTCCATTCTTTGGATACATCAATAACCGTTTTCTGCCGGGAGGATTGCGTGACACGTCAGCCAGCCCTCTGAAGAAAATGGCGCATTTATCTCCCTTCTGATTGATGGATAGGACGCCACCATGTGTTTTCTCACTGGTGACACTATGCATTGATCGGTTTGTATTGTAGTTGCAGGAAACATTTTTCTCCGTCCCCCCGGAGGATCAAAGCCGAATGCCACAAACTTCATCAGACATTTTATATGATGATATGGTCGCGGTGCACGGGAAGGACCTCGCTGCTCAATCAGCACCATCAGGGGAGCTTAAAGGGCATCTGTCAGCAGTTTTGTCCCTATGACACTGGCTGACCTGTTACATGTGCACTTGGCAGCTGAAGACATCTGTGTTGGTCCCATATTCATATGTGTCCGCATTGCTGAGAAAAATTATGTTTTATTATATGCAAAAGAGCCTCTCGGTGCAACGGGGGCGTTACCGTTACATCTGAAGGCTCAGCTCTCTCTGCAACTGCCACGCCTTCTCCATTTTGATAGACAGGGCCAGGCAGGTGTGATCACATTTACACTGCCTTGTCCTGTCAATCAAAGTGCAGAGGGGGCGGCGGCAGTTGCTGAGAAAGCAGACCCTCTAGGTGTAATGGTAACGCCCCCGTTGCTCCTAGAGGTTCATTTGCATATAATAAAACATCATTTTTCTCAGCAATGCGGGCACATATGAACATGGGACCAACACAGATGCCTTCAGCTGCCAAGCGCCCATGTAACAGGTCAGCCTGTGTCATAGGGTCAAAACTGCTGACAGATGCCCCTTAAAGGGGTACTTGGGGTAAAACATGACTATTCCTTACACCTGTCCAAAGGTTATTGCAACTCAGCCTCATTCACTTCAATGGAGCTAAGCTGTAGTACCAGCCACTATCCATAGGCAGGGGTGGCGCTGTGTCGAAGAATCGGCCATGTTTTTCTAATCCTGCACTAGGCGATTCCTTGTTTAGAAAAATGTATATTATTGAGTTATATAAACTGGGATTATGATCAGTCCTCTAAATAATGGAGGCTGTGGGACTCACTACAGCGCCCAAAATACTTTGCCGCTTCTTAGGACTAGATGAGAAAGCTGCGCCCCTGCCAAAATAGTTCTAATGGATCTTCCATGCCGCCTTTTTACCGGAATAGATAATTGGACGGAATCAATACTTTGCCTTTAAGTGCAGTTCCAAGCAAAAGGCAGCAAGCAGCACCCTCATATAAATGCAGCATTATCCCAGAAACTCACCAGTGACCATCACTGCCATCCGTGTCCTTTCTACAGCTGCTTTACAGTGGGAGAAGCCTGCAAACAGCATCCCATATCTCAGCTTACAGGACCCTTGTGAGGGCTGCAATATAGAATAGCAGAGAGAGAGGGATAAATAAAAAACATTCTGTCTGCCTGCAGCCACCACTAGGGGGAGCTGACGGCTTTATTATGGAGTTTTCTCATTTCTCTGTCCTGCTCACTGAAATGGAAGCTCCTGCTCAGTTCTATCCTTCAACTGCCACCAGCTGCAGCAGAAAGGACACCCCCCCCCCCCCCCCTCCCCAAGAAAGGACAACCAGAACTTGAAATAAATCTAGTAGAGCAGTCGGAGCAATAAATAGGGGAGATCTCTGGATCCCTGTGAGGTACAGGACTGGTTATGCATAGGATGACCCCCTTAAGTAGGGAGATACCTACTTATGTTCATGAGTGTGGGCCATAGCTCTCTGTAATAAGAGACCCTGTCCGCCTGTAGGCAGCATGAAGCTGTCAACGCATTCCCTTTAACTCTCGGCTGAGGATTTGGTGCTTTGTATCAGGTAAAAATGGTGCTCCGACAATTGTAAAGATATTAAGAAAGGGATCGTCAGCGGGTGCAAGACCTAAAAACAACACAGGGTTACAGGGCGTGCATTCGCTGTCAGATGACGAGCTGCAGAATGCCACGTGACTGGCTGTCGCCGACTCTCATACCAGTTGGTTTTGATGCCCGGTATACAGCTGTCGTCGGTGAATGCGAACACAGTCCCAGAGATCATCCTCCAGCTGCTCCTAGAGGGAGCTTACTGCATACAGATTTATTATTAAGTTCTATGTATAATCAGTATGCAGTAAGCTCCCCCTAGTGGTGGCTGCTGGCAACAAGAGTGTTACAATAAGTCTATGCAGGTGTTTTGGAGTTCTGTCTGCTTTGTATGTAGGACAGGTCAGGAGTCCATTACCTAATTCCCAGAAGAAGAGCCCCCCAACCTCACAACCATAAATATAACTCTACCTTTACCTTATGATTTGGTTTGTTTTAAAGGAGTATTCCGGTTATGTTAACTTAGCCCTATCCACAGTATGGAGGATAACTATTAGTTTGGTGGTGACCCTACCGCAGGGGGTCCTACCTCTAGGACCCGGACTGGTAGAGTACAGCACTCCTCTATCCCCAGAACCCTGTGGATGGGTGATAACTTTCTATAACCGGAATACCCTTTAGGTTAAAGGGGTTGTCTCATGACGGACAATGGCGGCATATCGCTATGATATGCCCCCATTTACTTATAGATGTGGGTCCCACCGCTGGGACCCGTACCTATATCGAGAACGGAGCCCCGAAAGTGAAGGAGGGCGCACTGCGCATGCGCAGCCGCCCTCATTTCATTTTCTATGGGGCTCGGCTATTACCGTCTAGCCCATAGAAGTGAATGGGAGCGGTGGCCGGTCATGCACGGTACGCTCCCATTCACTTCTATGGGGAGACGGCTTGATGGTGGCTGGATCGGAGTCCTCCAGCCATCACCTTGTGGGGCTCTGTTCTCGATATAGGTGCGGGTCCCAGAGGTGGGACCTGCACCTATAAGACAATGGGAGCATATCCTAGTGTTATGCCCCCATTGTCTATGATGAGACAACCCCTTTAATTTTTTTTAGGATTAGAGCCCTATTTTTCTGACACAGAGCTCCAAATCCTCTGCATAGACACAAATCATAAAGGGGAGGGAGCTTACTGCATACAGATTTATTAGTCAGTTCAATGTATAATCCGTACGCAGTAAGCTCCCCCTAGTGGTGGCTGCAGGCAGCAAGAATTTTATCATATCGCAGGGGGATTTGGTTCTCTGTATCAAAAAAATAGAGTTTTGTCTGCTTTATAGGTAAGACCGGTCAGAAGTCTGTGAGCTAATCCCCAGAAGAAGAACCCTACAACCGCGATCTCCCAACATGACAACGACCTTCATAAATGATCACTCGCATGAGTCATAAAAAGTGGTGAACAGTGATCTGGATTATTTAAGACTTAACTTTTACTTTAGATATAATATAAAATAAATGAGATATATCCCTCAAAATAACTAGAAGCTGAACACACAATCCCACAATCAAAGGGACTCTTGTGAAAGCAGTAACGGCCGTGTCCACACTTACACCATCCGTGTCGGACACTGGGAGGTAACCAGAGCCGGTATGCACTAGTACCTTGGTGCACAAAAACAAGGCAGCAGCAATAACACCTTATGTGCAAAGTTCAGACAATAATGTAGAGAAAGGCATATAGCAGTGTATACATAATGCACAACGACAGAAAACCTACAATGACTAGGTGTTAGAAAAAACCGTGCAAATAATGCACAGTTACACCCATATCATAAGGTGCATGGCGGCACCATTGAAACCCAGTGTCCTACCCTACAGATGGTGGGTTCTCCAGACACCTCCGTTCCGAGTTTTCTGGTAAGGGTGGTCCGGTTCGACAGTAGAGAGTCAGTACGATGTAAAGGGATCACAGGAAGATGTTCCTTTCTATCCCTAGAGACGACCCTCGGGACCCTACAATAGTCCTGTTGATCTAACCACGGGGTGTCCCACTAATTGGGCCCCCGCCCGGAACCTAACCCTGGAATTGCATTCCCTATTTAGCCCTGAAAAGATCCCAACATGCACGTTTCTGAGGCAGAAACAATCCTCTCATCAGGGGAATATATAGAATGGGCCAAAAAGTATAATTCGCTTGCCGGAGATGATGTTCACCGCCAAGCCAATGCTGGGAGTAGTAATCGCCAGCAGGTAGAAGAGCCACTAGGAGCAATGGCCCCTAGATGGAGTAGAGTGCACAGCATACAGGGAAAGAACGAAGGGGGACAGATGAAGAACCCCCTCCCTTTGTTGCGGTACACAGGTTGAGGCCGCTGGCATTGATGTTACCCGCCTTTCTTTTACAGCATCGCATCGGCATATGTACGCGACGCGCACTATAGTGACGTCAGCCGTCACGGGGTGTAAGGACGGCGCGTGCGCATCGGCACATGTGCGCGACGCGCGATGCAGGGACGTCAGTCATCGCGAGATATGAAGGCAGTTCATGCGCAGAGCAATCTGCCAGGATCCGAAGTGTAGCGTACATGGAGCGGTGCCAGGTGCGCCTGCGCCAGTGGCCAAATAATGAAAGTGGGGCACCGCCTCCGATACACGCGCTACAGCTTAAAGATACGCTGCCATTTTCGCCGGGCATCACAATTCTCATGATAGTATCGATAGCATGAGGGGAGGTTCCACAGTGTAAAAAAATCCAAGCATGGGGGCACTTTCCACCAAATGCATACTGTGGACCCATATTGAGCAAAAAACGGACACAATATAGATGCATGTGTAGTCCGTGCATACGGGCGTTGATCTATAAGCACCGTATGGGTGCACATCGATGGGCATCGGGATATATGTCCATACAGTGTGCACCCAAACAACCCTGATATGGGTATATAGTAAATAAAGGATGGTATTTGTGGTGGTTTAATATTTTAATTTCTTGACCGTGACTAGAAGAGAGAGCCAAAAGGGGATGGTGGGCACCATGAAAGGTAGAGTCCAATCTATATCTAAAGTAAAAGTTAAGTCTTAAATAATCCAGATCACTGTTCACCACTTTTTATGACAATGACCTTACAGAAATACTATTGATTTCAATGGGAATGTATTGAGGCGGCACGGGGTTGGGTAATAGGACTATAGATGGCTGCTGGTTTTGCGAGGTGATCTTTTATCATTACAAGAGGATTTCTGTGGATTCTGTAGATTTTCCTTACCCTCAGTCTGAGAATTGCTGAGGCCGTTCTTCCCAGAGCTGCCGCAGCATTATTCCCATAGTCACAAATGACTCCATGTTGACGTGTCCTGTCACCCCGCATCACGTCTGTGTAGTTACTCCCCATACACAATGCTATATTCCTAGAAAACCGCGGCTCTCCGGAGCGCCTTTTACATGAGTTATAATATGGCTATAATGCTGTGCCACGAGATACCTGGCCCCATAGCAAAAATCATAATGGGCCCCACTTCCTATTCATCAGCCATACGTACCAGAGAGGCACACTACTATAGACCCCTTGCTGATGGAGAACCTGTCTTAGGCTACTTTCACACTAGCGTTAATATTTTCCGGCATTGAGATCCATCATAGGGTCTCAATAGCGGAAAAAAACGCTTCCGTTTTGTCCCTATTCATTGTCAATAGGGAAAAAACGTAACTGAACAGAACGGAGTGCTCCAAAATGCATTCCGTTCCGTTCTCCTACTGGAGAGCAAATCGCAGCATGCTGAGGTTTGCTCTCCGTCCTGAGATGCGGAGCAAGACTGATCCGTTTTCTCTGACACAATCTGACATGATTAAGTTATTGGTTAATTTCTCAGGGCCTCAATAACCCCATTAACCCCCCGATGTTCATACTTAACTCAAGTAAAAATACGCAGAGACCAAAGTCGGATTAAATCGGCCACAGCAGCCGTTTTTATTAATAAAATAAATGCATAACATAAATAACAATAATTTAACCCTGACGAGGGAGGTCCTAGAAGCCCCAAAGCTTAATATCCATAAAAACCAACATGGCAATTCCATCTTGCCTTCAGCCGTAGAACACCAGCTCGAAGACACCAACTGATGGACTCCTCTCCGAACCAACCAAGTGGCCAACTGTGAGAGTCCAGCCCCACCATTGAGGACCTCCCATTCTCCAGTACCATCCCATACCACCAGCTTCGAGGACCTCCCGCCGCCAACAACACTCAACTTGAAACCCTAACTTCCCTCAAGCTTGCACGTTCCACCACAATCGTAAAGCCCTCTCAATCCCACACTGCAGACCCAGGACCACAAATCCATACCTACTGCATTGAGGTGCACCGCACCCCGTCACACCTCCAAAAACCGCCAATACCCGACTCCAGTTCGGAATGCCTGGCCCCCACTGCCCCATTCCTGGCCATGAACTTCCCAATGGCCCTATTCAATGTAATCCTCGCCTTATTAAGGCACTCCACTGACCGAGCCTCCCGCTACTTCCTACGAGGCAATATATCTGACCACGCCGTTATCATAGCCGAAAATAAAGCCCACAATCGCAACAGATCTAACTTTGTCCCTAATCGGCTCCCTAACTGGCCTAATTCCTAAGTCATTTCCCCCAACGTGTAGTACTAATATGTCAAGGAACCGATCCAAACGTACGAAATGATGCACTTCCCTTAAAACACTACCCCACAACATACCTCTGGACCCAAGCCACCTTACAATCACGACGTCCCTCTCAAACCCCAGTTGGCGCCCTCTCAAACCCCAGAGCCCCCCAAAATATGAACGAGTGCCCAAGAATCCAAATCAATGCCGCAGGATCCCCTGAAAAACAACAAACAAAAAATAGGGCCATGTTAAATGAAAAAACGCCATAGTACCATTACCACCCCCCAACCTAACATAGGACCTGAAACGGACCGATTCCCACCTACCAATTTTTTTTATCACATCGTCATTCATCCCTAACCTAGCTGCCTCCGTTGTAGCACCGATCCTGAATGAATGACCTGTAAAATCACTCTGGTCCATTCCCAAACCTCGTAAACACTTCTTAAAAACTGCAACAAACTGGAAGCGTGACAAGAATGACCCATCTTCGTGTCTAAGAAGAGGGCCTCAAACAAAACTTGTTCCAACCCTGTCTTCTTGTAAACCCCTAACCAGATATAACACACACCCCGGCACAGCAAACAAAGGAATACTGCACCCTAGATACTCGTACAACAACCCTGTCCTGATAAAGGTCCACATCCTCCCCATACAAACCACCCGCACACTGTACACTTTTGCCCGCTAACTCACCCAAGCAAAACGCCCCGAAAAAGGCCAAAGAAAACGCTAACTTAAACAACCGCACCTCACTCGATGACCAACACTAAACCCTCCTGCAAATCAAACTGGTCTCCTCCTATCCTCCGCTCGCCTCCCCCTTCTCCAACCTCTCAAAACTTGCCACACCAAAAAGGTTTTCGTAACATCTGTAAAAACCCCGTAACTTAAAACCGAAAGCCAATTCCGCCATAAGCTGCGCTACCGATCAACCTTTTTCCCTTGCATGACCCAAAAATAGCAACAACGGGACTCCCCCCCCCCCCCCCTCATCCACTTGCACCTCCAATTCTTCACACCACCGTTCCCAATTACGCCATGCCTTACCGTAAGCCGCCCATTTACCCGCACTCAATGATTCCCACTACTGTACCTCCAAGAGCTCCCACAGGGACTCCGGACCCCCCAACCCTTCTGTATCTGCTTCTGGGTCCAGGTGCCGATCTCTGGTTCGGTTCCATGTGGTACCTTGGAGCTGAACCCGAGTTCGGGAAATGTTTTTTTTTTTTACAGTACAAATTAATTTATGAAGTTATTGCGCGAAGTCTCACGGGACTTCGCGAAGCAATAACTTCGGCTCATCTGAGCCAATACATTCTAATATTGTACGGAGCTCCTGCTCCGTACAGTATTAGAACTAAGTTTTATGCGAATCGACTTTGGATGTTTCATCCGAAGTCGATTTGCTTATCCCTACCCATAACCAATGCTCTGCCATTAAAATGCCTTAAAAACTCTGCCCATACTGCTAGATCACCCTTCAATTCCCCCCCTAACCTAATAAAATGATGGGGAGCAACCTCACCCGCCGTAGCGCTCGCCAACCTCCGACAAAAACTATGACCCAACGGAATAATCAGACATGCGAAATTCAACTCCTACAAAAGAGATTGCAAGTCCCACAAGCGAATTTTAGGTGACTCCACCGCTTTGTCTACCGCTTCCCTTAAATCCCGCACCTTGTCGTACGGAGGCCTGCATTCCATTTTAACTGTATTTATAACTATTCCCAAAAAACTGAATTCCATCGTAGGACCCACTGTCTTTCCTTTCCCTAATGGCACCCCAAACGACGCAAAAATCGACTGCAACGCCGATGAACAAACCTATGAATCCACTGGACCTAAGCAGAGAAAATCATCCAAGTAATGGATGGACGAACAGCCAGCCACGTCCGCCACTACCCATTCCAGAAAGGAACTAAACGCTTCAAAATATGCGCACGACAACGAGCAACCCATCGGCAAACACCTGTCTACAAAAAACTTTATCCTAAAAACAACCTAACAAATGTAAACTATCTGGGTTAACTGGTAATAGGTGAAACGCCGCCTCGATGTCCGTTTTTGCCAATAAGGTCCCCGTCCCAATTTTCTAACCCAAGCCACAGCAAATGAAGTATAGACCACTGAACAAAGATCAGGATCTATACCGTCATTGACCGACGCCCCTTTTGGAAAATGAGCCGAAACGTATTAGTCTCTTTCTTGGGAACCACCCCCAACGGTAAAACCCGTAAATTACCCATCGGTGGTTCCAAAAACAAACCATCCATCCGCTCCAATGAAACTTCCTTAGCCAATTTTTCAGACACCACCTCCGGGTGCTCTAACGCGGAGCGCAAATTTTTTCATACATCAACGGGGTCGACGGAATACTAAAACCCCACGGAAATCCTCTTTTTAGTAACTCGGACGCTTCTTGATTAGGGTATCTATTTAGATACTGCACCATCCTTTCCCCCCGCACTGGAGTCAGACCTTTTTGCAGCAGTCTTAACCCCCTTTCGTCTGCTACCCTTAAACCATCGATTGGCCCCATGATTTCCCCCACATGACGAGCACTCATGCTTAAATTTGCATTTTGCCCCGAACTTGCAGCTCCCTTCATTAAAAAGGAAGCACAAACCCTTGGCGGATACGGCTGCAAAACTGGACTGACCTGACCCTCCTGGTTCCCCCCCGAAAGGACTGGCCAGGCCTCACTGGTGCTGTTACTCTCAACCATAACCCAATGTCCTGACGGTGCCACCGTATATTTGGGGGTACCGCCTTCCTTTGTCTAGATTGCTCATCATAATGGAGCCAACCCGAACCCCCATAAACTCTGTAATCCTCCCCCATCGCATCTTAATAGCAGAAAAGAGCCGAACAACATTCGGGCGTCTCTTCCCCAATCACACCCGCTAAAATGGCTAATGCCTGCAGCCAGTTTGAAAAAGTGCGCGGGATCAAACGATACCGGCATATTTCCCCCTCCTTTTTTCCCCTCGTCCTTTTTGTTCCTATCTAAATTAAAAGGCTCTAAGGCGAGAAGAGAAAAAATATCAACATACTCCCCTTTCCAAATACTCTCATGTACCTCTTGCTTCAAATGTGCACCTAACGGACCTTCAGAGCAAACGTACGCCTCCCCTTTGGCCGCATCGTCCACCCTGGGCCGGTCGTCCTCCCCGCCAGCCTGAGTCTGTACCGATACTGAACCCCCAGCCCTAGATGCCGAACACCCTGCCCCCCCCCCCCCTCCACCCTGAACTGGGTCCCTCCGAACGGATGGATTCCTCAAACGCCTGGAGGACCTTAAAGAAGCCTGCCTGCTGTCCCCCCTATGTGAAGGATCCCCGGAAGGGCTCCTTACACGGTGACAAACCCTGGGGGTCTCCTCTGGGCTGAGGCGCACCAGTGAACGTACCTGCCGCGGCCGTCTTGCACATGGCTGCGGGCTCGCTGTACCCGCCGCCTCCCCCTGCAGCAGGCCTGCCATCTGCTCCCTTAACCATTTCGGGCCTCCGCTGCCGCCCGAAATTGCCGTAACACATCCTCCACTGCCTGCATCCTACTTCTGTAAGGTAAGCCTGCAGCTTGTGATCTACACTATTTAAAATGGCACCCGAGCCCCCTCCCTATCCCCCTTATAAAATCTAACCCCCCCCCCCCCCACACACACACACTAACAGCCCATTAACCCCTAGGGTTTCTTCTTTCTGTAAGACGTCTCATGGTAAAGGGTGACTGCACTCTATTTCCTTCACTTATCCCGTATGAATCATGCCTCCACCATATTGTTATAGTTCAGCCTATTTTATTATGTTATCATCTGAAATGGAGCGAAGCATCAGAAGTGTCTATAAAAAGTCATACGGGATAATAAACAGGAAAACAGACACCATAAAAGCAGGTCCCTCTGCTGGACGTGGACCCAGCGGGTAGGAAATGGTCTCTGTATAATGAATGCAGTGTGAGTGTCACGGTCCCTCAGGTGACTGATGTCAGGAGATCAAGGAGACTGGCTGAGCGTGGAGGAATCTAACAGCCTCCTTGATTTCTCTTGATTCAGTAATTATAGGGTTAATGACCACTTCCCTTGTCTCCGCTGTTGCTCAGTGGTCATCACTTCTACCCTTTATAGTCTGACCCCACCCTTCTGACTATGCAGTAGATTGCTTCATTTGGTTTTGGAAAGAGCTGGAGTGTGGTTCTCCCTGAGTTCCTGCTCCTCCTTCTACAACAGAAGCTAAGTGTCTCGCTTGTTTGTATTTTGTCTTTTCCCCTTGATTGTAGCTACTAGGCCTCAGGGAGACACTTGTTCCTTCATCTTGGAAGGATCGGGTTGTCTCAGCCCTGCCAATATCTTTAGGGCTCCTCAGGGTCTCCAGGTTCCTGTGTATGGGCATTTTTACCTTCAAGGGGTGCCCATACGGTTAGAAGTCAGGGCCAGGAGTAGAGTTCTTTAGGTGGTGACCCTTTCCCTTCCCTAGCGTTGAGGCCTAGTGGCTTTTCCCTTCCCCCCCTGGTTGTCGGTGTGGTGTTTACTCCTTTACCTCATCCGTGACAGTGAGCCTTAAAGGGGCTGTCCAGGCTTTTTTTTTTTTCCCATTTCCGCCTGGTACCTGTGATCAGATCTATACTTGCCTGCTCTCTACTGCTCCGCTCCTGTTCCATGGCTCCCAGGCAGGCTTCACTAGACTTCTGGTCGCCGTCTGTCAACTTCTGCACGGACCGGGTCTTATGCGCTGCTGCTGCTAGTGACTGGCCTCAGTGGTGACGTGATGTGTAGATACATAGCTATTGGGCCTAGGATGGAGGATTTGCTTATTTTGTAACCCAAGAGGCCGTGGACTATGTTTTGTTAGGGGGTAGTGGGTTAAGGTATGGCCTCTTTAATTTCCCAGGGGTGGGATCATGGGTAAGCATAGGCTATTTAGAGGGAGCACACCCCACCCCGCTTCCACTTTCCTCCTCACCCTTTTGATGATTTTGGAGCATCTATGGTTATATTTTGGCAGTTTTTTGTATGTTTGGTATCTTTTTTTGTTACTTTGATTTTGACCACTTATGCAAAGTTTTGTTAATTTGGATAATAAATCTATGGCCGACCACAAGTCACCCCACAAGTACAGTCGGTTGGAGGGAGTGACTGATGGGTCTACAGCCGCATGGATACAATAATGGTTGGTTAATTGGATGGATCGGTGAGTGGATGGTATCATGGTTGTTTGCAGTGGCACATGACCACATGACTGCTATCGGCGGGGGCGAACTGGGAACTTAGTGGCCCTGGAAAAAAATACTAAAAGTGGCCCTGTTTTGCAGTCAGGTCCAAATTGATGGAAGGCCGGGCCAATAATACCATATTGTGGCACATTATACCGCCCCAACAGAGCCAAATACCACAGTCCATCACAAAATACATCCCCAAAAACTTCCACTGACCGACTGTGAGGAGGGCTCATGCGGCCCCCTGGACATCGGCCCACCGGGAAATTTCCCTTTAAGGAAATCCGCCCTGGATGGGGGTCCGGTGCTGAACTCAGTCTCCTGCTTCCTGACATTAATCCACAACATATTCCTGGAGTCGCCACTGGGGGGAGCTCAGTGCATAGGGATTTTTCCTGCTGCCATTGAGTTCAATGGTGACTGTATAAATTCCTATGTACTAAGCTGCCCATAGTGGAACCAGGTGTAAGGAAGGAAACCAGAGACCTAGAGCTGTAGGGGGGGGGGGGGGGGGGGGTATATACTAATTGTCTGGTATAAATACATTGAGAAATATGGTGTTGAGCACCAAATTTATAAAGTACTTGTTCCTTTTTTATCCAACATGAAATTAGGGTAAGATTTTTTTTCATTTTTATTTTTTTTTATCAAACCATTCCTCCAAGTAACAAAAAAAAAAGGTAAATTTATTGGAAATCTCCTGGAGGAAAAGGATCCCGACTATTTTGCTCCGGGGCCCCCTGGTTGTTTGAGTGAATGGCGGGATTTCTTTCCATATAACCTGCTGGGCACCTTGTGTTCTCATGGCCTCCTCATCTCATGTCTTTCTTCTCTCTTACAGAGTACAAGTCGAATTTTATGTCAATGAAAACACCTTCAAGGAAAGACTCAAGCTCTTCTTCATCAAGAACCAAAGATCAAGTGAGTTTTCTTGGTTTCTTATTATTAGTATTGGGATGTTAGGAGCAGAGAAGCTAGAAGTTCCCACCGCATCATTTACACCACGAGCTATAAGAACCTTACATGCTCTGGTTGACAACCTCTCGTAAAGGGCTTTTCTGACCCCCAAGCTAATATTATTTAAAGGGGATTTCCAGGATTTTCCTATTGATGGCTTATCCTCAGGATATCAGTATGAGACCAGCAGTGAGCTGATCAGCTACAGAGCCGGGAGTCGGACAACTGCTGATCTTATATTGATGATCTATCCTGAGGATAGGCCGTCTATGTGAAAATCCTGAAGAACCCCTTTAATGTAATGTGTAATGTAATCTCATATCTATCTCTATTATGTATCTATGATCTCTATATCATTTTATTTTTAATATTTATTTGTAGTAATTTGAGGCCTTATTCCTGCCGCTATATTTTCACACACAATGTCACGGCCTAGAATGGGTTAAGGAGCTGCACCAGGATTCCTGTTGTGGTTTAGTGCCTGGTGTATGGGATGGACGTCTAGTGCTCTACTGCCATCTACTGGTGGCAAAGACATAATGCAGCCACATTTGTCCAGTAAATAGTAGGATGCACGGGCTCGCTGTGGAGGTTTACATAAAAGGAGAGCCCACGCCATAAGCTGCTCTAAACATTATAGTATTCTACTGGTATATTAATTAGAATGGCTGTGTATGTGTATAAAATAAGAGCAAGCAAGATGGTAATATTCTATTAGCAGTAGTATTTTTATCTATTTTCTGCACTTATATAGCGCTACTATGTTAAGCTGTCCCCAATGGGGCTCACAATCTAAGGTCCCTGTCAGTATGTGTATGGAGTGTGGGAGGAAACCCACGCAAACACGGGAAGAACATACAAACTCCAGGCAGATGTTGTCCTTGGTCGGATTCGGATTATTATAGCATTATTTTGTATTTTATTTCCTGCGATTTTCTTACAATGGAAGTTGTATCCATAATATTAATAATTTTATTTTCCCTTCATTTAAGCAAAAAAAAATAAAAAAATTATTAATTAAAAATGTGTAATTTCATTACCACGGATTACATCCAGCCAAACTCTGGATGAGCGCATACATCTTTATATGAGCACCTCCATCACTTTGGAAATACAGTTTATTACTGGATGGTCTATGTGTGGGTGTGTATATATAATATAAAATATCATATAATTATTATATATTCTAATAATATATTTTTTATAATTTATTATAATATACAGTATATAGCGTGTGGATGGATACATTCTATAGTACTTTTGCCTTCTAGAACACTGGAATGCTTATGAATATATTCAACTAATTCCTAACGTATATAAAAAAAAAAAAAAAATCTAAAAGAAAATTAATTCATTTTAGTTTCATATTTTTGATTTTCATACATCTTTTATGTATTTCCTTGTAAGTCTACATGCACACGAATGTATTTTGTTTCCGCGTCCGTTCCGTTTTTTTTTGTTCCATTCATTTCAATGGGTCAGCAAAAAATGCGGACAAGCTGTCCGCATCAGTATGTCCGTTCCGTAGCCCTGCAAAAAAAATAGAACCTGTCCTATTCTTGTCTGTTGGATGCATTGTTACAATGGATCCGCCGAAAAAAAATAAACGGATGGCATACGGTTGTGTGCATGTAGCCTGAAGCTGTAACTTCTCCATGAAGATTACAGAACAGGTTAACTTCTGCTCCCCTCTATGGAGTAAATCAATCCCACATCACACGTCTCCTATGACGGCAATGTCGCTATTCACCCAGCGTCTTTTCTAACCTTCAATTCAAGGTAATAACGTCTCCCAACAGCAAATTACCGGGCGCTCTGAATGGCTCTAATAAGGCCCAGACGGCTGCGGAAAGTGCTTTTATTGTCCTCACTCTTGTTTTCTGCGAGGTCGCAAGATTAAAATCTTCACAAGGGGGTGAAAGACAAAAAAAAAAAAAAAACGCACACGATGACCTACTTACACCTCTCCTGACAACTTTGCCGTCTTCCCTCGGCAAGAGGCAGCCTGCTGGGTCAGAGCGACGCTAGGTGGGCATTGTGGTTCATTACAGACCATTCCGCTTCTGGGAAAGCTGGGTGCCCACGTGGGTCATGAATTAATCTGCTTTGTTATGCTGGGATATGTGTAACGGATTAACTGCTTCCTTCTCGGGCGATTTTTTTTCCATTTTTGCGCTATCCTTTTTCACTCCCGGCCATAACTTTTTTATTTATTTTTTCCCATTCAGGAAGACAAGTCGTACTTTCTAATGGCACCATTTAATATGGCATACAAAACCGTGGAGAGCTGGGGAAAAATCTAAATGTGGTGGAATTGGAAGCAAAATAACGCAATTCAGCCACGTTTTATCGGTTTTGTTCTTATGGCGTTTCCTGCGCAGTAATAATGACCTGCGCCCTTCATTCTCTGGGTCTTTACAATTACAGCAATACCACATTTATATAGTTCTTTTTGTGTTTTAATACTGGGGGGAAAAAATTATTATTTTTTCTTTCTTTATATCGCCATTTTCTGACCCCCATAACCTTTTTTATAGTTACACCTAAGGAGCTACCTCACGTAGCTCATTTTTTGAGGGATGATCTGTAGTGTTTATTGATACCATTTTCGGGTGTGCGACTATTTAATCACTTTTTATTCCATTTATTTGAGGGGAGGTGAAGTAACGAACACATGGCAAATCAGCCATTTTAACTTTTCTTTCAGTTGCGCCGTTTGCCATATGGGATAAATATTTTTATATTTTAATAGTACGGGCGTTTTTGGACATAGCGCTGTCCATGCTTTTTTATTTTTATTTTTTCTGGGAAAAGGGGGGGGGATTATCATTTTTAGATTTTTTTTTTTATTATTTTTTTATTATTATAATTTTTTTTTTTTACCCCTTTTAGGTCAGCTTGGGTGACTATATGAAGGAATAATTAAAGGCTATGTACACCTTTTGGGAGCAACTTTTTTATTATTGCATTGTACTCATTTTTGGGCTAAAAATTATTTTTTTTTAAATGGGTCTTTATTACAAATATGGAGCCCTTTTTTCTGTACAGAGCTGAGATGCTCTAGTAGAGGGATCTGAATTTTTTCTCTTTTCCGTCAACCAGCTAATTTGACGGGCTCCTTATCTCTGTTGTCTGAATTTATTATAACTAAATTCCCTTCTTAAATTAGTGTTTATGGCCTCTGAGTAAATCAGAGATGAGGGTTATTAGATGACCGCCACAAAGTGAAAGTACCAATCGCACAGCAAGAAAAACAGTTAACCCTTTGTGACAGAACGGCTCAATATTTTTAATAAAGACCAATTGAAAAAATGATTTTTAGCCGAAAATGAGTAAAATGCAATCATACATTTTTTTGTTGGGGTGTACATAGCCTTTAAGTTGCTTCTGCTATAGATTTCATTGAATTGGTAAAGCAATTCAGTGCTCTATTGCTATGTTCTTATGGAGATCTGCCACCTGCAACTACAATTCGGAAAGCCCCGCTTTATTCAGTGAGACCAGGGTTTTCACCTCTCGGATTACGTGGTCAGATTTGACCACAGCATCTGAGGGGTTAAATGTCTGCAATCAGTGCTGGAGTGGCCGCCATGTTTAAAGTCTCTACCATTAATATATATAGTTGTGCGGCAGTAGGGAAAGGGTTAATAAAGCAGATTTACAGTCCAAGGTCTAGAGCAACCAACCCATAGCCCCCTCCAGGATGTGTACTAAACAGGGAAAGGGGGCACCACAACTGGCCGGGCAGCTGAGACCTGTGACCATCCCAAATGTTAGCGCTGCCATTAGATTATCTATGTGTAAGGCTGTTATTTGATTGCTATATATTGGTGTTGTTTGTGCACTGTATGGCGGTATTTACATTGCTGTTTGTATGATTTTTGTCCGTGACTGGTGGAGGCACAGTATAGAATTGTGGCACTATACTGTATGGCGTTACTACTTTATGGTATAGCCATTTGTAGACTGCAATATAAGGCCGAGCAGCTATGGACATGGACCCCCAGGTACTGCAGTACCGCTGGCGAGGGTAACCCCCTTTGCAGGTTCGCCCATTAGGAAGGAGGATAGATCCACCCCCAATAGTAATAGCATTAACTTCGCTATGCCAGTATATTACAGTTCTGTTCCTGCCGTCTATCGCTCTCCATGGTGCTGAACTCTTCCAAAGTCAAAAATTCCTGCAGAATTGTGCAGGATGAAAAAAAAATACATGGCTGCTTTCTTCTTAAAACAGCGCCACACCTGTCCGAAGGTGGTATACGGTATTGCAGCTCAGCCACATTCACTTCAGTTGGAAGTGAGCTGCCATACCAGCCAGAAAGCGGCCATGTTTTCCTAACCCTGGATGACCCATTTAAAAAAGGTAAGGTAGAGGGACAAATCCCCTTCTTCTCGGGCAGGTTTACCGGTCCAGAGCGTCTTCAGATGTTCTCCAAGACTCCTCATCAATACGACATGCTCTTTCTCTCTTCTGCAGGCCTCAGAATCCGTCTCTTCAATTTCTCGCTGAAGCTCCTCTCATGTCTCCTGTACATAGTGCGAGTTTTGCTGGAAGAGCCAGCTCGTGGAAGCGGATGGTGAGCCTCCCTGTCCCTGTGACCCAATATACTCTATGCACTAATGGGGGGCCTGTTAAGAACATGTATAAGGGGTGGGGGTGTCAACAATGGCCAGGGTATTTGTGTATAGGGCTAGGGCCGCAGGTTGATTCTCTACTCCCAGGTGAAGGATAACCTAGCTGCCCCTATGGAGATCTGTCAAAATGGACTCCAGATGTCTCCACGTGGGCCGATCATTGCCTGAAAATTAAGAATATTCACCAATTTCATTTGAGTTCTAAAATTATAGGGGTTGTCCAGGATTAGAAAATCATGGCTGTTTTCTTCCTGAAACGGCGCTACACCTGTTTATAGCTGGTGCCTGGTATTGCAGGTCTACTTCACCAAACTGACTGTGGCTGAGCTGCATTACCGAACACCACCTTTTAGTCTGGTGTGGCGCTGTTTTAAGAAGAAAGCAGCCATGTTTTTCTAATCCTAGACAATCCTGCTACTTGGGGGCATAAATGAGTGATGCAAGGGCAGACTGACTACTGTGAATTGGGGAAGCCACATTAGCACATGCAGCTTGGAGTTAGGCAAAACACAGAGGGTTGATGATCTGATGTGTTTGGGGGCAACTGACAGGGTAATTCATTGCAAGGGGTGGATGGATAGAGGTAGAATGAGATAAAGCGCTAGAGGGAGAGCGCTATAGAGAGGGACAGAGCTGGGGGGGAGAGAACTAGAGGAGGAGAGAGCTATAAAGAGGGACAAAGCTGGGGGGAGCTAGAGGAGGAGACTGTTATAGAGAGGGACAGAGCTGGGGGTCAGCTATTGAGAGGGACAGAGCTGGGGGGAGCTAGAGGAGGAGAGAGCTATAAAGAGGGACAAAGCTGGGGGGAGCTAGAGGAGGAGACAGCTATAGAGAGGGACAGAGTTGAGGAGGGACCTATAGAGAGGGACAGAGCTGGGGGGCGGCTAGGGGGGGGGGGGGGAAAGAGAGCTATAAAGAGGGACAGAAGTGAAAGGGAAGAAGTAGAGGAGGAGAGAGCTACAGAGAGGAAAAGAGCTAGAGAGGGAGAATGCTAGAGAGATAGATATACAGAGATACAGAGAGGTAAAGAAACAGAAGCGTAAAGGGAGAGAAAACAAAAGAAAGGGTGCAAGATGAATCGAGAGCAAGTACTAGATAGAAGAGGAAGAGACTGCTAGAGGGAGGGAGAATCGCAGAGCTAGAGCAGGAAAACGCAAGAGGGAGAGGAGGGCAGAGCTAGAGGAGGAGACCACTACAGGGAGAGGAGGGCAGAGCTAGAGGAGGAGACCACTACAGGGAGAGAAGGGCAGAGCTAGAGGAGGAGACTGCTACAGGAAGAGGAGCGAAGAGCTAGAGGCGGAGACCGCTACAGGGAGAGAAGGGCAGAGCTAGAGGAGGAGACTGCTACAGGAAGAGGAGCGAAGAGCTAGAGGCGGAGACCGCTACAGGGAGAGGAGGGCAGAGCTAGAGGAGGAGACTGCTACAGGAAGAGGAGCGAAGAGCTAGAGGCGGAGACCGCTACAGGGAGAGGAGGGCAGAGCTAGAGGAGGAGACTGCTACAGGAAGAGGAGCGAAGAGCTAGAGGCGGAGACCGCTACAGGGAGAGAAGGGCAGAGCTAGAGGAGGAGACTGCTACAGGAAGAGGAGCGAAGAGCTAGAGGCGGAGACTGTTACAGGGAGAGGAGGGCAGAGCTAGAGGATGAGACCGCTACAGGGAGAGAAGGGCAGAGCTAGAGGAGGAGACTGCTACAGAGAGGAGAGCAGAGCTAGGGGAGGAGACTGCTACAGGGAGAGGAGGGCAGAGCTAGAGGAGGAAAACGCAAGAGGGAGGGGGAAAGGTGGGCAGAGCTAGAGGAGGAGACCGCTACAGGGAGGAGGGCAGAGCTAGAGGAAGGGAATGCTGGAGAGAAAGAAGTAGAGAGAGTGGGGGGAGGGTTAGAGATGGAGAATGCAGTAGAAACAGATATCTGTGCGGTTATAAAATTATTATTTGTTTTTTACCTTTTTCAGCTCTAATTGTGAGAAGCAGAACAACACAACAAAGTCACATACAACCAGTATTAACTGGTGAGTACTGAAGGCTGCCGTCCTGCTGTAATGGACGATAGCACCTGTAACGACCAATCAGATTGCAGATGTCATAATCTAGTAAAATTCAATGTGCAAATCAGATTGGTCATCACAGATCACTCACGTGTGTCCCCCTGTCTTGTAGGGAACCAATTATTTGGGTGGACAGGCAGACGCCGCTCTGGGCTATTCAGGTAAGTGACAGTAATTCTTCTTCATTGCCACATCTGACCAATAACTTAACACATTTTAGTCTGACAATCCTAAAGAGTTTTATGGGGCTAAAAAAAAACTGTTTTTTCTTTCCTGCTCAGAAAGAGTGCCACCGATTTCTATAGGTTGTGTCTGCTATTACATCACAGCCAATGTAAAGGATTTTACCAGCTACTTAAAAAAAATACTCAGCTGCGCTGATTGATATATAGTTTTGTTGGAGAAGATTCAGTAAAACTGAGGCGGCCCTATCAGTGACTGAAGTCCAGGAGGCGGCCCTATCAGTGACTGAAGTCCAGGAGGCGGCCCTATCAGTGACTGAAGTCCAGGAGGCGGCCCTATCAGTGACTGAAGTCCAGGAGGCGGCCCTATCAGTGACTGAAGTCCAGGAGGCGGCCCTATCAGTGACTGAAGTCCAGGAGGCGGCCCTATCAGTGACTGAAGTCCAGGAGGCGGCCCTATCAGTGACTGAAGTCCAGGAGGCGGCCCTATCAGTGACTGATAGGACCGCCTCCTGGACTTCAAAGCCCAGAATGAGCAAGAATTTAAATGTAAGAAATACAAGTTTTACTTAATCTTTTCCCATAAAACTATATACCAATCTGCTCAGCTCCTCCTGCTCTATAACATGCTGCCTGCAGCTAATATGTCATGTTCAACGGGGTATGTTCCCTTTAAGAGAGTGAAGAGGGCCAAATGAAGCCATGGAAGCAATCCTAAATATAAAGGAAGGATTTATACTTCTCTCTCCTGGTGGATCCACTTCTGTCTTTGGCTGAAAATCGGGCAGGAGAACTTCCTCATAACCTCTGTGCAGCCGTAGCCTTAATAGTTTATTTTTATCAATTAACAAATTGCAAAGTGAATGAACAAGAGAGAAATGTAAATCCAATCAATATTTGATGTGACCGCCATCTGACTTCATCAGTCCTTCTAGGTACACTTGCACAGTTTTTGTAGGAACTCTTGGAGACATCTTGGAGAACTAACCACAGAGCTTCTGTGGATGTAGGCTTGCTTGAATCCTTCTCTTCTCTTCATGTAATCCCAGACAGACTCAATGGTGTTAGGATCAGGGCTCTCTGGGGGGCCATATCATCACTTCCAGGACTCCTTGTTCTTCAGTGTCCTGAAGATAGTTCTTAAAGCGGTTTTCTAAGACTAATGCAGACCTCCAAGAGTGACTGAACCGCGGTGATGATCATACTTACCCCGCCTCTAGGTTCAGTTTCTGTCGCTCTCGGGTCAGCTCTTCCTCTCTCTGAAATAAACATCTGTGGACAGGGGGACACGCGACCGCTGCAGCCGATCACAGGCCACAGTGGTGACCTGCTCCCCCTTGTGTCACGTAACTAAGTAACTAATGGTCATGACACAAGGGGAGCAAGTCACCACTGCAGCCTGTGATTGGCTGCAGTAGTCACGTGCGCTGCCCCCATCCCCCCAATCGACATGTTGATTATACCCCTGTCAAAATATTCAAATTTTTAAGGCTTCTTTAATAAGCAATTGCCGCATATTTTTATATTCACACACACAAATATTTATGGTGGAGGATATAGGATGCCAATTCCTTACAGCTGCCCCTTTAAGGACATATGCCATCCATATCCACGTTTCCATTAGAAACGATTTGTGATGCATTGTCCTTAAAGGGGCAGCTGTAAGGAATTGGCATCCCATATCCTCCACCATAAATATTTGTGTGTGTGTATATACAGTACAGACCAAAAGTTTGGACGCACCTTCTCATTCAAAGAGTTTTCTTTATTTTCATGACTATGAAGATTGTAGATTGACACAGAAGGCATCAAAACTATGAACTAAGACATGTGGAATTATATACATAACAAACTAGTGTGAAACATCTGAAAATATGTCATATTCTAGGTTCTTCAAAGTAGCCACCTTTTGCTTTGATTACTGCTTTGCACACTCTTGGCATTCTCTTGATGAGCTTCAAGAGGTAGTCCCCTGAAATGGTTCTCACTTCACAGGTGTGCCCTGTCAGGTTTAATAAGTGGGATTTCTTGCCTTATAAATGGGTTGGGACCATCAGTGGCGTTGAGGAGAAGTCAGGTGGATACACAGCTGATAGTCCTACTGAATAGACTGTTAGAATTTGTATTATGGCAAGAAAAAAGCAGCTAAGTAAAGAAAAACGAGTGGACATCATTACTTTAAGAAATGAAGGTCAGTCAGTCAGCCGAAAAATTGGGAAAACTTTGAAAGTAAGGGCTATTTGACCATGAAGGAGAGTGATGGGGTGCTGCCCAGATGACCTGGCCTCCACAGTCACCGGACCTGAACCCAATCGAGATGGTTTGGGGTGAGCTGGACCGCAGAGTGAAGGCAAAAGGGCCAACAAGTGCTAAGCATCTCTGGGAACTCCTTCAAGACTGTTGGAAGACCATTTCAGGGGACTACCTCTTGAAGCTCATCAAGAGAATGCCAAGAGTGTGCAAAGCAGTAATCAAAGCAAAAGGTGGCTACTTTGAAGAACCTAGAATATGACATAGTTTCAGTTGTTTCACACTTGTTTGTTATGTATATAATTCCACATGTGTTAATTCATAGTTTTGATGCCTTCATAGTCATGAAAATAAAGAAAACTCTTTGAATGAGAAGGTGCGTCCAAACTTTTGGTCTGTACTGTATATATATATATATATAATGAAATATGCACCAATCCCTTATTAAAGAAGCCCCCAAAATGTGAATATTTTGAGCTGAGTTTCACTTTACACTTGACAGATCCTTCTGTTTATTATCCCAAGGATTTCGGAAGTAGCTGAAGACGCCTCGGCTCTGGATTAGCTTTTCATCAGTCTATTGTCAGGGTAGCTGGCAGCCGTCTGCTTACTGAGCTTTGTACCAAGAGGCGGCTTAAATATGGACATTTCCACTGCAAACATTTCGTCTCTGCACCCCCTCCAGTAATCCCCACATGTAGCAGTGCTGGAGTCACAGGGCGCGATCTGCTTATCAATACCCCATAATCCTGCTTCTCCTCACCTCACAGGTCACCGTGGCCATCATCAGTTTCTTGGAGACGATGCTGCTGATGTATCTCAGCTATAAGGTAAGCTTTGCATGAGTCTATGGTACGCGGATGAGCACAGTGATGATATTAATGCATTGGGGCCCTAACATGGGATTGGGGTCGCAAAACCATTTTAGTTTCACAACCGCTGGAGTGCCGGAGGTTGCTGACCCCAGGCCCATTTTAAAGTCTTATTCCAACTGAAGTATGGTTGCGGAGTGTTACCCAGGTTAGATGACTATCTGTTCAGTCACCTAGAGAGAGGATGGAGGGGACATCCTAAAATATTTCCTTAGCCTCCCCTACCCCCGTTACAGGGACATTCTGACTGCCGCATTGATGTGGGAGCTGAATAGGGTTATCCCTCTTGTGTGGCTGAAAGAGTTAATACAGAGCAGCTGAGACACGCTGATTCGTTGGTACAGATGTAGCAGAGCTGAGCTTGTCATTTGGCGCTTGTGGTCTTTTTGAGATGTGTGGTTTGCATGGTGCAACATTGCACACGTTATTTGTGAGTTGTCACGGCTCTGCTACATCTGTTGAAATCATTTCTAGGAACGCTATAGTCTCGCCACAGCCTGGAACAGAAAGCGATTCCGTGGTAAATGCAGTTGAAACAAGATTACCGCCCCTTTAAGTGATGCACATTAGACCGTTATAACGGTGCCATGTTGTACGTTATTATGTGAATGTGTTGAATCCGCAGGGGAACATCTGGGAACAAATCCTCAGGATCTCGTTCATTCTGGAGATGATAAACACGGTTCCTTTCATCATCACGGTGAGTTTCCTTCCTCTGCTCGGAGCGCGCTGCGGCCGGACGCTGAGGCGTGGCGCTGTGCGATAGGGGTGCTTTTTAGCCAGTTTTCATAAATCTGCCCCATTGTTTTCCAAATCCTGCTGGTTGCCCTTGGAAACAGACAGCAGTTTATCTCCAGCCCGTTGTCAGACATGTGACCTAACGGCTTAGCTCTAATTGGCTGCTACAATTTATTATTATTTTTTCCCTTGCAGCGCTTGTTGCATCTGCATTTTTTGCGGCTTCTATTGACTTCAATGGGTCTGCATTTTGCAGACAATTTTAGGAGATGTTCCATCTTGGCGGAACAGGCATACAGATGCGGAAAGCACACAGATCATCAAGTAGGGGGTCGGCTGCAATGAGTACCTGTACCCCCCCAGTAATGGAACACTCCGCCTTGAGTCAGGATTCTCGAGAATAATCACTTTGTGTCTTTGAATGCTCCGAGCTGCGGGCTCCATATTACAGGTAATAGAAGTGAAATGAGCCCACCGCGCCTGGGTTATAAACCTAGCATCGCCTTTGTCAGCGGAGTTTTTCCCACGCAGTCTTTTTGTTCTCGAGCCTTGAAAATCCCATCTGGTGAGAAAATCATGATGTGAAGACAAGAAAGCGTTCAGCCCCTGGATTTTCTTAACTAATTGCCTGAGCCGGCGAAACAGAAGGGAATAATTATGATGGAGGTGGTAGTTTGCTCGGTGCCCCATTTGCCGCATTTTTTTTAATTCTTTTTATTATTATTATTATTTTTTTTATTTCTGCCATTTAACATCCAGTTGTTGTAGATGACTCCCAGTGACCGCACATCAGAGACCGGTGCACCGCCACATCGCCGTCAGCATCCAGGACTGGATGGGTTACGATAAATGTAGGCTGACTGGAAGGACATTACATCCCCGCAGCACAGAGTATTTCAGGGGATCAGCGTGCTTAGCTTGCAGGTCCAGGGCTGGATGAGTTAGACAAATGTAGGCAAACAGGAAGGGCATAACCTCCCAGCAGCACAGAGTATTTCAGGGGATCAGCATGCTGAATGGGGAATATAAATATAGGCAGACTGGAAGGGCATAACCTCCCAGCAGCGCAGAGTATTTCAGGGGATCAGCATGCTGGATGGGGAATATAAATATAGGCAGACTGGAAGGGCATAACCTCCCAGCAGCACAGAGTATTTCAGGGGATCAGCATGCTGGATGGGGACTATAAATATAGGCAGACTGGAAGGGCATAACCTCCCAGCAGCGCAGAGTATTTCAGGGGATCAGCATGCTGGATGGGGAATATAAATATAGGCAGACTGGAAAGGCATAACCTCCCAGCAGCACAGAGTATTTCTAGAGAGCAATGTATTGGATGCAAGGAAGGAGGAAGATCTCCCAGTAGTACAGAGTATTTAAAAAAAAATCGAACATGATCTCAGAAAAGGCAGGGATTTCTCCACTCAGTGTCAGCAAGGACTGTATGTACAAGCACAGTAGCACAGAGTATTTCAGGAATTAAGCGCAACGACGAAGTTAGGGACATAATATGAGTAAAGTGTACGTGGGAGTCGCGCTCTTATCGCTTTTCTCCGCACAGTCTAGAGGTCTCCAGCAGTCGCACACCCCCGTGTACAGCGGCGTATAATTAGGCCCCTTCACCACACGGGGCCTGTAGTGTCTCAGCCTCGGTAAATCGCAGCCGCCCGCGCCGCTTTCTTTGCTGGTAATTTGCTGGTCTTACATAGAGGAGGTCTGCGGGATTCCCATCTCTCTGATCACATGGAGCACTCGCTTACCCAGGGAGACAGGTGAAAACAAGAAATCTCTCCTACAAGATGGAAATTACATTCCCACGAAGCCTTTGTGGTCCGGGGCCCGGTGAATGGCACGTCTCGCAGGGCTCCTAGGAATCGGTTGTAAATGTGCAATTGCGGAGGCGGAATGGAGAGATTCTGCAGGACACGTAGCGATCAGAGAGGGAGGTGCAGGACTGTCGGCTACCTAATACCAGCGTTACTTATCCTACATGGCACGGTCGTCCTAAATACAGGAAGAGATGGGCCCTAATAGTTCCTAGTGGGTGTATCTGGACCTGTTTGGGTTCACCCAAATTTAAAGTGTCTGGGGGGTATCTAAATAGGTCCAAACTTCAGCGCTGATATCTATACAGAGCTCTAGATTTGCTGTTGCAGTGCTCCACATCCCCCGGCTTCCATACACCATTAAAAGGGTTCTCTCTTCCGTTCCTCTCCAGATATTTTGGTCGCCACTACGAAATCTGTTCATCCCGGTTTTTATGAACTGCTGGCTGGCAAAATGTGTCTTGGAGAATATGATCGTAAGTGCTGTTGGTGTCAATCTATTTAGTATAGTCAAAGTAGACGTAGCTACAGGGGAGATAATGGTCGCAACCAATTCCCCCCCTGAGGAACACATAGATACCCAATGATACATAAGAGAATACTAATACTCTAAACCAGTGGTGCCCAACCATTTTTCGTCTGAGGGCCGCACTTGACTTGGTATAAATTTCGCGGGCCGGAACCAGGTATAACTACTGTGAGGAGGGCACATATCGGGGTATAACTACTGTCAGCTGTGAGGAGGGTACATATCAGGGCATAACTACTGTGAGGGGGCACGAGTGAGCATTACTACTGTGAAGAGGGCACATATCTGGCATAACTACTGTGAGGGGGCACATATCTGGGCATAACTACTGTGAGGGGGCACATATCAGGGCATAACTACTGTGAGGGGGCACATATCAGGGCATAACTACTGTGAGGAGGGCACATATCAGGGCATAACTACTGTGAGGAGGGCACATCTGGGCATAACTACTGTGAGGGGGCACATATCTGGTCATAACTACTGTGAGGGGGCATGTGTGAGCATTACATCTGTGAAGAGGGCACATATCTTGGCATTATTACTGTGAGGGGGCATGTGATGTATACATGTGTGTAATGTATGTAGTGCAGTATGTGATCACACACTGCACTACATACATTACACACATGTATACATCACATACTGCGCTGTCACCTTCTTCTGCAGGTCTACCTTGATGTCTGGTCTTTAGGCTTCAGTCAGATCCTCCACCGCCATGCTTGCGCCCTGTGCCCGACACCACCAGGAGCTGGCCCCTCCTCCTTTCATCTCCCGCCGCCTTCTCCTACAGCAGGGCGCTCTATCGCTCCAGTGCCCGCCCAATCTTAACAATGGGGGGAATAGTTAGAAATGACTGGGCCCCATAGCAAAAAAAATTATGGGCCCCCTCCCGGACCTCCCACCCCTTCCAGAGCTCCCACCCAAACACCCCTCCAGGACCTCCCACCCCAACATCCCCTTCAGTGTCGTCCACAGATCCCCCCCTTCAGTGTCGTCCACAGATCCCCCCCTTCAGTGTCGTCCACAGATCCCCCCCTTCAGTGTCGTCCACAGATATCCCCCCCTTCAGTGTCGTCCACAGATATCCCCCCCCTTCAGTGTCGTCCACAGATATCCCCCCCTTCAGTGTCGTCCACAGATATCCCCCCCTTCAGTGTCGTCCACAGATATCCCCCCCTTCAGTGTCGTCCACAGATATCCCCCCCTTCAGTGTCGTCCACAGATATCCCCCCTTCAGTGTCGTCCACAGATATCCCCCCCCTTCAGTGTCGTCCACAGATCCCCCCCTTCAGTGTCGTCCACAGATATCCCCCCCCTTCAGTGTCGTCCACAGATATCCCCCCCCTTCAGTGTCGTCCACAGATATCCCCCCCCTTCAGTGTCATCCACAAATCCCCCCCCTTCAGTGTCGTCCACAGATATCCCCCCCTTCAGTGTCGTCCACAGATATCCCCCCCCTTCAGTGTCGTCCACAGATATCCCCCCCCTTCAGTGTCGTCCACAGATATCCCCCCTTCAGTGTCGTCCACAGATATCCCCCCCCTTCAGTGTCCTCCACAGATCCCCCCCTTCAGTGTCGTCCACAGATATCCCCCCCCTTCAGTGTCGTCCACAGATCCCCCCCTTCAGTGTCGTCCACAGATATCCCCCCCTTCAGTGTCGTCCACAGATATCCCCCCTCTTCAGTGTCGTCCACAGATATCCCCCCCTTCAGTGTCGTCCACAGATATCCCCCCCTTCAGTGTCGTCCACAGATCCCCCCCTTCAGTGTCGTCCACAGATCCCCCCCTTCAGTGTCGTCCACAGATATCCCCCCCTTCAGTGTCGTCCACAGATATCCCCCCCCTTCAGTGTCCTCCACAGATCCCCCCCTTCAGTGTCGTCCACAGATATCCCCCCCTTCAGTGTCGTCCACAGATATCCCCCCCTTCAGTGTCCTCCACAGATCCCCCCTTCAGTGTCCTCCACAGATCCCCCCCCCTTCAGCGTCCTCCACAGATCTCCCCCCCTTCAGTGTCCTCCACAGATCCCCCCTTCAGTGTCCTCCACAGATCCCCCCTTCAGTGTCCTCCACAGATCCCCCCCCTTCAGTGTCGTCCACAGATATCCCCCCCTTCAGTGTCCTCCACAGATCCCCCCTTCAGTGTCCTCCACAGATCCCCCCCCCTTCAGCGTCCTCCACAGATCTCCCCCCCACCCAGAGCCGCCTCCTAGCTAATTTATTCACTGCACTTGCCTCTGTGAAATTGAAGAGAAGCGCCGTAATCTCGCACTGGCAGAGGCCAGGAAGACGGTGCATGCGCACTTCGATGCCTCTGCCAGTGCGCCTGTGCGAGATTACCGCGCTTCTCTTCAATTTCACAGAGGCAAGTGCAGTGAATAAATTAGCTAGGAGGCAGGGCTGGGCGGGGAGATTGCAGGCACAGGCAGCCTGTGCCGTTCGCAGCGCGCCCTGCGCTGATAAAGTCCGGTCACTGCGCGGGCCGCATGACACGGCTTCGCGGGCCGCAGGTTGGGCATCACTGCTCTAAACCACCCAGTAACTGCATAGAGCTACAGAAGAGATAATTGTCACAACAAAGCTCCGCCCCTGAGGAAACATGGCGCCCAATGATGCATAAGAGAACACAAATACTTTAAACCACCTAGTAACTATGCTAACTCCAGGAGAGAGAATGGTTACAGCCAAGCCCCACCCCTGAGGAACCCATAGACCCCCAATAATACATAATATTTTAAATCACCCTGTAACTATACTAACTGCATGGAGGTATCTCTCACTATACCAAACATAGATCCTGTGGACCATGATGTGACCACATAGAGAAGGATGAGCAGAGCCCTTAGATTTGAAGCTACTTGTCTGAAAGTATAGCTTTGTGTCAAGGACAGTACATCAAGGTGGACAATGTTAGATGTCGAGTGATACCTTAAGCAGGGGCTGGACAGGGATAATATTCACATCCATTTAATACCAAATCTAAGAGGTGACATAATTATAAACAGTAATAATGTCAGGGGTCACGTGTCTATAGCGGGTGCTGAGGTATATGTATTAGGCTATTGCTGTGTGCTCTGCTCCACCAGTTTCATGTAAGCTTATTAACATCCTTGTTGTATTTCAGAATGACCTCCACCGCGCCATCCAGAGGACGCAGTCGGCCATGTTTAATCAGGTGATCATTCTGATCTGCACCCTGCTATGCCTGGTGTTCACAGGGTAAGAACTTTGCTTTCCATTTAGTCTAAATATATTGATAGTGAGTCCTGTGCGGTGACGGCGGCAGTCAGTCCGTAGGTTACCATGTAGAGGGACAGTACGCTACTAAGGGCCCCAGAGGCTGATTTTGGCATTGGGGCATAGAAGCTTAGTTTAAAGGGAACCTGTCACCGGGATTTTGTGTATAGAGCTGAGGACATGGGTTGCTAGATGGCCGCTAGCACATCCGCAATACCCAGTCCCCATAGCTCTGTGTGCTTTTATTGTGGGAAAAAAAGCGATTTGATCCATATGCAAATTACCCTGAGATGAGTCCAGCGTGAAGGAGCCCAGCACCGCCCCACATCCTCCGAATCTTCTCCTTGCTCCCTGACGTCAGACAGCCAGAGCGCCGTAATCTCGCGATGCGCGAGCTAGCGCATGCGCAGTTCCTTCCCTGAGGCTGATGCCAGCACAGGGAAGGAACACTATGAGGACACTGCGCATGCGCTAGCTCGTGCCTCGCGAGATTACGGCGCTCTGGCTGTCTGACGTCAGGGAGCAAGGAGGAGATTCGGAGGATGCGGGGCGGTGCTGGGCTCCTTCACGCTGGACTCATCTCAGGGACAGGACTCATCTCAGGGTAATTTGCATATGTATCAAATATTTATTTTTACACAATAAAAGCACACAGAGCTATGGGGACTGGGTATTGCGGATGTGCTAGCGGCCATCTAGCAACCCATGTCCTCAGCTCTATACACAAAATCCCGGTGACAGGTTCCCTTTAAGCAACTGATTCAGTGCAAGTTGCGGAGTGACCCCACAAATGTCTTCATGTCACATTGTAAAACCAGGGGGGAAAGGCCTGACTATAGCGAGATCCAGAGCACGCTGTGAGTCTGCTGCGTCTGTCATGGCCGAAACATCGTATTTGTTGACTAAATCGGATCTGTCTGCTTAATATGCTGCCCTGGTACCCGGCGTGTCAGCGGAGCAGGAGTATGCTGCTCTTACATAGGACTGCATATTAATCTATCTAATATCATATATATATATATATATATCTACCTACCTCCTATCTATCTATCTATTGCTGCAATGTGAATAGTGATGTGTACGGTGAAGTCCTGGAAGGGGTGTATATCTCACCTAGGTAAGATAAGTAAAGTCCAGGAAGACGGCGCTGGCTTCAGCAAACCTAGTTGCTGAAACTACAGTATTTTCTTTATTCAGGGATGGATTTTATTGGATTGGGATGGTAGGTTTGGCAGTGGGACCTCCCAATCCACCCCCTCATTCCAGGGCATGTTTTCCTGCTGTAATCAGGCCGACATAAAGCTCCTGCCAGGGTGTCAGTCTGGGGAGGGAGAGAAAGAGTGTTTGTGAAGCAGAGTCCTGCTGACACTTTGGGTGTGTGGTCTCAGCTAGCAAGGCTGAGGGGCCACAAGGCTAGGGTATAGCCTGAAGTTTGGGGGACGCAGTGACTCCTGCGGAAAGAGGGTCACTAGGTCAGAGTCGGGAGGACTACTAGATCACAATCCCCCAAAAAGGTACTGGAATTGCCACAGCCTGGAGGCTGATGGATTGATGTTGGCTGAGGGAAGGCGCATATGATGTTTATGTGTGAACTGTGCTCTACAAATGAGGTAGGGACGTATGTTGTTTAGGTAGTGCCTAGACGGGCAGGAGTTTATTTGTGTTTTAAGTGGTGTCAGTGCGGGAACCTAACCCCATCCAGTGATGTATAACTGGACTATCCTGTACGAGAATAGTGCCAAAATAAATGCACGGTTTGGACATGAAAATCTGTTGTCTATCTCCTATATATCTGTCTCCATCTAATCTCTATTAGCTCTTCACCCATTCTGCATGTATGGTCAGTTGGGTGACAGGGCATTGACTATAGCCTAAATCATTTCTGGACCTAGTTCTAGGGGTTGCAGAGGAAGCAATGGTACCAACGCTTTTTGGAGGACCACAGTCCTGCCAGCCACATAACGATATGCTTTAAAAAAGATGCACTCAGTACATAATGGGGGCAGCCCATGCCACTGGTATGGGCCCCATGGAACAGTATTAAATGGCTGCCATCACTGAGCAAAGCACTACAATTCTCATTACATGCAGCGGCCACTAGGTGGAGCTCCCTGTTTATAGATCTATGCAATTAGCTCCCCCTAGTGGTTGCTGTAGGCAGTCATAACTTTTTAACTCTCATTATACAAAGAGAATTTGGGGATTTTTCTGCCTATTTTGTGCCTGGGGTAGATGAGGGGTGCACGGTGACTCCGTAGCCCCAAACCAGCAGGAGACGGCCCTGCTTGCACTACTTTTCATATATTGTTTCCTTTCAGAATAAGTGGGTACTATTTTGGTAAGGGTGGTATGGAAAAAATAAATAAAAAACTTCCCCTCTGTGTGGGTTGTTTCCTCTGACGCCGGTTTACCAGAATTTTGCTCATTGCTTCTCGTTAATATTTTGCTGTATTTCTGCCCCCCCCCCATCTCAATTAATACCTGCAGCCTAAGGTGGTAATGTGTATGACAATGCCGCCCTAGGACTCTGCTATATATATATATATTATAGTGGAAATATCATTTTTCAGCCTCTTGAACGCACTTGACATGACGGCAGCCATTCTCCATCTGCAACAATAGGTTCTAATATGACCGGGTAATCACTGCCAAGTGGCACAGATCAGCTCCTGGGGCCCCTGGTTCCAAATCCCTATACAATTAACGGACAATGGCTCCTGACTCCCTCACGTTGCAGAGCCGGCTTTGCTTTCTGTTAGTCATCATCTGTATTATTCAGCAGCTTTCAGAAAAGTATGAGTTATGTTTATTAAGATTATGTCTTGTGCACGAGGGAAGCCATGTGGTGGCGCTGTAGCTTGACAGATACCATCCGGTGACAACCGCACCGTCCAGGTTTAAAGGTCAGCAGTTTTGTCCCTATGACACTGGCTGACCTGTTACATGTGCTCTTGGCAGCTGAAGACATCTGTGTTGGAGCCGTGTTCATATGTGCCCGCATTACTGAGAAAAATGATGTTTTAATGTATGCAAATGAGCCTCTAGGAGCAACGGGGGCGTTATCATTACACCTAGACGCTCTGCTCTCTCTGTAACTGCTGCGTCCTCTGCACTTTCACAGGACAAGTCAGGATCACGTTTTCATTGCCTGTCAATCAAAGTGCAGAGGGTGAAGCAGTTGCAGAGACAGCAGTGCCTCTAAGTCACGGGTGTCAAACACAAGGCCCGCAGGCCGAATCCGGCCCGCCAGACCTAGTCATGTGGCCCGCGCAGCCGCTGCCGATATGCGGCAGGCGAGCGAGCTGGCGGCGGCGGCTGGGCACAGGGAGATGAGCGCTTCCATTGTGGAAGTGCTCATCTCCAGTCATCTGTATCGCTGTCCTCAGGACAGCGATACAGATGCCTGCCTGTGCTGCGGTAGGGGAGGGAGAGGCGTGTCCCTTTCCCTTCCTCTAATAGGCTGCAGGCACTAGGCCGGCAGCCTATCAGAGGCCGGAGCAGGCGACGCGATGACGTCATCGCGCTGCCTGAGCTATACAGCGTGGGACACAGGCCAGAAGAGGCCTGTATCGCATCGCTGACATGGAGGTAAGTATGTGTTTTTTTTAGTTTTTTTTTTTATTATGTACAATACTTTTACTGGCGGGGGCTGTTATTACTGGCAAAGGGGGGGCTGTTATTACTGGCAAAGGGGGGGCTGTTATTACTGGCAAAGGGGGGGCTGTTTTTTATTAATGGCAAAGGGGGGGCTGTTTTTTATTAATGGCAAAGGGGGGGCTGTTATTACTGGCAAAGGGGGGGCTGTTTTTTATTAATGGCAAAGGGGGGGCTGTTTTTTATTAATGGCAAAGGGGGGGCTGTTATTACTAGCAAAGGGGGGGCTGTTTGTTATTAATGGCAAAGGGGGGGCTGTTATTACTGGCGGGGGCTGTTATTACTGGCAAAGGGGGGGCTGTTTGTTATTACTGGCAAAGGGGGGGCTGTTTGTTATTAATGGCAATGGGGGGGCTGTTTGTTATTACTGGCAAAGGGGGGGCTGTTTGTTATTAATGGCAATGGGGGGGGCTGTTATTACTGGCAAAGGGGGGGCTGTTAGTTATTACTGGCAAAGGGGGGGCTGTTAGTTATTACTGGCAAAGGGGGGGCTGTTAGTTATTACTGGCAAAGGGGGGGCTGTTAGTTATTACTGGCAAAGGGGGGGCTGTTAGTTATTACTGGCAAAGGGGGGGCTGTTAGTTATTACTGGCAAAGGGGGGGCTGTTAGTTATTACTGGCAAAGGGGGGGCTGTTAGTTATTACTGGCAAAGGGGGGGCTGTTAGTTATTACTGGCAAAGGGGGGGCTGTTTGTTATTACTGGCAAAGGGGGGGCTGTTATTACTGGCGGGGGCTGTTATTACTGGCAAAGGGGGGGCTGGTATTACTGGCAAAGGGGGCTGTTATTACTGGGGGCTGTTATTACTGGCACAGAGGGGCTGTTATTACTGGGGGCTGTTATTACTGGCACAGAGGGGCTGTTATTACTAGGGGCTGCTATTACTGGCAAAGGGGGGGGGGCTGTTATTACTGGCAAAGGGGGGGGCTGTTATTACTGGCGGGGGCTGTTATTACTGGCGGGGGCTGTTATTACTGGGGGCTGCTATTATCTCCAAATACTTATTATGAAATCTTTCTCATTAGGATAAAACACCTCATCAGCTCCACCGAGCCCCCGGCCAAAGTGTGGAAGTGGCGTCCGAGATCCCCAAGGGTCAAGCCAAGTAACTGTAAGTTTTCCGGCCCTTTGAGGGTGACCAAACTGCTGATGCGGCCCCCGATGAATTTGAGTTTGACACCCCTGCTCTAGGAGTAATGGTAACGCCCCCGTTGCTCCTAGAGGCTCATTTGCATATATTAAAACTAAATTTTTCTCAGCAATGCGGACACATAAGAACATGGGACCAACACAGATGCCTTCAGCTGCCAAGTGCACATGTAACAGGTCAGTCAGTTTCCTAAGTACAAAACTGCTGACAGATGCCCTTCAATTATTTGACCTTATTTGGTTCGTAATTATTTTTATTTTTTTAGCAATTCATCACCGTTTTTAAGAGATCTACTTGCTGTCAGTGAATGGATGTGTAACGGTTTACATCTAGAGAGTAAAAGAAACTGTGCAGATCTAATACTCGTCACAGCTGAGGGTATTCTGCAATTTGATCCACTCTTAAACAATCCTATGTGAGTGACTGGGCTCAAGACTCAATACATGGCACCTGCACTGATACATTGTAACAAAAGAGAGAAAAGAAAGATTGGTGCCGCTGATGTATCCATTCTAGACAGTTCTCTGTGAGCTAAATGACATTGTAGTAAATTCCCAGCTGTGATAATAAGTATATCTGCAAGATTTTTATATACTGACAGCAAGCAGAGATCTTGAAAATACTGAAAAAACTAAACTCAAAGATTATTAGAAAGCTACTGAGCTTTAAAGAGGTCGTCTGGCAAATAAAGCTTATTCTTTGTAGTTCTCCAATTTTCTAATCTACTTTCTGCATCCATTCCTCACAGATCTCTGCTTGTAGTCACTGAATGACTGATAAAATCCTGCCCTGGTCTCCTCGTCATATGCTGGACGTTACAGTACAGACTTGTAACGAGCCGTGCCCCTGTATGACCAGGACAGATTTTCATCCCCTGGAAGTAAACCATGACGATTTCTATTCATTAGCTGCAAGCAGAGGTCTTGAAAACCCTGATTGTACAAGAAATATTTTTGAAAACTGAATTATTTTTTTATTATTCAATAAATACGCCTTTATATAAAGTTGTAAGGATACTGGGGTTGGGTCTGGTTAGGGGTGACTGTGGTGACACCGCCGCGCCCCCCCCCCCCCCCCCCCCGCGGCCTCCCACCCGCCGCTAACCGTCGCCTGGCGCTCTCTTTCAGGATGTGCGGTATTCAGCATCTGGAAAGAGCCGGGGAAAACCTTTCACTCTTCAAATCATTTTACTTCTGCATCGTCACTTTCTCTACGGTGGGATATGGAGATGTGACTCCTAAAATCTGGCCATCGCAGCTCCTGGTGGTCATTATGATCTGCGTGGCCCTCGTGGTGTTACCTCTCCAGGTAAGTCGCCAGTCTGGTTTTATGCTCTCCTATACACGAGAGGGGGATGGCATAGATAGCAGTTACCTAATGTAGCGATATAAATGACTCCACTTACAAGTTGGGGATGTTGCTTTGAAGAGGAACAATTCCATGATATCTGCCTACTAGAAGATAATAGGAATAATGAAATCCCCAAAGCGCTGTACCTTCCTAAAGAGGACCCGTCTCCTCCCCTGACTGCTGTCTGCTTTAGTGACCATTTAAATCCCCCAATTCTGGAACACCTATTCTTATGACTGCATGTTGTGCTGCTGCTCTATTATTCCTACTAGAAGTTATGAATAAGTTACTAGCAGTTTACAATTAAGGTCCAGACGGGTGTTACTAGTTGGAGGTATAATGGAACAGTCTGATACTATCCAGTCGGTGCTGCCAGTGTCGGGCTGTGCAGGGATACCCCTCCAACCCAGCTGGACCTTCATTTCAACTTGCTATCAATTCATTCAGAACTTGTAGCAGGAATAATAGAGGAATGGTGCAGCCTAGTCTCCAGAATTATTACATGGGGAATGCAAGAAGGAGAGGCGACCGCTCCACTTTAGGAAGGTACAGCGCTTTGAGGAGTTCAGATTTCCTATCGTTATCTAGCAGGCAGATAGTATGGGATTGCTATTTATGCAGTTCCCTACCATATTTGTGTGACGTTTGGTTTAGGGATATCCAAATTTCTTTTTAAATGTATTATACTCGCTTATATAGCGCTACTCTATTCCTCAGCGCTTTACAGACATGATCAGCCAACTGTCCCCAATGGGGCTCACAATCTAAGGTCCCTATCAGTCTGTCTTTGGGTGGTGGGAGGAAACCGGAGAACCCGGAGGAAACCGGAGAACCCGGAGGAAACCAGAGAACCCGGAGGAAACCGGAGAACCCGGAGGAAACCGAGGAAACCGGAGAACCTGGAGGAAACCGGAGAACCCGGAGGAAACCGGAGAACCCGGAGGAAACCGGAGAACCCGGAGGAAACCGGAGAACCCGGAGGAAACCCACGCAAACACGGGGAGAACATACAAACTCCATGCAGATTCCGTCCTCGGTCAGATTCGACCCCAGGACTCCAGCACTGCAACTGTGTAATGCCTCATTTCACCTGTGGCGGTGCCGTAGGGAAACTGAACACTGGCTGCCGGGTTCCCCAGAGATCGCAGCCGATCACTGAGGCAGGACAGCGTAATAAGCTAGCAAGCTGTAAAGTAATACATAACAGATGGCGCCGTTTTCTGTCCCATTTGCATCTATATAATTGTCCCTAGGGGGCAGTATTACAGTAGTCGGTGCAGGACCTGAAAGTCGCTCTGCTTCCCCCTCTGCACCCCCCTGTGAACAGGGGCGTAACTACCATAGCGGCAGACCATGCGACTGCTATGGGGCCCAGGGCAAGAGGCGGCCAAGTTGGGATCATCTCCTCTTCTACTGGGGGTGAAAACTTGGTCAGGACTCTACCCTCTAAAGCAGGGTTTCTCAACTCCGGTCCTCGGGACCTACCTACCGGTCAGGATTTGAGAATATCCCGCAGAATGAATACCTGTGGTAAGTCCTGATACTTGGACACTAATTATATCACTTGCTCAATACTAAGGAAATCCTGAAAACATGAGCGGCAGGTGGGGCCCGAGGACCGGAGGTGACAAACCCTGCTCTAAAGGAACAACTTTTAGCAAACGAGGCAGTGGACAAAATGGCCCAGGGGTCATTGAAAGGGGTTTAGGTGGAAACCCTTCTGTCCTGTGTGTGGGGGGGTCTGGTTTGATCATTGCTGTGGGGCCCTTACTTCTCTATGTACGCCGCTGCCTGTGAATCCAGGTTATGTCAGATTCTACGCTGCTCCTGAAACCGTCACGCCTTTGGTTCATTTCTCCTTGAGTGGTTTGGTGACGGGCCCCGAAATCCTCGACAGACGCATATAGGACCTGTCACCGCCACGGGGACTGGATGTCTAGGAGCCGGCGAGGCATGGCGGCTATGAGATCTGCCTGGCGCCGCTCCCCTGTCAGCAGGATTAAACCCTTTCTTAAGACCTGCGCGCTTCTACTTTGCTTCTACTCCTTCTGTCCAGATCTCATCGACTCCAGTGACCGGAAAGCACCGAGACATGAGGAACGATGGCAGTATTGTATATTAGGGATATCAACACAGGGCCAGACATACGGGCCCTGATCGTGGAAGGGACACTTTTATAGGCGTTATGCTAGTTGACCATGGTCGCCAGCCTTTTTGGATAGCCCCACCGCCTGGATGGTCACCGTGTGTCCTCTCTTCTCAGCTTCTATGCTCGCACCCTCTAAAGTCTAGGTCTGACATCCTATTGCCCGCTATATTTGCCAGGCAAAGTATCACTGGACGGCCAACAAGCTGGAAATGTACAGAGCGCCCCCTATGACCTTAGTTATGTAGCGCACATGCTTGCAGAATAGAGCATCTGGTGGACAAGTTAGTGCTGGCATATTTAGTGGAACTGTGTCATGCATAGGGCACAAGCTGGTAAGAAAAGGTGTGTACACTTTTGCAACCAATTTAGTGCTCCATAGCATCTACTATAAAAAAAAAATGGAGCAACTTTAATCAAGTCTTATCTATACAGTTTCTAGGCAGATCTGTTTCCATGGTTACAGACTACAAACAGAGCCTTGTGTAGTCTGATCCTGTTACCCCCCTCCACCCTCTTCTACTGTTTATAGTCTGTAACCATGAAGACACCTAGATCTGCATAAGAGATGAAGACCTATAGCACATGCATCTACAAGGGTTGTATAAGATTAGAAAACCATGGCTGCTTTCTTCCAGAAACAGCGCCCCCTCTTGTCCATGGGCTATTAGTAGTACTGCAACTCTGCCTTAGTCAAATTAATAAAGTTAAGTTGCAATGCCACACAAAGCCTGTAGACAATAGTGGTGCTGTTCCCGAAAGAAGACAGCCATGGTCTTCTTCTGATCTCATACTCGACTCCTTTAAGACTCGGGCAAAAAAAATAAAAAATACAAATCTGTCAAGAGCTTCCAGAGTGAGAAATTGTTATCTTGAGAGGCATCTAGGGAGCAGATACTTCAAAATCTAATTGACAAAGAAGAAGAATGGCTGCGGCAGAATAAGAGGTCAGAACGTTTTTACTGTTTGTCTCATCTAATGAAGGAAAAAGACGAGCTAGAACACGACGAGCGACGAAGGAGGGAGAAGATCAGTGTTTTCAGAGCTGCAGGTAGTCACCTGTATAAAAAATGAAATGTTAAAGGGCGTGTACCAGCAATGACACTGATGAGAAAAATGATGTTTTACTATATGCAAATGAGCCTCTAGGAGCAACAGGGGAGTTACCATTACACCTAGCGGCTCAGCCCACTCTGCAACTGCCACACCCCCTGTACTTTGACAGGGCCAGGCATAGTAAACATCATCACCCATAGCTCTGTCAATCCATATGCAGAGGACGTGGCAGCTGCAGAGAAAGCTAGGCCTCTAGGAGTAACGGCAACGCCCCCGTTGCTCCTAGAGGCTCATTTGCATATATTAAAACATCATTTTTCTCAGCAATGCGGGCACATATGAACATAGGACCAACACAGATGCCTTCAGCTGCCAAGCGCACATGGAACAGGTCAGCCAGTGTCATAGGTACAAAACTGCTGACAGATGCCCTTTAACACAAGGTCTTCTACTAGAATTGTCGGATAATCAGATATTCTGGATCATCAAGCGGCGCATTAAACCCCATACTCCACTGTATATAACCTTGCACTTAATTTTCCTATCGCTCAGACTAGGGTCAGTTCCATAGGGGTAGACAGGATGCAGCTGGGTCCTGGTGCACATTGACGCTTCTACCACATAGGAGGAGACCCTATGGTTGGGGACAGAGGGGCTTAAAGCTACACCTCGCTCCAAGAAGGCTTGTTTATGAAGTACAGAAAAAAAAACTCTCCAGGTTCCCAATATTGCAAAAGCTTGAGACCACTGCGCATAATGCACCCGTAAAAATAGTAATAAATGATGAGAAATAATATAAAACTATGAATATCATCTAATCCTATAAAAACAACTCTAACAAAGAACCAATTCTACAAATGGAAATGGCTCTAAAATGCTGCAAAACAATTAAAAATGATACCGCTGAGATAAAAACGCCTATAAAAATGATACCAGATAAAAGGACATAAATGGTTTATGATTATTAAATTGCTGATGCATTTCCGTCGGCTCATTAAGGTTTATTTTCTGTGTAGTTTGAGGAGCTGGTGTACTTGTGGATGGAGCGTCAGAAATCTGGAGGAAACTACAGCCGCCATAGAGCCCAGACGGAGAAGCATGTTGTCTTATGTGTCAGCTCCCTCAAGATCGACCTCCTCATGGACTTCCTCAATGAGTTCTACGCACATCCTCGGCTCCAGGTACCAGAGTTGTTCTTGACCCGACCAGCATTATAAGGTGCGGCAAGGTTTACTTCATATTGGTTTACCATACAAGGGTTGGGTTCCTTGGTTCCATACACCTATATGACATATCATCAGAAGGTCAAATGGGTCATTTGTAAACAACCCGTAAAAAAAATAAAATGGCGAGTGACAAGTAATTGTCTCCAAAGTCAGCTCCAGATGGGGTTCCCTTGTGCCAGACTCTTGGGACCTATCACTGTGTCAGAGCTTGGGATGACTAGAGGTTCCACAGGTGGGCCAGTATGACCCTGAACATTCCTCCTTTCCAGAGATGTACACTTCCTAAACCTCCATTCTTCTAGAGCCCTCATGGAGATGGTACCAGGGCCACCAGTTCCCCAGTCCTGGTGATATATCTCCTGCTCATCTGCATAACAGATTATTTTTATAGCCTTTGTATCCATTGTTTTTTTCCTAGGATTACTACGTGGTTATCCTTTGCCCAACAGAAATGGATATCCAGGTCCGACGGGTACTGCAGATACCGCTGTGGTCCCAGAGAGTCATCTATCTGCAAGGGTCGGCCCTCAAAGATCAAGACCTCATGAGAGCAAAGTGAGTAAGGGGGTGGACGTAAGATTCTTGAATGCAGTTTGGCCCCTGGCCCCTTCTAGTAGAAGACACAGAATGAGATGGACTGGTTTCTCAACAATCCAGTAGGGTTTCTTCTCTGAAAAATTAAAAAAGCATTTGCAATTGTAAATTAAAAAACAAATCCAAGGGGAAAAATAATTTGCATCATTGAAAATATTTGCTCCATCCAGGGTTGTCTTCTTCTGGACCTTTGGGATCCACTATTGTGTCACAGCCTAGGCTCACCAGGGGATCCTCTATTAATCTAGTGGGCCAGTCTGACCTTGACCATAAGTAAATTCCCCTTTACGATTCCATGAAGACATATGGACACCTTTGGGGGGGGGGGAAGGTTAGTTTTTATTATTGCATTTTACTTATTTGGGGCTAAAAATAGTTTTTTCAATTGACCTTTATTAAAAAATTTCAGCCACTTCCCCCAGTATAATGGTGTAATCTGTGTATTTGCAGAGCAGCAGGGTTCTGTGGTTATATTGAATCCTGTCATCTGACTGCTCATGTGAATCCCTTATCTGTGATCTCTCTTATTATCAGTGTGAAGAATTAAGCTGTAATGACTATTTTTGAGCTGTCAAGAGGGCTACAGACTGAGCAGGCAGCTCTGCTGGATGAGGGGACTCAACTCTGTAGATACACTTTGTATTAACCCCTGTAGTACAAGTACCGCTGTAAATTTTTGATGAAGACCAACTGAAAAACAGATTTTCTAGTCCAAAATGAGTAAAATGCAATAATAATAAAAAATGCCCTCAAAAGTGTCCAGAGCCTTTAAGGAATTAAGTGGGAGAGTTCCTTCCTTAGTCTTCTCCATTGCTGTATTTGTGTCATTACATCGAGGTGTTCGGGGACTTATCTCACGCTACACAGACAATTACTGGGCTTCGTTCTGGGTCCTTAGTGAAGTAAGACTTCTCACTCTCCTCCGTATTATCCTGAAGATACTGACACGTGGTCCTCTCTCCATCTCAGAAGTGGTAGATCTTGTCCTAACCTTTCTGTCTCCTGGACGTTTCAGTGACTGTACGTGTAAGGTCCCCTAGTTCTTGCAGCCTGTAGGGCTCAAGTCATGTCAGAGGACGTGCATGTGAACCTTCACGTTACAATATGAGGAGGGGGGGCATAGGCAGGAGAGACCCGTTTCTCCATTTTGGTAGTACAAAAGAAGTATTTACAAGTAGGTGTCCATGTACATTAGAGATTGTCTCCTTTTTGCCCCCTCTTACAGGATGGACGACGCCGAGGCTTGTTTTATCCTCAGTAGCCGGAACGAGGTGGACCGCACTGCCGCAGTAAGAGCTGACTTAACATTGTTCATAGTCTCAACCACCTCTATTACCCCCTCTTTCTACCCAAACCCAGCTGGACCCTATGCCCTGGTAGCCAGTGGGCAGGTTGGCTTGAGAAGAGGTTGTCCACTTGAGACAATCTATTAGGCCAGATTGGCCTCCACTGCAACCAACAAACGTCTATAATCCACTATTGGATTTCATCCCTTCTATGATGGGAGTGATTTTTTATTTTTTTTTGCTTCTCATGTAGTTTCCAAAAATCCAATAAAAAATTTAGCAAAACTTCCTTTACTGATTGATGGAACATAAGGTTATCTTTTCAGTTCTTCATACAGTACATGAACCCTCATCCCTACGCTGCATGAAGCCATTTGCTCTTATGTCTTTAGGACCATCAAACCATCCTGAGAGCCTGGGCTGTGAAAGATTTTGCCCCTAACTGTCCCCTATATGTCCAGATTTTGAAGCCTGAAAATAAGTTCCATGTCAAATTTGCCGGTAAGTGGCCCTTCGACTTTACTCTCACATCCAGGGGTTGCACCATCTATGAGGCCAGGTGAGGCGATCGGCTCAGGCAGCACCAGGTAGGGGCAAGAGGGGGGCAGTGGAAGGGCCATGGGCAATGAGCGCTTTCAATGTGGCAAAGGGGTTAGGTTAAGAAATTGGCATGGGGGGGGGCGCCGTTTCAGTTTTTGCCTCAGGCAGCAGAAAGGCTCATTATAGTTCATATTTTACTTGGATTTGAAGGACCCACATCTTTTAGCCAGAGTGGTTTCTAAAAACTTCTCTCTGTCTCTGGTGGACCCAGCACATCCATACTTTACATCAGGGCTGGGGACCCTTTTTGCTGCCGAGGGCCATTTGGATATTTGCAAAATCATTCGGGGGCCATACAAAATTCTCAACTTAAAAATTTGATGGCTATATTAGGTCAAACATATAATTGATTTAGGGGTAAGTTACAGAATTTGCGCTTCAATAAAAAATAAAAAAGTCTAGAGCGCTGTATTTTTGGAGCACAAAATGGTGCCTGCACTATATATATTACAAATAGTACAGGTGCCATTTTGACCACATATAACAGTCTAATTTTTAGGTTGAGAATGTTATGTATTTAGTTCTCTATTTGGCATTAATGGCAGCCAAAGCTCATCCCAGGGAGGTCCAAAGAGGCGTTCACCCAGCTTTTACTCGCCCTGCCACTGCCCCTTTCTTCGCAAACTGTCCCTGCCTTTGTCCCTTTCTCAGCCTCAGATCTGTCCCCTCCCACATCCATCATCCTCCTATCAGACCTCCCAGCCGACATCAGACTCAGATCAGACCCCATTTATCAGACCATTCCTATCCTCAGATCAGCCCCTATCAGACCCCCCATCACACCCTCCCCAGCCTTAGATCAGACCCCTAGCCTCAGATCAGATCCTCCCCACCCTCCCCAGCCTCAGATCAGATCCTCCCCAGCCTCAGATCAGATCCTCCCCAGCCTCAGATCAGATCCTCCCCAGCCTCAGATCAGATCCTCCCCAGCCTCAGATCAGATCCTCCCCAGCCTCAGATCAGATCCTCCCCAGCCTCAGATCAGATCCTCCCCAGCCTCAGATCAGATCCTCCCCACCCTCCATTAGCCTCAGATCACACCCTCCCCAGCCTCAGATCACACCCTCCCCAGCCTCAGATCACACCCTCCCCAGCCTCAGATCAGATCCTCCCCAGCCTCAGATCAGATCCTCCCCAGCCTCAGATCAGATCTTCCCCAGCCTCAGATCAGATCCTCCCCAGCCTCAGATCAGATCCTCCCCATCCTCAGATCAGATCCTCCCCATCCTCAGATCAGATCCTCCCCAGCCTCAGATCAGATCCTCCCCAGCCTCAGATCAGATCCTCCCCAGCCTCAGATCAGATCCTCCCCAGCCTCAGATCAGATCCTCCCCAGCCTCAGATCAGACCCTCCCCAGCCTCAGATCAGACCCTCCCCAGCCTCAGATCAGATCCTCCCCACCCTCCATTAGCCTCAGATCACACCCTCCCCAGCCTCAGATCACACCCTCCCCAGCCTCAGATCACACCCTCCCCAGCCTCAGATCAGACCCCCAGCCTCAGATCAGACCCCCAGCCTCAGATCAGATCCTCCCCACCCTCCATTAGCCTCAGATCAGATCCTCCCCACTCTCCATTAGCTTCAGACCAACCCCTATCAGACCCTCCAGTATCCAATCAGACCTCAGATCAGACGTTTAAAATAAATAAATAAACTTACCTCTCCAGCTCCATTCTGCAGATTCACTCACCCTCCCTGGTCGTCTTCTTGCCGCGCTGTACTGTAACATGACAGCGCACAGCGTCAGATCATGGTGCACACAGTGGGGCCGGAAGTATACCAGGGAAGGGGAGTACAGCCAGTGCAGTGCTGTTCTCACCTTCCCGTGCCTCCCGCATATTAATAACCACTTCCATAATGGAAGCAGTCATTAGCATTTGCACTATGTGCTCTGGCAGGGGGCCACATGAAATGATCCCGGGGGTTGTATGTGGCCCCCGGGCCTGAGGTTCCCCACCCCTGCTTTACATGAACAGATCAGTGATTTCAATGGCCACTGTGTAACGTCTCATTTCTTCTGTGGTGGCGCTGCAGAGGAATTGAACACTTTCTGACAAATCCAAATGGTGGGCAGCCCATGGTGGTAGGAGTTTATGGACTGGTTGGGGGGGTCATTTTGGAAAATGGGGTAGGAGGAGTAAATGAGGAGAAGACCACCATTGACATAGAATATTTCTGCCAGCCTCTAGTTTAGATGTTGTCGTCTTTTTTATTTTATTTATTATTTTTTATTTATTTCAGATCACGTGGTTTGTGAAGAAGAATTCAAGTATGCAATGCTGGCACTCAACTGTGTGTGCCCTGCCACCTCCACCCTCATCACACTTCTCGTTCATACCTCAAGGGGGCAGTAAGTTTCTAATAAAAGCTGTTGTGAAACTACAACTCCCAGCATGCGTACTTACTCTGCTCTTGCCCGAGCTCCCACAGAAATGAATAGAGTATGCTGGGAATTGTAGTTTCACAGCAGCCAGAATGCCGAAGGTCGCTGATCCCTGTCCTGCATAATATGACTTAGAATTGAGATGGACGTCTGCAGGGGCGACACCTATAGGCCAGGTGCTGGTAGTGCGCAGGCAGGGAGGGGATCTTTAAAAAAAAAAAAAGGGTCACATTTCATACGTAAAAATAGTGCATAGGACTGGCGTCTTAAAGTGATGACCCCTAAAAGCCAGGCCCGTGTGTCAGCAGTTGTGCCGTCTGATATCAGACACTGAGTTGCCGCTATCAGTTTGTATGTGATTTGCTAATGATATTTTTTGCGCTGTAACGATATAAGTTTACAATGTCTTCATCCTAGTCTGACCTTGAGCTTAAAGCCAATATTAATATTACATTCCCTGGTTTAAATATTACATATACAGAAATGTGCCCCTTGTAGAGCCCACTGCAGCTGACCTAGAAAGTGAGTCTGCGGATAAAATTGCGGAATATATCAAATCACGACTCCCATAAATCTTTCATCACGCTATGCCCTCTGTATGAGATGGGAGTATAAGGAAGGTCAGAGCGCTCCTGCTCATTTCTTGGAAGGTTTGAGACTGTAGTTAGAAGAATTCTCCGCTAACTGCATAAACCGACTCTTAGACCTCCCCAAAGTCAGGACTCGGCGTCTTTCCTAGTGACCGTGGGGGGTCCCAGTAAAATACCCATCTATCCATATGTCCTGCAGCCGATTCACAAAGTAGGACAAAAAGTTTTAGTTGGCAAGGACTAATCAGGAGTTGGGACCCTTTATTTTTTTTCCGGGAGGTCCACTTTCTCTGTACACAGCTGTGTCTAATATGCTAGGCAGTGGAGTAGCTGCCATAGGGTGACTGTTATGGGACCCAGCTGCTTGACGTGACACTGCCATTGCAGCCGCCATCTCCCTTTCAGTTCCAGCTGTAGAAATCCATATGCAGTGAGCTCCCTCTAGTGGTGGCTGCTGCATACAGGATTATATCACTTACATATATTTGTCAGAGCTCTCGGTGAGGAGTGGGGCCTAGCCTGTCCTATGATTTCTTGGTACGACCCACCTGTATCTAGAAAATACCGACTAACTTTGCTTGAAGTGAAGAAGTTATTAATTTCTGGTATTTTCATATTTAGGGAAGGCCAGCAGTCCCCGGAGCAGTGGCAGAGAATGTATGGCCGATGCTCCGGCAACGAAGTCTATCATATCCGTATGGGAGACAGCAAATTCTTCATGGAGTATGCAGGGAAGAGTTTCACGTACGCGGCTTTCCATGCCCACAAGAAGTAAGGATTTTATTTTTCAGAAAAATGAGATTTTCACACCCTCGTCCATGTTACAGCAGAGATCAACATAATCTGCTTCTTCAGAAACGGCGCCAGTGCACAGGCCGTGTGTGGTATTGCAGCTCATTCACTTGCACGCCCATGCAGCCTCTTTTTCTAATCCCATACAACCCCCTCTAAGGCTCTGGCCTCTAATTAAAGGGTCACCCTACCTATAACATGAGGCGGTATGTTCGGGGACTTGGTTATAGTAGGTGGAGTCTGCCCTTGTTCTGCTGGGCGTCTCCTTCTCCTAGGCAGTAGCGCTGGCCAATCGCAGCGCAGAGCTCACAGCCTGGGAAAAAAAAACCTCCCAGGCTGTGAGCTCTGCGCTGCGATTGGCCAGCGCTACAGCCTAGGAGAAGGAGACGCCCAGCAGAACAAGGGCAGACTCCACCTACTATAACCAAGTCCCCTAAGTCTCCGCCTACTATAACCAAGTCCCCTAAGTCTCCGCCTACTATAACCAAGTCCCCTAAGTCTCCGCCTACTATAACCAAGTCCCCTAAGTCTCCGCCTACTATAACCAAGTCCCCGAACATACCGGAGGACATAACGGGAGAACGGAGCGGCGCCCGGGGATAATAGTAAGTGCAGTGAGATCCCCGGGCGCCGCTGTATATGTCATGATACTTAGTTGACAATGTCAGGATCGGTGATCCTCTTTAAGGCCAGTAAGCAGCACAGTAGTTTATATCTCTCTGTCTTGCGCAGAGTCTTATCATGATCTCTCTTCATGTACTAGGTATGGGGTCTGCTTGATAGGAGTAAGGAGAGAGGACAACAAAAGTATATCGCTGAACCCCGGACCCAGGCACATTATGGCCAAATCTGACACGTGTTTCTACATCAATATCACCAAGGAGGAAAACTCTGCATTTATCTTCAAACAAGAAGAGAAGCAGAAACGGAAAGGGCGAGGGATATGTGGAGAACCATCCAGGCTTCCAGTGCACAGCATCATCGCCAGCATGGGTACGTGTCGGGGAAGGGGGCTGTAGGCACTGCCAAGTCACATACAGAAATAATCTACTTAAAATGTTGTGTACATCATGCGTTACATTACTTATCCTGTACTGATCCCGAGTAACCTTATAACGTGGACAAATCTAGATTCCCCTCAAGGGATGAGGGAAATAGAGAAAGGGAGAAAAAGGGGCGCACAATAGGGTAGTATGTTCACGCAATTAAAGAATGTAGTGAGAAATATGCAGGCTCGCCTTGTGGGGTTGTGCTAATATAGGCACAACCCTACTGTAAACTTTGTAGAAATAAGACCTTTGTACCGGGACTGCAGCAGCAGACTGTGTATTCTTTTGGATGGGATGTCCGGTCCCCCAAAAAAGATATTTGCAGTCGAAGAAGAGAGGTTCTGCTTCGGCGCGAAAATCACCGGTGGAGACTGTCTTAATGGAGGAATTCTTCTTATTTAATAGAAACAATGCGTTTCGGGGATTCAAATTTCCCCTTCATCAGGTTTCATAATAATTTCATTAGGGGAAATTTTAATCCCCGAAACGCATTGTTTCTATTAAATAAGAAGAATTCTACCATTAAGACAGTCTCCACCGGTGATTTTCGCGCTGAAGCAGAACCTCTCTTCTTCCACTGATCCTGAGTTACATCCTGTATTATACTCCAGAGCTGCACTCACTATTCTGCTGGTGCAGTCACTGTGTACATACATTACATTCCTTATCCTGTACTGATCCTGAGTTACATCCTGTATTATACTGCAGAGCTGCACTCACTATTCTGCTGGTGCAGTCACTGTGTACATACATTACTTATCCTGTACTGATCCTGAGTTACATCCTGCATTATACTCCAGAGCTGCACTCACTATTCTGCAGGTGGAGTCACTGTGTACATACATTACTTATCCTGTACTGATCCTGAGTTACATCCTGTATTATACCCCAGAGCTGCACTCACTATTCTGCTGGTGGAGTCACTGCGTACATACATTACTTATCCTGTACTGATCCTGAGTTACATCCTGTATTCTGCTCCAGAGCTGTACTCACTATTCTGCTGGTGGAGTCACTGTGTACATACATTACATTACTTATCCTGAGTTACATCCTGTATTCTACTCCAGAGCTGCACTCACTATTCTGCAGGTGGAGTCACTGTGTACATATCATATTACTTATTTCATCTTGTAGTGATCATTAGTTACAGTGTCTGTTATTAACAGCTGCATTCACAATTACGTAGGCCTCAGAGCTATAAATCTTCCAGCTTAATGTCTACACAAAGCTTCCTGCGGAGTCATTATTGTAGCCCTGGCAATTTGCAGAATCATGAATGCAGCTCTGGAGTATAATACGTTCCTAAATTAGATGGGAGTTATAGTTTCGGTACAGCTGGAGAGCTGCAGGTTAGAGGCCACAGGTCACTGTTAATCCATCATGCCTGGTTGGATATAATTGGCTTCAACCATTTAACTGCCGGAAGTTCTTAATTTCCCATCTTCTTGTGTTAAATCTTCTGTCTACGTGAAGTCTGTTCCTGAATCGTGTGCCTTCCCCCTCACTGAATTGAGTTTCCTATAGAAACAGAAGATGAGGTGTGAAGAGGTCTGACAATGGAGGATGCACAATAATTACTCTGAATAGAATGCGAGTGGAAATCCCTGCTCTGTTCCCGGGTCTACGTGGGCAGAGAACGCACATTACATTGTGCTACAAGAACGGATCCTGCAGAATAAAAATAGAGCATCGGGGGCACTGGGAAGGAGAAGTGGGCAGAGTCCTGGTGCTCTTCTTTAGTGTAAATTTGGCAGTAGGCATCAGATTTTATAAACCTCCAATTTAATGGGACACGTGCTCCGTGGCGGCTGTGGAGCCCTTGAAAAGACAGACGTGGCCCTGGTTTGTCCCTTCTCCTTTGCTTACTAGATGACGCTTAGGCGGGGTGCTGGTTCCCATTAAAGAGACCATCTGTGTATGGAGAGGCATCTCCCAGGGTAAGAGAACCGTAGGGAGCCAGTTCCAGAAGGTGGCGCTAGCAAGATGGTTCTCTATCCCTGGGAGATGATACATTTCTAATAAGTCTCCATATACAGCTGGTTTCTTTAAGGAGAGCCATCACCCTTAGCCAGCCAGAATCCCACTCTGTAGGGATGAGGGGCAAGCACCCCAAAACAGCTGTCTACGGATGGATATTTGGCTTGGCTATATTTCCTTGTTTTATTCCAAGGCTTATTAAAAAGTCGGCCTTTGACTCATAGGGAGCCACTTCCAGAAGATGGCACTTCTCTGGGCATATACTTTTACAACATTTAAATTGAAAATTATTGTAAGTCCCACCCCCGAGGAACACAAAGAATCTCACTGACATACCGTTTAATACACATTAGTAGAAATCTATTATGTATTTATTTTTGGTCTAATTTATGATCTTCCTCTTCCTCCAGAGATAATAGGACTGATGGAATGTGTGTTTAGGGAATGGACAGATGGCTCAAGGAATGGATGTAGAGGGGAAAGACTTCAGACCCTCACGGCAAAACCCAGCACTATAGTAGTGGTCTTCTTTTGATTTGTACTATGAGGCTACTGTCGGGGCTATAAAGCAAATGCTTTATATAAAAGAAAGGATCAAAGGAAAAAATTTAAAGGGAATTGATGCTAGAGGTGGACATAGAAAAAAACACCTCAAAAAGAGATCATTGTTAATTTAATTATGTTGTGCAATCAGTAAAATAAGGTACAAGCGTCTATGCAAAAATATAAATGATTTATTATACAATAACTTAAGATACAATCAAAACTTAATGAACATAAACGTCAATAATATACAATAACACAAAGTGATATGCAGTACCCAAAATTAGCCACTAGATGGCTCTAACACGACTATCAGCGTTCCATATCACTTCTCGAACATAAAAATGTAATACAAGCTTCTCGACGACAATTATGAGATATACACAATAATAAGGACAGATGCGAACCCTTGCTCTGCTCAAACTATGACCAATCTCTAATATGGGGTAGTATTGCTACATAAATTATAAATTATCAAGCCTGATATGACTATGGAATGGAATATTCCAATCAGAGAGATTCTCTTGATATCAATATTAGATCTTTTATTCAGTAATATGCATCTTTACTGAATAGTGATAATATTGATGTAGTACATCTAACATTACACATTCGCAATAAAGCGGGGATTTTCCTAAATATCAAGCTAATTCAATCAATACTACATTTAATAAAATTATACGTTACCCGAGAGTGCAAATGATATGGAGAGTCTAAGGGACGTCAGCTCTAAAGTCTGTTCTCATCACTGGGATTTTCTCCTGGGGTGTGCTTCCTTTCTTTGTTTCTATGTGGTTCTGTGTCTTCTGTTGCTCCCTCTTCTCCCTCATGTGTGTGTGGTTTATGATCACAAACTT